>NC_060262.1:39797215-40433607 GCF_021901455.1 Neodiprion lecontei | reverse complement strand
ACTGTTGCTCATTTGATATAAGAGAGATGAAATTGATCCTAATGACTTTGGTCTTAATAGAAAAACGCTCGTTATTATCGACTTGAATTGGATTTAATTGCATTTAATTAGCTTGGAATTTCATCAACGTTGTATTGTTAATTTATGTGATGGTACTTTATTATTTCATAGGCTTGAAGACTTGGAAATGAAGAAATTATTAGAGCAACGGAAAAGGGAAAAAGAAGAGGAGAAATTAGCAAAGCAGAGAGTAAGAGAGCAAATCGAAGCTGACAAAGCAGCAAGACGTGCTAGAGCCGCCTCTGACGCTGGACGTGTTACACTTTCCCCTGTAGCTTCGATTGCTGCGCCAACCGTCGTATCAACGGGTCCAAAAAAAAATTATAGCGAAACAAAATTGCAGGTGATTGATACACTGATTCTCTCTTTGGCTTGTTTGAAACTACAAGTATATTAAATAACATCATGTGTTATTTATGAAACACGATACTGATTAAAATGCAGCTTGAATTATGTATTTTAGATCAGACTAACAAATGGTCAGGCATTAACACAGACCTTTGGATCCAAGGAACAGCTTTCTGCTGTACGATTGTATATTGAAATGAATAGAACTGATGGTTCGGGGTTGTTTAATTTAATGACTACATTTCCTCGGAAAATTTTCACAGAGGACGATTACGAAAAACCATTGGACATTTTAGGTAAGTGAATCTTTGTATGGGAAGCCAGTAGTACGTTTTGTCAATTGTTACCAATTATGTATTGAATTATTTTTAGGCTTGGTACCGACAGCTGTTGTGATAGTACAGAAGAAAACGGAATTACAGTAGCAGAAATTAGTGTTTTAATGGCATTATAAACTGCGTAATGCGATTACAATTTGACAAACATTAATACTAACTACATAAAATAATGTAAATTAAAGCACTTTAATACTATAAAATTGTTATTCATACCATTCATAGACCACTATTTGTAACGTTGCTGTAATACGTACATTCAATCATTCTGTAACTGGATTTTAACTTGGCACATCAATCAATTTTGAATTTCTTGTAATAATGTATGAGCATGAGATAACTCGTTTGGATTACCTGTTCACCAAACAGCTCTTTGGGTACTTGAAAAAGTGCATATAATAGATACAGTACATTTTTTTTTATTCCAATATGTATAATTTTTCTAGAAAAAAAAAAATAAATAAGTTATGCTTTTATCAGTCACTAGTTTCCTGTCACAAAACTTGACACTGAAACATCGTATTTTCTTCGAGTTACATTATAACATTACATTAGTTAAGTTGCTAGATATTTCTGGGTTGCTGTATAATGGCAATAGACAAAATTACACTCATAATACATTATACAATTTTCAATTTGCCTAGTTTGAACATATTGATTACTATTTTACTAATATAACATTGTAATTGGATGGAACTGCACTGGGATAATTCACTGGCTTCTTCCGATCACAATTTGAAGGAAAGTCAACGATGTTGTTACAATCAGTCAGCTTCAAGCCTTTATCCAGGCAAATCCGTATTTCGAATATGTAAGATTCATGCGTTTTCTACAATGTAATAATATAATATATGTAGAAATAACATTCGTTTCAGACACAATTTTCGGCTATCATGTCAAGTAAGGATGTAGAGATTTTGGTATTCCAATAATTATATCTCTGTCAAAAAGAAACTTAAATATTTAAAAACAGAAAATTGTTGCATAATCTGACGATAACTTAAAATATCAACGATGGTACAAAACATTGAATGAAATTAATATTAAAAAGAAAGTCTCACCGGATTTTTAATACACTCGACCTCAATAGTTTTTCCTAAAATCTTTTCCACACCACTAATGATTTGCTCTACGGCATAAGCTTGACCAACGAATATTCCTGCCTTGGCAAGCACATGAGTCATGTCATATTCTTTCAACAGATCCAATCCTTTTTGAAAATATTTCAATTCTGTATTCAAAGGATCAAGGACGGATGCACAGGTACCATGTTTGTCCCACTCATGTTTCCAGAATGAAAAGTGTGGTGTTCCATCTTCAATGTTTATCCATTTCTCATCCAACTGATGAATTATTGGGATTAAAGTAGACGCATTAAAACCCTGTGTCTTATTGCAAAAAAGTGGGCCAATTTTGTGGAACTGAGTAGGCCAAATTCCATGGATTGTCCACTCCTCTTGCCTTGGTAAAAAGCAACGATGAGATGGAACCTTTTCTTTCCACTGGGAGCAAACTGTCTCTGGCCAATGTTGAGTGAAAACGATAACATCAAAATTTTCTCCTGCTGATGTTGCTTGGTTAGAGTTAGGTCGCGAACTAAATAAATTTACAGTTTGTAATTACCACAAAAAAAAAAACGTTTTTTCGCTGTTTGAGTGGCTATCAGGTAATTGTGATTCTTGTATCTGTAAACTTACATTACAAACTGAATTTTTTTTTGTGATGAGAATCTAATTAAGGAAACTAAAAACTATCACTATTTGGAATGTTACTTAAACCACATACATCAACATTCTTATTTGTAATTTTGTCATATACATTATTTTGTTAGATGTTTACAAATTTCCTTAATCAAAAATGAAGTAATTATATCAATAAGAGATTATCTACTTCCCCTTGCGATAAACTGTGCAATACGCCTAACTTAATTTATGTGCAAATATAGGTTTGTATAAAATATATGACTCATTATTGTAGCAAACGATATGTTTCAAAGCACACCCTAGATCGATTGCATAATTACTACATGGTTTATCTATAAAACTGAACATAAGATCTCTAATGGATGAAGCCAAACAATTAGTAATGGCGCAAATAGAGACACACAAATAATGAACATTTAGTCAATACTCTCAAAATGCAGTTTAAAAGTTATTGAAATAAATAATATGACTTAAATTTAGACTTACCGGCAATATGTAACCTGGAGAGATACAGTCAGTAAGAAAAGAATTGCCGAAAAATTGAAATTGGATAACATCTTGCTGTAGGATTTGCTAATAATTGAAACTATAGTAAATTCTAGTATTGCTTCTCAAACTCCGACCAGCAGCTAGCTCTTTAGTGCTGCAGCTAGTGGAATCAGCTGCTGGCAGAAGCTCTGTCACCAACGACGATTCCCTCTCTCCGGTTCGCAGACTTCGGTCACGCTTTGTTCTAGCGGCGTTCTAGTTTCCGCCGAATGCCATACAAAGATCTGCCAAATCGGACTTGGGACTAGGAGTCGGGCGTAGCGGGTTGCTACGTGGCATGGCAAATGTGTCTAGTGATACTTATAACGAACGATTTTACAGCTCCAGCTAAGGTCGAGCGTCGGACGTAGGTAAAATCGGTTTGGTTTCAGAGTTATCAGGTAAACCTTTAATGACTGCTCTTGTCCATCAAAAAGGGTTAGCTAGTTAGTGTCTTTGTAATTCTCCAGAAATTCAAAGATAAAACACCTTGAACATTGCAGGACCAACAGCGGAGAAAATCCGCAGAAAATACGGAGTTTTCCATATTTTGGCTGCAACTTTCGATCCGCTGTTCGCAGAGACTTTAATTCAATTACTCGCAATCGTTTTCTCTGGCAAATTATGTCGATTATAATCGAATACTCTCACGAGTTTTGGGTTGCAATATACCTATACGTACTCGATTTAAACGCGTATACATTTGTACACATTGGTGTATTACAGTATGTATTAACGTTGACTGAAGAATATAAAGACGGATACCCCTGGGTAAATTTTTGTGACCAGTTTTCGGCGGGCAAGGTGGGCCTGGGAGCGTAAAAGGGTTCTGCTCTATCGACTCTACCTAACGGGCTCGCACCGACAGCACCGACATTCGCAGCAGCCAAAGTAGTGTCGGTATGAAAGCTTGAGATTGAGTCGGTACACAGTGAGTACGTAAGACTAGTTGTCGACTGCAACTTAGAAATGTCGATCAGCTCAATCATCCCCGTGAAAAGACGCGTAACCGCGTCCACCGCCAGACGCCTCCGACGACCACCGCGTCCACCGCCAACGACCGCTACAACCTCCAAGCATTTCCAACCACCACCAAACACTTCCTACCCCCTTCAATCACCGCCAAGCACCACCTGTCACCTTCTGCCTCCACAAAACGCCTCCTACCACCTGCTACCACGCCCTATCACCTCCAACCACCACCTACCAGCTCTTACCATTTCCGAAAACCTCCAACCACCTTCGTCCTCTTAGCCCCCCTGATCCACCATGTATTCTATAACATTAATATTCATAATTATTCCAACAACTTTTCACTTACTCTCTCAATCTTGAATTTTCGTAGGCATAGAATCGAAATGCTGTTTTAGCATCTATTTGTTTATATATCTACGTTGGGTAGAGAAGCAGAAATGTTTTTCGAAGTGTTCTTAGAGCAAAAAATTCCGAGTAACTGTAATACATCGCGGATGCGCTAATTTTGATAGAGCGATTTTTGTTTTTTTGATAGGGAGAGATAGAAAGAAGCTTCTTAAGACTTCGAGTGTATTTTAACACACATTTGAAAGGTACAAGCAAAAATTGTTTTCATCCGACTGTCGCAGAACGGCAGCGTTATTAGCTGACCCGTTCACTGAAGAATATACATATATTTAGTCAACGGGTGACCATCGAAGGGCCTAGCCGCTTGAGTCTCGAATCGGCAGAAAAGATAAAGTGCATATTTCTTGTCTGAAATGTAGAAACTAAAATCATTATACATCATATCATATCATCATACATCATCATACATCATATATCATACATAGTAGTTCGAAACCAAAGTTGGGATGTTCAGAAAGTGATGTCACCCAAATTTTTTTTTCTCTTGACTTCATCGATCTATGTAGACGAAAATCAGCTAACCGAATTTCTCAGTGTGGAAACAACCGCGCAGTAAAGCGGACGAATGAGAATCGCGCTCCGCAGACCTCGACTACCGGGTTCTCTACCTCCTGTATTCTGCGCTCCGGATGCGCTACCTGGTGCAACTCGAATTCCAGGACAAGCGCTCCGTAGTTTTTACGCTCCAGGTCCGCTACTTGGTGAAACTCGAGTTCCAGGTCAAGCGCTCGGTAGTTTCTACGCTCCAGGTTGGCTACCTAGTTCAACTCGAGTTCCAGGACAAGCGCTCCGTAGTTTCTACGCTCCAGATTGGCTACCTGGTGAAACTCGACTTCCAGGACAAGCGCTCCGTAGTTTCTACGCTTCAGGTCGGCTACCTGGTGAAACTCGACTTCCATGACAAGCACTCCGTAGTTTCTACGCTCCAGGTCGGCTACCTAGTGCAACTCAAATTCCAAGACAAGCGCTCCGTAGTTTCTACGCTCCAGGTCGGCTACCTGGTGCAACTCAAATTCCAGGACAACCGCTCTGTAGTTTCTACGCTCCAGGTCCGCTACCTGGTAAAACTCGACTTCCATGACAAGCGCTCCGTAGCTCTGACTGTCCAGGCCCTTCACCTGGTAACTTTTGACGTTCAGGACTAATTTTCCGTAGTTCTGGTTAAACTTGTCATGTTAACAAAAGATTATTTCAATTCATTTTTCGCGCAAGCCCAAATTCAGTAGCTATCAATGCGCTACTAAAATTTCTATAATTTTTTATAATCTTCTCATAATTTTCTCGGTAAAATGTGTCGATAAAAAAATTGTAGTAATCCTTACACAATACTTTTGATATGTTCTAATACTAAAAATATTTATTAGTATTCGAAGTATAACCCGAGATGGTTAATGGTGATCGTTGGAGGTGGTAGTCGATGGTTGGAGGTGATTGGAGGTGGTTAGGGGTGGTTGCGGGTGATCAAGGTGGACGAGGAGGAGGACGAGGAAGACAAGCAGAACAAGGTGGACAAGGAGAACCAGGGTTTCGGCACGGTGAGAAAACCATTTTTATAATATTGAATGGCAATTGTATTTGTATTTGATCTAAAATTTTTTAAACTTGTCATGATTGAAATAAATTATTTCCATTCATTTTTCGCGCGAGCACAAATTCCGTAGCTATAAATGCGCTAATAGGGTAGAGGGTTTTTTGGAGCCGAAAGTTTTTGGTCTCAGATTCGATGCGAATGACCCTTATCTGACTAATTGGACCCTCAGGAACTCAGAAATCGCAGCGAAAAGAGCGAAGGACCAACAGGAGAGAAACGGCGAACGAAAAAGCACCAGCTGGAAAATGTAGAAAACACAGGATCTAGTTTTTTGGCTGTAACTTTTAATGCGTTGATTGCAGAGTATTGGGACTGCACCCAATCGATTTCTCTCGCATAATTACGTCGGAATAGTGCTAGAAAGAATTTATTCCGGTACTTTTCAAAATCGCGAAACTTTTCGCCAAAAATGCAAAGGGGTTAGCCTTACTTTTTTTTCATTTTTCGACCAAAAAATTTTTGGTCTCAGATTCGATTCAAATGACCCTCTCCTGACTAATTGGACCACCAGGAACTCAGAAAACGCAGGGAAAAGAGCGTAGGACCAACAGGAGCGAAATTATGAAGCAAAAATCACCTGCTTAAATATGTCGAAAACACAGGTCTCGTTTTTTGGCTGTAACTTTTGATGCGTTGATCGCAGAGTATTGTGACTGCGCCCAGCCGATTTCTCTCGCAAAATTACATCGGAATAGTGCCAGAAAGAATTTATTTCGGCACTTTTCAAAATCGCGAAAATTTTCGCCAAAAATGCAAAAGGAGTTAGCCTTACTTTATTTTCATTTTTTGACCAAAAAATTTTTGGTCTCAGATTCGATTCAAATGACCCTCTCCTGACTAATTGGACCACCAGGAACTCAGAAAACGCAGGGAAAAGAGCGTGGGACCAACAGGAGAGAAGTTACGAAGCAAAAAGCACCTGCTTAAATATGTCGAAAACACAGGTTCTCGTTTTTTGGCTGTAACTTTTGATGCGTTGATCGCAGAGTATTGTGACTGCGCCCAATCGATTTCTCTCGCAAAATTACGTCGGAATGGTGCCAGAAAGATTTTATTCCAGCACTTTTCAAAATCGCGAAAATTTTTGCCAAAAATGCAAAGGGGTTAGCCTTACTTTTTTTTCATTTTTCGACCAAAAAATTTTTGGTCTCAGATTCGATTCGAATGACCCTCTCCTGACTAATTGGACCCCTAGGAACTCAGAAAACGCAGGGGAAAGAGCGTGGGATCAACAGGAGCGAAATTACGAAGCAAAAAGCACCTGCTTAAATATGTCGAAAACACAGGTTCTCGTTTTTTGGCTGTAACTTTTGATGCGTTGATCGCAGAGTATTGTGACTGCGCCCAATCGATTTCTCTCGCAAAATTACGTCGGAATGGTGCCAGAAAGATTTTATTCCAGCACTTTTCAAAATCGCGAAAATTTTTGCCAAAAATGCAAAGGGGTTAGCCTTGCTTTTTTTTCATTTTTCGACCAAAAAATTTTTGGTCTCAGATTCGATTCAAATGACCCTCTCCTGACTAATTGGACCCCTAGGAAATCAGAAAACGCAGGGGAAAGAGCGTGGGATCAACAGGAGCGAAATTACGAAGCAAAAAGCACCTGCTTAAATATGTCGAAAACACAGGTTCTCGTTTTTTGGCTGTAACTTTTGATGCGTTGATCGCAGAGTATTGTGACTGCGCCCAATCGATTTCTCTCGCAAAATTACGTCGGAATGGTGCCAGAAAGATTTTATTCCAGCACTTTTCAAAATCGCGAAAATTTTTGCCAAAAATGCAAAGGGGTTAGCCTTACTTTTTTTTCATTTTTCGACCAAAAAATTTTTGGTCTCAGATTCGATTCAAATGACCCTCTCCTGACTAATTGGACCCCTAGGAACTCAGAAAACGCAGGGGAAAGAGCGTGGGATCAACAGGAGCGAAATTATGAAGCAGAAAGCACCTGCTTAAATATGTCGAAAACACAGGTTCTCATTTTTTGGCTGTAACTTTTGATGCGTTGATCGCAGAGTATTGTGACTGCACCCAATCGATTTCTCTCGCATAATTACGTCGGAATAGTGCTAGAAAGAATTTATTCCGGTACTTTTCAAAATCGCGAAACTTTTCGCCAAAAATGCAAAGGGGTTAGCCTTACTTTTTTTTCATTTTTCGACCAAAAAATTTTTGGTCTCAGATTCGATTCAAATGACCCTCTCCTGACTAATTGGACCACCAGGAACTCAGAAAACGCAGGGAAAAGAGCGTAGGACCAACAGGAGCGAAATTATGAAGCAAAAATCACCTGCTTAAATATGTCGAAATCACAGGTCTCGTTTTTTGGCTGTAACTTTTGATGCGTTGATCGCAGAGTATTGTGACTGCGCCCAATCGATTTCTCTCGCAAAATTACGTCGGAATAGTGCCAGAAAGATTTTATTCCAGCACTTTTCAAAATCGCGAAAATTTTTGCCAAAAATGCAAAGGGGTTAGCCTTACTTTTTTTTCATTTTTCGACCAAAAAATTTTTGGTCTCAGATTCGATTCAAATGACCCTCTCCTGACTAATTGGACCACCAGGAACTCAGAAAACGCAGGGAAAAGAGCGTGGGATCAACAGGAGCGAAATTACGAAGCAAAAAGCACCTGCTTAAATATGTCGAAAACACAGGTTCTCGTTTTTTGGCTGTAACTTTTGATGCGTTGATCGCAGAGTATTGTGACTGCGCCCAATCGATTTCTCTCGCAAAATTACGTCGGAATGGTGCCAGAAAGATTTTATTCCAGCACTTTTCAAAATCGCGAAAATTTTTGCCAAAAATGCAAAGGGGTTAGCCTTACTTTTTTTTCATTTTTCGACCAAAAAATTTTTGGTCTCAGATTCGATTCGAATGACCCTCTCCTGACTAATTGGACCACCAGGAACTCAGAAAACGCAGGGGAAAGAGCGTGGGATCAACAGGAGCGAAATTACGAAGCAAAAAGCACCTGCTTAAATATGTCGAAAACACAGGTTCTCATTTTTTGGCTGTAACTTTTGATGCGTTGATCGCAGAGTATTGTGACTGCGCCCAATCGATTTCTCTCGCAAAATTACGTCGGAATAGTGCCAGAAAGATTTTATTCCAGCACTTTTCAAAATCGCGAAAATTTTTGCCAAAAATGCAAAGGGGTTAGCCTTACTTTTTTTTCATTTTTCGACCAAAAAATTTTTGGTCTCAGATTCGATTCAAATGACCCTCTCCTGACTAATTGGACCACCAGGAACTCAGAAAACGCAGGGAAAAGAGCGTGGGATCAACAGGAGCGAAATTACGAAGCAAAAAGCACCTGCTTAAATATGTCGAAAACACAGGTTCTCGTTTTTTGGCTGTAACTTTTGATGCGTTGATCGCAGAGTATTGTGACTGCGCCCAATCGATTTCTCTCGCAAAATTACGTCGGAATGGTGCCAGAAAGATTTTATTCCAGCACTTTTCAAAATCGCGAAAATTTTTGCCAAAAATGCAAAGGGGTTAGCCTTACTTTTTTTTCATTTTTCGACCAAAAAATTTTTGGTCTCAGATTCGATTCGAATGACCCTCTCCTGACTAATTGGACCCCTAGGAACTCAGAAAACGCAGGGGAAAGAGCGTGGGATCAACAGGAGCGAAATTACGAAGCAAAAAGCACCTGCTTAAATATGTCGAAAACACAGGTTCTCATTTTTTGGCTGTAACTTTTGATGCGTTGATCGCAGAGTATTGTGACTGCGCCTAATCGATTTCTCTCGCAAAATTACGTCGGAATAGTGCCGGAAAGATTTTATTCCAGCACTTTTCAAAATCGCGAAAATTTTTGCCAAAATGCAAAAGGGTTAGCCTCACCATTGGATGAAGAATATAAAGAGAGTTGCCCTCATGGGCTCAGATGTGACAACCGAAAATTGCTCCATGAGATGTTTTAACGGTAGAGTTGAGAACTTATCGCAGAACATCAGAGAGTTTCCGATTTCGACATGATGCTGGCTGCATTCACCTTCTGAGTAACGCAGTCTTCGCAATGGTAAGCCCAAGCCAGTACTTGGCCTGAGTGTACTTACCGAGTTGTCGGCGATACAAGAAATTAATAATGAGAATAAATATCTTTCAAAATTGGTAGCAAAACAGTGATTTAATTAAAGTATAGGTACCCGAAAGAAGAATGTATACATAGATCATGAATAAAAATAGATCAGATGTAATAACGATGCAGAGACCAAGAAGTATAAATGTATATGCGGTCCATGTACGACATTGATATATATGATTCATTCATGATTAATACGTGATGCATACTATAAATTTTATAATTTCATAAGAAACATACTAGATTATCTACTATAATCGGCTAAAACATGACAACAAAAGAATTGTTCGTTTCGATATGGGATTCAATTCGACACGCAGTCTGTATATTCCGTAACATTAATATTCAGAATTAGGAGTAGGAACAGGAGTGGGATCAGGCGTAGGAGTAGGAATAGAAGTAGGATCAGGAGTAGGTTCAAGAGTGAGAGTAGGAATAGGAGTAGGATCAGGAGTTGGAGTAAGATCGTAGAAGTAGGAGTAAGATTGAAGTAGAAGTAGGAGTAGAAGTGGGAGTATAGGTGGAGCGTAGGGGCGGGAAGGGTAGGGTAGGGTAGGGTAGGGTACTACACCTACTCCTGCTCCTGCTCGCACTCTTACTCCTTCTCCTACTCCTACTTCTCCTCCTCCTGATTCTACTCCTACTCCCACTTCTGATCCTACTCCTGATCCGACTCCTATTCCTACTCTCACTCCTACTCCTGATCCTACTTCTAATTCTAATTCTAATTCTACTCCTACTCCTACTCCTATTCCTACTCCTACTCCTACTCCTACTCCTGATTCTACTCCTACTCCTACTCCTACTCCTACTCGCACTCCTGATTCTACTCCTACTCCTATTCCTACTCTTGATCCTACTCCTACTCCTGATCCTACTCCTGATCCTCCTCCTACTCCGACTCCTGCTCGATTCAATACTTTAGAATGTTATACAGTGCACAAATCCTCGTCCTCCTCATTCACCTTGTCCTCCTTGTCTTCCTCGTTCTCCTCCTCGTCCACTGCCGACCACCTCCAACCACCGCCAACCACCTCTGGTTATACCTTGAATAGTAATAAATATTTTCAGTATAAGAACACATCAAAAATATTGTGTAAGGATGAGTATAATTAATTGATTAATTAATAATATGTAACAAATTTTATTAGCGCATTGAAAGCTACTGAATTTGTGCTTGCGCGAAAAATGAATCGAAATAATTTATTGTAAACATGACAAGTTTGAAAAATTTTAAATACAATATAATTACAATTGCCATTAAATACCATGAAAATGTTAAACTCACCGAGCAAAAATCCTCGTCCTCCTCTTTCACCTCATTCTCCTCGTCTTCCTCGTCCACCTCCGGTCACCTCTAACCACCGTCAACCACCTCCAACAACCAACGCTAACCACCTCGGGTCATACCTTGAATATTAAGTAATATTTTCAGTATAAGAACACATCAAAAATATTGTGTAAGCATGAGTATAATTAATTAATTAATCAATTAGAGAATGAATTTTATTAGCGCATTTGTAGCTACTGAATTTGTGCTTGTGCGAAAAATGAATTGAAATAATTTATTGTAAATATGACAAGTTTAAAAAATTTTAGATAAAATATAATCAACAATTGCCATTAAATAATATAAAAACGTTATACTCACCGAGCACAAATCCTTGTCCACCTCTTCCACCTTGTTCTCCTAGTTTTCCTCGTCCTCCTCCTCGTCCACCTCCGACCACCTCCAACCACCCTCAACCACCTCCAACAACCACCGATAACTACCTCGGGTTATACCTGGAATAGTAATAAACATTTTCAGTATAAGAACATATAAAAAATATTGTGTAAGGATTATTATAATTAATTGATGAATCTATTATATAATAAATTTTATTAGCGCATTTATAGCTACTGAATTTGTGCTTGCACGAAAAATGAATTGAAATAATTCATTGTAAACAAGACAAGTTTTAAAAATTTCAAGTAAAATATAAATACAATTGCCATTAAATATTATAAAAACGTTTTACTCACCGTGCAGAAACCTTCGTTCTCCTCGTACACCTTGTTCTGCTCGCCTTCCTCGTCCTCCTCCTCGTCCACCTTGATCACCCGCAACCACCCCTAACCACCTTCAACCACCTCCAACGATCACCGTTAACCACCCCGGGTTATACTTCGAATACTCATAAATATTTCTAGTGTTAGAACACATCAAAAGTATTGTATAAGGATTAATACAATTTTTTTATTGACACATTTCACCGAGAAGATTACGAGAACATTATAAAAAATTATAGAAATTTTATTAGCGCATTGATAGCTACTGAATTTGGGCTTGAGCGAAAAATGAATTAAAATAATCTTTTGTTAACATGACAAGTTTAACCAGAACTACGGATAATTAGTCCTGAACGTCAAAAGTTACCAGGTGAAGGACCTGGACAGCCAGAACTACGGAGCGCTCATCCTGGAAGTCGAGTTTCACCAGGTAGCGGACCTGGAGTGTAGAAACTATGGAGCGTTTGTGCTGGAAGTCGAGTTTCACCAGGTAGCGGATCTGGAGCGCAAGAACCACGGAGTCCTTGTTCCGGAAGTCGAATTTCATCAGGTAGTGGACCTGGAGTGTAGAAACTACGGAGCGCTTGTCTTGGAAGACGAGTTTCACCAGGTAGCGGTCCTGGAACGCAGAAACTACGGAGCACTTGTCCTGAAGTCGAGTTGCACCAGAAAGCAGACCTGAAGCGCAGGATCCAGGAAGTAGAGAAACCGGTACTCGAAATCTGCGGAGCGCGATTCACACACGTCCTATCTACTGTACGGTTGTTTCCGGACTGAGAAATTCGGCTAGCTGATTTTCGTCTATACATATAAATCGATGACGTCAAGGGAAAAAAAATTTTGGCTAACGTCACTTTCTGAACATCCGAACAGCCGAATCCAAACTTTGGTTTCGAACTTTAATACTATGTATGATGTAGGATGTATGATGATACGATATGATGTGTAATGATTTTAGTTTTTACATTTCAGACAAGAAATATGTACTTTATCTCTCCTGCCGATTACATACTGAAGCGGTTAGGCCCTTCTATGGTCAGCCGTTGACTAAAGATATACATATTCTTCAGTGAACGGGTCAGCTAATAATGCTGCTGTTCTACGACAGTTGGATGATAAATATTTTTGCTTGTACCGTTCAAATGTGTGTTAAAATACACTTGAAGTTTTAAGAAGCTTCGTTCTTTCTCTCGCTATCACCTTGTTAGGTCTTTAAGTCACTACACTGCGTTAAATACTGTCTCAAATACGGAGCATCCATTTCATCTCGATCAGAATTAGCGCATACGCGATGTATTACAGTTATTCTGAATTTCCTTCCACACGAACACTTTTCGAAAAACAATTCTGCTTCTCTACCCAACGTAGATACTTCACTTGCGAATACCTAAAACAGCGATCCGATTCTAGGCCTACAGAAGTTGAAGATCGAGAGTGCAGATGAAAAGTTGTTGGAATATTTATGAATATTAATGTTATGGAATACATCGAGCGCGTGTCGAATAGAATCCCATTTCGAAATAAATAATTCTTCTATTTTCATATTATAGTCGATTATTGTAAATAATCTAGTTTGTCTCTTGGAAAATTATAAAATTCATAGTATGCATCACGTATTAATCGTAAATGGATCATGTATATTAATATCGTACATGGACCGCATATACATATATACATGTATACTTTTTGGTCTCTGCATCGTTATTACATCTGATCTATTATTATTTATAATTTATGTATACACATTTTTCTCTCGGGTACCTATACTTTAATTAAAGCACTGTTTTGCTATGAATTTTGGAAGAAATTGATTCTCATTATTAATTTCTTGTATCGCCGACAAGTCGGTAAGTACACGCAGGCTAAGTACTGGCTTGGGCTTACCGTTGCGAAGACTGTGTTAGTCGGAAGGTGAATGCAGCCAGCATCATGTCGAAATCGCTAACTCTCTGATGTTCTGCAATAAGTTCTCAACTCTACCGTTAGAACATCTCAGGGGACGCAAGCGCACGACGATTTTCGGTTGTCACACCAAGCCCATTGACGGCAACTGTCTGTATACTCTTCAGTGAGCGGTATTATTGTAATATACCTATATTTACATGCTACATACATAACTCCTAATATCCGAGTCTTCACCAGCGCTGTAGTGATACAACGGTGCAACAGCCTACTAGCTTCCGCCTACCTAGTGGTAACAAAGTAATTATATCTTAGAGATTTGTTAGGCTATGGACGGTTCAAACCTGTTGCGAGACAAGTGAAAATTAAAAACAAACGAATTGAACCGCATAGGTGTGTTCTAGAATATGACAGCAGTCGGTTTTCCGTTGATACATATCTATTACGTTATTGATAATATCTTCTGGACAACTATTCGTAGGTTTTATATATAACGAGATGCAATCACTAGTTGATAATAATAATTCATTGTCCTACAAGGATACTCCTCAATAATTTTCATTCAATCAACTGATAATTGTAACAATTGTAACCAAACAGTTCGTAATTGCAGATGTGATTTCTAAATTTTGTTACATTTAAATTTGTAAAAATTTGACACATGAAAAGATCCACAGATGAGAATATTCACTACTACTTCTCTGTATGCAGGTCGAAGACCAATCAAAGACGTTTGGCAAGTGTATTGTTGAGTGCTACGTCAACTTATGCTTTACCGTCAGAATTAAAGAAACAACACGTACAAATGTTGCCACCACCGGGCAATAACATGGGTTTCGACATTGTACCAGCGTCCCCGTCTCCATCAGAATCTTCCGACGAAAGTCCAGTTCGAAGACCAATACCTCCAGGTTATTTTAACATCCAACAACTAACATCAATCATTTCAATTAACTCTATAAGATATTATAATAATGAAAATGTTTGTTTCATTTCTAGTTGTCTTGAGACCAGTTGCAAATGAAGCACTTGAATATGCCACCCTTGACGAGGTTGATCATTTCTGTTATTTCTTGGGACACCGTTTGAGGGCCTTGAATACACGAACATGTTTCCAGCTACAGATCAAAATGCTCCAACTTATCTATGATTCCGAATTCCATGAACTCTAAGATCGGATTCATCTTTGCATTGTCACTGACAGCTCTCAAACATAGTCAGCTGATCACTTCTGCAGATCTGATGTAGGTCTCAAGCTGTAGTA
This sequence comes from Neodiprion lecontei, assembly GCF_021901455.1. Classification (NCBI taxonomy): domain Eukaryota; kingdom Metazoa; phylum Arthropoda; class Insecta; order Hymenoptera; family Diprionidae; genus Neodiprion; species Neodiprion lecontei. The sequence continues at coordinate 40,418,352 of NC_060262.1, read as the reverse complement.
ATGTTCCAAATGAGCCAGAAGTACCTGTGTTACCGTTAAAGTTAGATTAATCGTTCAACATTTTATTTGTATGGCAGAGTTCGTAAATTGAATTCGACTGCATGTGTTTTATACCTCACCTCATAATCTTTATTCCTGCATTGGTTCATTCGTGCCAGTCAAATATTCATTTAATCCAGTGTGCAACTCTTAATACATTATATACTTTCTTAGCTTAACCTGGAGAGGGTGTTAGCATTCCTCTAACAAAGTTTTCAACAACTTTATGTAACATCAGCTGCTTATTAGTCCTGTGTAGCGATGCAAAAATTTCATACATACAAAACAGCATACAGTATTTCTTAAGCAAATGTAACTTTTTTTATGTATACACACACAGCATCTACACCTCCACTATAACTGATTCCACTGATATTCCTTCATTCCTTGCTTTCGTAATTTGTATTCTTTGCAGACTTATGATGTGGTGACTAATGGTAAAGAGTGCAACATCGTCATAAACATGTATAAAATAAGTATAGATGTGGATATAAGTTTTTAAATATGTATTCTACTCAGGCACTAATGTTAATTAGACTATAGGCATGTAAATACAATGCGTTAAAGCTTACCAGAAAATAAATATAATTTTTCTATGAAAAAAACTTAACAGGTCATTTCCTGAGACTTAGCACCCGCGAGTATGACGTTGCCAAACTATATAATTATTATTAGAATGATTTATACCACCTCAGCAGTTGAAATTAATAATGTACTTATAAATTCGGCCCTGTTCACAGTTACTTTTTATCATTATCGTATGTTGAAGATCGTTCCTTAGCTGCAAGCACAAAAAAAAGTTTCATAACAGACAAGTTTTTCCTTGTTCCATCATTATTTTTTCTTGCTTATTTCATTCTTGTTTTTGAAGTACCGCGTTCTGCCATCGATAGAAACTCCATGAAAAATGTTAATTGAAGTTTGGTACTTGATCAGCATTCACTTTAGTTGTCAAAAACATTACATAGATCTGAGTTTGAGGTCAAATTAATTCTTCTGAATTCACTCCGGAATGAGACAGGGCGTAATTGCAGGGTTAGCGTTCATTACACGCGAGTCGCAATAGATAGTCCGTTTCTACGTTACCATATGAAATACTTCTCTTTGTGACTATTGCGATTGAAGTGCACATGTATTTCATCGAGTATTTGTACGATAACAGTCAAGTTGGGGAAAAAAGTGATTAATACACCCGACTGTTAAATTGGTATGAGATGAAGATTGTATATTATCCGGAATAGAGGAACGGACGTCCTACGGATTATCTAGGACAGAATATAACGATACCCAAGGGCTAGCTGCAGAAATCAGGTCATACCGAGTTATCTAGCATATCCGGTATTTCGATATACCGGTTTGAAATGTATGGCAGTAGCGTAACAGTCAGTTAATGGAAAAATACTGCGCATTTGTATACCCGCTCCATTTTTCTTTATTGCAACTACGTCGTCCCAGAAAACAATTTCGCTAACCTTCCCTTGATCAACGCTGACTTCAAGGTCATAAGACGGTTCAAATTCAAACTTAAATCGGACGCATAACATTTATTCGTGAACCATTTATCATACATATACAAAATGTAGAGTTTCTTGGCATACAAGCGTACGTTCCACATTTACACGAGTTTTCAACGATTTAAAGAATCCCTGATTAATCCACCGCAGTGTAATGATTTACTTCTTTCTTTAGCTTTAACAATAAGTAAAAGCCACCTGGCCGTAATTGAGTTGAGAATGTTGTGATTATCAAAATTTCTGGAAATTCGATGCAATACTTCCACCATCAATACATGCAGAAAATTTTCCTTATACACAAATCAGCTGCTCCGCGTAATGTCAAACTACGCAGAACCTCGACTTGCTGGATACCTTGGGCCGGTCCTAGTAGCTTCGCACGGTGTCATTACGTTCAAATTTTCATTAATTAGACATCCGTTACCGTGAATGTGTCCAGAAATTACAATTTCCCGACATTGTCACCCAGGTCGACGTTCCTCGGCACTGCTACCGGGTCGACATTCGTCTGCAAAAAGCAGGTCTAGCTCGTCGTAGACTTAGTCGCGACCTCCCGAATTTCAATCGCTTATATCACGGAGACAAGTGCAGATACGAGGTTCGGCTTTTGCATGGAACTAGAGCAAAGCTTCGAGCTCACACTGGTACATTGGAAAAGATTCGATCGCATCCCCCCAGGTCAGCACCAGGGCGACCGTTGCTCAGGGTGTGGTCGATGTCAAGACGCACGCTTCGCGGAGAGTGATTTTTACAAGGGATCCTTTACCGCGACGGTTCAAAAATCTTGCGTAGTCGATAGAGCATACTTCGTAGTACCTGGTAGCAACAGGAGGTCTTCAGGAGTTCGATGGCGACAGTAAAACACCCGAGGAAATACCGTTCGGTCAGTGTCGCACGCGCGAACGTCGCGAAGCGCACCGCCTAAAACGCGCTCACGGTCTCTCTCCATGGTCCGCGCTATCCTATACTAGCAAACTGTTGCTCAGATTTTTTACGAGTATTATCCATCTCAACTACCAGTGTGATCATACGCGCAAACGCATTAAACAGTATAAACTTTACTTGTGTCTCTGACGGTCTTTCAGCTGTAATTTTCCATTGTCAGTAGTGGTGTTTTGATCATTTCATCGCGACTACTAGATCGATCAGCTATGGGAGACAAATCAGCATCGTCGCCGGCAGTCGCAGCTAACCCTGCAGCTAACAGCCCAGCCGTTCAAGCCGTTCCTGCCAAAAGAGCAGCGGCTTCGCCCAAGTCAAAGAAGCCCCGTGCAAAACCGGCGCACCCACGTACTTCCGAGATGGTGAACGCGGCTATCGCTAGCTTGAAGGAGCGCGGCGGATCGTCTCTCCAGGCAATCAAGAAGTACGTTGCTGTCACGTACAAAATCGACGCGGAGAAACAGGCTCCTTTCATCAAGAAGTACTTGAAGACTGCTGTTACTACGGGAGTATTGTTGCAGACTAAGGGTAAGGGAGCCTCGGGCTCTTTCAAGATCGCGAACGCGAAGACCGACGCCCCGAAAGCAAAGCCGAAGGTACAGCGCGCCGCTGCAAAGCCAGCTGCACCAAAAAAGGCAGCTGTTGCCAAAAGCCCAAAGAAGTTGACCGCCGCCAAAAAATTGGTAGCCGCAAAGAAGCCTGCAGCCGCTACGGAGAAACGCAAGGTTGTCAAGAGCCCGGCCGCAAAACCACCGAAAGTAAAGACTCCGTCGAAAGCAAAGAAAGCAGTCAAGGCACCTACCCGCAAACCGAAGGCTCCGAAGCCGAAGAAGGCTGCTCCAGCTCCAAAGGCGGCCAAACCGGCAGCCAAGAAGGCGGCTGCAGCACCGAAGAAGAAGTGAACAGCTACATTTCGTCACCAACACCAGCAATCGTCAGAAAAATAATTTAAACGGCCCTTCTCAGGGCCATCAATTTATATCTATGCAAATGAATTGACATCGTCGATGCCCTGAACCATATTCCAATAATCCCATATAGGTATATCCCATGGAAAAAACGTCCATAAATTGTAATTTCCTTCGCAGCAGAGGTATTTGTACGACCATAGTGGACGCATAGAGCGTCGGCTTGAGTAAGAATTTGCATTAGGTTTTGCTGTTAGGTAATAGTATCTTGCACAGTTGCAGCTGATTTCCGGGATATTATAATTATTTATTGTTTAGGTCTGAACCATTGTTGGAATTGTAGCGGAATCGTGTTCCGTATATCTGCCGGCGAATGGGAGTCTTAAGTGAGGTGGGCTTCAGTTGCTTGGCAACATTTCAGTGTTCAGACCCTTGCTATTATTATACATGAGCCGAGTGCACAATGCACAATCCCGGAGTTCCTGAAAGACCCCGTAGGAAAAATATCAGCTGCTTGGTTATCGTTATTCAATTCTGACAGCTGCTGTAGCAAAGGTCAAAGGGGTATGTATGGTATGTATTTGTGTAAAATCCTGTTCAATGACGTCGAACATTGTTTTTCGGTATTTTGAAAAAATGAAGATCGATTTTCTCTCAACTGAACATTACTGGTATAACATTGTTTTTTTTTCATTCTCCCCTAAAAAACGAGAAATTGCGCGAATGTCACGGCTTTGTTAGAAGAGGTTAAAAGGCAGTATCGAAATTATCTTGACGAAATACAGTTTAATCTGACAATTATTTCGTTCATCTATAAGATGATGTTTAAGCCAGGGTATCCAGCGATATGAAAATTCAAAATTCCCGTATATTTGCTGTTATTTTTTTCAACCGTATAGCGTTTGTGCATTATGTTGCGATCAACATTGAACACCGTGATATTCAACGGTGTAGAACCGATGAATTCGGGTGGAGTCAAAAATGTAGAAAAATCAGAAAATAAAAAGGTCACACATCGAATTTACAAACACATGAAAGTGTATTTCGTAGGATTTCAAAATATATAAAGCTGAAGTACAAAAAAGTCAAAACGAAAGGTAAAGTATTCTATGTATATCTGGCTGTCTGATGATTGCTCCGATTTTCCGTGAGAAAAAAATGCAAGGTTTGGTATTTGGGGTTTTGCGTGTTGCAGCACGTTGACTCGATGATATAATATATTATAGGGGGTGCCCTGGTCGATTTCGACGTTGCCATATGTATCTCCATCTATCAAAGTCCATGTACCTTAAAAGGACTCAACAGCCACATTCCATATGTATTCACAATTCCGAATAAAACGTTGATTTGATGCAGAAATACAGAAGTGGCACAGATTCTACAATATTGCAATAGTAGATTCGTAGAATTCATGCTGCCTCTTAATTGCGGCATAAAGTGAAAATGTATCGAAGTGATTTTGATCAAAATACGTATAGAATGGAGCACATTGAGCTCTCTTTCACCGTCTACAAACAGGACTCTCATATTCGAAGATACGTGCACATGTCACGTTGAAATCGACCGGGGGCAAACCATGTGGTGAAGGTGGTTATGGGACGATATTGTGGTATCGATGTTACCTGTGATAGAAAATTGGGTTGATAGATGGGGAATGATAATGTGCAATAACTCGTGACAGTATGAAACGATATTTGGCGAAAACTATTTGTGGCCCTGAAAAGGGCCGGTTGTAATGATTTGTCAAATGAAGAAAATCAAGCGCGTTCACCGCGAATACGACGAGCGAGTTGAATATCTTTGGGCATAATGGTTACGCGCTTAGCATGAATAGCGCACAAGTTGGTGTCTTCAAATAGTCCGACGAGATAAGCTTCGCTAGCCTCCTGAAGAGCCATAACAGCGGAGCTTTGGAATCGCAAATCGGTTTTGAAGTCCTGAGCAATCTCACGAACCAAACGTTGGAAGGGCAGCTTGCGTATCAGTAGCTCGGTGCTCTTTTGATAACGCCGGATTTCACGAAGAGCAACGGTTCCTGGACGGTAGCGATGTGGCTTCTTAACCCCGCCGGTAGCCGGGGCACTCTTACGAGCTGCCTTAGTCGCCAGTTGTTTGCGCGGCGCCTTACCTCCAGTTGACTTACGAGCGGTTTGCTTGGTGCGAGCCATACTGTACAATTAAAATGCAGGAAGCAACTAAACTTGAGCGTGTAACGGGCACGAGTGAGCCGATGGACGCGGCGCAACCGCATTTTAACAGCTAGCAGAGCATCGTGCAGCTGCGCGATTGGCCCGAGTGACGGTAGAGGGGAGAGCACTCTTCGAAGGTATATAAGGATCCGAGAACGGCCCTCTGCACAGTTGAATCACACATCTTTGGAGGTGAGATTGAGCATCTATTGGGTGTGCACGTAGTTCGTTGCCTGTAACTATCATGACTGGTCGCGGTAAGGGAGGAAAGGGGTTGGGAAAAGGAGGTGCCAAGCGTCATAGGAAGGTGTTGCGTGACAACATTCAGGGAATTACCAAGCCCGCAATCCGTCGTCTGGCTCGTCGTGGCGGTGTCAAACGTATTTCTGGACTCATTTACGAAGAGACTCGTGGAGTTCTGAAAGTGTTTCTGGAAAACGTGATCCGCGATGCCGTCACTTACACAGAGCACGCCAAGAGGAAAACCGTAACCGCCATGGACGTTGTCTACGCCTTGAAACGTCAAGGACGTACTCTGTACGGCTTCGGAGGTTAATCACATCGCTGCCTGTTCCCAACAAACAAAATCGGCCCTTTTCAGGGCCACGACAATGATCGATGAGAACGATGAACACATACAAGCTACTCGATGTCCCTACTGCCTTCGGTCCTACAGCATATTTTTATGAAGCAGTCTCAAGAATGCCCGAACTTCTAAACATGCGTCCGTCAGTATTACAATATTAGTCGGCGCATGTGTCACTTGGCAACAGTCGTACATTGTTCCTATTGAGGGCCATTTTGTACGAATAACTCTATTCACACCAAACATTTATAGTCACTTACGATGGTCCTCTTGATGAATATTTGCTGAAAATTGCAGCCAAGCTGCCGTTCATCCCCTTCGGTCGTTATCATTCGATTCCAATTACCAACATAATGTATCGGTCGCTACTGTCCGATGTGAGAAATTATACTTTAGCTTTTGCGGCAGCTGTACAGTAGTAATGATATCTCGATTGATCCTGCATCGTCCTGCGCATGCGTGAACGACAGGGATTCCATGATGTTTTTAGGACCAAGTATACATATTTTACCTGTGACTTACAGCTGCGTTTACACTATATCGTATCAACTGCTTTGGAGTTGCGTCAGCCTGCGGTTTTAAGTTCAATAAACACTTCTATTTAGAAATGAGTAGTAATATCTGATTTGTCGCATGCTACCGAACACCGATGGTCGTTGATAACTTCGCATCACAAATTGGGAGGGAAATATGTCGTTTTTTTCAGATGTTAAATTTACTGTGCGAAAATGTGCTATCGATTACGTCAGACTTTACAAAACGCTGGCATCGCCGACTTTCTTTCAGACTGGAGGCGTGTTCGATAAGAAGATCCTAATACCCACAGCGATTTTTATTAGGAATGAAATCAATAATTATGCAACCATGTGCTTGAAACTGAATGCAGTGGCTCAGCGTGGGAACTTTATGCTATACATATTTGGGGCAGCCTCACACCTTTATTAACGCAGCGTAATATGTGGCTCATACGCGGGTGAAAAGTAGTTCTATTTTGGCGTACTGTGGTTGGCTGTGTAGCTTGTCATGGCAGACGATGACTGTCCGAATGAACAAGCCTCTCTCGCTTCCTACTGACAATGAGGCCTGCCTTACCCATATTTGAGGCTAACGCGTGATGCGGCTACTTCGATTGTATTGACGAGAAGCAGTTACTAGGCAACGCAAAGGGGAAGTTAGTTCAGTGTTGAGGAAAGAGTGTATAGTCTGAATTTTATAGATGCTGTGTGATTTGTGAACGTTGAACGCTCCGCGGAGTCAAATTATGTCGTACATAATTTATTTTATGGTACCGGAATAGTAAATAGCCAGACAGCTCCAAGTTATCAAGCGCTTGTTTCGTTTTTGCTTGAAGCTAAACGTTTTTTTCAGATATTAATTCTCAATATTAGAAGCAGTGATAAAAAAACAAATCAAATTTAGTTTTATAGATACATCAATTCCAAACCCTCATTGATTAACCCAGATATTTAATGAAAAATTGTTCTTTTATTAACTCTAACATTTATACATATTGGAAATCACATCCCCTTTCATCTTTCTGAGACCCATTATTGTTAAACTATTGAATTTTTTGATTTTGTTTCAAGATGACCGATAGGGTAATCCCGTTCCAAATTACATTTCATTCAAAGTATTCAATAGTGAAGGAACAAAAGGAATACAACCTCCGCAGTTTTAAAAGAAAATTTATGCAGCAAGAATTTTTCGACCAATGGCGTATTTAGTTAATTATAAATAAGAGTAATCGATTATTGTCGGTATTGATGACATTCGGGCTCTGTGCGAGAGTAATTTGGTGGCCCTGAAAAGGGCCGATTATGGTTTTCCTTATGCAACAGATGATTTATGCTTTCTTTTCGGTTTTCTTGGGCAAAAGTACGGCCTGAATATTAGGTAGGACTCCACCTTGGGCAATGGTTACTCCAGAGAGCAGTTTGTTCAATTCTTCGTCATTGCGAATGGCTAACTGAAGATGACGAGGGATAATTCTGGTCTTCTTGTTATCACGAGCAGCGTTTCCCGCCAACTCCAACACTTCAGCGGCCAAGTACTCCATAACGGCAGCGAGATAAACGGGTGCCCCAGCACCAACACGTTCGGCGTAATTGCCCTTACGCAAAAGTCGATGAATACGACCAACAGGAAACTGGAGTCCAGCTCGACTCGAACGAGACTTTGCCTTTCCCTTAACTTTGCCTCCTTTACCGCGACCAGACATGACGATATTGGTAGAGCTGACAATCACGATCAATCTACGATGCGATTACGTCGGCAGACGGAGCGAGAATGTTGTCATGTGGACGGAGCAACGAATTTATACTCGCCGAGCTTCACGCTGCGGCCGAACTGGAGTGTCGAGCGTTGCGTGCTCGCCTCTGATTGGTCCGGGCTTTGAGGGGCCCCACGCCGAACATCTGTACACAGTTTCAAGTGTATAGCATGTTTAGTTTGTTTTTGACAGATACAAAGGTGAGACGTATTTTGGTGTGCTCGGCGATTTTTTGCTATCAAGAAAAATGGATCAAAGAATTTGCATCAAATTTTGTGTAAAAAATGGAATTAAGTGCTCCAAAACACTTGAAATGTTGACAGTGGCATACGGTGAGTCTACTCTTAGTAAAAAAAACGTTTATAAGTGGTACAAGCTCTTCCAAGATGGCCGAGAAGATGCCAATGACGAACCTCGCTCTGGACGCCCCAGCACGTCAACAACAGATGAAAACGTTGAAGCAGTGAAGAAAATTGTTTTGGAAAATCCTCGAATCACTATCAGAGAAGTTGCTGAGGATGTTGGCATATCGGTTGGCTCGTGCCATGAAATTTTTTCGGATGTTTTGGGTATGAGACGTGTGTCAGCGAAGTTTGTTCCGAAACTGCTTAATTTTGACCAGAAGAATCGTCGCATGAGCATCGCTCAGGAGCTGTTGAATGACGTCAATGATGATCCTGATTTACTCAAAAGGGTCATAACTGGTGACGAATCATGGGTATATGGTTATGACATCGAAACCAAAGTCCAATCGTCCCAGTGGAAGAGCCCAGGAGAGCCAAGACCGAAAAAAGCACGCCAAGTTCGATCAAATGTCAAGGTTTTGCTCACTGTTTTCTTCGATTACCGTGGCGTAGTGTATCAGGAGTTCTTACCAAAAGGTCGTACGGTCAATAAAGAGTATTACCTTGAAGTTATGCGCCGTTTGCGAGAAGCAATACGAAGGAAACGTCCGGAATTGTGGAAAAACAATTCGTGGCTTTTGCATCACGATAATGCACCTGCTCAGTCATCGTTGCTTGTGAGAGGTTTTTTGACCAAAAACAACACCACAATCATGCCTCAGCCACCATATTCACCGGATTTGGCCCCATGCGACTTTTTCCTGTTCCCAAAACTGAAGAGACCTATGAAAGGACGGAGATTTGCAACGATTGAGGAGATAAAGACTGCATCGCTGGAAGAGCTCAAAGCTATACCAGAAAGTGCTTATCAGAAGTGCTTTGAGGATTGGAAAAAGCGTTGGCACAAGTGTATTATATCTGAGGGGGATTACTTTGAAGGGGACAACATAAATATTGATGAATAAATAAATAGTTTTTCATAAAAATATAAAGTCACCTTACTTTTTGAACACACCTCGTATATGATGCAGAAGCGTGTCCGTTCACACAACGCCACCGACCGGCACAGGATCGTCATTCAAGGATTTTGCTACTTTTTTGACGCACGATGCCACCGAAGACTAGCGGAAAAGCAGCCAAGAAGGCCGGTAAGGCCCAGAAGAATATTACGAAGGGAGATAAGAAGAAGAAGCGCAGGAGGAAGGAGAGTTACGCAATCTACATCTACAAAGTCTTGAAGCAGGTTCACCCAGACACTGGAATTTCCAGCAAGGCAATGAGCATCATGAACAGCTTTGTCAACGACATTTTTGAACGCATCGCTGCTGAATCTTCACGTCTTGCTCATTACAACAAACGATCTACCATCACGTCTCGGGAGATCCAAACTGCGGTGAGGCTTCTTCTGCCTGGTGAACTTGCCAAGCATGCTGTTTCTGAAGGAACCAAGGCTGTTACCAAATACACCAGCTCTAAGTGAGCGGCTTCTTCAACAACCATCGGCCCTTTTCAGGGCCACAAAACATTTCACCATGAAAGAACGATTCTATTCTAATCGAAGCATTATACAATAAGTGAAATATACATATAAATACGGTTCCCTTTTGTCGTACAGATTGCAGCAAAACAATGCATGTATCTTACTCATTAAACTTGAAAAAATAAACCAACATTATGACAAAGGAGCCAAAAACTTGAAGGTATCAACCGTTGTGGATATCGTAGTCCTTTAGTAGTGTGGTTTGAAGTCACACAAAACATAAACGGAATATTGGTATCCAAAATCTAAAAAAAAAAATTTTTTAATGGTGAGGATATTGTGGGTGTGGATGATAATTTGATGCTTTTCGAAGTAATAATACTCCTTGTCCATTAATTTATGAATAATGCTAGGTAGATTTATGAACTCAAATTTAATGTTTGAATATCACTTCCAATCGAATAACATTGACACAGTGATAACACCATTGCACTGATTCTCCATAACAATTTCTACAATAAACTTCAAGTAATCATTAACTAAAATATTAACAATAAATAGAAAAACTGAATAAGGTTGTTCAATTACAGGGTCTTACTCTAACGTAATCAAGAATTATTAAATTAGCAACTTCTAAAGCGATAGTTTTAAACATTGCACCGCAATGGCATCTCCTTTGTATCGATTTAATTGTCTCAATAAATGTAGTTTGGGCTGTGTACTATGAGTCGTGTGTAATTCATACAAGGTACAAATATTCAGCAACAACGCTTCCTGTAGTCCTTTAGTTGGGTTTCTGACTAGTGCACTTTCTAATAAATGTACAGCAGCTTGAAGTTGCCCATTGTAAAGTAAGCATACAGCCATATTATTTACTAGCATAATATTAGACGGTTCTAGGACTGAGGCTTTTTTAAAACAATTGTAGGCTTCTTGAAATGCGTTTTGAGCTACAGCCATCAGGCCTCTGTCTGTTAATTCCTTGGAGTTTGAGGGATTTTGAAAGCTTTCTCTGCCATCAGCGAACTGCTTCTCTGCTGCTGATACATCGCCGAGTAAAAGTAGAACCCTACTAATTGCTGATTTTAGTATTTGCCTCTGCTCTGGATTCCAATCTGTGCCTTCACTCAAGCTCTCCAAAATATCAACGGCTAAAATGTAGTTCTTTAGAGTCAAAGCACAGTTGACAACGGAAATTAGTACTCTAGACTCTCTGCCGACCCATAATCTGATTGCGTCATCTCTTTCCGTCGGTGTGAATTTGAGGCGTCCTCCATCCTCCCCGAATCCCTTTTTCAAGTTTTTTATAATTTGTTTTACAGTAGATAAAACCTTATGCAGGTTGTCCAGAGCGACTCTCGGTTTGTTGCAATAGGCAGGTATCTCAGCTAGAAGCAGCCTGAAGGCAAAACAGGCCATGGATCCAGGTCTGGTTCCATAAAGTTCTGGATAAAATGTGAAAAACATATCAGGCTTATCTAAATTCCCAAAGGGCTTAGACTCGTTTTCAAGAACTTCGACGTGCTTCAATTTTGCCAAAAGTGCGAGTCTTGTAAACCACAATTGGAGAGAGTGTGGAGTGTGTTTGCTGGGATGATTAATCTTCCCATATCCCTGTCCATAAATTGCTAGCAGTCTGCCAGTAAGATTAATCGCCGCTCGGTAACATCCTGTCTGAATCAAATTCCTCAGACCACGTTCGTCCTGCGTTACATCAGAAGCTGTGAGAACGTTGCGATGAATGTTTTCTTCTTCTCCCAGAAAGTGAATCGCAGCCTCCTTAGTCGTATCGGTCAAATCTCCCTGCAACGTCAGTCCGGGCATCGTCAGATTTTCTCTATCAGGAAAATTACTTCCAGGCGTCGACGTTGCTATCGAGGCTAATACTTTTTTGGTTTGATCCGAGGGGATCCAAGCATCTCTATGAATGTCGCTGGCCGTGACATGGTCGGAGACTTGTTCCGCAGCATCTGACAAACTGTTTTCAAGGAAGCTGTTTGACGGGTCTGTCAAGAAGGAGTCAAATACTGGGCGAGGACTCGCAGATGCCGAAGGTTGTTCCAGCATGTCTTGTTTTTCCGGTGGGACAATTTCATCGAATATCGTGTGAGTCGTATTGCTGAAGTAACGCCCGAGCCCAGTATCACCAGATGGTTTTGAGTCGTCAGACAATCCTGCGATATTGTCGCTCAGTTGAAATAGCGAACTTTTATCGGCCATTGCTTGCCACGCTCAAACACAACGTCAATTCTTCAATAATTACTGACTTACAATATCGTGATCACATATTATTTTACTTTTGGTTAGTAGGCTTAAGCTTGAGCACTAGGTTAGTAGTTGAAAGTTAACCTTCACACGACTAGAATGATCACAATCAGCTGTCACTTGTGACTTTACGAGCATGGCTAAATTACTTCAAGTAGTTTTCTAGAGGGTAGACTCTGCGACTAATTTTCAAATTGGATGCCGCAGGTTCGCGACATCGATTTTTCCTCATCATGTTGAAAGTGAATATATAAATATAGATAACTAAAAATAAAAATATCACAAGTGTCGATACAACGGCCGTTAGGTCAAATCTGAAATTGTAAACGCTCATTAGCATAAATAAAACTTGACTTACCGATATGTCGATATTGTGTCGGATGCAAGATGGCGGACTTGCAGCAGAGCGCTGCTATTCGATATTCTGAAGTTCACGAACCTTCGGTCAAATCGTTGACTGCTCACTCACCGTCACTCACTCTACTCACTGCTGCCACAGAAATTTCATCAACATAACCTGAAAGCGCGTAGCCTAAACCCACGTGCGAACTGGTTCCGAAGACATTGCGATATAAATAAATAAATAAATTTAAGAAAATGAGTGATTCTGAAAAGGAGGATGACCGGCCAGTAAATACAGACCCTGTAGACAATGCGTGGGACCTCAAGGTTCCTGCATTCAAGCCGGAACACAACCCACACCGTTTACTAGAGGAAAGTTCGTTCGCAACGTTGTTTCCAAAGTACAGAGAAAAATATTTGAAACAGTGTTGGCCGCTGGTGCAGAAGTCGTTACAGGAACAGGGTATCAAGGCTGAATTAGATCTGATTGAAGGTAGCATGACGGTGAAGACGACACGAACAACTTGGGATCCCTACATAATTATCAAGGCCCGGGACATGATTAAACTGATGTCTAGGTCTGTGCCATACGAACAGGCAGTCAAAGTTCTACAGGACGACATCGGTGCTGATATTATTAAAATATCGTCCTTGGTCAGGAACAAGGAGAAGTTTGTCAAACGAAGACAGCGGCTAATCGGACCCAACGGCTGCACACTGAAGTCAATCGAGCTGTTAACTAAGTGCTATGTTTTGGTTCAAGGGCAAACCGTAGCTGCTCTTGGGCCCTACAAGGGACTGCAGCAGGTGCGACGAATCTGCGAAGATACAATGAAGAACGTGCATCCGATTTACAATATCAAGGCGTTGATGATAAAGCGAGAACTGGCCAAGGATCCTAAGCTGAAAAACGAAAATTGGGAGAGATTTTTACCAAAGTTTAACAGCAAAAATGTTAGCAAAAGAAAACAGCCAAAGAATAAAAAGGCTAAGAAGGAATACACACCGTTTCCTCCGCCGCAGCAAGAAAGTAAAATCGATAAACAGTTGGCATCTGGAGAATTCTTCCTTAAAGAGGAACAGAAACAGGCTAAGAAACGTAAGGAACAGGAGACCAGGCATGAGGAGGCTGCCAAAAAGAGAGTCGAAAGAAGAGCTCAGGCCTTTGTTGCTCCTGAGGAAAATGTTGCAACGAAAAATGTTAGCAAGAAAGGAGATATCAACATCGAGGAGTTTAAGAGAAAAGTTAAAAAAGGTTTTAAAAAACGTAGCGCTGCTCCTTCCTAAACTGTGTATATACTTTTATCATACTAAACTTACAACTTGTGGTACGTTTATTTTTTATAAGATTAAGCCGGGTTGTATTAAAAAAATTTTGTAAATAAATTAACGTAAAGTTTTTGGAAAAAAATCCTTGTTTTTATTAAAAAAAATTTCTCCTATAATCGTTTAGCATACTTTTTTTTGTTCACTTTGTTTCATCTTAATTTACATTCATTTCATTATTATACAATACAAAGTGTGGAATACATGAAACACTAGCGTATGATTTTTTAGCCGGTAGAACTTTATAATTGAATGATAATCCCGACAATTTGATGAGTACGTAGGTTTAAAAAGTTTTTTTTTTTTTTGTTATACAAAGTTCATTTGAAGTACGCCAAATTTTTTTCATTATTGTCAATCTCTAAGTATCGCCGCTCGTTTTTTTTTGTTTCTTTTTTTATTACTACTTCGACCATTTCTCTGTCATTGTGTCATTTTACTCGTACAGGTGTTATTCTTCATTTATAATCCATCCATATTCGTTATTCACAGAAATCAAGTGGTGGGTCTATTTAAATGGACTGGTTACATACACATTATCATTGACTGTTAACTTCCTATGTAACTGAATAATCAATTAATTTATGTCACATTTTATCTTACAGCCTAAAATTGCGGAAGTACGACGTTTTTATATCATTTATATTTAGATAATTAATAATAATATAACTATTATTTACAGTACGTATTTATGATATTCATTATACGTATAACTTAGTAAGTTTATTGTGTAGTCTGCAGTATATTCGCAGACGAAAACGACCAGATTTAACGAAAGCCTTCATTTTAATTACCGGGGACATCAGAAACGGATTGAAGATCGATACCGTCTTACCTACTATAACGCAAGTATAATAGGCATTTTTCGGCGAATACAGTGGTATAAACCAGTGGTATAAATCGTCGTTGCTTCTGGTATGGGCGGAGCTTAACTCTGGTCAAGTATAACGGCACACTAAAACGCTCTGGTTCGTTTTGTTCGTAGTTAAAGGCGCGAAATATTGGGAAGAAGACTCAAGTGTAGAAAACGCGTTTGGTACCTTTTGGTACACTTTGGTTGCTATACCAGTGCTCGCCAAAAAGTGCCTAATATTGTATTATGTTATAATATGTTATATATAATAAATTTCTTATATCCTACGTGCTTGAACCAATCTTATCGTAAAATTTTTTGACATGATTGGTATCCCGACTGTATTTTCCATCAGTTTAATGACAATCTAATGCAGAAGTGATAGGTTCATGATGCAAAAGCTTACGTACACTTATACCAGCACTGCTGTTAATACGTAACAGCAAGGAACAAGCTAGGAGTTATTACAAAAGAATACTTAGTTTGTATCGTCTCATATTGCTGTTGCTGATTCTCTTATCGACTAAATATCATAATTGTTTTATCATAATTACCTATACCCATTTGCACAACCAAGTCAAAATACAGTACATCGCCTGTACTAATTTAAACGAAGAGAAAAATTTCAATTTAAATAAACATTTGTGATCAATAAGTAAATTGTGATATTGACGGACAACAACATTTACAAATTTTGACTACTAGGCGTGGTTAAATTGAATAAAAATTTCAATTTACGTCCACCTTGTACTTGACAGATAAATTTTTTTTCCCTAAACGCAGACGATATTTAGATTTTTACAAAAACTTTTTTCAACCAACTATTCGAAATCAACCAACGCTAGATTTTGGCATACTTATCGTTGGTCTTACAACGGGTACAATTCAATTGCTCGTTGACTGTTTAGATTTGGAAAATCATGAGATACAAAATAATTGTTCACGAATCCTTAACAAGGATACATCACGACGCCTATCTGACGCAGATATTATCGTGACGCACTTCTGAACTCGCAATGTAATCACAGTTCAAAAATTATAATCTTATTATAATTAAGCAATCCATTATAATAGTTATATTAATAATATCATGAAATATATTTACATCTTTGATACTCCAATCGTTTCGAAGATTGTATTTTCTTTATACTTCCCTTTTCGCTATTACGTTCGTATTTTTCAATGTTTATCGGTAAATCGATTGTAATTTTCTGATTCTAAATACCCAATTCGTAACTTGACGGCAGTTATTTACTTTTTATTCAAGTTTTGTTCTTTCATCTTAAACTTCGTTTTGGCACTCTCAGCAACATTGATCATATTTCAAAATTAATAATAAAATTATTGAATGGGGGTATAAGTTTCTTCAGATCGAATACAACATAGTTTTTCTGTTACCCGTTTTCGTGAAAAACATTTTCTAAAAAATCGTCTCTCGTATTAAATGTATCAATGGCTAATACTTTAATCATTTTAAGCTGCTATTATATATACGCGTACATCCCTTACGCGTTGAGTCCAACAGTTTTCCCGGTATTTTTTTGATATCATCATTTATTCACCTATAAGAGAGTCACAGATATTAGTAATTAACGGCCAAAGAACCGACGATACAACGTAAATATTAGACTAAAATTGAATAGCAAATATCGCGGCTTTAAACTAAATCACTTTTGATTTGGTATAATCAAAATTGAGATTGTATCTGGGCAAAATACTCTTATGCATTATCCATTAGTGATTCTAGCCTTAACACAGAAAGTTACACTAAAATCATTTGTCGTAACAATTATACAATACAGTCTGACCTCTCGATAGTACCTCTGTCAATAGTTCCGCTTCCCAAGTTTTATCCGCGAACTATTTCCTCCACTTCTCAGAAGATAAGCTGCAAGCTCCGATTTCGTATACCTACTTCTCGGTAGTTTAGTCAGTAAAATCTTTTTTTCATTCGTATTCCGAAGCAAAAGAGCAATCGGAACTATTGAGAGTTAGGTGCAAAAGTCTCGCCGGCGAGCGCGAA
This sequence comes from Neodiprion lecontei, assembly GCF_021901455.1. NCBI lineage: Eukaryota > Metazoa > Arthropoda > Insecta > Hymenoptera > Diprionidae > Neodiprion > Neodiprion lecontei. The sequence goes on along the minus strand of NC_060262.1, from coordinate 40,401,272 downwards.
GGTGGATAGATATTGGGGGAACACCGATTCATAGAAAAACTCTTCCGATTTCATACCCGCCCGGAACTATCGAGAGGTCGGACCGTAGCTGAGTTCTTCAATAAACTCTAACCGTTATTTTTGGAATGTAAATAATTTTACTTTTCCCGTTATAATTTTTTTTGTATAAATAGTACATTGGGTGAAGATTTAAACAATTATTTTTCGTATATAGTCAAGATGAACTCTGTAGCTCATCAGCTTGAATAGAGAACTGGTTACATCTACATTCTCCTTATCACATTGAAATAATATTGTTGCTGCAAAAGAGATGTTTGCTAGACAATAAATTGATTTTTCTAAAAAGGCAGTTTACCTTGCGAATATAAAATGTTTATTCGCTTATAAAATATGATCAAATTGCTTAATATTTTTATTCATATTTATAAAAATTATTCGCTTCCTTCAAATGAAAGTTATTACACCTAATTTAGCTTGAGTATTTTAAGACACTCCATTTAAGAGTTGAAGTTTGGTTTAAAGAAGGAGAACTACTACGGCAGGTAACTTGTATTACATTCAACAGCAGTTTTCACGTCACTCTGTTTTTACCAGTGAGACAATAAAATAATAACTGCAAGCCCTTTAGCGTGTTATAATAATTCTTTAGTGCCATATGTATTATACGGGAGTTGATAATTTCATTATCGGACGCACACATTATCATTTCGTCTTATACCTTAAAATAGTAAACTATAATGAATTAATTAGAGCTCCAGTCCAGGCTAATGATTGTGATTGTAGAGATGCCATCTTTGTGTCTCTGCACGCGAGTCGCACTTTTCTGCAGTTATACCTCGCTGCGCGTGATGCCTGGAATCTACGCAGACTGGTATTCGTGTGTGACGTATCAGGCCACCCTCCAAGTGACGCCATTTCTGATTCTCACTTCCGTCACATATTTGCATCAAGAGTGTTGTTCCTTTAGCGTATGCCGGTAACGTCAGGCAGAGGTCATGGTGCTTTATTAAACCATCCTTCGTTAAGCCCCATTCCTAAAAGAGATGACCGTCATCATTCAAACGAGCAGAGAAAGGGGTATCAGATGGAATAACAAATTGTTAATCATTGGTTAATCGGCGGTTAGGTGGGTGGAAAAAAAAAATTACCTGATTGCCACCAGTGTCGTGACAGGGATAGAGACCCACGTTTCCGTCAAGGAGATGCCCCATACTGTCCATGCACGTCGATCCTTGTTTCAAAGAACCTCCTGGTCCGCCTTCACTGGTGGGTATTGTAAGCTCTGGATAAACGTTCTTGAGGTACCAACTGAACGGTTTGCAGTGAAGCTTGTGTTTTAGGTCCAACCGATCTTGAATGCTGTAATATTTAATTAGATGAATCCGGCTGCATTTTGCACCTAATTTTACAACGCCAGGTTTTTTAGATCAGGAAAAAAACTTTTTGTCATTTATGTGAAACATAATATGAGCGTGGTTAAGCAATATGGCGTCGAAGATAACAATCAGCTGATCGTTTGCGTTGAATTACACCGATATCCAGGTACGAAAACTCCGTGCTGGTTCTCGTACGTTTATTTTGTAATATTAACTTTATATGAAGTGAAAACTATAACAAGAAACAAAACTATTTTTATAATTAAATACGGGATGTCCACAGAGTGAAATATTCTCCACCGCTAGATGGCTTTCGTCTTCAGATTTCTCGTACTTATTATTAGCTTCTCGGCTTTTTTAGGAACTGCCGGATAAATTGACTTTCCGATTTTACCAGTATAGGCGACTGACTCGGAATAAGAGTATCGAAAAAAATTGTACCACAACAACTCACTTTCCGTAGGGTATATTCCTCGCTAGTGGAACGGCGTTGTAATAGTATTGTTTGTAATCGTCCATCCATACTTCAGCTGCGCGACGGGTGTTCCTTGCGAATACGTTCCCGCTTCCTCCAGGGAAGGAGTACGGATGTCGTTTCCGAAATACGTGGCCAACTCTTGAACACGGTATGATTTCCAAGCTGCCACCGCACTGCCACACGCGGAACGATATTTCTGAAGCAAGAGACGCAAACGGTGATCGAGTAAAGAATCAAATTGTCCACCTTACGTGAAATGGATAAACTTTTATGCATTTGTAAGTCCATGCATGGAAAAAAGGGATTGCACAGGATATAATGTACAAGGCAGACGACTGCACCAACTCACCAAGATTTTCTCCGCCCCATACGTCCATTTGGGTGTCGTATTTTCCCAGAGTTTCAAAGTACGCTTTGTTGATGACAAATAGTCCTCCGGCGATCATCGGCGTCCGGATAGACGAGGTCGGATCCTTCTGCCTCGCTTGACGCTCCACTTGACTCAAGTATTCCCACTTGAATACCAGACTCCAATCGAATCCACCTCTCAGATCGGCCGATGCCCCTATCAATTTCAACAACATCACCTTCTGCCAATCGATATTCAAAATTATACCGAGTCACAGATTTGTCAGGTATCCGGTAGGAAACATCCCCTGAGCTCAAATTTTAATATTTTTAGAGGTCAATAATGGGCGGAAAAACCTTGATTGACCAATTATGTGTTAAACTATCGATTATACGCGAAGCAAAAAGTCATCATCATTACCATTCATGTCACGCAATTATTCTACACTTATAGGCATTGTGCTATAAGGCAAAGTATCGCGCTTACCGATATACTGGAAGGTATCCATACTGATGACGTCGATGACGGGGCAAACGACCCTCGTCGGGTCTTCGGCGACCCTTTCGAGGAGGGGTTCGAGCCAATCAGCATTGCACTCGCAATGAGAGTCGAGGAAAGTGAGAACGCTGGCTGTCGCAGCATCCGCCCCTCTGACTCGCGACCTCATAAGACCCTCTCGCTTCTCGTTTCTGATAACCCGCACTTTGTGGATCCTTGACAATTCCTCACCGTCCTCAGCTGAAGAGTATACGTTACACCAAGGTCATTTCTGGTTAGAATTGATTTTACGAATCTTAGGATTAACAACAGAAATAACGAGAAGGCATAATCAAAACGTCGAACTACTTTTTTTTTTGTTAATGTCTTGACGAAAATTATTCATTTCACAACGATGCTGTATCTTTTGACGGATCAGTCTCTTGACGAGCAAATGTGACATTGTTAAGAATTCACGATACTGCTAATATTCCGTTATACTCGCCGGCCTCGCTCAATGTTAAAACAATATCGGAAAAACCAAAATGTATAATTTAGGAGATCCTCTTGGATTCTATAAATCCATCATACTTACGATGGTCACTAAAGTCGTCGACCAAAATGATCTCCTTGATCAGATGCTCGGGGCTTCTGTTGAGCACACTGAAACGATGAAAAAAATAAATATCGATTCTGATTATGGAGCGGGCTGACATACCTATATTCGAAGAGAGGGTATCAAAATCTCTTGTTCGAGTAGCTATAGGTATATGTATATGTATGTGTATAAAAAATAGCATGCCAGTGGGAGAAAGAATTCGTGGGACGGTGGGTAAAAATTGCAAGAATTAATATTATATTCGAGAAGCTCGCGGCGCGGGAAAGAAAAATGTCTTAATTAATTCGCCAGGTTATGAAAAATCTCTGATTTATGCCGTCTTTGTGGCCGTTCAGCGATCATCGGCTCTCCGAGTCTGGTTTATATATCTGCAGAATCCGAAGGGTGCGAACGAAAGGTGGCGGGTACGGGGTGCGGTGAGAGGTGCGGAGAGGTGCGGAAAACGCGGCGGGTGCAAACAGGAAACGAGAGGAACGAGAAGCGAAGGAATGGTGATTAGAAAATTCCATCGGTAAGGCGTTTCACGGACGACAGTCGCCGCCCGCCAGATTTCAAACTTTTCTACAAACTGGTTCTGAACCTATATTCGCCGATTGCACATCTGCCATGACTGACGTTGCGCCTTTGAGTTTAACCCGCGATTAAAGTTTTGCACCTGTTGTTGCGGCGCCGCTCTTGCAGTTGACACACTTTATATTTAAACACAACTCACCTGACTACCGTTCTGAGAAGGGTAGAACGCGCCTCGTTGTGAAACGTTATAATCACCGAGGTTGGCGGCAGGTCTCGTTTCCATTGTTTCATTCGACACCTGCAACAGAGGACAATAATGTGATTACAAACGTGGGTGGGTGGGTGTATACGCATAATCGGATGACATCGCGTCAAAGCAGCCCAAGCTTACTGAATTACCTTGCTTCCATCCTTAAACCACCTGCTCACAGTCTCCCCGTTTCAAGCGACATGTTAGGTACGCAGCTTCAGGCTTACTTTTGCGCACCGCGATTCTGATCTAATTTTTTTTTGACAATTCTATACCAAATTTTCGCGGTTTGATTTTCTTAAACAACACGATAGAATACTTATAGCATTGCAGCTAACAATAAGACTGATCCGTATACGTTAATTTGCATGGTGGGCAGAAACGCCTCGGCTCTCCTTATCGAGTTTGTTGATTCTAATCATGGGAGAACCGGAATTTGGGTAAATACCCTAATTCGACACGGCAAGGCACGTAGCTCAGCTCGAAGGATTAGCTTCATTATGGAGTAGAATGCCACCCACGGTTACATCTTACCTTTCGGACGTTACGTGAGGTAACGAATTTCATGAAAAAAATCCGACGTAGAAGGAGGAAAGAAAATATCCTGGTCTTTGTATAATTGCCTGATATATGAAAATGAATAAAGCGTTAATTTAAGGAAGATTCAAAACGCTCTTGTGTAATTTCTGAGGCGTCCTAATTCTCCAAATCAAGATTATTAGATAACTGGCCGTTTGGCTAATTGGATATATCGATCCTGCGGATATCTAGGCAATATTTTTAATCACCTCAATTTGCGGCCGTCGCCGCCACCGGCGCTTTGCATACCTTTCGATAATCTTAAGATATTGTCGGTTACACTGCCATTAACGCGTTGTCGGGCTTTTATACACGGTATAAGCGAGGTGGGGTGATAATTTCACCCTTAAGGAAGGAAGTTTCGGCCAAATAAATGCGAAGACATAAATATCGTTTTATCACGAGAGATAAGAGAAAAAGAAGCCGAGGTTGAACGCGAGGGTAAGAAAGATACCAGGGGATGAAAAAAATTGGACGTTAGTTGAGTGGCTGAGATGGCTGCAATGATACATCTCTGCAACCGTGACCCCCTTCGGCCCATGCCTCACCGGCAAATCCGAAGCTTCCGGTTGTCTCGTTAGAAGATCCGGCAGCTCCGACGTTTCCTTGTTGCATTATAAATCTCGAAAGCGTTTCAAATTTCGCGAGCTCATCCCGGGCATAAATTCGGGGCCTCGGAATCCTTGCTTTCCGCGATGATAAACCGCTGAGCGTTCATCAAATTTCTTACCTCAATGCACACCGCGGTTTTACCGTCGCACGCCAATTCAAACCAACAATTTCTTCGTCGATCCCTGCTTTCCTCGAATCCTCGACGCGTCTACCACGAATTTTTTCTAATACTCGCTGTGCAGCGCCTGCACACAGGCAATCGATGCTACATAAGTGAAGCTTCGGTCGACTGTCTGCAGGCGTTGCGCGGAGAGTTCCAAGGAAAACTCTTTAACACAACCGTTCCGAAAAGTTTCTTCGGGGTTTCTAGATATCCAAGAGAAACACGGTAATTTAATCGCGGTCAAAGAGGCGGTTTAGCCCGGTTAGATTGACCGTATTGACTTCCGTATACGAAGGATCAAAGTAGCTTCGAATCAACGAAGATTGCCCAACCTTTCCATACCATCTCCTAATTCTATTAGCTCAAGGGTCTCGTCGAAGATCCCGCAGGATGCACACAAAAGTTTTCAACGTTCCGTTTCCTGCAGTCAACCTCGTTAATTCGAGTCTTGCAGTACGGTTTGATAGATATTTTGCTTCACGTAATTTCTTTCACAGAAAAATCTTTCCGAAATTATTTCCCCGTATTTGATCCGATTTATTATCTCGTTCAGCTCAACGCAGATCCAAGACGTGCACAGTTAGGAGTGCCTGCGATATATATGTATATATATATATATATATCTCTTTCGACAATATACTTGTGATATTTATGGGGTGAATCCCATGCGGAAAACCCTGGAGTTGGGTCATAAGCTTCGTAGACGTTGGAACGATCCTCATGCGTCAAAGCGAAGAAGCGCGTGCCTCTTGCTCCGTTCATTCCCTTTCTCAGTCTCCTTTTTTCTTCGTGCCATGTATATCCCCTTTTTTCTTTTCCCGCTCGTACTCCACCGTTGTAGAAACGTGGCCGGAATCAAACGGCTCGCTTTGCAGGACTCGAGGCTTATCGGCTCCTAATAGAGCAGCGGTCTTATTTGATCGGTTGCGTCTCTGGCTTCCTCGTTGGCAGAGCGGAATTCCGGAGAGAATCGATGACGGTTCATTCGAATCCGCTGCAGCGCGGAAAGGATTCCGGATTTCCGGTTGGGCGGGGCGCTGATCCGGCGTAGTTTAATTCGGAACTTGAATTTGATTTCGGCTTAACGCTACCGGTTTCAACGAGCATACGACTCCCGGTGACACGCGGAATCGCGTCCACGGTTTTAATCCCACGCCTCGTAACAGCGCACATGAAAACGCACTCAGTTTGCACTCGCGGGTGAAACGGGAATTGGAAAACGCAGCTTTCTTTTCTGTCTGCTCCACGTTCTACGCTTCGGTGATCTCGTTTCTACCGATCATCGATCATTAGCTTATACCTTCCGAATCGGCATCGAAACACCTTTTCAGTCATGTCTGTAATGTGATATTCCGACTGCACCAAGAGTTTTCTGTGAAACTCACCAGCTGACGCCAAGGGATCTGCAAAAGGAGCTACATTTCTTATTACGACATATTCGCATCGCAGGTTTGGTTGCATATCTGCTCGCGTTTAGCGGTGAGTTTCAAAGAAAACTCACGGTATACGTATACTACAATACTTATCAGGAAAGATAGTGCGATAAACGATACGAGTTTGGGTGGTGTACAAAAATGCAAGGGCCAAAAAGTCGACGTGACGAAATTCCGAAAGTCAAACTACCGACAGCTAAAAACGTAGAAAGATCATGAATACGGAAAGACGACTTGTATAAAAAAAAATAAAAATTGAGAACGCAAAAATGTATAAATAAATTTATACCGATTTATTTATTTTTTTTGAGAATGGCTGAGATTACGAGGGGCAAAATATTGAATTGCAAAAATACCTAAGAGAAAAAAAAGTCGACTTTTCAAATGTTAGACTCATGCCTTTCTCTAAAAACCTAAAAATCCGAATTTATCAATAACGACTGACCAAAGACTCGAAAGGTCGAAGTCCCGAAACTCGCTAAATACAGAATGGCCAAAATGCCGAAGAGTTGGATGACGTCAAAAAGCCATATATACTCTGGAACGCCACACATATCCGATGGCCGGAGTCTGTAGTTCCATTAAGTATAAGCCTGCGTAACTATGACAACCGGATTGCGGCCCTTCGGTTTTCTGGCCATTTTGCATTTTGCGGATCGTAATTTTGCTCCTTCTGAACCTTGATTGTCGGCAAATAATGTCTTCGGTTTTGCGGCTGTTCGAAGTATTAGCCGCTCGCTATTTTTTATTTCGGAACTTTCATTTTTCTCTATCTCCACATTCTGTGCTTTGGTCATTCGGAATGCCGACTGATCTGAAAACACTTTGTCGGATAAGAGAGCGATCGATTAAATAAACTTTCGGGAAAACAGTTGTTCTACTGGGTGAGTTATCGAAAATCCCAACTTCGGTACGCTGAGCATTCCTTATTTTAAAAGTCGTATCCCGGAAATTCCGGGTTTTCGACCACTCGACGTTTTGGTCTATTGGGATTTTCGCCCCTATCCGTTTAACCGATTCAACTAAAACAATGTCAACAAGTCTTCCAATTAAGGGGTTAAATTTTAATATCATCATTATGATTATCATTGTTATATCCATAACAAGAATACCTCGGGATAAGAAACGAAGCCGAGCGAACGTGGAACGTCGAAAACTTTATCGTCGCGACATCCGAGCCAAATTAGGTGAGAATTTTACCGGTGGAATTTACATGAAAGTTTATGATTCGACAGTGGTCTTTCTGGCTTCAGTTTTAAAAGTGGAATACCCGGTGACGTCCAAACGTTGTATAACAAAAAAAAAAAAGGAAAATAACATGGATAAATCAGACGTCGTTGATCGGTGCCGGGATGAAAGTTTGAAAAGATGACATCTTGGACTGTGACGTGTGAAATAGTTCAACGACTAACGACCCGCAGGACGTGACTATTACTCGAGAGGCGAGGTAGGCGAAACTCGACCAAACTTTGCCCGAGCTTTTCAAAAGAGAAACCGGGCTTCTACCAACGACGGAAGGTGTGTGCGCGGTGCTAACAATGCGTTGTGGTTTGCGCTGTTTGAACAACAAGACAATGCCGAGAGTTTCCGGCTGACAATGTTGCACGGAAAACGTGTACGAGTAACTTGCCCTTCGGTCCACGAACTTGGCCCTTGTAGGTACCTACGGGCAGCTGATATAACTGTTTCCCAGTTCGCCAGTTAATTGTATGCAATTACCGATAATTAGCCGTCGGCTTTAATCAGAGGTGCGAAAAGGCGCATTTAGTCGATTCCAAAAGCTGGGAAGATTTCTTCGCCGCTCCTTTCATCGGGCAGAATTCCGGGCGACTCGGTTTCTGTATACCTGATTATAAATATTCGCGCGTCAAAGAGACGTCGCGTCAATGCGATGCGAAATAATTAATCGGAAGGAACGAGGAGAAAAGACAGAGGCGTCAATTTTCTCAATCAACGGGCACTCGCTCGCTCGCTCGACCCTAAATATAATTTGCCAATTTAATTCCATTAGCCCGCGTACCCTTGCAGGAAGTTATAGCCTCTGAAGGGCGACTCTCCCCGACACATTGGCATCGCGATTCTTCCTCTCCGCTAACAAAAACAGGCTTGACGATTGCTTTTAGGGGGATTGATTGGCGCGTGAGTGAAAAAGTAAAATCATTCGAAGAGCAGAAGCTTGTGAACGAATGAATTATAACTGAAAGAAGAACAAACCCGTCCAAATGTCTAGGCGCTATCGAAACCTTCGCGATTACGTTGAACCGAATTTAAGACGATCTGAAATCGCTTGGAAATTTTCCCGAAATCTTGTCAAACAGTCTGTCAAATTTCTAACGACATTTTGCTCAAATGCTGCCGATTTCCTGTGTAGAAACAAATTCCGCACTGCGGAAAAAAGATGGCTAATTAAGGGAGTTCTAACCATACGAGAATCGACATTCAGTTTTCGATAAGATTCGACAATTCGATAGATCCATGTCATTCGATCACCAGATTAAAATCTTGTATCGACTCGCGGGATTGTTCATGAGATATAAGCAAACATGTCTTCGCTCATTTTACACGTATTCTTATACGGAGGAACGGACGAGAATCGAAGTTATCAATTAAATTTGTAACAAACTGACGTTGAAATTTCGTTGAAATTTTTTTTTACCAGTAGAAGCAAGGTATTGGAAAAAATTATTTAAAAAAACGCATACATATCCTTTACATTAACAATAAAGAATTTCGACTAGCTACGTAACGCCGTTAAAACTTCCTTGAGGGTTTAACCGAACGCAACGCAGCTTTCAAATCAATGAAGGCATTGGTTGTGCTTTGCGCTTTGGCAAATCGCATCACCGGGTGTTCCACTTTCGACACATAGGTTAAAATCAGCCAGCCGGTCCGAATCCTGCAGGCGGATCAACTGCATACAATGCGCAGTGAAATGGAACGAAGAATTCAAAGGCTATACGGCGCGTCTTATTGTCCGGTTTGAATTTCCCTTGGAACACGTAGTTCGAAACTTTTCTGCAGAGCGTTAGTGCCTCATTGTATTCAAACTGCACTGGCACGGTCTGCAGGATCATTACTCAATCAGCTTTGTTGCGTCGCGGGATGCGCTGCTGCTGGTGCTGTTGTTAACTTGGACTCGATCCAACTCTCGATCATTAATCGAGTGACTTGTCCGTTCTCAAAACCCAACGGATGCGTTTTACCATTTTTATTACACTGTGGGGGCTTTCAAGAGATACCGTAAAATTTGGATTTCAATTTTATTTCTCATCGTTAAACAATTTAGTCAACTATTTCGAAGCGTCGCGATCTTCTTTTTTTTAAATAAATAATTTGGATGTGTTCACGTATTTTCTTTAACCTCTAAGGTAAAGTCTGGAAATTCACGTATTATTAAAATACAAAGTTCAACCATTTTCAGCGTAATTCTTTTGTTAAGCGATAATTCTCTGACGTTTTGAGCTTTCCTCATGAGTTTCAGTTTTCGTTAATCTCTTCGAAGCTTCTCCCCAGAAATTAACGAAAAATAACAACATTATGAGAATTTGAAAGATGCGTAACGCAGAGCGGAATTATACAGAGTGTGAAAATTAGTGTTAATCCTTGCTGAGTGTAGAAAGGAGGAAGTACATTGAATTAATTGCGGATGCAGAGAGAATTGGCGAAGCTGGGACCTCGGTTCGGGAATTAAAGAGATTCGCGCGTATTTCGGCGGCCTGGTGAAAAATGGGAGGAGAAAATGGACGTTGGAACGGCTTTTGTGCAGATTTTACACGACTTCAACGGATCAACGAGTTTAACACGTAACACTTGCCTAAATACCGGGACCGTTTAATTCTTCGTTATTATCCTCCACATGTTTACGTATTGATACTGTATTACTATTTTGAAAATTAAAAATTAGGCTAAATCAGTATTAAAAATCTTTTATAAAGTCTGAATAGTAGAGTGAAATTTTAATTCATTTACAAGTATATCAAAACATAAGCCGTCATTAGGTTTAAAATTCATTCATTCATCCATCCCACAATTCATTCATTCCACGTGTATATTGTTTAAAATAGTGTATATTGTTAAAATGGGTGGATATTGTTGAAATTATAAATAATTGTCAATAACTGTCTTTCGTCGAGGAACTATATTTTTTGATTTCACTTTTAATGTTCTTCGTTTTATATCGTCTCTCTTTAGGAGGGAAATTTTGACATCCGCTCAGCGAAGATGTGGTTTCTATTTTTTATTTATTTTTATTATTCAGTTTTTCTATTCATCCTCTTCTTACTTTATTTCCGCAAAGTTGTACCGATGCGGTATCTCGCATTATATATGTATAAAGCCGGAAAGTATCGCGATGCAACTTTTCAGACAAGCTTAAAGCTTATTTTGGTATTTACATGAAAACGCTATATTTTTGGGTTTTAAAGTTTTAGTGTTGAGCAGCGGCGGAAACGCTCAGGCCACAAATAAATAGGAAACCGCAGAACAGAAGGGCATATAAAATAAAAGTTAAGTGCATTCAGGTTTCGCCGTTTCTGCTTGCTGCTACTGCACACCAGCCACTTGAGATGCACAAGTTTCTTTGCAGAATAGAAGGTGCACAAGAGGATTTTATTTCCGATTCCGGTGAATTCCAGAGTTTGAAATAAAATAAGAATGAAAGAATGATAGTGATAAAAAACAACAACAACAACAACAACAATAATAATAACAATCATGTTTCCAACACTCGTTTTGTTCCTTCACGAATCTGGACTTGATCGCATTATGTTATTGCCTTTTATATTTTTTTTATTTTTTATTTTTTTACAACGCGCTTTGTTCTCCAAAAATCCGTTCGACGGTTTTGCGTAGTTGGTACGGATAATTGAATTTAGGATCGTCACACACGCGAGTATAAATATAATGAATAGAATGAAGGTGGCAGCGAATGGCCGGCTTGTGCTTACGGATAAAACAAAAGAACGTCGTTTGCAGCATTTCCAACCTGATATATATCGAGGATGGAAGATCGCGGCTATACCAGTATACCACAACTAATATTTAAACTGACAATGGGAGGAAAACCACGCTGCGGCCAATTTATCTCACAAATACATAATACGCGAGGTGAAAAAATAAAAAAAGACGATGATAAAATCATTCAGGCAATTGAAGCTGCAGTTTCGTATTCTCAGCGATGATCGGAAGGGATTTTTCTACCCTTAATGAATTTTCAATATTCCTGACTTTTTATTCCATTCTTGTATATTTGTGAAATTTTCAAACAAAAGCGAACCGACGTTAAAAATGTTCCGCGTTCTCTTTAATTTTTCGCACGAATGTTAAAAATAGGAATATTAATTTTGAAGATTTCGAAACATATGTCAAAATAATAAAAAATATAAAAACAAAAATAAAAAAAAATTGAAGTATACGAAACCCGTTAAATTCTGTCGTGCGAAAAAAAAATTTCTCGATACAATTTTTTCAGACATCTTTTCATTTACGTAATTGAATTTTAATCATTTCAACGAAATGAGTCTACCTTATGTTAATACTGAATTCTGGCTTACATCGAATTTATATTTGCTTCATAGATGAGAAGGATTTCTTCAATAGTTTGCAGGTATTCGATTTGAAGCAGATCACGTTAGACTGTAAGTTTTTTTTCCGACAAACTAGTATAACGTAACGGTTCGTACGATTATCGTAGATAATCGTTGATGCCAAACACTTGTTTAAAACACATTGCGGGCATCCACCTTGACGATTTGCATAGATGAATATATTTAAGGTATTCCGTGTAATTATGTATTCGTGAAAACGTACGACACTTTCTTTAGCGACATGAAAGCGAGTGGATAATCAACATGTATCTGAAATTCCAGTAGACCCGAAGGCCAAAGCTGCGGGTCTTTAGACTTGGCATAGAATTAATTAGCTTGAGAGCAAAATTAGAACTAGTTTCAAAATCTTCGTTCACTAATGAATTTCGAGAAGATATCCAAAGGTCTTTTCAAGTTACCATATGTAACAGTTTTGTAAAATTATACATTTCACGAAATTTTGTTCTTAAGCAATATCCATTTAGGTTACATGTTGTAATAAATACATATGATGTAAAATATACATATAATTATACATGAGTGTATACACATTTAAAAAATAAATCTCATTATACATTATCGGATTCGTTATTCCGTAACACGATTAATTACAAACTTGAAATAAATAAGTTCACCATCGCAACGATTCTACGATAAGGGCGTTAATAATCGGTGAAAAGACTAACGAGGCTATTATTTATAATATTTCAAGTCGCAGAATCGATTTGTGGCTTTTTTACCCGCAGACAGTATTAATTTCTGCTGATAGCCGAGTAAAATTCGCTGAATAATAATAAAAAGACAATTTAATTTTCCAACTAAAGAATATTTCGCATAGCTGTGGAGATTCGGCCGCGGGTTTTTCACTGAAATGAGTCACGGATGCGTTCGGCTTGTGGTGTCCGCAATACTTTTTGCCTATTTTTTGTTAACGGGTCCGCTCGGTTGGCCTAGGCTAGGAAATACCGGCTTATAGCGCTGAATGTGGTTACCGTGCCTACGATTATACACAAGCATACATAAAATCGTGTAACGGTTAGAGTTCAGCGGAGGTTTTGAAAGTAGGCAAAACGTTGAACGCACACCGGTTCACCTTGAGAGGAATCTTGTAAAACCACTTCGCAAATCGTGTCATTGTCAACTACATCACAGCCATTACCCGCGCCTGGTAAATTTGCATTCATTTAGAACGATCTCGCGGCTAATATATAATAACATCAACCGATATTGTATATTTTATCCGTCCAGAATTGCCATTTTTTATTGTTTTTTTTTTTTTTTTTTTTTTTCAAATCAAAAAATTTATAATTTATAAATCTAATAATTTACGGGTGCGCGATATACCGAAATCAGAAGATCTTTCAATGTCTGATCGACAAATGCCGTATAATCGGGATTATCGGAGCGTAAAGTTGTGGAGAAACTTTTGCTTCCTATTCCCAAATTACCGACAATCAGAATCGCCATAGAAAATTAAACCCGTAGACAACATGCGGCCATTTGATTTTCCATTGTCATTTTCTGTACACGGTTGAGTTGGGCTCAATTTTCCGTTGGAAACAGGCGACGTTACGTATTTATTTACATATATTTTCTATTCCGATTCTGTGGTACGACACGGTTTTGTTAGCTGAAAAATAGCAATCGTAGAAAACACAAAAACGAAAAAAGAAAAAAAAAAAAATCACAGCTTATCCTTAAATCAAACCTGATCTTAGAAATAGAAAACTACAGCTTATCGTCGTTTGCTCAAAGTTGAACAAGTTTGATAATAAAGCACTTAACTTAGACACGGTTGAATGAATGGTCAACTTCAAGTTTATATTTATGATTCCATTTTTCGTTCTGCGCATTACTGAACTCGGATTTCAAGCTCGGAGAGGTCAGCGTTAAATCGAAGAAGAAGAATCGATCTTTTCCTCCTTTGTTCTGCCTCGCTGCGAAGGTAATAAATTCGACTTTCTTTCACTCTAAAACGTTGCTAATCTTCGCGGTAATTTACAATGAAAAAAAATATCTCTCGGCTTACGATTTCGATCTGTTCACGTTCACGTCGGTCGAGTGAAATTGCATGAATTAATATGTGAAAATATTCCGCGGGTCTGTTATTATTTCTATGGTAGATACCTAGTCCAAAACCAACCTGGTAAAATAACGACAGAAGAAGAACAGTGGTAATAATTTTGTATTCGCGGTTAAATTTCCATGCAGGGATATTGTACAGATTGTAAATTTCACCGAGAGTTCGGAGAATTTGACAATTGTTGAATAAAACGGTGAACTATTTCGTCGGTATAACCGCAGACAGCGGGCTATATAATTGGAATGAAAGTTGATATTATCCTAGTGTGGTGTGAATCGAGGGAAAAGAGGGAAAATTATTTGAAATCCTGCAGGAATATTACTGCAACGCTACAGGAATTCGTACAATTGTCACGCGCGCTCTGCGCCCTCTTTCAAATATTTTACACTCCCCTTTTCTGCAGCTCGGTCAAAATGCATTATACTCGGATAAAATTGCAGACGTACCCTGAATGCAGCTAGCATATACACGATCAATTCGTCGCTCTATTAAATATTAATTAATGCAATAATAACAAGAATAAGAAGATCAGAAAATGTTCGTGAGATTAAACATGTGTGTGTTTACAGTTATGGTAACTCTTTTTAACAATCTTATCTGTATGAAATTATCGGTATCATGTACAGAGTGAACTGCTAACGACCGAATGTTTTAATGCGCATGCGCTAGAATTCGAGAGCAAGAGCAATCGTTTTGTCAGGCCAACCAACATCGTAAATTCGAATGACAGATCGGCGCGATGTACGTAACCTCAAAAATTTTGACACCTGTCGGTCATCCGAATTTACGAATGTTGGTAGCCCTGACGAAACGGTTGCTCCTGCGCTCGAGTTTTAGCGCATGCGCATTGAATCATTCGGTCGTTAGCAATCCACGCTGTACATAAAACACATACGAAAAGAAATTACCAATGAAATTTGTCAATTGTTGGAGAACAAATTTCTGTTCGGAGAATGAAAATCAATCCACGTTGTATGTAATTTGTGTGATGATAATCCGTACGAATAAAGCTTGTAACGTCTGTTTGAAAAATTGAAATAAGGAAATTGAAGAAGAAATAGAAGGAAAATTTTTTGAATTTTCGAAAACATTGGAGTGAAATATTTATAGGGTAGAATTTTACCTAAAATAGCTGAAGAGGGGTGATTGAAGATTAAAAATATCGAGGTCGTGCACACGGATATTGATTGGCAGAGGTAATATCCTATGTTCAGCCTGCCCCGCAGAACGGTTTAAAAATTTATAACCCTGTGCTTCGTAAACTTGTTGTTATGCGTATTATCGCCGCATTATCTTTGTGAGGTGAAACAAAGAGAGAGGCATGAAATCAATAGTCACCGTTAAAACTTAAAGTAGTCACTTTTTATGCACAACGAAGAACACTAGGGGAATTTAGAATTTTCATTTCAGTAGGGAATTTCGATTTTGCCTTTTGAAAAATTCTGCCCAGTCATGGCTAGTAATTTATTTTATTACTCGAAATATTTACTACTAATAACTTGTATATCTGGTCGTCTAGTCTATGGTTGTAAATGTCACGTGGTTTTAATTTACGAGCCCGCATTTCAGCCCTCATTCGAGTCCCGAGTTAATTGGACAATTATATTTCACTGAACCGTACAAGTTTGTGGAACGAAAAAATCATTCGATTTCACCGTTTTCTTTTCTTTTTTTTTTTTTTTTGCCTCAATAATTACCGCGCAAATCGCGTAACGGGGATAAAATTTTGCGTACCGATTAGCATGTATCGAAATAATTATCCAATCAACAAATACAAACATAGTCGTAAATTTTACAGGTGCATAGACAGTTAGTTATTAGAATAGTTACGTTTCGCAAATTTCGTTTCTTATTTCTGCATCTACGATATAGCTCGAATTTAGAAAGTATAATTTGCGATCGTTTTGCAAATATTTAAATACGATCCCTATTCGATTTTCATTCTTGTTAATTTTATAACGTTTAAAACAATGGTAATAAAAAACTGAGTATAATGGAAAAGGATAATATTTCACGGCTGCAGTGCACTTGCATTATACTTAAACGTCTCCGGGATCTGCATACAGGACGAACTTTCTGCTCAAGTTCACCTCTTACGTAAATACGTATACCTGAGCACATATTCAGCATGAATATTCAACGAAGAATATGGGAGTTGAGGAGATTAAATGAAATTTGATCCTCTCAGTGTTTCGGCGGCTCACCTTGGAGTTTGAATAAAAATTACCACGGCGCGTCTCGATTTATACGTATTATAGGTACACCGTTAAATAAGATTATGACCCGATCGCAAATTCCAGGATACATTAATAATTATATGCTGCTACTTTCACCTCGGATCATATTACACACTGCCGATGTTTACGATTTCAAGTTTATTTATCAATGAATTTTACAACGGACAAATTAGACGGATAATCGAGCTATAATTATTGGCAAATAATAAATTTCGACAACACAAGATTTTTTTAGTCACATGTTTCGAATAGAAAAAAAAGAAATTTATTTTCAAAATCATCTGTGTACGTTCCGGTAATCGTTTCTTATTATTAAATAATGTAATGTCAAGTTTTATATTTAAAATTAGTTTAAACTATTAACGTTGCTCAAGGTATTAATTTATCGAACCTTTCCCAGTGTTATCCTTAGTCAATTACCACCGAAAACGGTGAAATTCACCATAATAATAGACTGGATGAACCAGTGTAGAATACAAGCGGCGTTAAATTCCACACCATATTACCAAATTTATCAGGTGTATCTAATTGATGAACAATGCGCAAATCGAATCGTTATTATTATACATGGTTGAGTATACGATGAATTCACTGAACGAGCATTATATTCTCGTTACCTTACCGTTGAAACAACGAAGTTAAACCGTCGACGAATTTCTCCGCAAATCAATCGCGAGTTATACGAATTATTGCTATTATTTTATTTTTAATCACAGACTCAGGGGTTGGTAAAAATTCCCGCTTCTCAGGATCAGAGGCAATTTAAATGGTTGATATATCGGACTTTTGTGCACACTGCACATTTTCAGACGCAAGATACAACCGCGTTTATGAGAAGACGCTGGGAAAAGAGACGAGTTCCGGGTTAATATGGTGCCGTCACAAAATGGGAAATGGGATTTAAGGGTGGAACGCTGGAAGACTACAGCAGACGCGTAACTCTTGCAGCAAAGTCCTTGGTCTGAGGTGGGCAAGGAGAGCAAGAACAAGAGAGAGAGAGAGAGAGAGAGAAGAGCCGTTGCATCCCTCGGCTTAAACGCGGAAAGTCCCATGCATTTCCATTCCAGGGTAGAATTTGAAACCGCGAATGGGAGAAGGGTAGGAAAATAGAGTGCGAATTCTACCGCCGTCTGCTGGTGCTGCTGGTGGTACGGTAGGTATAAGGTAATGGAATTTAAAATCTAATTTCACGTATAAACTTTGAAAGAACGGCCAAGTTTCGACGTTTCTTTCACCCCTTTCTTTTTACGACCACCGTGACGTCGTTATTTCGCTCGAATTTTTCCACGAATTCTTTGGGAAATTCAACATTCCGCAGAGTGAAGGGTGAAGAGTTTTGCGGTTTATTTTTATTTATTGTTTGTTTGTTTGTTTTTTTTTTAAATTTCTTTTCTTTCTCATCCCTCTTATCACGTCTCCGCCATTTCGGATTTACTTTCGACAATTACCCTTCGCTAGAAAAATCGATTCTATTAAGTTTCGTTCACCCCTTTGAATTACATGGTAATGAACTGATTTCATCTAGTGAGATTTCTCGGCTGATCCTATTCGCTTGGAACTTCTGGATTTGTATGATATACAGGTGTATTATGTGTACTCGTATAGGTATCCGCGACGGTTTCCTACCAAAGGGTATTTAAACCTTGCAGGAAGTGAAAAGTTTGACGCAGCTTTGAGCTACAATATCGGATGTTGTCGAGGGTATCGATCGATGGGTACTGGATACTGGAGGGTGGATCAAGCCGAGGGAAAATTGAGGACTCACCAACCCTTTCTCACCCCCCTCAGATTTCAGGACGGGTCATCCAATTTAAACTGATGCTTGGAAGAAGGATTATTCGAGAATTTGATACACGGATGCCGATTTTTGTTTATTTATTGCTTTGCGTTTCTTGCGTACGATTTTTCTCTTCCTCTTTTTTTTTTTTTTTTTTTTTTTTTTTTTTATCAAGAAAATTTAGAAAAATCAGCAACAAAATTACACTTGGTTTCATTTTTCTTACGCGACGAGTGCTTCTACATTTTTTTTTTTTTTTTTTGTTTAGCATTTTTGGTACATTTCAAATAAAAATTAGGAATAAAAGGAGACGAATGGTGCGGACCGAATGATTTTACGATGGAAATCTGATATGGGAATAGGAGAGTTGTGTATTCGGATGGTCGAATCGATGTCATTGGCCGCAATGTAGAAAATGTGAAAATATCCGTCATATGGATGGATCACGACCTCGGAGTGAAAATCTGGTCTACCTGAAGAATCCACCTCGGAACTGCATAATTGGATGCCTGCTCTTTCTTCTGTCGGGCAAGCTGCACGTATGCGTGCCCATAATTAGAATATAAAGAAGCGTCGTGCGCAGGTGAGAGTGAACTTTCATACCGAGAAAATCTGGCTTCAGCTTCGGACGATCTCTTCCCACGAGGTGCGGATCAACCGAGGGATAATATCCGAACGTCGTTTGCGGATCAGGAAAAAATGACGCACGTATAAATTGTGCGAGCATTAGCAAATCGTGTAGCTAAGCGTTTTGCTATCTTTTTCGAATACGAAACGCTCTCTGTAAGGATGATCGTAAAGTTGGTTCTTTATTTTTTCTTTTCCTCCAAAACTCGAAACACAACAATTTTGTTCTTGAATTTCTTCGAACTTTTAATGCGGTAAAAAAGGCTGCGAGCTCTTTGCATGGGGTTCTGGTTTTTAACTTAGGCGTAAAAGTTCGTTCAAAGGCTCCGGAAAGATGGTAATTTCAGTTACGTAACAGATGGTACGGGACAAAGTGTAAAAATTGGCCCGAACACCGTTCTTCTTCGGCACACGGTACGCGTATTTTTTCAAATTTTTTTTCCTTTTTTCTCTTTCTTTCACCTCTTCGACACTAGCAGCGGAAGGGCGTCGTATTACCAGCTGTGGTTACTACATATTCACACTCTGCATGTCGACCCTCGAAAAAGTTTTCGATTTTTAACGCAGCTAATGTTTTATTCAGTAAAAATCGAGCCCCGCTCACACCGTGTTACAACTTTAAACTTCCACTTCTTTAGCCTGAATGGCGCAAGGCTTTAAAGATGATGATCACTGCTCGCGCGGTCCTCGCCTAATTACAATCAGTTAATAAATCATCTCCCGTTACAACGAACTCTGCAGCTGATCGAGTCTCGACGTGTCGATCGTTTGTAGGATTTTTTTTTTTTTTTCCGAACATTTCAACG
The DNA here is from genome assembly GCF_021901455.1 of Neodiprion lecontei. Lineage (NCBI taxonomy): Eukaryota > Metazoa > Arthropoda > Insecta > Hymenoptera > Diprionidae > Neodiprion > Neodiprion lecontei. The sequence continues at coordinate 40,381,308 of NC_060262.1, read as the reverse complement.
AGGACTTTGAACCGTTTCTATTTGTTTTTTATCTTATTTTTTTTTTTGTTTCTTCTTTCTTTTACTTAACACCAATATAACTTACGTATTGAAGGTCGAAATCGTAGAAAGACAAATAAGACGTAACGATGAAGATATAATAATGAAGATTTATTGATAGATCGATAGATGGATCATATAATCCACTAGCTCACGTGTATAAATAATTTTTTAATGACTGGTCGTTAAAAATTGTACAGATCGCAGAAACGATTGGAGTTAAGATTCGCCAGATTGTGAACCGTGTTGTTATTATTATTATTATTATTTTGTTTTATTACAACGGTTTTCGCAACGTTCGTATTACGATTGCCTTGTAATTATACCGATAACATTTCGTGATATTGTTACGAACTGAAGCGTTTACCTTCCGATCCTAAACGTATTGATTTTACATTCAGTACCTACGCTTTGTTAAACTTGAAACGTTGATAAACTGATCCGCGAGTGCGCAAAGTGCGAACGTAATTCAACAGAATGTCCGAAATGTCGAGTGAAGTTACCGCGATATGAAAGGTGAAGTGGATGAAAGACGGTGAAAGGCGCAGAGAAAATGTCGACGAGAAATATTATTGGCTTTGAGATCTTCGAAATGAGGAGTTCTCGAAGATTGGAAAATAATCCTCATTTATATGTCGCATTCAAATTCGGTTACCGCGATCTCAATCAGCTCGGCACTGCGATACAGCGATAATTATATACGGCTGTAATTAGCGATGGTGCCGCTGAGCTAAAAATAATCGACGCATCGATTAATCGAGTCCAAAAAATAATCGGACACGAAACGATTGAATCGGTAAACATGAATCGAGCAATCGATTATTTAATATTTTTTTAAAACGATGCACATGAGACCAAAATTTTGTAAATTTCAGTACGTAGTCTTAATGGCGGATAAGTTTTTTTTTTTAATAATTTATAGTTCAATTTAAAATATTTTTCAATTTCAGGTAAAAATATTCATTTACAGTTCACTTATTGTATCAAATAGGTACTCGGTAAGTAAGACAGTGATAATAATTGATACTTTGATCACATAAATTGATATTACGTTGCATCGTTAATGCGAGTAAAAAATAAAAACCAATTGCGAGGAAAAATAACCGACTATTTTTTGTCATACTTAGAATGTATGGTGATAAACGAATCGATTAAATACCGAAACTGCTCAATAACGATTGTATACGGTAACGATAATTAAAAGTGAAGGTTACGGCGTGTTGTGTATTAACGCGGAGAAACCGATACATCGCGTGACATAATTGCCGTGAAATTTTATTCCTAACCCTGGAGCGGTATAATCAGAGCCTACAGATGTGCCAACGCTTGAACTCGATAGCGAAAGTGTCGAAGCGCAGATCGTCGATTGAATGGACCGCATCATCGATCCGTGATAATTTTTAAAAGTGACGAAATTTCAATGACACAGTTGCCATTTAACTCTGTTCGTTTTCGGTTTATTTGTACAGCCTGCCAATTCAACACTTGCGTAATTATATGAAGGATGTTCGAATTCTTGTTAAGTACAACATGAAATATCTAAACAGAATTGCAGATAATTTTTGACGGTAAAATTCCCTCATTTTTGTCAGATTATCCAGATCCAAAATAGTCGTATTTCGAATACTAAATTTTCAATAACGAATAAAAAAAATTAAATCCGTCGTTACAAATTGTATTTCATCAATTTTTAAGAATTTGTGTATTGCATTAATACATTCGATCTTCTTCTAATTTAAAATTAAACAGTCAGACATGCAAAAATATGCCAAGTATTTTACTGAAAGTGTTGAAGTTCGAGATTGAAATTAAAGTTTTTACAATAATTCGATCGAATTCCGTGACTGTAAATACCAGGTTTCCAAGCCGAGTTGGCAACTCTGTTGACAACGAGTGAAAACCACTGAGAAACGAGAGTGTAGCGGGAAAATTGGAGTGCGGAAAATGTGAGGTGAAACACGTAGGATAAGTAAAAGCGTGTGACGGGAAATTTGCTACGTCAACGTGTTAAAATTACGCGTGCAACGTGCAGGGAACTAGGAGTAGAAGAGAATGGAGGGGGGGGCTTCTAAGTCTTCGCGAAAATGTAACTACTTGCATAAATTTTCGCCAGGCACGTACACCACCCTCCGTATTATGTATAGGTATATTTATAGGTATGACATCCTTTGCATTTTCTTGCTGTAATTGCTTCCAAGTGTTTAGCAATAAATACAAGTGTTGCACCTCCGCGTCCCGTTTCACTAAGCTGAGGCTCACCTCTCTCTCTCTCTCTCTCTCTCTCTCTCTTTCTCCTATTTCTCAGAGAAGCTCGTATGCGGCGAAAGTCCGACAAGTTTGCAGGGTTAAAGCCTATAAACTGAACATCTTTATACAGCATCTCCCTTACTTTTGCCTAGATGTATGTCGTATAGTACCTATCATACCTCTTCCACTTTCTCGAGCTTGCAGAATAACCGCAGAAAAAGAAAATTATCCATAAGTCAGATCATTTATGGTGTAGGTATGATAATCTGTACAATTGACATGATGTTTTTTTATCCCATGTGACAGATTGGAAAATTTTTTTTTTTACACAAAACGTTCGTGAAAATGCTGAAACACTGAGAAGAATTTCGTTTGTTACAGTGACTAAAAAAATTCAGTAAAACAGGTAACGTTAAAAAAAACTATTTGAGTATTGTTGGGATTACGAAAAACGAGGTACGCGTAAACATTTTCCGCTATCGTCGATCCTGTTTTGGTAATTACAACGCAAAATCAGTTTCTCAGGTTTACTCTACTTTTTTAGTTAAATAAGGCTTTAACGTCAATTTATTGTTGCGCAAGCATTGAATTTTCGCAACGGTTGCTAGAAAATATAGTGACAGTGACCGTAGCGAGAAAGAATAGTAACGGATACCAGACTTTCCGGTAACAGCTACGAAACTAATTTTAATTTTCTACCTAGAACTGTATTTTACGATTGTGGTAAAAAATGAAAATAGTTAAGGAATGAGAGGTAAGCGGAACTAAATATTTCTTTCAGTATAGCTTGATTTCAGTTTTACGACATTCACATTTTCCAATTCTCTCGTTATACACGAAAATTAAAAAAAAAAAAAAACAATGTTTTTCGTTACATTACTTTCGTTTCATGCCACCTTTTTACGCCGAGTGAAGAGAGAGAGAGAGAGAGAAAAAAAAATAGAATAATTTTCAGCATGCACCGTGAAAGAGAAATCGAAATAGCTTAGATATATGCGCGTTGCGCGATTATTATAAATACGATTATAATTATTCATGCGATAGAAATTTCTAAGAACTCGATTTCGGCACAACTACGGTTCTAAATATCAGTATAATTTTTCTCGAAGCGACGAATTATAATTATACGTCGTCGTGCCTTGCACACCGGTTCTATAGAAATTTCAAATCACGTATTCAAATTTTTCTTTCATTCCTCATTTCTTCCTCTTTGAATATGTGGAATAAGATAATCGTAGAGAATGATTGATGCCGAAATATTTCATTTCCTATCGTTATTTTTTTTTTTTCCCCCACTCGTGTCGCGTGCGGCCGTAAAAACCGGATGTGCCGTTAGAATTCAGGATGATAAACATCAACGCGTGCAAATCACATTCACGAGTTGTTATTTCTATCCACGACAAGGACATTCCGATCTTAGACCGAAAATGAGATTATTAGCGCCCACGCTTTCGCCGTGCCGTTTGCAAAACTGAAAGTCAATTTCGAGAGTAGAATGTAAGCGTACAACGCAATATACTTTCGGTTTAGATCATCCGAGTCGTATAACATCATCCTTGTATTCTGGGGAGCAAATTGAATGGGAAAAGTGAAGAAGTCAGCCGATACGAAGAAGAAGAGATAAAAAGATAACAATAAAAAAAAAAAATAAAAAAAAAGATGGGAACAAAAACGCGACGCAAAAAGCGAGAAAGGAAAGCGCACGATTGTTATTTCAATTCATCCGAGAATATTATTGTATCATGCCCTGGACCAAAGATCGACGAGATTTTTTAAGAGCAGCGAGGTAGCGAAATTTAATTGCAGATAAAATTTCACCGATAATTTATCTTCGGCTGAATTATTCCCCTGATAATTATGCTGCTATTACTTAGTTGCCAAGATGCACGACGATGATATTCCCCGATGTTAGGAGTAATCGTTATTTGTGAGATAACGATTAGATCAGGAGGATGGATTAAAACGCATCTCGGAAATTGTTTGCACAATAATAACGATGAATCTTGGCGGGAATTTACTGCAGCCTTGTCTTTGCGCACAACTTGGCGCTATTTTTCTCCGGATTTATTGATATTGAAAGGGTGAAAATAAAATCGAGAAAAGATTCGAACAGGCGATGGTCGTTTTGTCGGTAAGGCAGATTGCAGGAAACGGTTTACCATCGGATATATTGTCTAGACTCTCCGGTATTTTCCGCTCTTGAATAATCTATCGTTTATACATCGTCGATTATAGACGCGCGGTTAGTATCCTTCGGAAATTCCTATACTTGGATTCACATGATATTACGCTCGAGGAGAAATTTTTATTTACCTCAAGCCCCGGTAAAACCAGGGATTGACTAAGGGCGCCCTGGAAAAATGTAACAACTTCCATCGGTCGACGGAAGCGTTCAGTTTCACGGAGGACCGAATCCAGAGATATTTGTTTGAATAATATCACAGTCGAGTGCGCGTCTTTTCTCCCTTCGGGGAAAGGGATTCACGTCCGATGCAAAACCAGGGTCCCTCTTCACGGTTGTTGTCGGTGATTCTTATACCGAGGAATAGCCACGCTGCGAGAAAAATCCGACTAAACATTTCGAGCGGCGGAATCTCTGGTTGCGAAAAGAAAGAAAATAAAAATAAAAACAACATCTGTCACGACAAGTTGATTCGAGAAACTTGTACAAACTTTACACATTTCGGACAGTTACGAGTCTGAATTTTGACGACGGGAAAACAAGTTTGTGATAATACATATTTCGTTAAAAATCAATTGTTTGTTACCTTTCCGTTTCTACGCAATTTTTTCTGTCCATGAAAAGTTTTTCTAAAGGACAGATCAGCAGCCTGAGATTGCGAATTTATAAAATTCAAATCATAAATCGTGATGCGAGCCGCGTTTACACAACGAATACAGCTGAGGTAATTTTTTCTCTATAGAACCGACGGGATTGGGATGAAAAATGTTGAGTTTGAGCTCGTTTGCAGTACGTTTTTCAATCAGAGAAGTTGGAATGGAAAAAGGTGGAGAAATAATGTATAAATAGTAGACCAGCTACGTTCGCCGCTGTGATACGTAACTGTAATACTAAAAATATACGGTGGAACGGTTGAAAATTTTCCGAATAATTAAAGTAGTGTAATTGATGAAAATATACGATAATTGAGAAATAACCAACCGGAATGAAAAACAAACGCAATTACCGCAAACAATCAGCGACGAAGTGAGATTGTCGCTTCTGTGTTCCGGGAAATAATGGCGGAAAGATGATTATTCTCGGGCGTTTGAAATTCGTTTGATTAATCAGACCGCCGCCGCCGCCGCTGCTGTAATTCGTTCGGATCTCTGCAGCATAGACGATCACTGAATGTCCAGAGTTCGCGTCTATTTTACTACGTAATAGACGAGCGATAAAACAAGGATGGAACGGAGAGCGAAGAAGGAGGATCGTCATTGACGGATACTCGAAGGATGCGCACATCCGTAACACGTTAAAATCGATGAGAGTGGAAAAGGATAGAGTGAAAAATGATCCAGGACTTTGCTGCCTCCCCCCTCCGCTCAATGACATCCTTGCATATATCGAGTTACTCGACCGTGAATCCACTTAGTTTCCTCTTTCCTCCTGTCGGCAATCTTCGATCTCTGATACAACGCGAAGCTCCTGGCCTATGAAAATGTGGGGAGCCTCGTGCGGCTGATTCGTTTACACGAAAGATTTTACACTCTTTTTTATCAGCTTTATTCCCCCCCGCAAGGACGAATAGACAGGATCGAACTCTCCCAAGGGTTAAATAGAGTAGAATGTAAAAAAACATACCGTTAAAATTGGCCAGTGTGGATTACTGTAGAAGAATTTTTATCGTTGATTCGTAAATTTAGAATCGGAAGTCTTCCAGCGAATATTTTCTTCTACAATTCACAATACCGGATGTAGATAAAATTTTTGGCCTGATACTTTATTTCCCTTGTGCGTTTATCGATAAATTGATGAATTTCTTGCCACGTTAGTTACACGCAAATTCAGGCCTGTCCAGAAATATTACAAAAGCAGTGTTTACTCGGGTTTTGATCGCAGTAAGATGCGTTTTTGTAATTGATTAAATAATTGAATAGACGTCTGGTACTAAAACCGAGTTTTACGCGCCTGGCAAACGATGACGCTTCAGTGACCACAAACGGCGCCTCTACCCTAAGGGTTTGAATCCCACCCAACTGCGGAGGGTAAAAAGTTCAAGCTTGCTTCCTGGAGCGTGTCCGAAGATAAGGTTGCAAAAAGTGATACACATCGAGGCAGGTCAGTCGACTAAAAAGTAACCGAAGCAAGGCGCATAAGCGGGGAAAAAAAGGAATCTCGGATATAAGAGAGAGAGAGAGAGAGAGAGAGAGAGAGAGAGAGGGAGAGAGAATTGGCGAGGTCGATATCGTGAAAAGATCCTTGCACGGAAATCCTCACAATAGGATCGACTTTCGGTTAAGGGTTTTTCTGCCTCCCTTACCACCCTCTCCTCTCCCTATCCCGATTCGCCTGCTTATTCCTCCCTATCCCGGTATCCCGGATTGCGGCGGCAGGAATCCCGAGTCCTGGATTCTTGCGGGATCCGGGTAGCTCCCTATCGCCGTGGCCAGTTCACGTGGAGCTTTGCTCTCCTCACTCAGCGATCCTCCGAGCCTTGTCTGGATATCCCGGTTTTCTCTTTCTTCTCTTCCGGCGTTGCCCGCTGATGCGTTAGGAATAAGTCAGGAATACGCGAATCTATTCATCGGCTACAGCCCAGGGATAACCGGCCGGATTAACTCTCGTCCATAAAGTCGGCACTTCGTACTCTCCTAAAGCTTATAACTCACGATTTCATCTCAAAAGCTATATATCGTCGAAGCATTTGTCACACCGACCTGCAGCGGATCTCCCACAGGTCGGACTTGAATCGCGTACGCGACACGTATGATTGCAAATACGTGACTGTGAGGAAATTGCGGTAGATATAAGAGAGGGAGGTGGGGGAGAAGTTTCGGAGCAGTTCTATCCGTTACGTTGCCGCAAAGCGTTTCGTCGAATCCTCGTGCCGCAAACGTGCAATATAACTCATTTGCTCATTCAAAGTTAGTAGCTGCGGATTTTTTACAACCGTTTGGAACGCGCTTCGAGTCAAGTGAAAATTGTGCCAGAACAGAGGTTTCACACGTGTGACCGAAGCAGTTAATCAAGGTACAATAAGTCCAATTGAAAAAAAGTCCCTCTGATTCGGACGCAATGCTTCAGTGATAGGTTGCTATCCTCTGTTTAGTCACGCTTTTATTTCGACCAGACGGTACGTTTCCTTACGGATCCTCGAGTCTGGTTTCACGTCGAGAATCGCATACGATGCTGGATTCAGAGTCTAAAATTCTGGTTGTCCGGCGATTCACGGAGTAACGACTGCGTGGTCTGCCAAAGACGGTTTCACCGGTGACGACAGCCGGTTGACCGATAAAAACTGCGGTTTGAGATCTCTTTCACTGGTTTACCGGTCGTAACCTTTACGATCCTTCGACGCCAGAGACCCATTATCCACCCTTTGGACTCCGGAGAAGTTGCGCGGTTATTGGGTAACTTCTTTGGGTTCGATTGAAACTGATTATATGAGCTCTGTGTGTCACGTCCTTATATGCTGTATAGGAGGAAACTTTCGAGGTGGTCTTAACCTCCGTCAAGCCAACTGCCGAATCGCTTTGCATCCGTGAATCAAACGAGAACGGAAAGGAGAGAGAAAAGTGGTCGCGAAGTGCGGAGCGGAGGAAATCTTTTCTCTCGTTGCACCTCGAGCATCAAACTATAGAGAGCTTGTGTGTACACGAGAAACTACAACCACTTAGTTCGCTCATCCTTTTTTCACTCCGTTTCTTTTCTGTGCCCATGCCGCTAAAGGGTCATGAAATAAGACCGGGCTCAACAATTCATGAAAACATTCTGCCCTTCGAGGAGCTTTTTCGTTTTTTATTTTGCATCACCACTTTTGCTGGTAAAAATGTTGAGCAAAAGATTGTTGCCTTACCTGAAGCCATATGATGGGTAGACATTCGCAAGTTATAATTGATGGATTGAGAAAAAGAGATTGGAATCATACGTGCCCAAGACTTGTCGTGGATAAATCCAGGCTCTCGATTTAACTGTCAAGTTTTGTACCTAAGTATAAACTGTAACCGAAGTGGGACTGCGCAGTTCTCAGAGAATTAACCACTATCATCCACTCGCCGATACACCGAGCTGCCAATGAAGGCGATATCTCTTTGTGGGAACTAAGTGCACCCCGATACCTAGAGGTAGGAGAAGTACCGGGGTTCGTTTCTATAGAAAACGGGTCGTCGCAGAGGTTCGAAGGACGCACTTCGCTTCCCTCAGGTTTCCCCGAGATTAGGAAGCCGCGATGAATAGACGTGCACTAGTAGTATTCGAAACTTGGGTAAGTATCTCTCGCCCAGCGATTTCGCTAATACTTCGTCGCGAGATGGATGGGACGATGAAGTGCGGCCTTGGTCCACTTCGATCAGGCCTCACTTTTGGCTCCCCACACGGTTCAAAGCCGTTCCGTTTTTCGGTCAACTCGACGCGTCACTTGGTCGACAAATACAGAGCATATTGTTTACACGAACAATTAACGAGGAACTTGAGATTACGTACCAAGATAGGTACGTTGCGCGATGTCGACCCGGTTAGGCTCTTTCCAACTTTTGATTGTGTTCGAGGTAAAACTGGAAACGATTGGATGATGCATTTTTCATACCATGTTCGCATCCATTCCATTTCCATCGGCGGTGAATAATATACAAGGAACATCGAGCAGGCGGTGGGTAATCGGTGACGTGATCAGCTGGAAGCATCGACTTTAACCAATGAGCTTCCAACTTGACTGGGCGTAAATAATGAACCGTAGAGTTTGCCAGAGACGGAAGGCCCGTTTCAAACAACGATGACAAATTCACGCGGTACGTTTCCTTTCCGTCCGTCAGTTCGTTCGCTTCTTTCTCTCGAGCCATCGTTCGCGAGATAATGGAAGGCACCTACGATTGCCTTAGATGGTTACACGCGGCGCATAGGCACAGACTGAAATTCAAATTCCGATCAATTATTCCCCGAAGAGAACTACACTCCGCACTGACATCCATAATGCACCGAGTGGCTCAACGTGCACCCAGTATCCTAAAGCTCCCGGTCCGGTTCAACGGAGTTCCGGGTTTCCAGCCTCCCGATCAACTCCCGAGGGTATTTCAACGAGATGCTATTAGTCGAGGATTACTGACGATCCCCGTCAGAGGGATTGATCGATAGAGAATTGCCTCTCCAAGCCAGAGACGCGTTTGACGCAATGCCCGGTGATAGGCCAATCGGAAATTCAGATCAGCACCGACTCGATTCAAAGGGCTAAATTTTTCAACCTTGACTTAGTTCGGGTTCTCTGCCAAAGTTGGGATACGAGTTGGGTCGGTGTAAATGACAAGATGTTTCGACTAACGATGATCATCCAGAGTGCAATTCGCACGGGAAGATATTTCGCGAAGCGTACCGCGCGTAAGTTTCCCATTCGCCAAAGGATAACCTGACCTAAACAACTTCATTTCCTCCCTTCTAGCAATTTCCGGACGATCCCCGTTCCGATGTACCGTTGTTGTTGCTGCTGCAGTCACGGTCGGCTTGTTGTATACGCAGACGCTGAGCAAACCTGTTACAGTTATTAAACGTCATTCGAAGCGATTGAATAGGGGAGAATGGAGAATGGAGACTGACCACCTTCCACTATCCGATAGCGAAAACAACGATGAGGACATCGCCGTCGAGATGTAATAAAAAAAAAAAAGAATCCAATTTCTACTTGGGTTTGGAATCCAGCCGGACGACGCGACGTAGAGGCATTTTTATCACTCCTCCTGACCCCGTCCGAGTTCAACACATCCGTTTCAAATCCTGCCGGTTCAAGGAGTGAAAATAAAACTCTTTCCTGTGGGGCATGTAGGTCGGTGAGCCACCAAGCCCGAGATACCGGAAATGGTTATGTGCAAGGAAGCGGAGTGAGATCGAGTTTGTAAGTTCAGAGGACAGGGTGCTTAATGGTATGACCGACCTTTGATCTCTTTGCCGCGAAACTTTGTTCCCCCAGCTGTGTCTTTGCAAATTTAACGAATTATACGAGATTATCGTGTAGAAACTCGTTATAATGGACTGCGGAGTCGTGCTCATTTCGAGATCCCTTTGCACCGTCATCGTTATCACCATTATTATCATAATTCAGATCTTTTACCCCTCCTTTGAAGGGATCACTTTTACCCAATTCTCTTCTCAAGGTCGTTCCAAACGTTATATAGAAAATTTTTACTCCATGATCGTGACGAAGATTGTTTTGTTATTTTTCCGAGGTCATTTGAATGGGAACGAGGCGCTTGAGATAAGAAGCGTAAAGAAAAATGAAATAGAAAATCATCGAACATTTAAGGATGATGGGAAGGAGCGAAAGAAAAAGTACGATGGGCTTTCACCGCGGCGGTTCTTTTGGACAAACAGGAAATTCAACGGTCCCTCCCTTCCACCCTTCCTTTTGGAACCCTCTGCATCTCCAGCGTCTATAAACGACTTCCGGTCGTTTATTTTCAATCGTTTTCATCATACAGATTTTGCGGGTATCGAATGGATCGTGATGTGAGTTGATAAAAAAAAAAAAAAAAGAAATTTCTTCCAAAAGTCAAGTCAACGAACATTCGCCGTTCCAGTTATAAACTTCTACGACATCGCAGCGTGAACTCGACAAAGGAAGACCGGCGAAGACAAACTGAAAAATACTTTCACCCTGAAAGTATGTATCTTTGCTCTCGAAAAGCTTATTTACTCACATCCATCGAAAACATTCCAAAAATAGATGCGGTAAAGGTTGGAAAGAAGAAGAAGAATAAAAAAAAAATGCACATGCTGTATTTCTCGTAATCAGCTGGAAAGAATCGCGGCAGCTTTTCCCGAGCTTGACATAACAACAGCACGAAAGTCGATCGTATGTTGCTTGTCAAATATCGTTGTTATTTTCCGATGGCAACAAGGGGAAGGACACTAATCTTGATTTGTTTTTCTCAGCAGGATGCCACCGACTGTAACTTAGAGACTACGAAGTTCATTTCGGAACCGGGCTGCGTAAACCGGAAACGGAGATGCGAGGACTGCGTGTGAAATATAACCGGAATAGTAACCCCTACAGGTTACATTTAAACGACCGTACAATTTCACGTTTTGCGATAAACAAAAAATAAATAAACAAAAAGAAAAACTCTATAATTTTTAAGAACAAACGATTTTGTTTACTTGATCCAATTACCTGCAACCGAAGCTCAGTCACTTCATTTATCCAAAATAAGGCTTCTTTCCAATATCCAATCCGATAAATTATTATCATCGGAATCACCGCGTTTGTGATTCGATTCGATTGAATATCATTTCCATCGTGACGAGATTAATCTACTGATTTTTATTGCGCATATATTTATAGGTAAGAATATTGAAATTGATGATTAGTCAGCGAATACCCAAACAAGCCGTTCTTACATTGAAATTGCAAAGGGAGATGAGGAAAAAAATTGCAACTCCTAATATGTGACATCGTATATACGATAATTTCGCAAACGTCGAACGGGACTTTGAGCTCATCCGGATTTCGAAAAAGCGTTCAATTTTACCAGTCGCCTAATTAGGGATCCCCACTTCATTGTTCGTCCCGGCATGAAATACCTATCGTCTCTCTTTTTGCGGGGGATATGAGTTGAAACACCCAGAGACGTTTCTTTCTGTTGGGGGGTAGGGTGAGTTTGAATCGAGAGATTCGTTCGATTAAAACGACGAAACGAATAGAAGGGCTCTCGGTGCTGCAGCGAACCGTGAAAAAAAACCTCCGATTTCCGCGCACTGGCAGTTGAAAATACGAGGGACTCGCTTTTTTTCCTCCCCTTTGATTCGGGGGCGCGCGGTAATGCAATTATAAAAAAAAAGCTCTTACCCGGTGCTGAATTGGGGGGGGGAGGTAAGGTAAATTTTTTCAACTCGGTGGATCCGAGAGTTCAACAAGCAATTCGTGTGATTAACGGCCTATCTGATCGCTCACGCCCTACAAATTGCAAACTGATCAATTCGGACGACGACGAGTGAAGCAAGTCTGAATATTTCGACGCGAATGCATCACAGTTTCTGCGCGGATGATGCAAGGCTCGGTTGGAGGTAATTTTTGCACTTTTATTCTTGTATAAAAATTGCTTAAGACAGCTGCGGAGTGAAGAAATTTTTGCAAAGATATTATCAAAGGCGATGGTTACGTGTTATGTAACACTGTGCAGGCTTTATCGATTTACCAAATCGCGCCTAGTCACACGCACGTGTACAACCAGGATGTACCATTAAAAAGAAATTCAAGTTGATCACCGATTACGTGAGAGCGGTGGCAAATTATTGCCTGCCAGAGATATAAGCCGCGTCAATAGCCTCGTTGAACCAGGTGTAATTGAATTACAATTAACGAGCGGTAGTGAAATACGCATGGATTATTACCACGTTATTATACATCGACGGGCATAATTCGCGTGGTCGAATCTCTCGTGATTCCAGTTTTAAGGGGTTCTGATTCAACGAAAGTATCAAACTTTCCTCGAATCGGAAAAAAAACAATTCTGTAATTGTATCTAATCGATCCTTGTACTTGGAGCAAGAAAAACAATAACGCTTTTTGCTGTTTCAATATTTAACCATCTCGTATTGTTTCTTTGAAAAAAAAACAAATACCAACTTTGATCATTGTTCGACAGATAAAAAAAAAAAAAAACCGTACCGCGTTTTTCGAGCGTTTGTTAGATTTTGCCAAACTAAGACATTGATTGCTTAGATAATTACGATCGAAGTTACCTGTTCGTTTTGCGATTGAGTATTCAAGCGATTGCCGATTTGCGGAGGAAGTACGCGAGGAAAAAGAAGAGAGAGATGAAAGAAGAAAAAAAGAAATGCCCAGCAAAGCAGTTCTTCAAAGAATCGAGTATCAGGATTTAGGAGCTTTTTCTGGAGACCAGGCATTCGGCAGCCGAGCTGAATCCCTGTTGGCCGATTAACCCGTAATTCATTTATTTCTTTACCTTCGCATCTTTCTTCTCCTTTTTCTATGGTTGAGAAAAACTTGGGAATTACGTTATCCGGGCGAAGTTGCCGCCGCGCGTACTTTAGCTTTCTGACTAATTTCACCTGCGAGAGAAATCGCTAAAGTCAGAGGGCGACTTTTTACGCGAACGGACCAAGCAACGCAACTCGTTCGTCTTTAATCCCTCGGAAATAAAAATAAGACAAAGCAAAGATTTGCAAAAAGTAGCCGAAGCTATTTATGTCAAATCTAATTGAAAATAGTCCTTGTTAGTCGGAACAAAAATCTAACACGCCGAATTTTAACTGTGAACATTTGCGAATTAACAACGTCAAAGAAATCTAATTATTGTTTCATTTTTTTTTTACCTAAAGATTCGAACACTTTGTCCGATTCCGATGAAAAACGAGTCAATTTGTTCGCAAATAAATTTTCTACAAATCGTCTGGATACGTATTTTACATCTTTTTTTTAAGCTGGTAGTTGATTAAAAAATCCGATAAATAGAATCGTTATAGCGTGCAGATAATAAAATTGTATGATTCAGCAGAAAATTCATCAATTTTATGAAAAATCTGTAAACTCGGACGATTTTGCGCAGAAGATTTCATTTACGTATAAAATGAAGTTATAACTGTTTATCAGAATGGGACAAGGCGTATAAAATAATATGGAATAATGCCATTTCTCTGTTGTTGATATAACGAAGAGTTCAGAGTTCTAACACAATTTTTAAAAACCTCTTGAAACTGGGACTTTTCTATTTAGATGTAACTAAATTAGTTTTGGTGATACTTTCGAACCTTTGTCTTGTCACGTTTTTGGTTAAAAACTTGCTTGACCTGACGTATGCATTCTTAAGGCAAGCTTGGCGACTGCAAGATCGCAAACAATCATCAAACCTTAATTGAGTTTCTGAGACTTAATTGGAACCTCTCAACACTTTCCCCAAGCGAGTATAAGACTGAGAATGTGAGAGAAATGCTTGCTCAGTGAACACTGGCTTCAAACTTTTATCCGAACATCAGTACCACCAGAGACAGAATCGATCTGGCAAAAATCGGATGGTTTACGCGAAATTTTATTTTACAGATAAATGTGCTGAGTAATATCGGAGTGTAATTTATACTCACATCGCGCTTCTGGTATCCGGAATGTCTCTGTTGCTCGGCAGTCCGTCCGAAGCCTCCTGGTTGAATTTATTCCTCGCGTAAGGATCCTCGCCGGCTCTAAGACCACCCCGCGAAACATAACTGGGGGGGGAAAGAAAAAAGAATGGAAGTTTTCCACCTCGTTAGTCGTTCGTAATTAATAAAAATCCGAAGTGCGTAGCAGCGCTTTAACTTCCTCTGGTTAATTTGTCTTACATTTTTCCCCCAACACCGTAATTGGAAAGTTCAAATTTTGAAGCGTTTGGAGCGCGCGTAAAATGCCCCATTTCTAAACAGTGCGACAAAACGATTTTGGCGCATGCGCAGAATCGATATTCTCAATTTTACACACTGCGATTTTCTTGGCGCATGCGCACTTTCCGATAACTCAATTTCACGCACCGACAATGGCACGTCATTGGTTTAGGTTAGGTTTCATGACGCTAGTGCCTCTGGATCATTCGACTGCTCCTGATCTACTTCTTTTCAATTGTAATATTACATTAGTTTGCATCTGAATCGTGTGTTTACAGAGCTCGCCTTTGCGACTCACGCTGCAAACTTCACACTCCTCGGAAATCACGCGCTTTCCACACTTGTAACCCAATATACCATCAACGAAACGAAACTTTCCCTACTCACCCCTGCTCGTCGAAGTAGTTCCAGGTAACCCGAGGATCCGGAGTCGGTGCCGGCAGCAGCTCAGAGGACAGAATAATCGCCGTTCCGACCGAATCGACGTACGCCGAATTTGCGAGCCCGGAATTGAGGGCCACCGAAGACGGATCCTTCAGGCGTAGGGCTCTGTTCTCGTTCTGGAAAATAAATAGGCAACCACCGGTCTTAGCGTTCGGCAGGGATGATTTTCTCGTTCGGAATAACCGCGGTCTGAAAAATGAATCACCGCGTTTCGCCCGATGGCCAACCCCCGCAAATCTATAATTCATCATCGTTAGTACGGGATCAAAGTTTCTCACCTTACGACGAGCGATCGGATTGCTTTATTGTTTTTTTCAAATATTGATTGATCGTGGCCTCCTTCTCCTACTTTTTCTTCTTCTTCACCGCCTTTTTCGCCTCCAGGGAATCCGCGAAGCCTGAAATCCCGGAGCCGAGTTCGGCGCCTAATACCGTCGTTAAATTATCGGTCACGATTCATGAATAAACGATTCGCGGCGGTCCTGAATATAATAACCATCTTAAGGTAAAAATAACAATCGGCAAATTCGAAGCTGCGGCGGCTGCGGTGGCTGGTGCTTCTAGAAGCTTGCTTATCGGTTCTATTTCAAACCGATTGCGCAATTCCCGTTCGCGACATCGGAAAATCGACCATCGCCAGCCGAGAATATCGGGACCCGATTGTTCGGCTCTTGTTTGACTTTCGAAGACGCTACTCTGCCGGCCTCGGTATCTGCTCGTACTCAGTCATTCAGTTTCGAGTCTGCCGCTGCTCTCCGACTACTTCAATGCTGGTTCATTGTAGTTTCGGAACTATTCAATATATTGTTCACCGTTAGAGTAACCCCGGCAAACTGAGGTGTATCGGACTCCTTTCCCATTGTGTATCGCTCAAATATCAACAATCACCAGCCCCGCTCTTATGCACGCAATACCGATTCGAGAGAGAGAGAGATTGAGAGCGACCGTCTGGCTTCTTATCGAGATCTATGAAGTAGTGCACGGAGTTATGAACCTTGCCATTTCTGTTAATCGAAGAATCGGAGGGACTTTGAGAGGGAACGAGGCGATAAATAGAATTTAAGGGGGCTTCCATTAATTCCGTTTTTTTTTTTTTTTTTTTTTTTTTTTAATTTGGGCTTCCTTCACGTAAGACTTACCCTATGATTTTTAGATAATTAAATATATTTTATATGTTATTTTGCTCCATACCACTAAATACCTATTGATAATCTATAGATTCTCTGAATTATAAAATTGACGTGAGATTTTTATCAACCACCCTCCCCTCTATTTTTAGCTCACGTAATTAATGGACGCCCCCTTAGATGAAATGCGGTAAAGTAGAAATTTGGAAATTCGGCAAAAACATATTCACACTTAGCTCAATTCAATTCCTTCAAGTAAAATTCTTTCCAGAACTGAGAAAAAGTGATTTTTTTTTGTCTGACGTGATGTTTTGTCGCTTCAGTAAGGGGCCGTACTTAAATTACGTAACGGAATTTGAAGAACTTTTCAACCCCTACCCCCCCTGTGTATCAGATCATAACAAAATGTCAACCCCCCCTCCCCCCGTCCCAAATTGTACGTAATTTTTCGGAATCAAATAACGAAATAGCATAAAATTTTATTAAAATCATTTGTATTTTTCATTATTCTTTTATTTATCAATTATTAATTAATTATTAATTATTCAATTATATTATCAATTTAAGATAAAAAACTTAAAATATTCTTTTCTTATAAACTATTGTATTATATTATTTCTACTTAAAATATATATTAATTATCAAAAAATTTTACATTCAATTCAAAAAATTACGTACAAGCATCAAAAGACCCCCTCCCCCGTATCGTAACAAAGTGTAACAATCGAGTCTGACCCCTCCCCTCCCTTACGTTTGTTACGTAATTTAAGTATGGCCCCTAAGATACTGAATTCAATCTCTAGTTAAAAAAAAAAAAAAAAAGAAAAAAAAGAAAATATCTCAAACCGTTGTGGAATAATTGTGTAACCGCTGCACGACGGTCATAGAGTGAAACTCCATAACGCTCGGCGCTCAAGAGATTAATATTCGCGGAGCGGAAAACGCGCTCTGGAATCGGAAGTCCACTCGAAACGAGTCGACGGCGATGTGGGCCAAGCTGTTTCGCATCCGGTGCAGTTGGAGTTGGCTGATCCGTACCGCGGAAGAATTCGCTTCCCCGAAAGGAGGAGGGTAGAAAATTCGCCGGCGAAATTACCTGGCCAATAAACGGATCAGGTTGTGGCCTTCGCCTCGCTTGTGTCAACTCGCTGTCAGAGCGTGTTGGAACGGCCCGAGGGGCAAACAATCAGCCAGAGGCAAGTCAATTTATTGGTAAATATTTACCGGCCGCTGAACGTCGGCAGGTGTAGACACGTACATGCGAAACTGAGTAGCGAAATTGCGGCTACGCGGTTTATATTTGCGGATTTTAGCGCGTGTGGGTGTAATTGACGGCCTGCGAAACAAGCCTGCGCACACAAACGAACGTAGACTCGATGCTGATAGTAATTACGCGATGGGTTTTCGGGGCGAGAGGGGGGGGGGGGGGGAGGGTAATTTCGCCTTTCCCATGTGTTGCGGCTATGATTCGCTTAAGGGATGCGTTTATACGGTGGTTTTAATATGCCTAGTTTTACCATGCTTATTATTCATTGAAACCATTTCACCATATACGAGGGATGAAATTCTTGACGGACGAGATGCCGGGGTTTTAAGCCACTTTACCCTTGACAAATTAAAACGACATCTATATATATACATCTTAGTGTTTAAGGAATTATGGGCCCTAGTGTGCAGTTTATAATTTTTACGTAGGAAAATCAGTCGATTGGAAAAAAATAATACAATCGAGGATGTAAAAAGTGAAAACTCAGGTTGATAACTGTCATGAATTTCACTGACGAAACTTTTAGTAATTACTTATTATCGTTCCATTTTATTTTTAAAAGTTAAAATCACATTCTTTGCATAATTTCGATGAATTAGGTTTCACTTTGTCCGTGAATATTATAAATTCTCGACGTATCGTTTGAAATGAATTTGAAATAGGGTTACTTTGTTTTTCAGAAAAGCATAAGTTCATTATTAATATCCACAACGATTTTGCGATGAATATGTTGTTGGATCTTGCAAAAAAAAAAAAAAAAATAATCATCTCAGGTCAATTTTAGAGTAGATATCATCTATTTACGAATAGAGTAAGCTTGCTGCCATCGAAATTGCGACAAATGATGCGATATTGGCATTGAAAAAAGAAGAATAAGAGATCAACGATACGATTGTTCTAAAACTCGGATTTGAGGGTGTTGATATTTTTCTTTTTCTTTTTCGTTTCATACACCGTTAAAGCGAGTAAAGCTTGAGACTAATACGGATCACGAATGAAAATCAAACGCCAAGGATGGTTAACGGCGAGAGTGAATATCGAGAGAGGATTACGTCGGATCCACACCACGAGGTTATTTCGCGTGGCAAATATTAACCTTGCGCTCAATTTATAATTCTGAAGGTGCATCCACCCGCCGCGCTCGCATCGCTTGCATTCCAATTTTAAAAGGTCACTTTTCCCTATCGCGTAACGGCATCCCACCTTCGGTGGGTAAAACCAGTTTGCTTTTCACCAAAACGAATCGAGCAAAAAATTTTAATCGCTATGCAAATCAACCTATGAATATAGATTTTTCCTCGCTCATTATATTTCTCCGATAATTTCCCTCGAGTTGTACTTCAGTGCAAAAAGAAGTTCGCGCAATTTCAAGCGATGCAGTTTTGCACTCACTCAACGATGCACAGGGTGTACAGTAAGGTTTGAAGCGAAGTTCGGTATTGAAACGTTTTTATCTGTATCACAGACACTCTTATACAGGTATCGGATTCAACTCGATCAGTTTCAGTTGCCGGTTAAACTTTCGTTTCGTTACGTCTATGATCCGACAAATTTTTTACCCAGCCTCGTACATTATCAAAGCGACTGTCGATCCACCGCGAGAACCAATTCAGTTGCCTGGATTCGGGTGAAACAATAACAAAGAAAAACGGTCCGGATTTGGAAATTTTCGATACTTCGTATTCCAGGTTTAGCGGACTCCAACACCGTGGATCCGGGGGATGAACGAAATCGTCGAAGGAGATTAAACGGGGGCCTTAAACACAGGCGAAAGAACAAACACGGGGAATGAATTTATACTTTACGGAAGCTGCAGGGGCAAACAGGGTTTCAATTAATTTTGAAATTCAATTTTCACGTAATAAGCACACGCTTCGGGATCAGGATTTGCTCCTCTGTGTTACACGGAGCGGTACCTGGTCAAGAGAGATTAGCCTAAATATTCCCACGAGTGAGGCGCGGATTTAATACGAAAGCGAGCGACTCCGACACGTCTGAATGTAATGTCGGGTATCCTCTGCACATCCAGGAAAACCCGCTCGGCTCTAGTCATCCTCGGTTACCGGGCCAAACCGGAGAAGGACCAGGGCCAGAACCGCAGGGATGGTTTCTATGCAAATGTACTCATAACTCACGAGAATACATTCGCCCCGGACTCGAGAGCTACTGACTACTAGCTGGAAATGTATGAGGAAATGGAAAAATTGGACCTCGGAAGCATCTAAATGCGTTTCTCCGTTTCGAATCGTCCTCGGACCTCAGGTTGGTTCGGTTATTGTGTTTTTTATTTATTTATTTATTTTTTTTAAGGGCGCGAAAAGCGGGGCGAGCGAGTTTATCAACTCTTCCGGGGGGCGAAATTGCCCTTCAGTCCTGTTTTTCGTCTTCCACGTGTCGCCTGCTTGATGAATTCGCAACGTCGACCTCGAGCTTTTGTTTCCAATTTCGGGATACGGGAAACGGAACGGTTGCAGACTAGAGAGTCTAGAAATACCGAAAAAGGAGTAAATCGTTGAGGCTACATTTTATCTTCGTATTGCTAAATTTAAGTTTCCTGAGTTGTGAAATTTAATACTCGTAAACCTATAACCGAGTGAGTTTCATTAGCAAGGATGGTGTTATAATTTTAGTCGTGACAAGTTTGCATCTTCAGATCGTCGATAAATTCGTACGTACGGTTTCACTTGTAATATCACATGCTTTCTAGATCTTTTGACAGACTGGCGGATATCAAAATCCAGCAAGTTTATCCAGCGGCAATACTGCACAGTATGAAATGTCGATGAAACGAAATCGAGTGTAGATCCTATACAAATAGAATCCTGAAATCCAATTTGCGTCTACTGCAGAATCGATATTTCATTATTCGTACATCACCGACAAGGAAGATATCCCGGATAGATCTCTCCGATTTAATTTTTTTTTTTTTTTTTTATAGTACGTTATAGTAGACTGCAAACCAAGCGACACGTATTTTGTTTTATCCGTCAGTAGATACTTTAAAGAGGGTGAAACCGCCCTCCAAAGTAAAACATGTCATGGGCGAATTGGCAGGTTTTTTTTTTTTTTTTAATTGAGCAAATTACAGTTCTGATTTCTCATTACGAGAAAACTTTTCCAGTTGGATTGGTTGAAAAACATCATATTCTTCTGGGTGAAACTGTCAAATCACCCCCTGACCTTACTATGCCTTACTATGAAGGTCGGTTTCACCCCCTTAAAGTGTTTAATGACAGACTATAGAAAAAAAAAACAAAGTTTCGCTTAATTTTTCGTCCGCTACAACATATTACAAAAGAAATCAAATCGACCTGAGATAACTTCCTCGCGAGGAAACTTTCCGGAAACGATTATCAAGACCCTAATTTTCCATAAAACAAAATCGTTTATGCTTCGCGAATGCGATTATTCCTCCATGACATCGTGCCGTTGTGACAAAGTTGAACGGAGACAAAGTATCATCGCGAGACAGGGAGGATTCTCCTGTTAAATTTTCAGCGAGTGTCTGTGGGTATCGCCAGTTTTGGAACTTGTCCACGCATATGGCGCCCTTTGCTAATTCCGTATTCGACGTCGGTATGCCGGTGGCACCCGATTAGATCTGACTGCTAGCTGCCTGCTGCCCAAATATCTCTGAATACGGTTGAATATAACCTCGAATGCGACCGAACACGGTAGATGTAGTGTAACACCGACGCACGTTTACCTTTATATATACATATATATACATATATATATATATATATAGGCTTACAACACATACATACATACGGATTATTACCGAAGGCTACATGCGGGTCGCCAACCCACGGGATGCAGGTTATCTCTTGTCCCTATAGAGTACTCGGTCACGTCGTGTCCCGATTTCCGTAACCCTTATCCGATCGACAAACCCCCTTCAATTCTAACGTGATTTCGATATGAAATACGCAGCTTCTTTTTTCACATTATACTCACAGTTTCACTCCCACTTCCTTTTTCTTGAAAACAATTTTACCCCGTTTTTTTTTTTTTTTTTCAAACTTTTTTCAATCTCAGAGAAAAAGAACCGACGGGCAATATTTCGGTGTCAATCTATCCTCTGCCCTTTGGTCTAGCGAAAGTTTTGGCAAATCGGTTTCTGTAATCGAAATCGAGAATGACGTTTAATTTTACATTGATCTGATGATTTTTTTTCTAAAAATATGTTTCTCTGTCGAGATCATCAACTAAATTTGAACCGCGACACCCTATTTTTTTTTTTTTTTGGAACAGATTCTACGGCAAAAGGTTGACATTTATTTGACGGAAAAGGGTTGCGAATGGCAATGTCGTGGTCAATCGCAAAGGCGAAAGGGGACCTGCGGTGGGCCGAGGTAATTGCAACTGATTGTGGCCAGCTTCGAACTAAAACCGCGCTGGTAATTTAATGCAGCAGTAATCTACTTACGTTACACGTTACATACATACTTGTCCAGGACGTCGGTTAAGCCAGAGGCTATCACCCGCGAACCACGAGCCATCCGACCGCCGTAGCGAAGTTGCCGCAGTGCAAAAAAAGTTGGTCGAAAATTCTCCATTTGCACGCGAGTAAGGATGTGTGAAAGGAAAAATGACGAAAAATGATGTTATAAATTGTACGGAAGCTTGCCCGGTTCCAGAACGTGGAATCTCTGTATAAATCGAACTCATTATAACCCGGCTTTTTCTAAACACTTCGTTTTCTCCTTACCACGCTCTGTGCGGAAAATATTAAGAGAGTTGGCAAGCGCTTTCGCCGAATCACATCGTGCGGAAAAAATTTTCTCCCTTTGAAAAATTTCAATTGTAAAAGCGCAGATGGCCGCGGCTGGATGATTTCGATCTGTGAATGGTTATCAAGACGCAAGACAATGGCAAAAAAGTTTCGAGGCTCCCGACAGATTTACGAGCGGTAACGCGAAGTCTGATTCAAATGGGACGTGGATACGGGTAAAGGAATTTTGGCATCGTTAATTGGGGGTGAAAATTTGTACTTGTGGATTACTTAATCGTGCGTACCTACTGAAATAATTGAGGGAGAAGTTATGGTAGGTATGGACCTTCACTTTTTTCACTCACATTACATGCAATGAACTCCCTTTGTCGCGAACATCCAATTGTGCTCATGATATAACGTTCCTCTTTACAGATTGGACGGAATTTGTGCTTCCCGAATTTTTTCCATATTAAGATAATTCCCTAGGTAATAAGTATTAAGGAGTTTTACGGTATGTGACGGAATTTCTCATACCAAATACGCAGGCGAAGAAGCTGCTCTGGAAAACTCCGCTGGGTACGAGTAGCTATAACTGCTTTATAGATCCGTCCACTCTACAAGGCGATTGCCTGTCGCTGATTGGCTTCTTCGGAACAAAGAATAACGCTCGAGTATATTAGACTGGGCACAGAGAAGCTCTTTGTTCCTTACCCTACGTCTCAATTTCCATAAATTTCACGTTTAAAATAAGCCAATGAATATAAAGAAGACTCGTACATACAGCCAAAACCTAAATTCCGAAAATCTTCTTCGGCGAGTTTTGATTAACGAAAGAGCAAGACTTACAGATCAGAAGACTCGATTGGGTATAATATAAATAAAATTTTGTTGTACTGTGAATTTTTAAACGAGTTGCTGATTTTGTACCACACATTGCGTCAGATTGATTTCCGACACACTGTGAAAAGGTCGATGTTAATTTCCGAGCGTACAAGGTGCACGCACGAAAAATGGTAATCCCATTGGAAAGCCTTGGCGAAAATTTCCTCGGAGATGATCCGCCGTTTCCAAAACCCCCGAGAGCATCTGGGAAACTTCCCAATCGTCTCAATCGACTAATACCTTTGGGAATCAGAGCTGATAGGGATTCAGTTGTTGATCGACCGTCGTTACGGGCGATCGAATAAGATCCAGAATGCCTAAATCGTTATGATCGAGCTGCTGTGTTCATTAGGAAGTCCAAAGCCAGCATCCTACTCGGGATCCTTGCGTCAGAGAAGGGAAGGGTTCTTTGGGGAAAACTCTCTTCCTGATCATTGGGAATTCGGTAATCACGTTCATCGCCTCTTCTCATCAAACGCTGCGGCTTCTCTATCAAATATTTTTCCAAGTGTTGGGGCGTCTAATTAGTTGCCTACCAAACGTCTGATCCGAAACGACGCGTCCTCTCTCTAATGTGTATTTATTTACTTATAGCCGAATTTAATAGCCGAATACTACAGTCTGCGAGGAAGGCACTTCCCGCCAATCTCCGTCCATCGAAATCAATCCATCCCGAAAGTGCACTTAGCCGAAGCCAATGTCGTTGCGTTCCGGCTCCAGGATAACCTGCTTCACGCAAAAGCTGGCCTGATGATTCATTTCACTGGCCGCTCAATTCTTCTCAGTTACCCGCGTGATTCACGCTTTTCGGGGAATGGAAGGGAGAAGGATCGCTGTTCGCACAATCCCGTACATTGCAGATAAAGCGCTTCTGCGGCTTGGGCGTTAGCAACTTCTATCGACGAAATCCTGTTCCTGGGAAAAACAGACGAATGGGTCGGAGGCCGGGTTGGGATATAGACGATGCGGTTTGGCCGAGCCTTTGGACCGCGGTTTTTGGTGAATGTACCGCAGCAAATTCCGCCTGACTCGAACGTCACCCACAGTTTGGGTGAGAGGAGATACCGAGTTCCGCGTTCTCATTGTTTTAGGATTCGCGAACGTTGTTACTGGAATATCGCCCGGAAGGACAAGAGACAAGGGGTAATTGTGCTGGCCTAAAGCTGACTTGACTCGGGTTCAAATCGACGATTGATTCATTTACCGTTGAAGCGTTCATTCTGTTCCGAGAAAGAATAAGGCCGGATCGTCGCTTCGCGTTATGACGCGCCGAATGGATTGGGTTGCAGAAGGACCCTCCATTAAGCCAATAATGGACGAAGATGAACGCGGGTTCCGGGAATCGGGGGAAATTGGAGAATAGAGGAGAGCACAAAACACGTCGAGGCGCCAGCACGGTGTGATTTTGGTAAATGGGCGTTCGCAGCCAGGCTACCGTCCCCATTTTCCATCAGTAACGATCATCGACGGTTGAAATCGATCGACGCTGGACGTTGCGATGAAAATTCGAACCCGCTACATCGGGCCACCACGCCACGTATCCACACTAAAATCCGTAGTGGAGTATCGGCTTGATTGCAAGCAAGGACGAGAGTACGTTGGTAAAGGGTCCTCGTGATCAATTTACCAGGACAATTGCATCGAACCTGCGACTACCTTGATTACCGCCCGACTGACCCTCGCCACACATGGGCTCTCGATCCATTCACGTTCTCAACTCCCCATCATCCATTCCGCACCGGCACTTGTGTCTCAGACACACGTCGACTTGCCATTCAGGATGTCCGATGGGATGCTTACCGCGCGTAGTTGGCGACGATGAAGGCAAAGACTTTGGTATTGATTCGAAGGTTAAATTTCAAGCGGTCGCCGAACGCTCGGCGATCGAACACCCCGTGTGCGGATGCAGATTCAGCGTGGAATGTCGTCGGGTCACAAGCGTTTCCGATAGAGTCGACACCTGTGAATCCATCAAACTCGGATGCCGAGGACAGAGACGTCAACGGGATAACGGGCAGGCCAATGGACCTGCTTGGTAATCCTCCTCTCACCCGGATCATCGAACCGATTGCTCTGGCAGTCGCCAATCGACGATAATTTGCCGCTGGTTAAGTGGGCCGAGCTTCGAACGGACGGATCTTCCAACTTCTTAACTCCGCTAGGGTCCTACGGATACTTGTGTAGGTATAAGTACCTTCGGTTCATTATCACGGACATTAGCATCTAGGATTCCCGCGGCTGTTGACTTTAAGTAGGCTGCAAGACGATGCTAGATTAAGTACCTGTCGCAACTTTGGATCAGATAACAGTTACAAATCAAGACCTTGTCTCCCTGCGCCATCCCTGCTGCCTAAACCTAGTTCACCATGCTCTATCGTCCGCTCCGCGTGTTCTCTGCTCTCCTCTCTACTGATACCAAACTTTCGAGCCTCGTAATTACGAGTTTCACTAATTAAGGATGCGCGAAATTATGAACGTTAATTATTTACTAATTAGCAAAAGATACGTCATGTCCCTCAGTTCTGTATGCGATAGGTGCACGCATGCGCTAACGCTGTTACGTATAATAATAACATCACCGTCTCATTCTCATGCGGATAATTCGTAATTATTGCCACGTTTACAGATTCGAAACGGACATCGTTTCCGGATCTTAATTTACGCAACACAAATCTCAAAATTTCTCGCACTTTCTCACCTGCATCTTTAAAATAGCTACAATGATCGAAATTCGGGTTCTTTGTAGGGTAGCGGTAATTAAAATTCGATTATACGTACGTAATATCTATATACGTATGTATGAAGAATTTCGGTCAAGACACCATTCTTCAGGACGGAGATCACCGTGATGAATAACGAACGAAAGCATTATCTGTAATCCGTATTAAATCCTTTGACAAGTAGTCAAGTTCTCTCTCGACTGGATGTGAATGACGGGATTACAAACTGGTTTATCTTCATCTCTGGACAATTTGACAAATGCCCCGGGGGCAGATCTGCTGGTTTAAATTCATCACGCGGTGTGAGTACATTATTAACACGAGTCAATTATATCTTGTGAAATCCCGGCGATGAACGCCTCACGTTCACAGACCTTCAATCATGGGATTTACGTATCCAGTATGCAGCAATTCCGCTTTATTGAAAGTTTACTCAGCGCTCGAAGTCTGTTGCAAAGTCCAACCTGATGGAACGAGCAACATTTCTACAAATAGCATGTAGTTTTGCACTTTCCACGTTGACTGTAATATTTATAACGCATTACTGTTCGGACGCAAATCGTTCAACGACGGTTATTTCCGTTCCGGAATTCCAGTACAGTGTATAAGATCGTCGCTCGTTGAGTCGAGGATGTATTTCTACGGAGCTTACGGCTTATCACCGTCAACCGGGTGACCGGGTAACCAGTTCTAACCATTCGCCAAACCACCGACCCTCGAAAATGGGCCTTGGACGTGAGCCAGACTTGGAATATACGCAAGACTTCCTCCTCCAGTATTACACGCGCTCTGTGGTTACCAGAAGGGATACGAAGCCGAGAGTAAGCCACATACATTATGCACTCGTCGAGGCAGCTGCGAAAAGCTCGCGGCAAAACTAGCGCTGGTATAAAACCGTGCGCCACCTTCTCGTGCTAAGAAATAGAGCAAAATACGTTTGGCGAGTCAGCTCGTTACTGCGGGACATTTATACAATACTCGTCGCAGACTTTCCTGTTGAACAGTTTTTCCAAGGACGTCGAAATTTCAAGTATCACGTGAACCAGTGAAAAACAACCCCCTATTTTCATGGTTTACGCGCTATTTTATCGTTGACATTTTTACCGCAACTTTAACCATGGTTTCTCCTCTTTCGTTGCAAACGCGTGAACGCAGATGGACTCCGAGTGTTTTAAGCTCGTTAATGGGTGGTGAGGCAGGTGAGGGAAGGGCGCCGATTGGGCAAACGGCTTTGCCGAAGTCGTTGGAAGGGTTGAAGACTCACCGATGAGGTTTTTACCCCGGACGTTCCAATGTAGTGTAACTAATATAAATGGACGTCGGAGGGTTTCGAACGCAAGATCATAATTCTCAATCAGCGGATCCCCTCGAACGAGATCAAATAAATGATCCAGAAGCCCGCGGGTACACATATACAGGAAAACAGCCAGGAATACCTTACAGGTATAACAGGTATACAGTCTGCGAGACCATCGCGATCTAATACGCTTTCCACAACGTCAAGCAGCTCCGTTATGCCATCAATCTGCACACGGATCAGTGTACCAACGTTACGCGGTGGGTAATTAATGCGTTTGAGAATTGATAGCGGTTCGTTTCTTTCAACCAAAGTTCGCTGTTCGCGTCCCCCCATCCAACTTGACAAGCCTTCAAGCGAATCCCGTTACAGGCGATTCATTGAGCTTCGAATGTGTTCGACGAACTTCAATCGGTGCGACTATACGCCAATGAACGAACAACCACCAGTAAATGAACAAGCTGCAGAACGAAAAGTAACTTTAAGATGGCTCTTGGTTCACTCGAGTATTTACCATGTCTTGGTTTGTTTGTAACGGGGTGTCTCGGGACTTGGATGCCGGTGGAAGCATTTTGATGACCTTCCGTCAACGAGTAGAAGGATCAGACGAGAAGGAGCGTTAACGCACCTCGGGCCATGAAAGGTTCGTGGAAGACGATCCTCAGCGGCTGGTATCAGGACGATAAGGTAAGAAAGACGTCGATGTGCCGCAGGGCACCTACAACAAAACCGATGTTTCAGTCACTTTGGGTGAAACTTGATTGAACTTTCCCCTCTTAAAATGACTCTGGAATGTTTTATCGAACTGCGATATCCTGCTTAGAAATTCCTGCTGCGGTTCACCGCTAGACTATATGTGGCGGGCTGGCTGTTCCCCGTTTTTGCAAGCTTTCGAGGTCAGCGCGGTTCGCGTAACGTAATCGTGGAGGAGGACGAGAATGTATGGAAGAAAACCGGCGAGCACCATTATGTAACAGTTTCTTTGCACAAATCTGACTTTTTTCAAGCCCCCCTTTTTTAAAGGTTAATTCCAACGCTCCGACTCGTTCGGCTAATCGTTCTGCGGCTGCCGCGTTATTTGTACGCGCGATCCCGTCACGTTTGCGGATTTATTTAGCGGAGGGCGAATAAAAAAAAAAAATTAATAAATCGATCAAAAATACACAAAAAAGGAAAGAAAGTAAAAAAAAAAACAAAAAATACGGCGAGACGGTTTTTTGCATTATACGTTCGTCCTTTCCTTCGGCGGATGGATCGATGAAACGGGAATTAGCTCTCCGTGGGATTTTCATCCAGCGACCACTTCAACCACCACGCGCATTTTCTTCCTGCAGGCGGTTGCCACTCGATCTTGCCTCTTCCCACGTCCCAAGCGAATCTTCCTTCCTTCCTTTCTTCCTTTCTTCCTTTCTCCTTCGGGGGATCCTCGAACACGACGCCGCGACACCATCAAATATGCAACGACCCTGCCGCCTGCGTCGAGATGAGAACAGTTGATGAAGAGCGTAAAGGGAATAAGGCTACCCATTATCGCGTGATCACATCTTCCCGGCTTTTGGGCCACTTCTGGTTTCATTCCCTCCTTACAGTTTCCCGGTAGGCATTATATATATATGTATATAGACCGTAATTGAGGAGTTTTAAAAAATCCGATTTCACTTTTATTCCTTTAATCAAAGTATGTAATATATCATCTTCGTTTCTCATTTCAGTTATCATACATACTTATTTTCATCATTTCCACCCGGAAAAATGATTCGTTTGAACCTAAACGGTGAAATTTTTTTTCATTTTCTTTCTCTCTCTTTAATAGGAATGGAACACGATTTATATTTCTTTATTTCTATACGTAGATTTTATGAAGCATGGTGAAAACTTGTGTATCGAAAGCTTGAGAATAATTTCGACTTTTTTTTTTCTTTTGTCAATAACGATCGCGGAGAAAAAAATCACGAGCAAATGCAATGACGAATCTGCAGTTTGAATTGAGGGTGAAGAAAATAATAAGAAGCGGAAAGTGTAGCGAAGCGCTATTAAAGAACTACTCGCGAGTCGGATACAAAATGCGAAGCAAAACGTCTACTAAGATACTCTCATCTTATGCTAGTTGAAGGTGTTCCAGGTGTGGAGGAAGTGAGAAAAGGATAGAGAAATGAACGCGGGTTGCAGTTGTCTGTTTGACATTCTCGTTTTATTCCTACCTTATACTACAGTCTGCACACTCGAGATGGGAGAGAAAACCGGAAGGGGAAAAAGACGAGATAAGAGGAAAAGCGGGTGAGAGGGGCGAGAAGACGCCAAGCGGCGCGAATCGTCGTTATGTATTTATATTTCATTTTTATTGTTGTTTACAAAAAAACAAAAAAAATTGTAGAGTTCATGTAGAATATAAAACTTGAGTTTGGCAATACTTTTAGCAACCTTGTATGCTTTAAAACAGTGCGAAATTAAAGAGTTCGTTAGTACAAAGAAAAAAGTTGTAAATATCGGCAGATAGGAACGAAGTTTTAGTTTTAAATAATTTAGAAATTAACATCATTATTATCATCCTCACAGATGACATAAAAAATGTACTTGTCAAAATCATGAAGTGTTAGTTTAGATTGTAATAACTGAAAAAATTGAAAGATCTCACCACATTTTGCGAAATTTCAAAGTACTACTGTACAAGTAGTTTTCGGAATTCACTGACTTATCAAATGAAATTCAGTAACATTTTACAATTTTATCAGATTTTTCATACTACTGACCACCCTGTATAAATAACCATAAATTTCGTCTACAATTTCCACAGATGTTAAAAAACAAAGAAAGAAAAATAAGGAAAGTTTCAAGTTCTTTTCACTACAGTATTTTCTCTTCACCCTAGCTCTCGATTCCAAAAATCCCCGATGATCTCGAAGAAGTCAAATGTCAAAGCTTGAGCGTCGCCTGAACACCTTACCTTTTTAGAATTGAATAAATCACTTTCGCGAGTATACAATAAGTATACAAAAAGAATTCATTGACAAACGTGTATTCAAATAAGTCGGAGATATCTTAACTGATTTAAATTATGCGAATAGTTATTCCGAAGATATTACGAGCTGAAATGAATTTCAAAACTCATAAACATTCATACACTAATTAATAAAACCATACAGCGAATATTACAGTTCGTATTTTTAAAAATTTTTTTTTTGTTTTGTCAAAACACTACCAGAGGAAGAAGCGACTTCAGGATCTCTGCTGTGAAAAAACTGTTAGAGACAGGAAAGTAGGAGTGAAGAAATTGAAAATGAGAACAAACAAACAAACAAACAAAAAAAAAAACATTAAAAAAAAAAAAAAGTACACACGCCTACACGCAGACTGAAATCGAGGAGGAATGGAGGGGGGTGGCGACGACAAAAGAAAGAGAGAGAAAAAAGGGAGGTGGGGGGAGGGGGCGGAAGGAACAGGCTGCAAAGGATGCTTTTTCTAATTTCGTTCGGAAGATAAATTTCTCGGGAGGCAACCGGCGGGAACAAGAGCCAATTCCATCTTGAGTTCGTTCCATTCTCGCGAACAATTCGCGTGTCGACGGACGCGGTGGCATTTCTTAATACAGGCCATACGTGACGTATTGTATTCCTCCTTCTTCTACGTCCGCCTCGTCCGTGGTAACGCCGTTTTTCCCTCCAGCCACGCTCCGCACTGAGAAATATGAGCCGTAATTTATGGGGCCACCCGTTGTATTATGTATACGTACATGTGCGTATGTATAATCCAATCCGAAGCAGTGAGAAAAGAATTTTTGACGTCCGTCCGTTTTCCTCGTCGTAAGCCGTGGCAAAAAAAAAAATAAAAAAAAAAAAGAATTAAAAAAATAATAATAAAAAATGCATGTACATATATAATGTTATAATTTAATAGTCATAGATTTTTGCGCGGATCATCTCTGAATCCGCGAGGTGAAAGATCGACTTGATATTATTTTCCACACGAAGACTCGTGGTTTTTATGTGAGTAATATCGAAAAATAGCTCATGAGAATATTAGTAAAGAAAGAAAAAAGAAAAATTTAATATCGCAATGTGAATCAAACCGTTGAAAATTAATTATCGGAGGGTAGTTATGTTTATATATATATATATATATATATATATATATATATAAGTTTATCGATTGACGGAAAAACGACGTTTTTACGTCCCCCTACGACAGTTTTACAGATGAGGAATAATTACAACCTGCGATATATAATAGGCGGGTGATTCAGTTTTTACGTTCCGGAAAATAAACGCCCGCCACACCTTCCGAAATTGGATACTTTAATTAGAGCGAGTACCGGGGGATTCGATGTATGTATACATTGATATATAGGTAGATGACTATTATACCTGCACGTATAATTTACAATTTCAGGTTTGACAGCGGCTTTGTGTCGATAATTGTTACGCGGCTATCGGACTCGGAAATCGTGTGCAAAGGAAATAGATCGTTATCCCGGGCATGATGTGATCAAGGGAGCGACAGAAAATTTTCCACGTAACAAACACGTCAAAATTCACTTAGTACTAGTATTTTTTTATCGTCCGTGTCAATGTTCTACATCAACAAAACAGTCGAAGCAGGAGAAACAGGGGAACAATAAACACAAGTAAACAACACAACACCTATATTTTGAAAATTTGTAATTCGATAACCGTAATTTATTACACTTGATTAGATTAAGAAAATTCTCTCAGAAGGATCGTCAAATAGTCGGAAAATACTTTCTAACGAAAGGAACAGAAAAGAATAATAATATTTGACCAAGCGTGTTTTACTATCGTATATATTATGTGTATATATATATATATATATATATATTCAACTTGCAACAGATTCTCAAGGAAACAGGATAACAAAAAGAAAAAAACAACAACAGAGAATGATAGTAATAATAAAAATAATAATTTTTTCTTTCCTTAGGCTAAGAAGCAGAAGCAAATCCGCCGTGAATCCGGAGGGTAAAAAAAAAAAAAAAAAAAAAGAAAAAAAATACATCACGCGTAGCTGTAAATCAGGGGTAGTAAAATAAAATGGAAGGAACATAAAAAATGAGTATAAAAGTCTCTCGAGTAAATCCGCTCGGACGTTTGACCCCCCCGATGATTCAGATCCTCGGGTTTCAATTCTATTCTGCGAAAAGCTGACAAGACTACTAATGGGAGTAACACGAGCGTGACGATTTTGCGAGTTTTCTTTTTCCGCCACGACTGCGATTCTTTCCCCCTTCAATTTTCATTCTTCGTTATGTTTTTTTTTTTTTTTTTGTTTTTGAAAAATTATCAACTGCGGAAAAATCACGTTCGTGTACAATTTGATCAAGGCACGAATCTATAACGCGGATATGACGCGCAAACTCGAAATAATTAATATCCAAAATTCCTACGAGTAGGGCGTCGAATACCGCGAAACGTAATTACTTTCGGCCATTCCCGTCTAGGTAGCTAGATACCGGCTCATTATACGTACGTTTATGCCACGGCGAACCTAGGCACACAATCCTGTGCATACTAGCCTGGATAAACACAAGACTCTGTGCAAGACATACACTCAAATAAATTGACGCCTGGCCATCGTAATATCGAATATTGTTCGGGAGTTCAATTTGCTTGTTTGAAAAAACTTCAAACTCAGGATCATCAACGAATGTGCCAATTCTAAGACATACTGATTTTCGAAATTGCCCGAAAATTTCAATCACTTTATTTCCCAGGTCTTCGATTGAACCGTTGTAAAATTTTCTGCGCTTTGGATACTGACTAAATAACAGATCGATAAACTTCTCTACTTTTTTTTTTTTCAACAACCCATAATTAATTTTTGCGCAGGAATTCAGCAAAGTTTTTCTATACGTTTTACATGTGTTGTAGTTTCTACTTTCAATTCCGTAATTTTTTATGTTTTCTCTTGTTGGAAGGATCAGCGGTGGATTTTAACCGACCTCGATTTTCTAATTTCAAGTTTATATAATAAATAAACCGAGTCTAAGAGTTTGGGATGCGAGCGACTCTGCAATGTTATTGCGCTTTAATGAAGCTCTAATTAATATTTCCACGGGCTATTAAAACTGTTTTTAGCAACGTTTTGTAATCAGTCTCACGGTGTTTATGTAATTACTGTTATTATAGGCACGTTGTGTATGGAATGACTTATAGAGAGAAAGATGCCGAAATTCGCCGTCTCTTATTCTACGTCTGTATAGAAAGGCGAGATAAATTATACATATTATACATATATATATATGTATATACACATATAGCGGAAGTAGAAAATTTGCGCGCTGAATACTAGGAATAAAACTTGCGTTGTTAATAAAGCGGTGCGTTATTTCTCAACGATAATTAACCGCTTTTTACCTACTTTAGTTTTAGTCTAAACTCTCTCTATAAATTGCAGGTCTACGTCTAGCTTACATATAACGTGTAACCGATTCGACCGATTGATTTCACCTTGATGATAAAATTCTGGAAGTATGAAAAGAAAAAAAGGAAAGGAATTGGAAGTGAAGAGAAAAAAATTAAAAAAGAGGAGTGGGATAAAGAGAGAGAGAGAGAGTAAAAAAGAAAAAACGAAAATTCTCCGATTGCAAGTATATCAAATGAAATTGATAAGAGTAACACGGGATACCGGATGATGGAACGCTCCTTTCGCACAATCGATTTCAAGTTTGATATACGTATGCACGGGAAATTCCATTGTCATCGGTTAATTGTTGTTATCGATTAATTAGCGATAGCCAGTTGAGACTACTGTCTTTCTACACAATAAAACCTAGGCGCAAATTTTCACGCGCGCATGCAGCTGCATTTATTTTTTCATATTTTCCGGCTAAATATATATCGATACATACAGCTGAGAAGAATTTCATTTGTTATAGTTAAACACGTTTACGTATTCGTATACGTTTCCGCTTTGAACGGTGCTTAAACGAAAGCAGATAGAATATCAGTTAAATTAAACATTAAATTCTCTGCGAAGAAAGTCTCGTACGGCAGTTGTATAGTTATAAGAGTTCTGGATACAGATTCCTACTACCGAACACTTACCGACATCCTACCGGGACTCAAACCCTTCTCCGCGATGAAGTCACTGCGGAGAACGGTTTGAGACTGGGTAAGACGTCGGTAAGTGTTGGGTAGTAGGAATCTGTATACGCAACCCTCATAGCTATGCTACTTACGGCATATATATATATATATATATATACGCTTTGCCATCGACTGACAGCAAGATGGCGGCTGTGGTACTATAACGCAAACATTATGAATAAAACAATCGAAGAACAATTCAATTTCATAATTTTTTTCCTTCTGTAATATCGATTTTATTCCTTGAACAGAGAAGCCCAAGATCATATTGAAAAGTTTTACCTTTTACATTTATTACTTCATTGGAATATTTAATTAGGGCATAACATTTTTTTACGCGCTGATTAGTAATCACTGCAAAAAATGGTCATCAAAATTTGTTTTCGGTATAAATAAACGACAACCGGCCTTAGATAGTTGAAAAACTACTTATATTTCTTAAATATAACTCTTCGAATATGGAGCGGCAAGAATTTCTCAGCCCAGGGCTGCGCGAACTCGAAATTCGCCACTGGCGGTAGGCACATCAACTTTTTCCATGTTATACGTGCGGATCAAACCTTCGAATTTAATATCAGAAAGTGGGATACGCCTGTATTGCTGTTATACCTACCTATAACGCGTGTAGGTATAGGCGTCTGTGTGTCTCTGAACAGAAACACGAGGCAAAGACTTTTCTTATTTCGAAATTGATTTTCTTCGACCTCCGACAAGAAAAAACCTCGGCGCTGTTCCATCGCTCCCTCTATTTGTGTGCATAAATGTACCTGTACATATACGCCCCCTTGTTCCGTTCAGCTTTTTTTTTTTTTTTTTTTACGTAGGTACACAAGGTACAATATGTATACATATACATATCCACTCTGCCGCCGCATCTTTGCCAAAATATTTCAATCTCAAGTCCCGCGGAATTTGTTCGGAAAATTCTTCTTCGAATTTTTCTAATTTTTCTTTATTTCTTTTCTAAATTTTTCTTTCACTGTCAATCCTCTACAGGATTACATTGTATACACTTTAGGAATTCGGTACGAAAGTTTTTTTCAGTTGAACGAAACATAACGATTTTTCGACTTCATAAATTATTGTTAAAATCGTTTCGTCATATTTCGCTAACTCGATCGTGAAATTTTGCTTACCGGATATTTGCGCGACTAAATCATTCTAAGCTTTGTTTATGCCGCTACAAATTAGTGTTACGAGTATTACTCAACCCATAAGTCTACTTGAACCTTCTCGCGATTCGAACGGACCGAACGATTGGAAATTATACGCGACTCTCGGTACGGTGGTTACCTGGAAGGTATAATACATAGGTATGTACATTAGATACGTGCCTACAAGGGCCAGTATATACTAAAAGCTGCAGAAGATCGGATATTTCAATTTTGCGTAAAGAAGATCGTCGTATATTTAGCATGAAATTTTACACCATTTATACATTTTATTGAGTATTCTTTTCAAAAAATTTTTTCCCGATTACAACATGAACTCGAGATTTTGTCAAAGAAGAAACACATTCATCTGATTCAGAATTTTCCACTCCGCAGTCATTTGGAATCGAATATATAGCATAAAAATGGAAGTAAAAAAAAAAAAAAAAACAATAAAAAAAAAT
The DNA here is from genome assembly GCF_021901455.1 of Neodiprion lecontei. Taxonomy (NCBI): domain Eukaryota; kingdom Metazoa; phylum Arthropoda; class Insecta; order Hymenoptera; family Diprionidae; genus Neodiprion; species Neodiprion lecontei. Next base: position 40,345,330 of record NC_060262.1, on the reverse strand, counting down.
TTCTGGATCACCGAAATATTTTCTATACGACGAACAGATATTTGTTATCTAAGACGAAATTTTTTCGCCTCGTGAAGTTTGTTCGTCGTTTCTCGAAAAGTTAATTCTGCAGGAGACGGTAACTAGGATAAAATGAAAATGGTTTTTAACGGCGCAGAGGGGTATGAAAATTTTTTTTTTCTCCTTCAAGATGTTATTTTCACTCGCAATTGAATTTCTTTTCGGAACGGTGATTTAAAACGGTTAAAGAGTTCCCGTTTCAATCCCTTCAAGGGTGGGAAAGAAATACGTTTGAGATTAAACACTTGGGTGAATATATAAGGGTAGATTTTTGGGGGATACGAGGAGGAGGAGGAGGAGGAGGGAGAACGCCGTGAATCGAGATTGGAAACTTGTAAACCGTTTTTTCGATGTACTTGAAATAAAGAACATTTGCTACGGTATTGCAGAGAGGGTGAGAAGACCGGGGTGGGGGGAGAAAAGGGAGGTATTATTCCGAATATTCGGAAGCGGAAGACGATGCAGCATTTCGAAATAAGACGGAAGATGAACGGGCGAAGGAGAGGAGAAGAGAAAAAGGGTTGCACAGGGTGAGATACTCGCCAGATGTCCGCACCCGCGCCTCTATAATAAATTACACATCTCTGGATTTAATTAAAAATCTTAAACGGCGCCAGGATAATATAATAATAGTCCTCGACATCGCCGAGAGTCTCGCAGACTTCTTTCTCTCTTTCTCGCTTCTCGATTGCATCATAAAAAACGACTCGACCACGCGGTAAGCGTTAGTATAATATTTGAATTTTCCTTGTACAACTCGCGGCTCGAAACGATATTTTTATACCCCGAAATCGAAAACCTTTTAGCATATCAAAAAGTAGAATTGTCAAAAAATTTTACGGTCAATATCTGAACTGAATTTTGAAAAAATCGAAAAGCCGATTCGTTGAAATTATTAATACTTCGACGGTTCTACATTTCTACTTTCTATGTTTAAAAATTGTAGACAGTGTTACGTTAATAACTGAATAGAATCGGCACCCTTTTACTTTTCGTTTTTCTACACCTTTTTCAACTTTTTTTTCTCCACGCTTCCAGTACGTGCGATTTTTTTTTTTTTCTGCGATACCGAGGCCACCGAACGGTGCGCGAAAAGCCACAAAGATTTGGAGCATCATCCGAATTGACAGCTTGGGGAAAGCGGTTATTGGAGCTCGAATAAAAGTTTCGAGATACTGGGTATTAATAACAGACGCTGCTTCGAGGCAAACGTTGTATCGAAGTTAACGCTGCCGTCATAGCCTTAACTGTTCGCTTGTGGCCTACATTTCTTTTCTAGATCTCGCAATACCGCGACAAGCTGCTTCTCTTTTCCTTACACAATTGTTATTGATTCATTTTTATCACTGAAGTTAATTTTTTTTTTTCCGTGACTATACGTAATACGCATATAAATTTAAATGTAAAAAAACTATTGGAAACGTTGGGAAATATCTGAGAGGTTAAATTGATTTAAAAAAAAAAATGATAATAATAAGTAATTGAAAATTACTCAGAAGGTCAAATGAAATTTGAATTTCTATATATTATACCTGCATTGTGGACCTGCTCGAATTCTTGAAGTTTGCTACCAAAAGATTCGGCCTTACCTGCAACAAAGTGAAAAAAATTTTATACATCGTTATGGAGATAATGTGAAAATAATAAAAAAGAAATTCCTAAAAGATTACCGCGCACAAAAGTTGTATGTATAAATACATGCGTCGTATTTTATTTTCAAACATCACACCGTGAAGTAATTCTTCCTAAAAGAATCTTTTTTATCCACGGTATATAATAGTTTGCGAACTCATTAGCGAATGGGGTAAAAGCGGGGTACGTAAGAGATAACGATAGCGTTATTAAAAACGTCATTAGGTATAACGTCGCATAATCGATCGGGTCGAAGGAAGTCGCTGCGTCACCTGGTAAACTTCAGAAGCTCAAAAAAGCAAAAAAAGCAGAAGTATAATAAGGGAGTGAGCGCCGCGACGCCCTCGGGACGACTGCATCAGTGGGGGGGGGGGGTGATTAGCCGCGGTTACGAGGAACGACTTCGCAAACAAAGAGGGAAAATCGGCTTTTTTTCACCCACCTCCGTTTTCCCGCCTGTTTAATTGGTCTCCCACTCCAAGCCGGCCGGATGGTGAGCGAAAGACGGGACGAGGAGTAAAAGGATGCGGTTGTACGTGTAGATCCGTTTACACACATACGTAGAGAAAAGGAAAGCATCTGTGGATCCATTAATAAACGCTGAACCCGCTGGCGGGTTTCTTAAACAGACGGATTAAGCTCCGTTATAACGCTTCTCGTTTGGTACCCGACCTTCTTGCTTCCTCTCGTTCTTTTCTTCTCACTCGATCGCAAGACTAGTCTCATTTAGCTGCAGGTGTAATTGCACCGCCATCATTTCTATCTATTCATTCGACAATCAAGCGGCGTTTGAACCCTCTAACCACAATCCCACACAATTTCCTTGCCTCCTCAAGGACCGCTTTGAAGTCCTAACGAACCCGAGGGATTTTCACGAGCCAACGGTTGCTTGGAATCTCCCGCTGCATTGTTTCTCAAGCCTTCTGCATTTGAGAGCGATCTTGCAGGATCTTCTAGAGTCCGGGATTCGATGACGACCAGGATTTTTACCCTTGTGCATCGTACGGATGCAGGCTGATATTCCTCTTTATAAATTTACTACGAAATATTCTCAGAACAGTAGAGGCACTCGGTCTAGTTTCCTGTTTGGAAAAGATTCCAAGGAAAAGGGGAGCGAGAAAATGGCGAAAGGATAATCGAGACAAGAATCTACGTCGAGTGTCAAACCTTCGTTTTTTCACGCTTTTTATTTTCCTTACACGCTCTTTTCTATTTCAAACTTTTCATCATCACTTTTTCCGCCCATCAGCGAGACCGGAAACTTTTTTACTTTCCTAAGAACGAAAGTTCAGGCTTTTAGGGCACCGGGCCTTATCGCGACGCGGACTCACCCTTCCTCAAATTCTTGGTCAGAAATCCTCGGAGCGAAGTCTCACTCCTTCGGTGAGGGGTTACGTATATCTTGATCAAGTTGTATTTTTGGCTAAACTTTTTGTTTTTTTTTTCGCCCCCAGCACCAACTTGCGGAGCAATACTTCTTTTAGAAACAATTTTTTTCAGCCAGTGATTCAGTCAGATTGATTATCGTCAGACTCGTCAGAAATTTTATCGTAAAATTGGTATCCCCTCTGCTTGAGAAAATAATTTTCAACCATTTCCAGTACTCGATGACGACGCGTGGTCAATTTGATAACTTCATCAATAACGAATAGCAGTGTAAAAAGCAGCAAAACTAGCGCCAACTTGGTGAATTTTATTACAGGAACTTGTGGACGCGACGAAGAAGCACAAACGAGTTAACGAAGACACGTTGAGACGAGATCCATAAAAATTTCGTCCTTCCAGACGGCGGAAGGAACACGTAGTGGATTTTACAAGCGTGCTGAATTCCGAGATGGCAGTAAAAAGAAAAGAGAAAGAAATAGATATAGAGAGAAAGAGGATGACGAAATATAAATGAAATATTGAAATTACAAAAGTTTATATTACACGATCGTAAAATTCTTTTTTCCCATTTTCCTTTCACTACACGACTGGATGTATAACAAAAGGTTCGAAGTGATCCTTTGTTTTTTTTTTTAATAGCGATTCAAAAATAAGAAAAAATTAGCTTGTTCCACGCGGTGCGTAAAAGAATATGCGGTTAGTAAAAACTATCGACATCCTTCCAGCGACTTATAAACAGGTTACACCGGAGACTCAACTTCGTAAATTAGCCGCTTGGCTTCCTGCTCCTCTCTTTGTCAGGGACATAATCACTTAAAGATATATCTTCCATGAAGTTTATCACTTAGGCGGGGTCTATCAATACTGCTTAATCGCCCGGCAAGTCACTTTGCTCAAACTTTGCTCAAGCCCTTCCCCTTTCCACCTTCCAGCAGGACACCGCGCGTCCTTGAATCGAAGAATAACCGAGCAAAGATTCACCAGACCACGTTCAATCGTCTGGATCTATCTACGCTTTAATCACTGTACCCAAGAATCCAATTTCTTTTTAAGGTATGTATATAATCTTTGCCACGGCTGCAGTAAAAAAAGAATCCCGGATATGGAATGGCACTTTCTTTTCATCAAATTATACCGTCACGGTCTTCACTTCGCTTTTTTCCTCTTTCACTCGGCACGCACAACTTTAATATACCGAAACACGGTTTGTTTTTCATTCCTCGTGCTTCACCTACTGGCAAAATAAAACAAACTCTGATAAACCGTCGTCATCGGATTTGTTTACGGACGTTTCTCGAGAAGCAAAAAGTCACACCGTCGCGTCGGTCTTCTTGATCTAGATAGCTGCCGATGGAACCGAACGAAAGTTGAACGCGGTGTGAACGATAAGGACGGAAGACGAACGTAAAACGGGATACATATTGCGACGACTGATTAGAGAAGCCGAAATGATCTCGAACAGGCCTGGAGCTGCTCAAACCCGGATATTCGGGGCAATCAGAAGTGACAGGTTGCTCTAAGACTAATCAATCTATTACCGTCTCTCGGGCAACGAGGGTTGCGTTAGGTTTTCGTTACTAATTCAGGATGCCGGCGAAGCAGACGTATATCTCAAGAGTTTAAGCAATAATCAAAGACTAAGCTGGGTAAACGTTCGCGTGGCTTTGAACCGTCATGAGGTACCCAATCCTGCCTTTGCCAAACATCTGATCGAACCGAAATCAACCACTGAGTCATTATCATCTTGTTGAATAATTCGGGCTGTATACCGTTGGGCAAATTTAATCTACCTAAGAAAATCGACCCCGCCGCCATTGGTACCCAAATTCATATTGCAAAGGCCTGTGCAAACACACGTGCAAAATGACTCTCGTCCTTTACAAGTTTTGGGCAACCCACCTTGAAGCGTTACAAGTATCATGTTTTCATAAAAGTTGTAGAGGGACGGAGAGTGCGCTTCAAGAAAAATGCGGTGTGGATTCTGTAGACGATAATAATTTCATTTCGATGTAACGGTATCTAAAGTAAACTTTACGAAACTGTCACTAAAACTGTGCAGTAGTAGTCAGCACCGATCAATTTTAGGTCGATTTGAACACCATGCGTGGTGTTTTAGATTGTAGCAGTTTGCTCGTCGATGGAAACCGATATTCGTAACCGCATATTCGATTCGCCAAAAGTTTGAGCCCACCAACAGTTTCGTTATAATAAAACCGTGTCCAGGAAATGAGTTGCTAAAGTGGAGTAGACGAGTTGGCAACTGTTCGGGAAAAAACGCACGACAATGCAAGCGCCCTGAGCGCTGGGTGAAAAGCACGGGAACAGATGGGAACAACAAGTGGAGACACGTCGTTACCACCCAAAGTGTATGTTGCACACGTGTAGGTACCAGCGGTTTTCTCCGAGGTACTCTTGCGGTGGTTCGGATCGGATGACAGAGGCAGGCGGTGGCGGAGAGGTGAAACTTAAGCTCTTAAAAGCCGGCGTCCCCTGGAATGGTCATTCCTTGGCGGGATATTACCGTCGAGTAATCGATCAGAGTAAAAGAGGCTACGCCTCGAGGTGACGGAATCTGCAAACGAATACCCAGAGGCGGGAAAATTATGCGCACGCGAATCAAGCCTTCTCCGATCGATCAATTAGAGCTTTGGCGAACAAGGCGACGCAGATTCCCGTCAGGTTTGCACTTCGACGGTCTCGTCGTTGCGGAATTCTAGTATTCGGACTGTGTCTCACGAGGCATGCGTTGATCGTCGAGTTTCTTCAACATTGGACCGGATCTCGATTGACGTGAGAATAATTTTTTCGTCATTTTCCAGCCAGTCGTGGAACTAGCGACGGTTGATAACGATGCGCGGCATGACGTCAGGCGAAAAATATAACCTGCTGTTGACGTCGGGTTTTAGCCACCGAGCGACTGTCCCCGGCAGATGACCGCGACAGAATGCGACCCGTTTTCGACGAAGCTTTCAGCTTTCAGCTTTCAGCTTGCGAAATCCCGTGGAGTTTTCCGAGTGTCCCATTACTGCGGGAAATCAAACGCTGTAGTTATCGTTAAAGCGGTTGTATGAAAAGAATATTGATTCGTTCGTTGCTTCAATCTTGATCGATCATCAAGCGAAGGCGACATTTCCAAACGGTGAATGTCTTGAGGCTGTGTGTCAGGGGTCGTAATGAATGTTCCGCGATGATTACGCATCGGTGTTGGTACTACATGTCGCACGACAACAGAATTTCATTTGGAGATCGAGGGCAACGATTAAAAAGAATGTAGTCCTGTGACAGATGTCGCGAAGAAGGCAATTAAAAAAGTGTTGTAATTACTGATTCAAACTTCTCAGATGCCCGTCAAAGCGAGAGGTTACGAAGTGCCTACAAGGTAGTCCAATTCTAAACCCCCAGGAAGAATTTTCCTGCTGGATATTTGAGTAGGCTCAGGTTTTTTCAGGCGTCCCTTTCAATATAGCTACACCATCGCGTCCCCGAAAACAAGGATGTATAGGACGTACAGTCGGGATGAAAGTGTTAAAAAGTCTAACCCAGGATACTTCGATAACATCAACCGAAAAAAGGCCCTACGATGCAGGCATTTTTTCTCTGGATCAAGATCTGGATGTTTTGAATATTAGATTTGACCCGACAAACTACAGTAGCGCTTGTTAAACCATCATTTCACCACGTGTCACGATTGTCGGACACCTTTTTCTCCTGACTGTACCTCCTATATATCCTAAAACGACACTAAAACAACAGTGGAGGGTGAATTACGTGAGATTCCTTTCAGGCTAAGCTGAGTTTATTTCATTGTGCTTTAAAGTCGGGAAAGAAGTAGGCAGGGACTGGACGAAGCCAGCAACACAACGGGCGGTGTGAAATGCAGATCTTTGCAAATATCTTCTCGGGTTTGCTAGAAGTAAAGGAGAAGTAGAGCACCTTGCGGATGTCCCAGCGAATTCAAGCGAACCGGTGTGTAAGAGGTAAAACGGGACGGATAGGTGAGCTCAGACTCGGGAAGAAAGGGTAATTGGATTTTAAGCATATGACCCGTTCGGGACGCGACAGTAAATCTTGGCTGCACTCGGTACTTTGAGCTTATTAGAGACTAGAGACGTTCAAGGGGGAATTCACGCTCGAGGGATTTTGACTGAGTTGGAAATTGGTTATGAGGTTGAGATCCATTGATTAAGAATTAAGAGGGGGCGAGAGGAGGGAAATCCCGACGCTTTTCAAGCGTTCCTTCTATCGGATATAAATTTTTATCAGACTCATTCAATGAGTGGCCCGGACACCCGGATTAAGTAAAACTTACGACCGTTTTGATAAGTTGGTTTAATCAACCGAGAGGAAGTCGAGATTCAGTTTTAATTAAAAGAGGTTGCTAGTCAAGCCTCAGGTACCTTCCATTTTCGAGAGAGAGTTGCATTCATGCCAATACCATGTGGTAATAGGCAAAGTGGTAGAGAGCAGTGCTAGTCGGTGAGTTCTGAACTGGATACCTGTTCCCCCCGAATGAGCCGATTCTCCAACGGCACTTGGAGCTTAAACAATTCGAAGACAATGCATTACGCTGTCGAGTTTTACCGTTGACATGATCGTCACAATGGACTGTGTTATGTGCGGGCGTAATAAAGGGTGCAGGATTGCTTTGTGTGTTTCCAGAAAACGGGAAGAATCTGAAATGCCCCGGAGTAGATTGAAACCGTAAACGCGTACTTCGCAGAAAGCGATTGAACGGTCTCATAAAACCTGATTCTTACGTAACAAGCTGAGAGAGTTCATCCGAGCAGCTCGAGTCCATTCGTTGTTACCATCTGCTTTCCATTCCGAGCGAAAAGCTTGAGAGTTGAGATAGAAATCGAATGGCGTAATTTGAATTGGCACTCCTCGACTGCTGCTTCTGCTGCTTTTGTTGCTCAGTTTATGTATTGTCGTCAATGCTCTTATATACCTCGTGTGTTTCATTCCGGCTATGCTTCTTTTACTACCTCCAAGTGTAGCGTGAAATGATCGCAGGACTCGTCGTTCGTCAAGTGTACTTCACTTAAAAAATACGATTATAGAGGTAAGAAGAAACTAACAGTGCTTGTCGGAGGCCAGGTTTTAAACAAATAGAAGAAACACTACGAGAAACCTGAATAAGTCTCTTCTGTAATAATCCTTTCCTAGATATTCGACAGTGAGACTACAAAAAGAGGAAGAATGCAGCTCCGGCAGGTTGTCGGATATGACCGAACATTCTCAGTTTTAAATATTTCACCAGGAGCGATACGTGAACTGGCATCGTCTGGTCGAAAAAGATTTTCAATACGCCGTTTATCGAACTGCAAAATCCATCGCGTGATGAGACTACTCAACGACACGATACTCGATCAATCCCTTGACTGAGGGGAGGAGCGTTGATAAATATGTACAAATATGAGAATTATTCATGCCCCAAGTTATATATGGTGTATCTACTCGGAATGACTGACTGACGGGAAATTTTTACAATTGTGTATAACGAACCTGTGGTACAAACCGGTTGTCTGCGCGCGTCCTCGCGACCCTTCTGATTGCCCAACAAACATCATCGAATGCGTAATTCAGGAGGGAGCGAAGCGGCGATCGCGGAAAGGGCGGCTTCCATTGTTTCGGTGGATTATGATATTGCCGTCGAACGAACAACTGGGGGATTGGGGTGATGGTGGAAAAAAACAGTGTGTACGGATACGGCTTCGGGCTGTATCAAAGCCCCGAATAAGGGACTGACGATACGAGAAAAGCTTTTCGACCTGTGCTTCATTCCCGAATGTAGAAAAAAATATGTATGTGTATAAATAAAAAAATAAAAAGGTAGGGACATTGCACAGGGTGAAAGAGAAACGCTTTCACAGGTATTCGAACCGGTATAAATTCAATCGAAAAAATCGTTATATTCTCGAGTTCACTTCGCGGTATCAGGATTTGAAAATATTGAGTGTAGGTGATAGATATATGTAATTCACCTTTTGTTCTGTCAACTTTTTTTCGTTATAATATTTTCCAAATAGGATCAGAACGGCGAATACAGATGAGGCTGACGTTAGTAACGTTAACGTATCGAAACGTCAGGGAGAAAATCATTTTTACGCAATTTTAATATGGTTTCGAAGGAGTTATCTTTTCAAAATGGGAGTATGTCTTGTTTATCATGGCTGGCCAAATTTCGGCCACTGATAAAGGTGCGAAGTAACGTTTTTTCGTAAACATGCATCGTTACAGTAACCTTACTAACTTTATTCTCACGAATACTGTCTGCATTAACGCAAATGAATCCCAAATGAAACCATAGCGTACAATTCAAGTTTCTACGTTGAGAGAAAAACACGGTTACGCATAGTTTTCTCCAGGTCCTAATTCTTGATTCGCGGTGGCAGTTTTGACCAATTTCGATGGTCTAACTTGACCTATAATGAAGAACAATTTTCACTCTACTTGTCCATCAATGTAGTACTGTAAACGTGCGTACGGCTTCACTCTGGTTCTCTTCATCAAGCATGTAGTTGCGGGACGTGTAAGCGATGGGGTGAATTTTCATCCACTCAAAGGTATTGGCTTTTGGTTACGGACCTTGCATGAGAGCATTCCAGGCAAAAAGGGGTCAGGACATCCTTTTTCGGCTGTGATTCTTGCTGTGCCGCGGAGACTTAGGAAGTCAACTTGTAGCTGGCAGGTGCTTTTTCGTCCCTCTGGATCATTCTCTCTCTCTCTCACTCTCTCTCCATTGCGATGTGATCGATACAGGGTTTCAGGAACTCGGTAGGCCGCCGTCGCCGGCGCGTCTACGATCATTGGAATGTTGGGGCGACGTACGAACGCTGAATCGTGAATTAGCAATCAAGCATCGTAGGTATTAGGGGACCGGGTATCGGGAATCACTGATCCGGAGATATTTTTGGCACGCCATTGACGATTCTAATCAGCATTTCTCACGGGCCATTCAGTTTTACAACCTCCCCGTGCCATTTTCACCCGACATATATTGCTGTGCTGTGAAAGCCGGAATCGCGCTATCGGTTTGTACCGAAAAACGTCTACGTACCTAATCATGAGGTCAATTTCGACACTTTATAGCACTCGATTGGAACTTGGCTCGTATTTAATCGAAAAAATTTCAACGATCTCTGATTTCGTTCTGTCATCAATCAGTTTTTGGTACATTTCCAACGGAATCAAATGCCGAAATAGGACGATCGTTAGTGTATTAGATTAATTCGGTAATCGCCCGCAATACGGGTACACAGATGAGTGTTATGAATGGTCCAGCTGTCTTTTCCAGCTTTCAACTTGCACCGATGTATTTTCACGCGATTTATAATTTTATCGTCGGGTTCGGCAATCGACAGGTTTTATAATTAATTTCAGGTGCACCTCGAGTGCCTTTTACCGTACTGTTTTACTTTCTAGTCATTTTTTTTTTTCTCCCTCCTCTTCAGTTTCGTTTATTTTCTTTTACGTACGGCCGAATCGGGGATCCACTGCTGCGGAAAACCGATGAACTAAAAGAAAACGAATAAGAAAAAAAAAAGGAGTCCTTCTGCTCGAGCTGTTTATGATAATACGAAGCTTCGTCTAGCCGGCTGTTGCAGCTGCACTGTAACCGAGTAAACGGCCAGCCCCCGGCTGATACTTTCGTCTCCGGGGCTTTCGAGGATTCGCTTGATGTTTATTCAATTTCAGTTAACCACCCACTATTCAATCGCCCCTTCGAATCATCCCTGAGTGCTATTCGAATGGTCTTTGAATCCTCTCAGAAACTCTTCACTCCCAGCTTCAGCCGATTCTTGAATCGAAAAATCCCCGGAGAGAAACGCGGGGATCAGATGTTGTTCAAAATATCATTTCTCTACTTATATTCTCGTGGTCTAAGCCATTTCCTGTCTCTCCTCCTTAGCCCAAGAATATCTACCGATAAACAACGAGTTCGCAGCATCGAATGACAATATTTCTGTATTCCTGGTTCCTTTCTCCGTTATTTTTAACCCTCCTCTATAGGCGACTGTCTGCTAATTTCACTGCCGAACGTCGCGTCGTACGGATGAATCAAGAGAGTCGTCTGGTATGGGGTGGCAGGGAACAGGAAGGGAGCGAAAGGGCAAACAAGCAGCAACGACGGACAATTTGATAGACGGGTTTCGGGTCGGTAGATTGATTGGTACACACGTCCCGCCGCTCCCGCCTCCTCCTAGTTAAACACACCGAATTTAGAAGCCTCGTTCTCCACACGCAAGGGAGTCTCGAACAGACACCGCGCCATTGAGCCCAGGATCAGTCAGGCATACGAACCAACGATAACTTGTTCCAGGACGTCATGGCTAGTTGTACGTTTCACGAAAAGATCTGAACCACTTTTTCGATACAGAACATGGAATCCAGTTTGCGAGTCACGTTTCATCGAGAAGTTTGACGTGATTCGTGCTTCCGAATTTGTTCAAATAATCGAAATAGGAAGAGGAGATATATTCTAACACTATCCCGAGAGAAAAGAAACAACTTTTGGGAACCTTCTGTTTGTGCAGTCTAGTAAGAAAAAAAAAAAAAAATGGCGGAGGGGTCTGAGAAATAATTCGGCAGGATAAGACAGGGATCTATCAAGAGCTTACTAGGAACTTAGGGGCGGCTAGTCAAGGACTCGATTGCGTTAGGGTGGCCACCGAGTTCTCCGCTGGATTCCTGATCCTGCAGAGACCAACGAAGTAAGTAAACGAGATATTCGGAGAAGCCTGTTTATCTAGACGTTCGCGAGATGTGCCCTTAAGTTGTTTAGCCCCGTTGGTAAAATGGCCGGGCCAAGATAAAACTGTAGAAAAAGGTAAAGCCACGAAACGAGAAAACGTACAAGAACTAAACGAATGAACAAAATTTCGTCCCCGCAGCTCATTTCGCACCCTTGTATAATCTAATTACCACGCCCTCGTTGGGTTTCATTAGGACACTAAGCCGAGTATATAGGTGAAGGCTGACCTGCCCCAAGTCTGCAGAATTTGTTAGGTCAGGTCAGACCGTGGTTACAGGCGAAATATAACGTTGATCGAAGATGCCGGCGCTTAATCAATTGGTTAACGACTATGCGATAATCGTTTTACGACGGCGTAACTTTCATTACGAGTATAATGGTTACGGCGAGTTTTTGTATCACGTACATGTTTTGTAGCTATTACACGTCGTCGAAGATATCTGTGTTACGTGGTGAATGTCGAAGCCGAGATCGGAGCGACGATGTTACAGGTACTTGGAACACTAGGATACGTTGTATACGCGGAGAGAAACCACCGGGAAACCGTAATCACCTGCAATTAATCGATAATCGAGATGAAGAGCTTCCGGCAAAAGATAGATCGAACCCTTCCCTGACAATTAATTTCATCGATCCACCGCCTATACTTGACGATGCATGAATAACAAATGCGAAATGGTCTTCCTTATCGCTTTTCATTACAACGCTGTTAATATCTGTTGTAAAAGTCGTTATTTTGATGTATCTTTGAACCGAACGAGTTTTTGTTCAAGGTAACTTGTGCCAATGGTTGGTTCAATCGATTTGAACGCAAACATGGTAGGTATCAAGAAATATTTTCAGTCACTCTTGTTTGTTCGTAATTGTTCCAACTCCGTTGTTTCATATGCAAATACGTGATAACGAAATTGTTCCAAAGCGAGGCTGGAAGGAAGGATAAAGGAAAAATGCCCGCACGATCCGATATTTTTCGCTTTTTTACTTTGGCTGACTCTGGCGGTGCCCGAAAGCGTAAAAATTTCATCTGCACTCGGGCGTCTCGTTCGTTTTCCTTTATTCGATGACAATGCGCGGTCCTCGAATAGACAAGGATGCTGACATGTGGAGAGGCTCGTTACTTCGTTTGTTTAAATAATTTTCAATCAACCACTTTACTGCGGAGCACGACAAAGTTTGAAAAAAATGCGACCACCAGCTGGCTTTTCGCGACTCGGCTTTTGGTAATAAAAACTTTAAACTAGTTTTCTTGTTTTGCCCGTCAGTTTCTATAATACTATCAGTTGTTATAACATATCGGAACTGACGCTCATCAACCGCCAAACGCCCGCATCTATACGCATAACAATGTACAACACCATTCGATAATTGCTAATTGCCGCTAATTTCAGAGCCGAAATGATATTACAATCATTTAATTGTACGCGGTTAAATGCTCTTCATTATCCGTTTCAAGTTAATGCCAAGTTTTTTTTTTTTTTTTTCTCCCGTTGCAGAGGATTAACACATTAGATAATTATAATCGGTGCAAAGTGGAAGGATTTGAAATAATGCAGCTCCGAATTTTCATTTCAATCATCAAAAACTGAACCAATATAGTTATAAATCAAAGATAGTGACAAAGGGTGAAAGATGGGTCGAGACAATTTAAATCTCACCTGCGCAATTCCCGAGGAACATGACAACTTTTCAATTTCTTTCAAAATTCCTGTAAAAAACCAGGACAAAGTGAAGAAAAAAAAAAAAAAAATTTAAATCAAATAAACGAAATAGGGGGAGAAAAAATGACAGAACAGATGAAAACTCTTCGTTATGAGATAAGGACTCGTCGATCCTTTAATTTCCTTTCGAAGCATCGCGCAGTAGGCACATCGCAGCGTAAATTTTCGAGGAATAGCTCCGGTTACCCGATTCGCGTTCCCCATTCGGCGATTCGGAGGGTCGCGTTCAACCAAGTGATCGGAATTGGCTTTCTCTCGATTGGCTGGGCGCCCCGAGTCCTGGACCAATGCACCTCGCTCGAGGAGGAAGAAAGGAAACTCGGAGGGTATTGTGCCAGGATGTTTCCCGTCTCTCCCTTCCTTCCTTCCTTCGAGGATGAAGAAGACTGGAGGAGACTGGCGACCCGCTTCTTGTATTTGTCCGGAAGAGGATTGCGACACGTGTATCTGGCCGTTTCCTCGGTCCCTTGAATCCCTGATCCCGGATTATCCCGCGGCCGCCTCCGCAGATATTCCAGCCCACGGTGCAAGTGCCGATATGGTTGGTCGGGAAAACGGCCTCAAATTAGACGTTTCTCAAATTACCTTTTTTTTTTTAGACGCATATTATAACTGAAAGAAATTTTTAGTTCCGGTGACCGCTCAGTCCATAACTGTTTTCATTCTTTACCATAATCGAAAGATACAGTTTTAGGTAGAAAATGAAAAACGGTAAATTGACGTTAAAGCTTTAATTTAAGTAAAAAAAATAGAGTAAAGCTCAGAAACTGATTTTGCGTTGCAATAACGAAAAACGGATCGACGATAGCGCAAAATGGTTGGGCGTACCTCGTTTTTCGTAACTCCAACAATATTCGAAGAGTTTTTTTTAACGATACCTGTTTTACTCAATTTTTCTAGTTACTGTAACAAATGAAATTTTTCTCAGTGTATATTGTGCAACTTTTGCTCACGGGTTGCATACGATTTTTGGCCGTCTGCTCGAGATGAACAAAAAAGGCTATTCCTCAATGAATTACGTGCACGTTCGGAAACAGCGAACCATTTCTTCACTAGTAGCGGAATAGTTTTGCACTAGTGCGTAAAAACAGTTTTTGCCCACTAGGACTTTGCGGGAAAAAAAACGCTTCTCAAATAATCACGGGTATTAATTTATATTCTATTTATCATGTTTCTCTCTATGCATATCCACGGATGACCGAGGGTGAGTTTATTAGAAAGTGAAGAAATCTCGGGAAAAATTTGAACGAATGAAATTTGTCCAAGTCCAAACGACGATTCTGCAGTGGATTTATTCAATTCTATAGTGAAGTTCCTGTGTACATAAATATTTATCGTTCTTCTGCACGAGTTGAATAATACATGCAGTTTTTTATGCCGCTAGTTACGTGTATCCATACATAAATTTGTCCCCCGTACGAAAATGACATTAAACAAAAATCTAACCGTGTACAAATTTTTGAATAAATTTGAATACTGTGCAAACTTAGTTGCTGCAATATTGCTTTTGATTCTGCTGAATCAAACGAAATGTATGAAAACGAAAAAAAGAGAACAGACAAAACTTGTTTATACGGAAGCTGAAATCAATTTTTTGTCCAAATTAGAGTGACTTCTTCAAAATTATATCGAACCTGATCAACTTAAGCTACAATTTTTGAATCTTCATTTCGCCACGTTCTTGTTTCGGCACATTTTCGACCTGACTATAAGTCGGACAAGTCCTTAAGAGGAAAAGTTTTCGCCGGACAATTTGCAGCATCGCGTCGTTCGGAGTTTAGAATCCGGGGTTGGTAAATGGGATTAGGTTGGGCGTTTCAGAGACTTCTGTTTACTAATCAAGACCGAGGGTAGGATATCTAGCCGCAACGGTTATCCAACTTTGATCAAGAGTCAAAAATTATTTCTCTCTTTCTCACTAATATTTATTTTTTCAACTCGTAATTTCACCAACTATTTACCTATGCGATGCCACCTAAGGGACACCATCGTCTATAACAAAATTCTACTCCATTTTATTCACTATTTCTGTCTCTCTCTCTCTCTCTCTCTCTCTCTCTCTCTCTCGCGTGTGAGCGGAGAAATTGGAGAGAGAATCAAGCGCGGCTTCCGAAAGATTTTCGAGTCTCCTCATCCCTCGTTTATTCCGCTTCGCCGATATTAGTTTATCTTGGATTTGCCTAGTTTGGCTCCCTCGGCTCCGCGGGACATGTCTTCCAGGGTTAACGACGTAATAAAGAACCGCGATTACCGGGTTAACGTTTTATTGTTAGCCCCCTCATCCCTATCCTCCGTCCCTCAGGATGTCCCGGAGGATCGGCGAACTGGGGTAAATAAATAACGAAAAATAAAAAAAAATAAATAAAAAAAAAAATATCATACACCCACCCCTGAAATCTGCTGGGTAACCCTGGGCGAATATATATTCCACGTTCAAAATTATTATCTTCCCTTATCGCATGATAAATATCGTCCCGTATACAGGTAAAGTATAACACGAGTCTGAAGCGGCCGATGTCGGATATAAAAATTTTACATCCGTTTCTTTTTCTTTTTATTTGATTTGTTCTACATCCGCGTGATCGTCGTTATCATTATCGTTATCGCATTCGAGGAAATTGAGAACCGTAAAATTTTCTCACCGTAGACAAATTGCAATTTTCCTTTCTCTTCCCGAGATAGAATAAATAAGTATAAGAGTATTTTTTGGCTCTGTTGGCGAAGTAATTGTTATTATTTAATGACACACAAACGCGAATTTGGTCCAATTCCTGCATTTCGATTAAAACTGCACGCAGTTTCTCGAATTGCTCAAACAATAATAATTAAGCTTCGTTGACGTAGATTTAGTCGGGTTGTAGATACACTGCCTGTGTACGATGCGTGTCATAATTACAGGATATAGCTAATTATCGCCGGGGAAAATGATTAATGATTCGTTAAGTTCTAAGCGGCTAACTTTGCGCGTTATTACGAGCAATCTGAAACTCTGCGATTCAAGGTTAAAGTACCTAGGTTTGGTCAGGGGGTATAATTTCGTCCAGTTTTAGCGCAAAATTTTAATTGCAGAAAAAAATACGATAATGCAAAGTCTGATTTTGTTTTTATGATCATTCAAGAACTGTTGAAGGAAAAAAAAAAGAAACACAACAATACATGTATATATTTTTGCTTTACAAATAAAATTTTTTAAATGGCAAAATTGGACAACTTTTGAAGAAAATTGTACTCTCAGTATACCTTTCAATATTTCAAGATGGGTTTTGAAAATATATCACGAGTTTGAAACGAGAATAACCGATAATGAAATTTGAATTTGACGTTTGTATTAAAAATTTGATATTCAAATTACTCGAAGAAGATTAAAAGAAATTAGAATCGTCGAAAGAATGAAAATTGACGGGGTGAAAATTCACTTTCCAAAAATCCAGTCTATTCATATATCGAACAATTTTCATTCTCTCCTTTATTTATCCAATATTCCGCAAGGAATTTTCAAGCGGATCCAGTTTCCGCAAAGCATTCAAGTTTTCTTTTACTCTCTTATTATTCCAAAGGGTTGCATAGGTGCTGAAATATACCTAAATGCATTCGTAAAATTGTATATGCAAATTGTAAGTGGTTCGGAATGAAATTCCCGCGTTTCACGACCTGATTTACGTACCCATCGAGCACCGCGAGTGTTGCAGCCGCTGCATCGCGGCAGATTAGTCGACTGGCTTACAGCTACACGCAAACGAATCAATCTAGGTGGATTAGCGATAGAGACAGACGCAACAATTTCCGCACAGGATTTGATTCGTATGCCGATGAAATATACGAGGCCGATTTGCAAGTCTCGCGTTCAAAATGGCGGGCATCGTTGCCGATACATGCTCCAAAAAAAAAAGTCCCAGAAAGAAGTAGGAAAATTTGTGGGTAAAAATTGAAAAAAGAAGGCATTCTTGTCCGAAGAAGTTGTGGCCATCAGCCCGGACCAAACTTTCTTATCAGTGTCGTCTCGTCGCGAAGTTAAGCTTCGGAATAAGTAGAAAAAGAAAAAGAAGAAGACGGCTGCATAGCTCAAAGACCGCCGCGAAGAGCAAACGTGTAAACATAGATCGTTCTTCGATACATACACCGGGTAAAGAGCTTGCAAGTTCGTACCGCCAGACGCGAAAGTCTTGGACGATGTGGCCATATTTTACGAGTATATGACGAAAATAGTGGCTTGCGTATTTTAGCATCTGTACATCGCGCGAACAAGTTTGCCTTACAATTAGAAATAGAAACGGACGGAACGAGTCGATGATTTGCGTTACAGTTGTGGAAAATATTCATCACCGATTCGATTGTCGGTGTAAAAAAAAGGAAGAAATAAAAAAAAAGATAAATAAATGACGAAAAAATGTGATTTCTGTAACGTTGTTTGCAAAATGAAACGCGGTCCGGAATTGAAATAGACAATGTTCAAAAATATTTTCCAAGGTACTGTTCTTTACCAATGCAGACGTAACTAGGTATTGGTTTTAACGCAACATTCGCGTTTCAACACTTTGTTTTTGTACCGACGCGCGACGTTGTAAACGAGATCGTTAAATGTCAGGATAAACATGCATGAGAAAGAATCGCGGAAGCAGCAACGATCCCCGCATTTATATTTCCATCCGAGAAACACGTTGCATACAAAGAAGACACGCAGCAGAAGTCGAGTGCATTGGACACCCAAGCCTGACTTTCGCTTTCGCTCAACGGCCGAGCTCTTAGACTTTCCGCGATCGTATTGCGACCAGAGAAGAAACACCGTTTCACCATCCGCCCTGTTAAAACCTCGAGATGCAGCGAACCGCGGTGCAAGTAACGTCTTTAAATGGTTTGATCCATGTGCCGAGCAAAGCGAAGCAAGCGATGCGAATCGAAGGACGGTGATACAGCGACTTGCAATCCTGCCACGGTGAGTAATAATAAAGAGGAGCAGAGAGTCGTTTCGTAACTGAAGAAAGAGGTGAACAAAGTTGCGCAATGGTAGTCGTGGGGGGATACAGAATCGCAATTAAACGAGACGATGATCGAAGAGCTGCGGCCTTTCACGATCCTTTCTCTCTCTCTCTTTCTCTCCCGAGAGTATCGAGATATCTGGAGCAGATCCTCCTCTTCGCTTCACCGCTCTCCTCTCTTGGACTTTCCCAAGAGATCAACTCTGCAGTCATATAATGCCGCTGCAAGTCGTCCCGGTTAACGTAAAACGATGCCCAGAAGAACGGCGGCATGTGGCCGTAAATACGTTCCTCCTTTGGACTACTCGGCCATCATCGTCAGGCACTTCACCCCGCATCACGAACGATGCTAACCCGTGGATTTTCACCCACCGGTGTAAGCCACTTTGCGGTAATGGTTCTCTACACTCTTCATCGTCCTCTTCTTCTACCTCTCGTCCGTGTGTATCGATCTCGTGATTATAAGCGAACGGGCACGCGATTGTTGCGTTTAGTTTCCAATCGAAGCCGCTCTCGCGGGCAACCGTGACTCGTCGATTTATGAACTCTTCGAACGGTTTCACACACCGTGCTCGGAGATTCATCCAATGGATGGATCGCAGGCTTCCTTCAGCACCGCGCCGAGGGAAATCCAACGCTTCTCCTCGACACCAAAGGTCAGAGTGTCGCTGCGACTGGATTTTCTCTTCTCCTCGCGAATGGACCAGTTTCGGACTTTCCTTTTAGCAAAGTTTCCATGCGATGTGAAAAGAGAACAAAGTCACGTAAAAGTCGACCACAATTTACGGTTTCGTCTCACTTGCACGTGTGCGGAAAATCGAGAGAATAAGGAACAAGTCTGCTGTACGTCAATTTTTACTTTACTTTCAAGTTAAGGCAAACTTTACCAAGTTTCGTTCAGCTCGACTGCACTGATAGGGTATTAGGATGAAAATTCCACCGAAATGGCCAACGCGCATAAAAACTCTCGCTCGAGGAGAGCTTTGCAAATTTGCAAATTCAGTCGCGAGCTTTTCGATTGGCTTCACCGCGTCACGCGGGAACATCGATTATTCATCTCGTCAAGTTTGGGATCAGGTACGTAATCACCTAATTACTCGGAGAATCCAGCCCTTGTAATCCAAGCACAAACTTTCCACGGGGACACCGTGGAATGAGATTCACGACTCGACAGTTGCAGTTACGGAAGAGTATGAGAAAAGACAATGTAATATTCATTTCCTGAGTTGAGCAAGACTTTGTATAACAGCAAGTAATAAATGCTTGAGATGAGTTCCGCACCAATTCACTTTCGCGATCATTTTCAAACATGGCGCAGGTTTCCAAATATCCCTGGTATACATTATTATACCCAAGACGAGGAGAATCTTTCAGGGCGATTTTCCGCCGAGTCCAATGGAAGCTCGAGTTGTGATTCCTTGCTTCATTTATATCCGCATAGGTGTTGATAAACCCGCATGCTTTATGCGATGAAGTCACGCGATCGTTCCTTTCACTAGCCACGACGATCCATACCCGACAACTAGAATAAGACGCTGGGTGCTGCTCAACGATAAATGTCCCAGGCTCGCCCTTGGGCCACAAGAGAATGAGAGATCCTGGTGGTGAACAATCCAGACCTTTCAGGCGTCGTCATCAGGAACGCGAAATGACCAATCGCCGCAGTCTCCGTTTGGCAACTTGGAAGAATTTTGTGCCCGAGTGCTTTTTTTCCACTGCGTTTCTTCTTCTTTCCTTCAACTTCCTCGTCGTTAGCTCGCATTTTTTAATAACAATAGGATCGGACGGCGGAATTGAATCGTAATATCTGCAGCGTGGATACGTAAGAAGAAGAGGTAGATGATGAGGAAAGTTTCAAGCACAGTTGTGAGATGAAATATTACGGAATACAAAAGTTGATCGGCGTTTTATCTGCGAGCAGCGTAAGACGAATGCTTTTATATCCTCGTTAATTGATTCACCAGATATAGATACCTGACTCGAACAGGTTGAATAATGACATACATCGCATGTGTACGTGTGTTGAAATTTAGATACCGAAGACTTTCACGATACATACCGCGCATACGTGCAGTTTTGAACGATGATGTAGGAGGGCAAAAGTGAGGAGAAGAAGAAAAAAAAAAAAAAAAGAAATAAAGAAAGAGAAAAACAACTCACAGATTATACGCGTTGTTTTTCTCACGAGCTTTCATGAGCTCGGCACGTGATCGAGCGGCGTACGCGTGAATCTTTGCACCGTTTTCACGTGTTTCTTTTTACGATTACTCAAGATTCTTCGCCTTCTTCTTTGTCAAGTCAAGTCGTTTATCCTCCAACTCGCCTCCTAGCAGCATGCGTGTTGAACGCGAGTCGAGCAATTAACGGATATCAATCATCGCCGGATATCAAAATATCAGTACGGTTACAAGTATGGTCGGTCTTTCTCTTCCGAGGCTTCTGCATAAAACTAAAAAATGAACAACAAGTCAGCTATGATGATACGCGTAAAACTGAAGTGCCTAACTTCTTACCGTCTCGGGAGTAGAGAGACAGGATCCAGAGGAGAAAAAGAAAGAGAATAAAAAAAAGAAAAAAAAATAAAAAAGAAAAGAAAAAATCCCGGAAGATGTACCGCGTGCCTGACTATAAAACTATAATTATGGCATAGCCGCGAGCCATTTGCCCTCCTTATATTCCAGACTACACCACAAATACATCTCGGGACGAGCTTCGACCCAATAACGTGACTCAATATAACTTCGTAGGAAATGTTGCTTGCATACCTATCTACTCCGGCACGTTTTTAGATGCGGTGTAAAAGCGAGCTTACAGCCATCGGCGATGTGAAGAAATTCAGGATACGTTACGCATAGTGTGTGTGTGAAATATTGAACTCCAGATATTTGATGATTTCATTGTTTGTCCATCTCGATCCGAGCATTGTTGCGATGCGGGAATCCTTGGAAGGAATACCGAGTATTTCGAGTCTGGGATATGAGAATGCACCGAGGGTGGAGGATATAAAGGACGACGAACGAATTGGAGGATACGAACCGAGAGTAAATTATTTCGGGAAAATGTTGCCGCGTGTTTATCCAACGGAGGACAAGATGGCCAGAACTTGCAACAGATGATGCTCCTTGGGCAATGCTGCTCGGGTTTGCTAGAGAGGGAAGAGGATCACGGATAGAGAGAGAGAGAGAGAGATAAAGATGGAGAGGGAAGGACAATTGGGAACGGGACATTCAGCCCCGCTTCGAGAAGCTTTTCGCCTTTTGAGCCGGTCCGCGACCAACCATTGTCGGCGGAAAATTGAAAGCTCGCCGTAAAATATGAAGGAAAAGCTATTTCATACCGCTCCGTCTGCGGAGTCTATACTTGAACCAATCATTTCTACGCCTCCGGCTTTACCCGACTTCTCTACTACACGCTGGGTACACTCCGCATCCGGTTCGAGAAATTCAGGCCTTCGAGCCTTGAACGCGTCGTTGGTAGTGTGGAATCGCGTTCGAATCCTCGGTGCGTTGCCCAATTTCTTCAGGGTCAGTTTCGTCGCGGAAATATCCCGTACATTGGCCGCAGAAAAAGATTCGGTACATTTTGTATTGAAAAAAAAAAAAAAAAAAGAAAGAAATAAAAAATTTGTTCCTCCGACTTCGAACGTGAGATTAAACTGTTAATTGTATTTTCCGCATCGATAATAATTACGTGAAAGGCTGCTGACGGTTTGAAATTTTTCTTTGTTTCGTTATTATTATTAAATTCACCTCGTGCATAAATTTGGGATGAAAAATCGTACTTGCGTTGTGTAAAAATATATGTAAGGTTATTCCAGTCATTTGTTAAAAGTTTTAGAAAAATATAAAACTAAATTTCTTCTCCCGCTGTACTAATGTTATTTTAACATTCACCTTAGTTGTATCGATATATTACACAGCGATGTGAAAAGAGGTTCGTTATGCGAGATAGCGTCTGAACTTTCTTCTCAGCCTATTTTAAATCGAGGAAGTTTCGAGGCAAACGAAATATCCACACCTTGTGCAAATTATCCAAGATGAGTTTAAAAAATTTAGTAATTCACGAATTACTGCAAAATCCTCGGTCAATCAACCGATATAAAAGCAAATAAATACTCAGATCATACCTTCAATTATTACATCACAACAAACGCAGCAGAGCGCAGAAACGAGTGACTAACGGACCGTTGGAAGAGACGAATGCCTATGTAGAGCGACATCTGAGCTTTTTCCTTCTTACCTGAAACAGGTGAAGAAAAAAAAAAATATATATATATATATATATAGACCGTAAGTAACGAGATCTTTTATGTACCAGCACTAAGTATATTGCATCGTATATTCCAAATTTAAGGTGATGATTCATCGGAGGAGACAAATTGTCAGACTTAGAGTACCTTGTACATGCACAGACATTCATCATCATATATATATATATATATATATATATTTAAATGTAAAATTTCAAATGTCGAGCGACAACTTTTAAAATTGAGCTAAAACATTTTCCCAGCGGGAGAATTTTTTTGTTAGTAAATAGGTCCGTTTGAGACCATAAATTCGACAGGGTTAGTTTCTTTGGCTCACCCTAATGTACATAAATATATGATTCCATGACGCATTATTTCTTCGTACGTCATTGGCACTAAAATTCGTAGACGGTAAGAAACTGTATAACATAAACTTGAATGAGAGAAGAGAGAAAAAGAAATGCGCGGAGTGAAAGCCGCATTAGGCAGATCCGATTTGTCTTGGTTTTCGCTTCTTTGTGTAATTATTACAGAATATCTGCGGAGGTCGTTTTTGTCTCGCCGAACAGTTGTAAACGGTAGGAATAATAGAAAGTCCTTGCTCTAAATCGGCTTACGGGATGTCAAGGACGCTGACTTGCGGCTGCTTATCAACGTGTGTAATTTTGCAATCTCTTTCAATGATACACAACAATTATAAGCCGGCGAATTTTATCAGATTTGCACTGAATTTCCCACGTCTTGTATTTTATTTATTGTAATTTTTAGTACGCGGTATATTCCAATAATTCTTTTACATTTTTTTTTTCCTCTTCTTGCAGCCCTTCGTTGTCGTTTTTTTCATCTCAACGTCACATTATGCATACATATACCTGTAATATATGGCCCAGGTGGACGTCACGCGATAGCAGCTCGTTCCTAAAATTAAAAAAAAAAAAAAAAACAAACAAACAAACATAAAGACAGAAAAAGAAGATGCAAGAAAGGGTGGAAAACGAGAAGAAAAAGTGAAAACGGTAGGACGAGAGAATAATAGGAAAGAAAATGTAGAAGAAGAAACAAAAATTTATATGTACGAAAAAAGGTTTATAAGGCTCGGAGAGATTTATTGCCGCGCTGCCAGCTATGAGATAAGATCGTTAATACCATATATATTTTATCTCTCTTTTTCTCTCTCTCTCTTTCTCTATCACCACTTTTTTTTCTCTCATTCGTACGACTGCTCGCGCCAATTCACTCGAAGGAATAAGAAAATCGAAACGGCGTTACATGTTATACACGCAGGGATACGTAAAATCGGGAATCAATTTTTCTTCATTTTCTTACAATATATATTAGCGTTCCAAATTAGGTTGTTAAGAAAAAAAAAAAGAAAACAATTGTTATTTCAAAACGCGTCTCAAAATTTCGGTAGAGCGTCTAAAACAGAATATCTCAGTCAAATATGAGCTCTGAATATCCATATTTACCGGTGCTTGTTTTATTTTTTCGTATTCCATTTAAATGACACGTGAAAAAAATAATTGTAACATTTTTGAATTCCTCGCAAACGGCTCGACTTATAAACTATCTAAATACAGATTCGTATGGAAAATTTTACGCTCCATAAAAAATTACTAATATTGAGAGATATTCAAGATGACTCAATGTTTATAGGCGAATATTTCCTGATCGGTTAGAGATAGGAAAATTCTATCTGAGTAATTTTTGATAGATCGTGAAATTTGCTAAAAGAATCTGTTTTTAGACAGTTTATAAGTCAAGCGATTTACGACAGCAAAAAATAATAAAAATTTTGTCGATTTTCTTTTACGTGTTATTTAAACGGAAAAATAGAAAAAAAACCAAATAAGCACCTCAAAATATCAATATCAAAAGCTTCATATTTACATGTATACATGTGTATCCTTAGCAGAAACTAATAATCCGAAATAATTTATATTCCAGGGGATATAGTCCATATAACTATAGGTATGTATAAATGAATCACATGGACCTGGGATTACTTGAAATTCTTCTCTTTTCAAATTATTTCTGCATACATTACGATGATTTTTTTTCCTCTCCCGCAATGAAGGAAAGAGAGAGAGAGAGAGAGAGAGAGGCTGACCTTTGAACCTTTGAACCTTCGACCCTCGGATAAGAACGCTAACGAAAATCCCTCGACCAAGCTGTTTCGAATCCGTTCGAAATTCCCCTATAAAACCACCCGTTGAATTTGGGTTATCGGTCGGGGGGGGGGATGATTTCTACCCGACAAACGAGCCCCATCAAAGACCGCCACCGTCCTTCTACCCCTATTGAGTTCGGACTCGGACCGAGAATCTTAGGCTCGAACCTACGACCAACATGAGTGAAGGTAAAAGTCGTTAATTTTACACTTTCAACGTTTTAGAGACGCGGTATTGCTGAATTATTCATGCATGTTTCTACTTACGGAGAGCCCCAGTTTTCGCGTTTTCAATTTCTTGTTAAAGAATTTTCAAACTCCGAGGCAGGTACCTACTTGTGCTACAAAATTTCCTCCCAGCGTTAAACAAAACTAGCGAAAAATGATAAATTTTCACGCCATTTCGTAGGATTTTCTGCTTTTTTTTTTTTTTTTTTTAAGCAGCGTAATTCTGCGATGAATTTTCAACGCGATTAGACGTGAGTTACGAGTTGGAGAATTTACGTTGTAAAAGGAAAACGGAATACAACTGTAAACATAATTCGTATTACAGGTACAAGTGTACTCCTCCATATCTCTCTCTCTCTCTCTCACGTCTGGATCGTGCCGAGAGGGAAAGTGAGAGTTGGCGCATGTGAGGATGAGAGGGAGAACGACGACGGAATTAAGAATAAAAAAGTTAAGAAATAAAAAGAAAGACCCGAGAGGGATGAAAAAATAAATAATTGAGGGAAAGGAAGAGGAGAAAATTAGAGCGAAAACAGCGTCGGGTAATTTGAGAAGAAAAGATATCATCAACGATACGTATATATGACAGGTAAGATTTGCCGATCAATCATTTACAAAACTGCAGCCCTTCGAATAATTCATTCCTACACAAATCCTATCGATCGACTATTCCAAATGGTATATAGTAACAATATGAATGTTAATTAATTTTGGTGCAATTTCAGTCCGTGAATGCGAGCGCATTAATTAAGCAGCTCAATTGAAAGCCATTCAATTCCAATCACCTGTTTCAACGGGGAAAACATATATTTGTTATTAGATAATCGCATTTTACAGAATTGCTGCGGCTTAAAGTTTAAAGCTTAAAGCTCTCGGAAAGAATGTCGGATTTTATGGACACCAAGTGTTTCTTTTTTACGAACTTGGGGCCTTTTCTTTATTGGGGCGAGATACGCGAAGAATTTGGTCGGATCAATGTATAATGTTATAAAAATTTGAGTGTCCATTTCGAATCTCTCGAGCTTTTCTTTTTTTTTGTCACTTGACTCGCCCGTTCAACTCAGTTAAGGGTAATTTAATTTCTCCTTCATTCCCAGTATCGAACAACGTTTCTGATACGATAGAACGTAACTCAAATTTGTTCAACATCGTGTCGAAAATACTCCGAAGATTAAGAAAATTCATCGAGTTTTAGTAAAGACGAAGAATTTATGCAGGGTCGTAAATCAAATTTTATACTACCCGCATAAAATTGTATTTATATTTTGTGCTCCAGTTTTTCAAGACAAGATATAGGAGAAAATTATTACCTAACATCGAGTAGTAGAGATGGGTGAATAATATTTATCGAAGAAATTCCCAATTTGATTTCTCTCTCTCTTTCGCTCTGTTTCAGAAAATGAGAGTGAAAAAGATATAAAAAAAAAAAATAAGAAAATATGCGAAGAAAGGGTCGGTTAAGGAAAAAACAAGTCGACACGTGACTGGCAGTCGGTTTATCGATTGCACTGATTAAATACCGAAAGGTTTTCATTATTACAGTTTCATAGGTAGCGTCAATTTGATTTCTTGTCGCCGTTTGACGGGGGGGTAGCTAACAGAAAGCTGAACGCATTAAAATAAATGTTGCCTCGGTCGCTTATCGACGAGACTCGAAGTTCGCCGTGGGAGGCCAAAGGCGTTTTTTCTCCGAGGTATATAAAGAGCCGAGAGAGAGAGAGAGAGAGAGAGAGAGAGAGAGAGAGAGAGAGAGAGAGAGAGAGAGAGAGAGAGAGAGAGGGAGGGAGAGGCAAATCGAAGAAAAAGCCGATACTCCGTTATCTGACGATGTTTGACGATGTTTTACGTTGCGAATACATATCTGTGTATTTTATATATGGGGCATTCCATGACACCTCGATCAAGATTATACGTTGATATCTCGGATTGGCTTTATAATTTTTTATATCAAAGTACAAGACGATAAACGCGATCGCAATTTTTTTTATTTCACAATTTTTCGACCCAGTTTATCTCAAGTGTGATTTTAAAACTTGAAAAAAGAAAAAAAATTATACAACCTGCTAGAAGACGAAGATTTCATAACTTCAAGAGATAGATAAGGAAAATAAAAAAAAATGTTGAACATTATTATTATTGGATTCAACTTTTGACAATTAGACCGAACATGAAAGTTCGCGTTATAATATGGGCCGAAAAATGTCTATTCATAGATATTATAATGAGGTTTTACGTTAATTCTTATGTAAAAAATGTAATCCAATAACAATAATTTTTCATTTTTTTTTTTGTTCTTCCTATTCATCTTTTAAAGTTATGAAATCTCCATCTTCTAACAGGTGTCAAAACTTTTGTTATATTTAACAAGATTTTAGTGAATTTTTTCAAGTTTCAGAAACTGTTTTTCTTTTTCCAAGTTTTAAGATCGTACTTCTGATACGGTGAGTCGACAAAATTGTTAAAAAAAAAAAAAATTGCGACTACGCTTTTCGTCGCGTACTTTCATACAAAAAATTACAAATCCGTGAAACGTGACGGAATGCCCCATATACATACATCTTAGACTTACACTCTCGCAAATTGTACGAAAACGAGAAGTGCGATGGGTGAAATACGCGAAAAGCTGTAGGTTGTAGGTGGGCTTGTGTATAACCTTTATAACACACTGCTCTTTGTCTTTGAGAAATTTGTTTTGTGTTTACTCGAGCCTCCAGCATCGAGGTATAAATGAATTTTATTGTCTTCCGTTCGCAGCGGAGAAGAACAAACTGCAATAACTGCCAATTAAAATTCCGCTGTTTGCTCCGCTTTGCTTTGCTTTGCAAAGGCGCTGTTTGCAATCAATTAGGAATACGCGAGTCTATACACTGCGGGGGTGAAGAGAAAAAAACGAACAAACAAGATTTAAAAAAAAAAGCAGAGAAAACTAATTGTAAGAAAAAAAAAAAAAAATATCCTCGCACTTCGTTTTAAATACCGAACGAAAATCCGAACAAAGAGAGAATAGAAGCGCGCATAATTCGTTAGCGTGTGAATAGAAATAACAATATTCTCATCGTTTGGAGAGTTTCGTTATTCAAACTCGTAAATTAGCCGCCTCCTCTTCGGTACAGAGCTGCAATTATCGTATATTACACGTGTGTACGAACCTTTCTCTTATGTTGTACTTTTTCAACGGATGCTAAATGAAAACGAGTGTGAATTACTCCGATAACATCCGGCTGTTGAATTACGCTTTGAAGGTGCGCGTATTATACATATATAATGGGCTGTGACGTTCGGTTGCATAATTCATAGAAATTTTCTAATCGGTGAAACGGTGGGTAATTTTATTTAATCGCATCTTCCGGCTGCGCTGAATTTTACAACATTTGTGCACGTGGTAAAAAATTTGTCCGACAAAAAACGTAACTGAACGAAAGTTGAACAGGCAACTGAATCTGATTCGAGAAAATCTCTGTGATACTGATAAAAGCGTTTCAGAAATTATTGACAAATAATTCATTTTATTTGCAAATCAATTCCCTGCAAATTTTTTTTTTTTTTTTACAATTAGACAGATTCATTCTTGAGTTCATCGCAAGTGTCAGATTTGCAATTGAACAAGAAATACGCTATCGTCGATGACAATTTGAATCGAATAAATTCAGCTACGTTGCTCTTTAGAATCAGAGAAATGTAAAAAAAAAAGATAAATAAACAAATAATAGAATACCGAGATCTTTACGACGCGGTTGAAATAATGAGATGTTTGTAGTTGGATTTCAGTGTTTCAACATTTTCTCCCCCGCGACGAGAACTTTTAAAGTTTAAATTAACCGTGGACTAAATTCAGCGGCGGTACAAAAAGCTCTGTTTCGTCACACATTAATTTCAACACTTTTTCACCCCGTGACATCCTTAACCAGAGTCTGGAACAATGGCGTGTCTGCGTTGCGGTTTCCGCCGCCTGCGGGGAAAGGGTTTGCAAATTCGAGAG
Organism: Neodiprion lecontei; assembly: GCF_021901455.1. Lineage (NCBI taxonomy): Eukaryota > Metazoa > Arthropoda > Insecta > Hymenoptera > Diprionidae > Neodiprion > Neodiprion lecontei. Next base: position 40,316,177 of record NC_060262.1, on the reverse strand, counting down.
ACGCTCATCGTCAAAGAGTAAGTTGCCTGGAAGCACAAACTCGTCGGGAAAGCTCACACGTGTTCCGGTTCACAGTAGAACGTCAAGACGGAAATCGGCCGCTTTCAGTTTTCGGCGTTAGACGTCGCGTAGCGTCCGTAACTTACATTAGTCCTCGAAAGCTCGTAAGCGTGCACTCGGCTTTACTGTCAAGTTTATTTTAGAGTTTTGCATCAAGGAAAGCAATGAAGCGACTCGGTCCTGCGGTAATCGCATCTCGTCGTAGTAAATTAACCACGGATTATCCAATTGTTCGCAAACTCTGCGCTCGCAAACTTCAAACATCGTTCGGGACGCAGGCGTAATAATTACGAATAATTCTGGAGGATTATATGCACGTTGAGAGAAATTTTTATTTCCGGTTACCGCTCAGTCCTCAACTATTTTCATCTTTTACCACGATCGAAAAATATTGTTCTGAGTGGAGGGTAAGAATTAGTTTTTATGTACAACAAAAAATCGACGTCAAAGCCTTGTTTAACTAAAAAAGTAGAGTAAAGCTCAGAAGCTGATTTTGCGTTGCATTTACTAAACAAGGATCGACGATAGCGGAAAATGGTTAGGCGTACCTCGTTTTTCGTAATTCCAACAATATTCGAACAGTTTTTTTCAACGATACCAGTTTTACTGTATTTTTGCTGAAATCAATGCAAAGCATATTTTTTTATACATAAATTAAACAATTTTTTTCGAACTTACGATCAACGTGAAAAAATTACGAATAATCGCTGAGAAATATTTTTCTAGTCGATAACGAGCGGAGGAAAAAAGATAGAAGATCAGGAAATTTGACACTCGAAGAGAGAAGAGCGCGAATCGCTCTCACGGGGAAATGTCTTCGTTAGATGTATAATTGGATTTCCGGTTAGGATGCCTGTGCTTGCGAACTGACACGAGAATTCTATACGGCTGGTATAACCTGTCCCTTCCCAAATAACACGATTACGTTTTGGATTATGAGCTGCGGTGATGTGGAATTTCGAGATCACCAATTGAATCGATTCTACTCGTTTTCACGATTTTGGATTTCGTTCCTACCCGAAGCAAGGAAAAAAAAACAAACAAAACAAGCCACTTTAAACTGTCCTTGAACTTTCCGTTCTCACACAGTAGGTTCCAAGTTCATGGAGATGAAAAAAAGAACAATATCGAATTCGAATTTCGAACTACAAATTCAGAATCGTGATTAGTGATTTTAAAATCCTCGGATACCATATTACATGAAAATATGACGATTCTTTTTTATTTTGAACCACTACAACGGATCCATCATAAAAAATTTTGGAAGTCTAACCTCGGATTCGATATCGATAACCCAAAAAGGGTCTGCTTAGCAATTTCTACCAAAATCGGAATATTTTTACATTTTTTTTCCACCATATTGGATCGCCATTTTCGATTTCGCAGTCTGACCTTATATTCGTGATCAACGACCTAAAAAACTTCACGGTAATTATTTTCATTGAAATCCATTAATTCATTCTCGAGATATCTTCATTTTTATTTGATTTTTTGAAATTTTGTTATTTAAATAATTGTAAAAGTACCGAACCGATCAAAGCCAAAATCTAATCAGTTCTAAGCTTGGAAAAGTCGCGCCGATTGAGACTAAAATTATTGAAATCCGGTAACTCGTTCTTAACATGTCGTAGGACAAAAAAATGTATCACATACGTATATACGTCCATCGGAAAGTAATCGAAGTTGATTCTCTAAACTTCGAAATGTCAAGATCTAGTAAAAATTCAAATTTTCATTATCGTTGTGATTAAAACAACTTCCTATTTTCCGTGAAAACATCAAAACTGAAAGTTGAATAACTCGATGCTTGAAAACGTTGCGCTTTTTGTCCCCCAAGGTACAAACTAGTAGAATCTATTCACAATCGATTTCAAACATAAGATTCCAACCAGACAAACCAAAGTCAAGTTTTCCAACCGTTCTTATCTTACACCTCGGAATGAAATTGAAATAACTTTCGACTAAAATCTCCAAAGTTGCGCCAATGTTAAATGTCTATACTTTTCCAAGTTTCCGTTTCCGGTGTGCAGCTGTTCGCTGAAATCCCCCCCCTCCTACCGATCTCCTCGTTAGTAATTTAAGCAGACTAAACTACGACTGCACAGCTTTACAGCACATAACTTTCCGGTAGAATCTTTGATAGTTTTCCAATTCAAGGCAAGGATTCTCTCCTTCTCTTCGCTTACACCGTACACCTTACGTATATTATGTATACATATTACAGGTATATACGTGCCCCCTTTACGCTTCGTTGGTACGAATTAAATCCAACTGGTATTCCAACCTCTCCCTGCAGCGATGCAAGAAGCACCCCGGCTCGTAATTGAAAAATGTTACGGTTATACTTCCTTTCCTCGATAACAGAGCCAAAGTCAGCCTTCGTTATTTTCTTATACATTCGACGTTTAAACATCCGTATCGTAAATGATACATCTTTGACCAAGTTCACTTACTACAGTCCATTAATGCCTATACTGTAAGGTAAAAATCGCAAAAAGCTCACTTCCATTTCATCGACTTTCCAAAGACAAGCTTACCGCCGTCAGGCGTAACAACACGTGCAAAGAATCGAGCTTGGATAAACCCGCGGTCATTACGGTGTCATGGCATATAGTTTGTAATTACTCAGCTCTGTGTAGACTCAAGGTATAGAATTTCAATGCCGATGTCAGCCAGCAAGGAAGGGTAGGTATTTGCTATTCTGATGTAACGCACACACCGAAGCCTTGAGCTGAACCGCGGATGGTTTATAGTTTATACCTACACACGCAGAGAGAGAGAGAGAGAAAGAGAGAGAGAGAGGGAGGAGAGAATCGAAACGTGACACTCGACGTCTCGTCGCAGGTAACATCGCGAAAAGCACCGAGCAAATGGGAGAAGCTCGCCTTCGTCTCGAAGGCGGAAACACACGTGACGTTTTACCTGTTTCACTAGCGATTCACGTACAAAGTGCGTTCCGATAACTCCAACACCAACTCCAAAGACGACGACTTTCTCACACGGGAATCGTCGGGGCTACCTTTTCACCATTCTTGACACGAACGTTGACCATTTACCCCAACGATCCGAGCATCTTTCCATCACCTTGCAACAAAGCTTCCAGCTGATCTCCGTCACCTCGTGAATGAAGCGAGTACCGACTTTTTATCGTGTTTGTTTCGTGTCTGGACAAATTTTATATATATATATGTATAATATTATACATTTTTTGCGGGCTTTGCTTTTTGCTCTCAAGACATTGGTATCGGTACTCTATGATATTCTCTTCTTTTCTCTTCTTCTTCCTTTTTCTTTTTCTTTTTTTTATTTCTCCTTACGAAGCAATTGGATTCAACCTTCAAGCGACTCGAGTTCTGCTGACAAAATTCAAAGCTGCTCTCCTCGTAGGTGAGGAGGGAAAATCTCTGGACCGTTTCTCTCTATTTCTTCTCAGCGTCCCACGCCATGCGCCTTGGAATCAAATAAAGTTTCCTCAAAGTTTAACTACTCGGAACGAGAGTAGTAGGATGTAACGTCCTACATGTATATACATGTATATGTATACATATATATATACGACACTTAAGCCCCGAGTTTATAGTCCAGAGTAGGTATAGTTCAGAGTCTACTACATACCATTGTCTAACAATAAGACTCGGGGAAAAAAATACGTGTACTTGTGCAATTGTATGTTACATCAGATTCTGAAGTAACTGCGACGAAGCTTCGATGCTCAAGTATGTGACCAAATGACGAGGCTGTAGAACATGGCGAATCGATCAATTACCTCGAATGGAAAAACCAACATTTAACTTGTTCCTAGTTCCGATAACGAACGAATACATATACGATATATCACCAAAGTTTCATTTACTCTTGAAGCTCATTTTCCGTGTTTTCGAGAGCTTTCGGATGAGATTCTAAGATCGCGCTTCGTCACGAAGTGGCAAATTTCATGGGAGCCAAAGTATGCCTAGGATATTATTTGAGATTATACATTTTTAATCATTGAACCGAAGAGAATAATAGTCATTAATTTAGTTACTTATCGTAGAAAACTGGATTGAAAATCATTACATTGCCTCAAATCTTGCAATTCTTAATCTCACATTTTAGTTACAAAATTAAATATCCGTTTACACCATTCGGTGTTTCAATATTTTTCGACGAAAATTTAAAATTCTTACGAAACACGCGGTATGATTCTTGTTTTTTTTTGACAATCACTGTCCAAAAATGCGCTTGTTACGTAAAATAAGTCCATCGAAAGAGTAGTTCTTCGATTCAAGATCCTGTGTTAAAATCACAAGTTGAATATTTTTTTTCTCTCAGATTAGGTATTTGGTCGGTGACTCGGTTCCAAGTTTTGCACATCCAAACTCATGACCGTCAGTTTTCAACACTGAGTGAAATTTTTAGTTCCTGTTACCGCTCGGTCCTTGACCATTTTCATTTATTACTACAATCGAAAAATATAGTTCTAGGTAGAAAATGGAAATTGGTTTTACAACTGTTACCGGAAAGTCTAGAATCCGTTGCAATTCGTCGATTTCTCAGTGAACGATTTAAATTTCAACACGTTCCACCTTAACAGAGTTCTCGAACAAGCTTGATGGATCCAAGTGCATCATAAAACTCGCGAGGGCTGGACGAATCTTTAAGAAATCGTAACGCGAAGTCTCCAGTATCGGGAAAAATAATTGCTGCACCGGGGGGAAGCAGCTGTGGGACAGGGAGCGAGCGACTAAGGAGTGAGGGAAAAATGGGAAGCGAGATAGAGAGAGAGAGCGAAGGAAGGAAGGAAGGAAGCGACCAGGACTCTGGCACCTGCAGTCACGTTTACGGGAGCGTTTACCTCCTCCGGTGAATGTCCCGGGTCCCAGCGGGACTCCATTAGGACTCTGTTCCGCAGATAAGGACCTCGGGATCCTTAACGTCGACGGTCAGGCCGGCCAACATTCGGGGAGGAAAAATGGCGAAGCTGAACCGAGCCGGGGGTGGAGATCTTCCCTCGCAAACTCGTTTCGGTTCCGCGCGTTTCTCGGTGACATGACATGACGTTGAAAACGCTTCGACCGGTGCAGCAAAACGCCAGGACGCGATTAACGTCGACGTGCATTATCTCAAGGACGATTTTACCTACGCTGGTTTAAGCAAACCTCCCACCTCCACAATTCCGCAACGCCGTTTATTATCATGCGCTTCGCTTAGCCCTTTTGGGGAATTTTAATCGCGAATTAAGAAACTGATTGTATTACCTAATTGAATTTTCTTTCGGAGGAAATTTTAAATACAACTTTTTAGTTTTACTTCGATTCGAGATGCTAGGTGGTACGTTTTTTATTTTTTTATTTTTTTTTTGTTCGTTTCAACCGTTTCTTCGGTTCGTGCGGGAAATTCTACCAAGGAGAAAGAAATAGTTCGCAAACTCCGTTTTGCAAAAAAAAAAGGAAGGTTGGGAAGATTCTTTTTTTTTTTTTTTTTTAGATCAGTTCGGGCCGAAAATTGGAGAAGCTTATTTCGATACTTGCGGATATTCTAATATCCACGTGACGTGAAATTACGAAGTTGCTTAACATCCGTGCATTTTTCCGTTCTCATTATTAGCGAGTATCGAAATTCTGAAGAAGTTAACCAAACGTATTTAATAAATATTAGTAATCCGAGCTTCGGATCACCAAACTCTTGAATCCTGATCGATAAAAATATTGTAAGAAAATAAAATTTGGATTAGGAGTGACTCGGTTCGTTTCGGATTTTTGTGACGAGTGAAATTCGACGTGGATAAAGCTGTGCCGGAAGTTGGGTGCGCTGCGTTATCGATCGAGCGAATCTGAGAGTCTGCATATATTGTATCTACTGTAAATCGGAGTTTATTACGAGGCGCATAAACCGGGATTGAGGGTGATGTTCATGTACGATGATTAACGACATTACGTTGTATTGTATACAAAATAATTAACGACAAGGGCGGCAGCGGCCAGCCGTATTGTTACAAACTCGCGTTGGCTGCGGGCGATGTGCGATTCACGCAACGTCCGAGCGACGTTTTAATTAAACAAAGAATCGCTAACGAGGCCCTCGGTTTATTGAAACACCGCATATTATTAAAATCCTGTTTATGAGATTCGCATTTTAGGGAGTGAAAATATTCAAATACCTATAAAACACGCGAGTCATTGTCTCCGAAGCCATGCTTGCCGCTCTTTTACTCACTTTCAATGTCGTTTAATTATCATTCAACTCGGACCACTTCAGCTGCGTTCAAAATAATTAACAAAGCCCAAGATCGATTTATTTTTCAACCAAATTTCATTTCACGTCAAACAAATTTTAAGAAAAATATATCTATATTTAGTCGTAACAGAGGAGTTGAAAAGAACATTTCTTGGACAAATTTACCTGAAAATTAGTGAATGTTGTTTTTCTCTGATAATTCAGATAATTACTTACAGATCTTACCTACCAACACGATCTTTAATCGTTTCCAAATCCCTACATTCCAAACGTGAGAAATGATTCACCGAAAGGCACGAGACTTCAAAACTACGAATCAGATCAACGGTGTGAAAATATCATCGCGACAAAATTTTTTCTAACCAATTAAAACGTACAATGAAACGGAAAAAAAAAAATAATAAATTGAAACGAACGTAAACGTAAGGAATAAATCAATTTTGGACTGCGTTAATTTTTAAAAGTTGTTCTACCGGTTTCCCCTCCATTTAACGAAGTGAAAATTGAATTTAAAGGGAAATAGAAACACGAGACTGCGATTGAGAGTAAAAAAAAAAAAAAAAAAAAAAAAAACACCCTTCAGCCTGTAATTTATTTAAAATCTTCTTCCCTTTCGTTCTCTCTAAAAGTCGATACACATTGCATTATACAGAACCGTTTCTCATGCGTCGTGCACGCACGCTTTTACAGCTCGTATAAGGTACTCATTCTTCATCCGGGTGGCTGGCGGCTCTTCGTCTACTCAACGATTCACGGACAACGAGATATATATGCGAGAGGCCTAAGACTTACCTTTTTTTAGACCACGTTACATTATACATGAGGGGGTTTTTTTTAACCCCGCCCTTAATTTTTTTTTTCAGTATCTTTTCAAAGTAATGCGGCGAGCCGTTCGTTCGTATACCAACGAAAAGATTTTTTTTTTTTTTTTTTTTTTTACACAGAATAACTCAGCCTGATATACGAGTTTCCAATATATGGAAAAAAAAAATAAATAAATAAAAATGCCCGCGTGCGTTTCCGTTTACACACACGTTTCATTTTTCCGCACTCGTGGCGTATGCAATATTTATCGTACTACGGTGATAGAGGTACTTGTGACAAATTTTTTGCAATATATCATGTATAAGGTGTTACGTAAATATTAAGAGGTGATAAATATCAAATAATAATTATACACGGACCCCCGACCGCGAATTTTATTACATCGTTAATTTTCAGAACACGAGTATAAGTACGTAATAATACTATTACACGAAATGAAAAGTTGATGGATCGACGATGAGCGATGGCGATAATAATTCGCGTCATGTATCCGAGGGAGTTTCGAATCGTTCGTTCTCAACGCTTTCCGAACCTGACAAACAAATCGTCCGCAGAATAAAGTATGATGAATACTTGATCCTGATTTCGTCATCTCGTAATGCACTGAGAGAAATTTTTAATTTCGGTTAACGCTCAGTCCTTAACTATTTCCATTATTTACGGCAATCGAAAAATGTAGTTCTAGGTAGAAAGTGAAAATTAGTTTCATAGCTGTTACCGGAAAGTCTGGTATCAGTTAATATTCTTTCTCGTTACGATCACTGTTGTTATATTTTCTTGCAACCGTTGCGAAAATTTAATGCTCGCTCAACGATAAATCGACGTTAAAGCTTTGATTTGAGTAAAAAAGTAGAGTAAACCTCAGAAACTTATTTCGCGTTGCAACAACCAAAAAAGGATCGACGATAGCGCAAAATGGTTAGACGTACCTCGTTTTTCCTAATTCCAACAATATTCAAACAGTTTTTTTTAACGATACCTGTTTTACTGAATTTTTCAAGTGACTAAAATAAATGAAATTTTTCTCGGTGCGCAAATGCGAACGTCGAGAGTAATTGTCAGCTGCGGTTACTGACACAGTTTTTAACTATATTAATTTTTTACGACATCCGAAAAATACAGTTCTGGATAAATGATGAAAATTAATTTCGCACCTGTGTCTGAAAAATTTATTATCCGTTACTGTTATTTTTCGATTGTGGTAACTGTTGGAAAAATTTCATACCGGAGCAACAATAAATTATCATTAAAGTAAAAGCAAAAAGTACAGTAAACTAAAAAAACAGTTGATATTGCGTTTGTATTACAAAAAAATCTGTAGTGTATCGACAACTGTGGTGGAAAAATAAAAATATATATATATATACTTTCACACAACCAATATTTCTCGTATTTCCAACAATATACGAAAATCTGTTGTAAAAACGATGCTCGTTTCATTAAAATTTTCCAGTTACATATACTACGTATAACAAATGAAATTTTTCACAGCGAAAGAAACGAGGAATTTCATTCGAGTAACCGTATTTAATAATGTCGCGTGAACAAGCCGTAAAAGAAAGCGACGCTGGAACATTTTCTCTACAGTCTATCCTCGAATAAGTTTTTGCGTCTCGAGGGTGAGGCCAAGTTCGTTTCAACCGTCTTGATCGCGAGTCATGGCAACGCGATCATTTTATAGGACACGGAAACCGGCTAAGGTACGAGGTACAAAGGGTAAAAGTTTTTCTGCTACGTGCACGTGTGTAATACACGTTATATTATTATACGATATACGTATACACAATATATAAATACACGAGATGGAAAACTTGAGGAGGTGGTTGGAAAAGTTCGCCTTGCGCCCGGTTTCTTTATACTTTTTCTACGTAGCGCGTTGACCCAGCTGAACTTTGAAAGTCTCCTTGCAAAAGGGTCGCACACACACTTACGGCACGTGTAACATACGTATGAGCGACGAGGACGAAAAAGAAAAAGAAAAAAAAAAAAAAAATACACACAAATATATGTATATGTATATAAAAATGTACACTCAGCGGCGAAAAAGTTTCGAACCCCTCGGCTTCCTTACTACCGCTCCTTTTCCACCCCAAACTTTGCTGTCCGGTTCGGTAAAATGTTGAGGTGGAAATGTTTACGAGAATTATCCTTTCGGGGATAAGCTCTTCTTGCGTATACCTACTAGTTGCCGTCTTTTAAATCCTCTCTTTTTACCATCCTCGACGAGATGAGAGAAAGAAAGAGAGAGAGAGATATAAAATGATAAAAATGTAATCACTAATTGGGTGATCAGGCTTTTATGGTGCTTGCAGATGTAAGAGAACGCGGTACGTGATGATAATAGTTGGACTAGAATTTTCGACTGCAATATCCGGATGAAGGATGATCTGAAGTGCCGGGGGGGATGGAAAGAAGCGATGAAACGAGCTAGAAGAAGTTTCGTAGGTGGAGGGGGGGGGGGGGGGGGGGTAGACGCTGGTTTCTCGAAGAGAAATGGGAGATACTTTTTTTTCCTGCCAAAGGAAGACGAAAGGACAGTTTTAGATCAACCGGTAAAAGGACCTGCACAAATTGGCGGGAAAAAGCAGAGCGATGAGGAAGACATACACTTTTTAAACATATCGAACGAAGAGAATGAAATTGGGAAAGGTGGAAACGTGAGATCCAATCGTGTCTGAGCTTTGGAAAGCTGTTTGGTAAAATTCTGTGAAGGAATGGTACGTTCTGTCGTATTTGACTGTTGTAATTGGGAGAATCGAATTGTCATTCGCGATATTTAACGTCGAAACTACGAAGCCAAGTGCCAATTACGAACGTTCGAAAGGTCAAGGAGTGAGGTGATTTATGCGTTGAGATGCCAACCCAGATTTCGAATTGCTTTATTAGGTGCTCGTTGCAACGACGTAAGAACGGTATGGAGAAGAAAAAAAAAAAATAAAAAAAAAAAAAAAGAGGTCGGTTCACCGAAAATCGATGATATTTATTAATTTTGTCACGATATAGGCGTGAGTCGAGGCGTTGATTGAATTATTATGTTCGTGCGTAAATTACGAAGATTTGGATGGAATTGAAGAAGTTTATTCGAACGAGAAAAATCACGAAGCCAATTATCGAGGTGGCCAAAAAGATGGAAGACTTTTATTGCGGGAAACGGTGAAATAATTGGATACTGTTTGCCTCGTTTTATACGGGACATTTCAACTGTAGAAGAGTTGTGGGCCGGTGAAAGAATATATAAAACAGTATGCTTACTATTGAATTACAGATTTTGCACGTGGCGTTGTCCTCGAAATTTACGATTTCCTTCGCGCGATACGATGGCTAATAAAACACGGCGTGACGATGTCGTTACCCGTCGCTGGTGCTACGTCGAAAACGAGAGAATTGACGGGATGTAGGAAAGTGACGATGCAAAAACAAAAAAGAGAGAAAAATCAAAAAAAAAAAGAACAAATCAAAATTCAAAAAAAAAAAAAAAAAAAACACACCACCGATCGTATGAGTAATGTTATTATTAGCGGTAGAATTGCAGTCCAGATCTAGACGCGTGTGGAGCATGAGAGGCGACAAAAAACAAAAAAACAAAACAAAAAAAAAAAACCATCTTTCTTTCGGACATTGCTAGGGAATAAATAAAACTGTTGAAGTATATCTGCGGTACCTGTATATATGTATGTGAATACGATAAAAATGACACGATGCGAATACAGGATTTGCATAATTTATTCATCTCGGTGAGAAATTATTGGGTCATTAGGTAAAGCCGTTACATTTTATTGCATATAAATATACATATATATTTGTGCGGATCGTCTGGCGGTGGATAAAAAAAAGAAAAAAAAGAAAAAAAAAATCAAACCGGCTTAACGTTCGGGTGAAAATTTGTAAAATAAAAAGTATAAAAAATATTGTCACGCAGCGATTTCGCGGTTGATGAATAACGTTACGTCGTAACAGAAAATTTTGAATGACAAGTGTGTCGCGATTTTTGTTACATCGATAATTGATAATATAATAACTCTCGTATCTGTAATGAAGTGACATAAGAGTCGAGAGAATGAATTAAGAATCGTGAAATATACAGAGGCGACTGTTAATTTATCCAATTCAATTTGCATGAATATGTTTATTTCGTCGCCTGAGTCGCGAAGAAAGAGGCAGAGCTGTAAGAGCTGAGATTTTGGAGAGGCGAGGAAAGGATCGCTCGTCTAATGCTAGTAGGTCAAAGCGTTAGTTCCAAATTACCGTTTATATGAAACACATTCGCGTCACGACGTCGTTGAGTGTGATATGCGTCGAGCGGAGTCAGTTAAAGATACAATTATATGTATAAGTATATTTTAATTGAAAAAACTGCAACGAACGAGTTATGAGAAAGAATAAAAAAATTTTTTTTTTTAATTAAATAATAACAATGCGAAATTCGACGAGATTGTAGATGAAAAAATGAAATAAAATTAAAAAGAAAATGCTAAAAGAAAACGAATTACCTGATTACAGAGATTCTTAGCTATAGACGCGATTATTGACGATGCGCAGAAAAGATGAAAACAGTGGATAAAATTTGCGGCGATTAGAAAATTCATCTGTTTCTTTCCAAGTAGACCAGAGAGACGAGCGATCGACGCGATCACACTTGGAATGCATTGAACTAGATTTCTTCGCCCACGCGGTAATCGTCGTTTGAATGTTAAACAATATTGAAAGGTATAACGGTGCCTATATACTTGACATTTTTGTCAACGCCGTGAACGAGCCGGCTAACGTCACAAGATTCTAATCGTCGCGCCGTTGATTTATAAGAGAGAGAGAGAGAGAGAAAATAAAAAGAAACAAACAATAAGAACGGATAACGATAGATAAAAAAAAAAAACAACACACGAGAGTTGCCGATAATTTCGCAAGTCATCGAGAATAGAGAATCGAGTTGTTGACCCGAATAAACGGTAGCGATATGACGAAAGGACCGGCTGAATTTCGCCGGGAACAAAAAGAGCGGGGGAGAAAAAAATAATTGGACGCGAAAATAAAACAAACAAACGCAAACTTACATAATAATTACGCTTCGCCTTAGCAAAAAACAAAAAAAAAAAAATTAAAGAAACAAAAATTAGTAATGTACAAGGTAAATGTGATGGTTTTTTTTTTTATATGCAATGGAGGTACAAACAACAACAACAAAAACAATGATAATAATATAAGATTAGAAGAAGAACCGCGCTGTTAAAAATTTCTGTACCGAATTTCCTACGTTGCGTTCGAAGTTTTATTCGGATACGGAACAGTGAACTCACCGTACACTTACAGTTTATTCGATTTCAAAATACAACAAATTTACTACAAAATTTCGTTAATTAAAATTACTTTTTTTTTTTTTTTTCGCGCCATGTCTCTAAATATTGTAGTAAATTCAAAAATTTTCATTCCAAATCCAAGAGAAATGCATAAGAAGTTAACGTCACAGCGCCGAATTTGCGAACCTTCAACCTGATCCCATAAATTGTAAACTCTTTCGTACATTAAATTCACAAGTATTACTAACAGTGTGGCGTGAAAAATAAAATTATAAAAAATTGATCCGTCTTTTATTTTATCGCAAGATTCCGCGACACGTAACCAGAGTTCGCGCAGGTTTTCATAACTGCTAATTTCCCTCCCTCCCTCCCTTCCTCACTCTCTCGTTTTATCTTTTCACGACAGTTTGCCCATTTTCCATGTAACGGCATGTAATAGAGCGGAGTGGCGTTAAGGAGGAGATCTGGATGCGTCGTTCGTTCGCTTACACCTGCAGGCGGTGTGTTTACAGGGAGAGCTATCTTCATTACGCGATAGCGGTGAACGGCTTCATCTTACGTTGGCTACGGCGAACGTGTGCAAATTTGTGAAAATGTGTGCATGTGTGTGCACAGATACTCGAAGCGACTTATCATCCGCCAGGAGAGTTGCGCGGTTACCGAGCAATTGCGTCGAAATGACTTTCCCGCCTCGAGTCTCGAACGCGAATCGCAGCTATTGCGATAATACACTTAACGCGAATTTTCACCGACGTGTACGACGTTGTATTTAAGTTTTTTGTTTCATTGACCGAATTGTAGGCATAAATCAAACGCGTCTCGTCGTAAATTAAGTGAACACTGTGTATAGATTAATCGAGAGAACACTGATTCACAGTTTGCAGGCTTTAATTGTCGTCTGTTAAGCTGTTTCTGGTACTTGAGTATGTGTTGTATTCGACACTTTGTAACCGAGAAAAAGACGGAGCGAAAAATGAGAAATAAATTGGGGCGGGGTTGAAGTTGCGAATTTGAAAAGTTTTGAAAGCGACTAATTCCGAATTATTTGGTGGCGAGACTTGCAGGAAAGAAATTAAACTTTGAAGAAACAACGGAGTTTCGAATGGTCGGAAAGCCGAGGATTCAAAATTCAGAATTCCGAAAAATAAGGTTTCGATGGAGTAGAATTCTTAAAATTAAAATATACTCGCACAGCGTAGTTTACTCGACAAGTGGATGTAAGAAATCAGAAATACCGAAAATCAGAATGACCAAGATTCCGAACGTAAAAGTATAAAAAATTCCGAACAGAAATTCACGAAATTGAAAATCTCTGATCGTTCGGAATTTCGGTGTTTCGGATTTTTAAATTTTCTTATTTTCCCTCTTTCGGATCATTCGAAACTTCGATGTTTCTTCAAAGCTTGATTTCTTCGCTGCAAAGTTTCACCCTAAAAAAATTCGGAATATGGCGCTTTCGGATATTTTCAAATTCAGAATGTCAACCTTGCCCCAATGACGAACCATTTTAATCCACCTGTTCAGACATTCTACCCATAAAAGGAAACTTTAGTTCCATTTCGCGGTAGAAAGACCCGCGTTTTTTTTTTTTTGGGGGTGGGAGGGGGGCAAACTTTAAACGTATATCGCAGACCCTTCGGACGGAGTGGGTTTTCAAATATGCGAAGTAGAGGAAGTAGTTACGAGTTGCGATAAACACAATGGCGAGTCCTCGACTCGCGTTTAGCTGTTATGTATTTAAATTTCCCTCTTCTTACGGGGGACAAGTGTGTTGGAACCGGTGCTCAGCCACTCTGTAGGTACAATGGCAGCAACTTGGCGACCTCCAATTACAACTACCGGTGCTTCGGGCATGGTCGTTAATTACGTGAATGATGAATACGTCAAGTGTCAACATTTTTATACACAGACACCGGATGATAACCGAACGTTGAACGAATGGCATCATCGATGCCGACTCGTAAGCAAATTCAACTTCAAACCGCTGTACGAGCAGGTGACCGATGCATAGAATTTTGGTCAGGTCCAATTAAAAAAGTTCAAAATTCGGTGTCTGTAGTTTGATTTCAGCGTTGTGACATTTGTCGCCAAATGTAACTGGATTAGCTTCAGTGACGCTGTTCAAAGTTTTGTTTCATCACTTTTTCAACCTGACCCTACATCCCGTACAACCTGAAATAGAGTCAGAGAGTGTACATCGTCCTAAATTGTGAAAGTTGTTTCATTTGAATGGACTCTTTTCGAGAAAATTCATTAGTTCTTTTGTTCCTTCGTGTTGACCGGACAAGTCACCGTGTCTTGACTCGATTTAACTTGATTAGCTTTAGTCACTCCGGCACTAGTTCGGTTCTTAGTACGAAATCCTTTCGCTAGGACATTGTTTTGACCAGAGTGACGCGTCTTATTGACCGTCAGAGACTCGTGTAACAATCTTTGAACGAACAATCGATCTTTCATTAATTCAAAAATGATAAAAATCATCAATTTCAAACCTTGGCTCGTTTCGTCGAGTCAGATTTTTGCGTAAAAAAGTTTAATCGCTCGCTTTTTCAACAGCATTTCCAGAAGACTGACTGAATAATGAAAAGGGGAACGAAAGTAGCTGAAAAAGTAGAAGAAAATTTTCACAAATAAACTAATATATTCGCAAAGTAGAATATACCTGTAACTATATCGTACATAAGAAAGTTTGGAAACAGTTGATTAAGAATAAGTTCACTGAATACTTTTAACAAGCAATTGTGCGATACAATTCGAGAAGCAGCAGCAGCAGCGGAGTGTTTAGTCGGTCGTTAGAAAACTTTAAATATGATTACAAGTTGTGTACCTGAAAACGTCCGAAAACCCCGAGGACGTTTTTCAAAGCTCTGTATAGCTGTTGCTGCCTTCTCTTTTCCATCCTTCTTCATCGTCATCTTCTCCTTCTTCTTCTTCTTCTTCTCATTCCAGCAAAAAAACTTTCCCGAGAAACTTGTTCCAACAATCGCGAGCCATTCGTTCCACTCCGTTCGTCCACCTCATTCTTTCCATTTAACACTTTGGGCAGGTCCAGCAAATTTAAACTTTTGCCCCTAGTAAATGTTTTTTTTTTTTTTTCCATCCCAGAGGACATTTATTGCACCACACGTTTCGTTCGCGCGAAGAAAGTGGGAGAATTTTATCGATCACCGAAATCGATTCGAACGGATGTTCTCATTTTTTTTTTTTTTTCAATCCAATATTTTCGCCACAAAATTGCCATGGAATTTTTAATTTGTAATACTCCCAGAGACAGAATTAATTACAGCACGCAACACCGAATTAACTTTAATCACGACAAGCGAAATCGCGGCTGCGTTCTCGTCATTGAATTCCTGCCTGTTATTGCATACACAGAGAAACTTTCTGCTGGATATAGTTAAGCGTGTAATTTGCTAAAATCGTCGTGGTAAACATTGAGCTGCTAAACCAGTTTGAAATTTCGAGTCGCTCAAATGATACCAGGGATAGTTTTCACCGTCGCTTTATCCTTATGCGACGTATATTAAAGTTTAAGTCTGTTCCCCTAATTTCAGAAGCGTGTGCATGTATAATAAGCATGGAACGGAGAGAAGTTTCAACCAAGTGAAGTTACTCGATCATCGAGCTCATCCTGATCCCACTATTACTCGGCTGCCGATTAGCTACGGTTTATTCATACACCGTTGGTCCATGCATGCGTGTAATCCAATCAGAAGTGATTAGGGACGTAAGTTGTAAGTTTCCTTAACTGTATGTATGAACGTGTAAATTGATTCGCTGAATACTTGCAAGTTTGACAAATCGAGTAAGGTGCAGAGAGAGAGAGAGAGAGAGAGAGAGAGAGAGAGAGAGAGAGAGAGAAAAGAGAGTAAAGCCTTAACTTATCCTCGTTAAAGGCCAGAGGGAAGTGAGTAAATAAAGGTGATTAAATATTGCATTAAAAATTTCTTGCCAACTTAGTTTCGGGGAAGATTCTTCGAGTGGAAAAACGAGAATAAATAAACGTAAAACCTTTTCCGGTGAAGGAGTTTTCCCAACTCTTGTTTACAACGGTCACTTAGTCAGTGTTGTATGAAAAGTTCAAGGAGACGGTCGAACCTTCGAATGCTAAATCGTTTACACGCAGTTTCTTCCTGGTTCAGTTTGTTCTTTCCCCTTTCTTTCACTTAAATTGGAAAAGTTTCTAACCCTAAGGTTTTTCCAATACCTACGAGAGCTCGCCGACAACTCGATTCGCGGCGAGACAACGAAATCCGTGAAACAACCGAGTGGCGATATAATCACGTCTGAAAGGGTGAGAGTTTTCTTTTTTTTTTTTGAATACTTAAATTTATAAGAAAAACGCTTGACTTTCCATCAAGTTGCCCCCCCCCCTCTCTTCATCGACGGCAGGAGAAGAAGACAGCTATCATCCATCCATGGTGTCCAGTAAAAAACCGGTACCAAATCCAAGCACATTGAAAAAGAGAATATTTCCATGAGCCAGGAAAAATTCAAGGTAACTTTCAAGGACTTTCGAAGAACGCGCAAAATTTAAGGACATTTCCACCGCGCAGCTCCTTTGTGGTCCAGATGGGATCAAGTTGTGGGATCTTTGGGGAAACCGAGCTGTGTATTAACCGTGAGCTGCCCGACTTCGATAAGTCGGATGAGCTGTTTCACAGATTGGTAGTGGCAGGTTGCACCAGCAGGCATTCCGGAGTACCTCGTCCTCGTCCCTTTCAGGCTCTTCTGCCAAATAAACACTCCGGAAACTCCAAACTCACCTGACTTCGCTTCAAGTGGTCAGAGTCCATTACATTGGATCCGCGTTCGGACACCACAAGGTAAACCCGGCAGGGAATGCGCTCGGTTGGCGAACGAGCATTTCTTCCATGACACCCGGACGGTTTTGTCGTGTATCCGAAGGTGTTCCGAGGAACGTCGTTGACCGCGGAGGTCGTTCGATTCTTTCACTTGACCGTGAAATTTCGCATTCCTTACACGGGCCAATCGAGTGGCGCCGAGTTGTTTGCGTTTCACTTCAACGCTGTTCTACGATCATCCTGAGTTTTAAGCCTGAACAACCCACGCGATTTTGGAACAGTTTCAAATAATCCGAGGAAACGGGGAAGGAGAATTATTTTATACACGCGCACTGACCTTTCTTTTAGCAATGGATTGCGAGGCCATTCCATATTTGAAATTTTGCTTATTTCAAAGTGTTTTATACGGCAGAAGTAATATAAGAAGAAAAAAATAAGTATGGTCAAGAGTTACGAGATGGCGAAGAGGGACGATAAAATATCGTTGGAATAGCGGGCGAACGTATATCCAAAAATAACAGGCTGTCAAACGGGTTTTCACAATATTGTGCGCTGTGCGCATGCGTTTGTGTAATGTGTACGTATATATACGTATATATATTCACAGCATTTCAGAGGTATAATGGCTCGCTGATTTACCGCCCGCGTTTAATCCTGTTACACGTAGGACACATGGCCTCAATCGCTTTTAAATCAAGAATCGGAGTGTCGAAAGTACATGTGCACATGTATGACAAACCGATTCTGTTACCAAACGAATATCCATCCGCTGGATTATACTTGACATGAAAAAAAGACGATGACGACGAAGAACCATCGGACTCTAATTTTCGAAACTTGCGTCGCCAATCGAGACACTAAATTGACTATTACCGTGATTCGGCACGAAACTTGGTAACCACTTTGAACACATGACATACGAGTTTGCGTTGAACCGGAGTAAAGAAAGTCAGAGCGACGAGTGGGAGAGTAATAAGGATATAACGAGGAAGAAAGTCGCGACCGATGATGCTGGTGGGTTGCACATCGGAGTCCAAATTTGACTTTTCTCGGGTGTTCTCACATGCAGAGGCGTCGCGGTTCTACGTTTTACGGTTTCTCTTCCCGGTCCTTTCCGTCAGCTCTTACGCGACGCGTACAATAAAACCCGGGCGACTCTTCACCGAATACGTGACTAAAGTTCATCATCGTTAGATACCCCAAAGTGCCTGCCTCGTTCGCACCTGGAGCCCTGCACTCTAGAGGAATTAGCCAACCACCCTGAGTGTATCCGGGTTTACGTCTTCTCGACGAACTTGCCCAGCCGGTCGTTCCGCGACCTTGACACGTGATAGCATGCTGCCTGAGGAATGATGATGATGATGACGATGATGATGATGATGGCGGATGGAAAAGGGAGGATGGAGGATAAGCCAGAAAGCGAAAAGGGTTCGATGTGATCGCAGCCCACCTGTACCTACAGAAATGATCAGAAACCGACATGCAATGTCTTGCTTTTGGTTTTTCGAATCATTTTTTACACATGTAAATTGTCACATTCACTGCCCAAGACTATAAACAAATTCCGGTTAGTACAGCCAACGGTTATTTGTGACAGCAAAGCACTGGATGAACGGGGAAACGTAACGAGAAACTCATGATCGCATTATTTCCAGAGAGTCTCGCGACGCGCATCGTGCAGACATCAACAGTGGAACGAAATAATGAATTGTAATTGCACTGCGACGATGAGCGAGAAACAGGATTCGACGGTGAATTCTTAGCTCCGACGAGTATTTCACCCGTAGAATATAAATGCGTACACGTACGTATATTAAAGTCAAGTTAATTCGAGAATTAATTTTCCGCATTGCAGGGAAATGGGTTAGATATACTTTGTTATTAAGTACATGTAAAACGCGACGGTATGCTAATTTCTTATTATATTTGTTATCGTTGTTGGTCAATTATAACTCCTGATTTGTGAAAACGCTGTTTTTCCGTATCAGTTATAATATACCATATATAAGACTCACTGCGGTCAAGCACGCGATGCTTCGATCCCACGTTGCGTAGAAAGGACGACATTTTTTTTTTTTTTTTTCGTCACCGTAACCCGACGATGAATAACCCATAAAAATCGGGTCGTCGATTTAACTTTCATTTTACGGCAATAAAAATTTATTTAATAAAAAAAAGAAAAATGCGAATCATTTATCGTCTAACCCCCTTTTTTTTGTTTTTTGCCTTTGTTTCCATTGTTATTTTCTTTCTAGCAAAGAATCGATCGGCCGCGAGAGACGTGATAGAAAAAATAGTGGGTGAACACGCTGGGCTGATATACGAAGTAACGGGGAGAGAGGTCCTCCTCCTGAGCTTTCATTATGATTTATTATACGGACTACAGTAATCTGCGGATAAGTTTTAGGATGGATAAGCGTTCCGAGCTTTTATTTATTTCCACCTCTCACCCTCTCTATTTCAACGGAGGCGAGAGAAAATTTTTCCCTCCCTTCTTTTTTTTTTCTACTTTTTGTTTTTTTTTTTTTTGTTTTTTCTTTTTTACCAAAGTGTCGCAATCTTTGGTGCCTCATTACACTTTGTCGAACGTTCGTTTATTCGTTTATTTGTTATTTTCTTTTTCAATGAAATAGCGAGAGAGAGAGAGAGAGAGAGAGAGAAAGAGATAAGGAACCGAAAATGTTAATCTGCAATCCAACCGCGAAAATTCATAGCCGCGCGTATTGTTTCAGCGCTGCTCTCCTTTGTTTTACAAGGAACATGTGAAATCCCGTCGCACCGACGAAGCGGTTATACGAGATGCAAAATATGCTCATCAGTCGTTCCATTATACGGGCGTGTGAGAACCAACCTCCCGGACTCTCGTCCTGCACTCGGCTTCTGGATTTAACGCGTTTGAAACCATGGCGACGCAGGAAGGTGAAAGCAGACTTCATTAAAAACCCTCACTGAATGAGAGGAAATAAAGAAGGTATGTATATATATATATGTTGGGTACGTACAAAGAAACGATGAAGGGACGAAGAAGTAAAAGAGAGAAACAGAGTTCTCGTCCTTATTTAGCACGGCGAGAATTGCAAAAAACTTCCGAGGTTCGCGGAACGAGCCGACAACACACAGGGTTCGTCGATGTGGGAAAAACGGAAGAGAAATTTTCCTCTTGATAATTTTTTGAACATCCTAATGAAATACTCAAACCGAAATGCGATACAATTGAAAAATCTCACAAAAGTTGTGCGCCACGTGAGGCGCAAAATGTTGGCAAAAAATTTTTACCAAAATCACGTGAAAATGTAAAGCGATCCTCGTGAGATCCGAGAAAAATCCTTTCGGCACAATATTCAGGGACGCGATAATTACGAATAATGGAAAAATCGGTAACCAATACAGATTTTGGCCGAAATAAGCTTTCCGTTGTAAAACGCCCAGGGTTTTTTTTTTTTTTTGGCATTGATTAAACTTGTACGCCTGACCAAAGACCAACTAACTTCTTAGCTGTGGAACAATTTTCACACCCTTGGACACAGACGATTGGACGATCAGGGTCAAAGGTCTCGACGAGGCAGGAAAGTTGCACGCAATCTATCGCGTTCGGCGATAAGGAATTGTGGCAAAGTGTTTTTGTTTCTTCGTTAGTTATTTATTATTTATTTTTCATTTTAAATTTATATCTTACAAAAGATCGAACAACGCCTCGGCGTTACCGTGTGTTATAATCGTCTTACGAACCTGAAATCTAGAGCAGCAAATTACCTCGTTCGAATCTCCAAGTTTCAAATGTATAATTCATATTTACGTCGCTAAAGATAAAGAAAACGAGACCGACACGAGGTCCGACCATACAACTGTTAATGGAACACGATATTGTTATAAACGTACAAGCTGTATTTATTATTTTATATACGAGTAAAGAGTGCCGATAAAATAGGAATAATTTAATTTTTCCAACACGCGACTTTTATTGTACGTAACAGTTAATTCTCTAATGCGTCATGATACGTATTAGCGTGAGGTTTTCTCGTCGTAAAACGGGCGTGTCGCTTATACCGTATATAACGACAGTATAAGATTTACGAACACTTGATGAATTCGTTAAAATCGTTTGAAAATGATTCCAAGTTCCATACTAAATGAAAAAAATCAAAAAAATAAAAAAATCTGCGAAATGAACCAAATTTCAACGTGACGTATAATCCCGCTGCAGGATCGCGAATAATGGCAAATCGTGAATTTACAAATGGCGTTCCAAGCTCAAACCCTGTACCCATAACTCTGGTTGGCCGTAAAAAAAGAATCAAAAAATTTGAAAAAAAAAAACAAGAAAAAAAAGGGGACGCGGAGGAAGAGGTTCGAAGGTTTTGAAACCGGAAGTGCGGGCGAGTGACCGGATTCTTTATAGCCTCCCAGAGATTTTCGATGTATGGGTATTCGGTTATGTATTCAAACTTCGCACCCTCCTCGCTACTCCGTCATTATTTTTTTTTTTTTTTTTTTTTTTTCACCTTCTTTTTTCTCCTTTCATCATTCTACCGACCGACGCACGGATACCCGATGAATTATTCGTTCGCGTACAGTACACGTCCGGCGTGTCAATCTCCAATCAATAAAAGAGATTACAGTGCATAGAGTGAGTGACCTTTCAAATCGGAAGCCGAACGGTACTTTGAGTTTTTCAAAAATTGTACAAATCAATCCGATTTGTAAACCAGTTTACGATCGATGTCGTCGATAGTTGTAGGAAAAAGGGTCGTTCGAATACTACGCAACGCTCTAAGGAAGGCGGTGTAAAGTCTAAAGAACGATCGGTCGAAATGAATAATTTTCCAAAAACGACAATGTGCAAAATAAAAATAATAAAAATAATCATAGTGCAAACAAGTCAAGTTTAGTACAAAAGAGCTATTAATTGTGAAGTTTCTATCGATACTGAAGAGAAAAATTTTCATATCCGTACCGTCTTCTGTTTTGTAAATAAAAAAAAAAAAAATTAATAACAGTTATTTACGATCTAATTTTCGAGGAATGCTGTTTTTCCATACTGTTGTGTAGGAAAGGCTTGTTCATTGGTTTATAGTTTGTAAATTAGTTCCAAGTTAATCCAGAGTTATTTGTAAATATTTGACTGATAGAAAATAAGTTCTAGTTTAATAAACGACGCTCTTTTCACGGGATTGTTGTGAAAAAGGGATGAGACGGCATTCGGTAAAAGACGTTGTAGAAATTGAGACGTTTGGCGAATAATAAATAGAGTTATTTACGAATTTCGTATCGCCGGTATCGTCAAGTGCACTGAGAAAAATTTATTAAAATTCATTATTCGATTTAAGAGAGATTCTGGCAACTTTAGTTTATCCAAAAGGAAAAGTCTTCCAGATAACTAAAGACCAGGATTTAACGAGCTATAGATTTAAAAAATTCACAAAACTTAAATGGAAACATCTAAAACAAATCACCAATTTGCCTTAAGATAAATTGATAAGACTTCTCGTAACGAACCAAATAAATAAATAACCGTAATAAAGTACAGTCGAAGATAGAAATTCGGGCTACAACATTTTCCCATCACTCTGTTACCTAATATTTCGAGGTCGCCAAAGAGATTTCATCGAAATAGTTAATTCGTTCATTCGCCCTTTCAAATTGTCGGAAAGGGTCACTCGCGATAATGGGACCGTCGTCGTTCGTAGACCAGCAACTATGATCGGGAACAAAACCACGAGAGAATCACGCGGCCCGAACAGATCCGAGCATCGCGGTGTAGAGGATACACAACTCACTCCGAAAACAAGTTGAGAGTGTAGAGTAGGACCTACAACTGTCGATATTCGCCGGTGGCGGATAGAGATTAACGAAAAGCTTTTCAACGATTCGTCGAGGACGAGCGAATTTCTTGTAAAAAGAAAAAGGAAAAAAAAAATGAAAAAAGTAAAAAAGAATTCCCGAGGAGAATCAAAACTGTGATTTATCGTCGTATTGGGAATAGACTTTGACTTTGAGATTCTTTTACGGCGACTCTTTCGGTTAAATACTCTTTGAAAGCAGCCCGAATTACGGAATCGTATGTCGAAACATGGAAATAAAAAATAAAAAATGTCTCGATAACGAATGATTTGAGCAATAACTGTAACAATTTCCTAACGTAAAGTGTCCGCGTAAAGTATGTTTAAGATCGTAAACAAATTGTGAAATTATATCCTAAGAAAAAGCAAAACGAACAAAGTCGTAAACACGTGTAACGATCGTGTAGTCATTGAACATCTTCGAGCTGAGAACATCGCAAAGTAAGCAGATGAGTTAAGATTGTGAGGAAAAATTTTAAGGTAAAACAGAGACATTGTGCAAATAAATGACAAACAGTATAGCGAGAGAAATTAAACCAACGAAATGCGATTTAAATTTACCATTTCAAATTTATGTACACCTTTTAATAAATCATTTATGCGTTGAATGAGCGAATAATCGACGAATAAATGAATGAATATAAAATTTGTTTTCGTTTATTGTTATGCGTTTGATGTAAAATAAAGAAGGAAATATTTACAACATTCATCATACATACTAAAACAGTAGTCTAATTTATTCCGAATCAAACTAAATAATACAACGCGAAGCTAGCAAAGTTCGGCGGAGTCTTAAAAGCCGTAAAAGTTCGTCCAAGAGGGAAAAACGGCACCGAAAGCGATGAAAGCCATGCGAGTATAATCGCGAACCGCCAACAATAACGGTGATAGACCGTTTCTTTTTCAAACTGAATATATTCTGTCATACAGAATGTTCCAGTGTTTGGAATAAAAGAGAACGAAATGTTCGCTTTGACGTTATCTTAATTAACCCATTCGCTTTTTCGTGCGATGTATTGTACAGTTTTAATTTTCGTTTTTTTACCATTTTCTCGTGAGATACTGCATATTAAATAATTGCAAAGTATATGAAATAGAGGTAAAGTTTTCTGACACATCGATTGCCGCGATTTATTTTGTACGATTGTTCTCGCGTTGCGAGTAGAACGCAAATTTTGAAAAAAAAGTATAAAAAAAAGTAAATAAATAAATAAATTAATAACACTCGATTCCTGAAACATGTCCAAAACATCTAAAAATTGTGCAAACGGTGTTTTTTTATTAAAAATAAGGCGTTTTGAGTAAATATTTTAATTTTTAAGCGAACGGGTTGCAACGATCATCAAAATGCCGCTAAGCAATTTTTTTTTCTTAGTTTGGGCGTGAAAAAAACGCTTTACAAAAGGTGTTGGAAATTTGATTCGTTGAACAAAAGGGAGACTGAACGTACGTTAGTTTCGGTTAACCTGTAAAAGTCTTAGCCCGCACTTTCAGAGGCTGGTTACTCTCTCGTTTATCCAAATATATAAACAACGACACGTCTTATTTGGCAGCGACATAGTTTTCGCCAATTCATTCACACTTTGACGATAATTTTCTGTGTTTGTTATACGCTGTCCAAATTGAAATACCACCATTGACCGCAAGTTCCGACACGTGGCGGATAGTTTGGGCGTTAGTCGAGATTAGTCCCAGTAAAAAACGACTAGAAACCAATGATAATTTTAGACGTTTAACAATACAAATTTACTCTAACTGTGCAATGAGGATAGTACGATTATTGTTTTATTCCTCTTGCGTTAGTAAAGAAGTAAGAGAAAAGGGGGAAAAGGGGGAAAAAGGGTCGACGGACGTCGCAAACGTCGAGAGATTATACAATGTGTGAGAAAAAAAAAAAAAAAGGTCGGCCGGTCAACGTTTAATCGGATATGAGAGGAAAATTGTCTCCGTGAAAGCACCGAAGCTGGCTAAAAAACAACAGAGGCGTTATACTTCCGGCAACGATCTTCTCTCCTACAACACCACGCATCGTCCCTTCGGTAGGTACAACCTCGGCTATGATGCTGTAACGTTATAATAGGCGTAACAGATGTCGAGAACCAAGTCTACTCACCCTTTTCCTACTTCCGCTGGAGACGACATCTCAGGTCTTGGCTCCAAATTTGATTCCGTAGCGGATGAAAATTGGCACTCGAATAATATATGTTTTTTTTTTTTTTTTTGTAGTCAATGCGTTTTTGAAAAATATCTCATGAAATACCTACTGGATTATGTCAAATGTAAAAAGATAGCTTTTTTGTTAAGAATAAATCAATCTACAAGAAAGGTATCTCGTGGTTTCTTCGTAAAATATATATATTTGCACTGGCGATTATGATCTTATCTAAATTTGTCGAAAGAAATAACCTTGAACAAATACATAAAATCGACTTGCGCTACCTCTGAATCTTGAGTAAAAAATTTTTCCGCGCGCAGGCATTAGTTTCTCGTAATTTCGAATCGTTTTTTCACTACCACTTTTTTTTTTCGACAAAAATAATGACTTTTTTAAATCACCCTAATATATATATATATATTTTTTTGAAACGGTGGTTTGATTATGACTGAATAAAAAATAACGGGGATATGTAGAAAGAGAGCGTTTACGATATAATACGATATTATTTACCTAGTTTATAATTAAAAAGTCGATTAGAAATTTGAATTAAACAATTTCGTTTCACTTCGGCGGATATTGCTTTAGTAAGAATTTGAAAATGTAAGGAAGGGTAAACAAGGAGAAAAGTCGGGAAATGGGCACGCCTCGTTATACCGGCGTAAAACTAGCTGTAAGCACGAACCGTGATTGCCGCTTTAGGCGAAACGGAACAGCCTGCACGGCGTGTGTGTGTGTGTGTGTGTGTGTGATAAAAAAAGTGTTCTAAAAATAATATTTCCAACAGAGAAAGTCTGCGGCTAGTAGATAAAACGAATGAGATATTTCGATGTAAGCACTTGCGCGAAATCATGTCTCACCGGTGAAAAAACAAATCTCGACCATTATTTCTTAAACATTTCTTGTAAATCAAATATAATCGAGGTAAAAATAATTATACCTGCTGTAGGCGAAAAAGAGCCGCTTGAGTGTCTGAAATTCAAGAGAGGCGAAAGCCGACGAAGGTTGACCAATATTTAGGCCTGTATTAAGAGAAAATTGACGAACTTTAGCAGTGTCGGAAGAATAGCTGCGAGAATTAAGAATGGAAAAGGGAGGGGAGAAAAAAGAAAAAAGAATCGGAAAATGAAATGAAAAAAGGGCGAGAGTCTCGGTTTACCCGCGATGATGGAGCAACGAGTAAATTACTCGACGTGCGAAGCGAAGGAGATATATGTATACTATGTAAGGAAAATGGAGGATCGGGGGTGGTTTACATGGACGAGGAAAAGAAAACAAAAAAAGGGAGGAGGAAAGGAAAAACGAGCGAAAGGTGTAAAAAGTGCAGCGGTTAGGAGAATAAAAATACGCCAATCTTTTGGACTAGCGCGTCAATCGTGATCAATTGCCGGCTCGTTTTTAACCCCCCTTTTCTCTCTCTCTCTTTCTCTCTCTTTCTCTCGCGAAGGAAACGAGGAAGAGAAGGAAAAAGAAGATGGTCCGGAAAATTTAACTCGCGCGTCCGACCGTTCCGTTCAGGAATACGTGATCTAGGTTGAATATTGGCCCACGAGTCTTCTTTACGGGCTTTCATCATTCACCGTTGAGAATTTTTATGGGAAGACTGATATTCGGATCGAGCTTGAGCTCCGAGCGACCTGATTTAAGGACGTATCAGGGATGCCAGGTCGTCTGGTAGAAAACGTCCCTTGTCGAAAGGAGTTGGTTGAAAAATTACAGAGGGTTATAATCGACAATAATCGAATTAGTTCCGATACTTGACGAGTTTTATCAGAAAACTGTCATCTTGGTAAAAACTAGTTCGGTAACGAACGATCTGAGATAGGTTGCGTCGTCGAGTACCTTCTGTCAAGTTTACCAAATTCGTACAAAAGTTTGTCCGATCTTAATATATGCGAGAAACTAATTTCATTTGTAAATAAATTCAACGCACAAAATCGACGACGGATTGGTATGTTGAAAAATTTTCAATTTTGGTATCGAATGAACAATCGACAAAAGAAAATAAAAAAATATCCCGCAAATAATAATCGTCGCTTTAATGTTTGTATTTTTCTTTTCTTCGCATCATTAGCAACTGATTATTCGTTAAACACTTGTAAAAATTTGCCCCTTATAATTCTTAAGGTTTGTTTATTCAATTTGTCGAGGAATTTCCAGAGGCTAAGGAATTATCAGCAGTTGTTGGATGATATCATAAATTTAACATCCGGAACCGAGGGTTATTTTAATTGGATGCAAGCACTGCCTATATATATATATATATATATATTCGCGTAAACTTTTCGCCATATCAAAGTTTATCACTTAAACTTTGGACGACGGGAGCGGGGGGAAGAAAAGAAGCGCACGGAGTCCTTGAACCTTGTCTTATCCGAGAAATAGTTTCTTGATAGTCAGGTCGGTTATAAGACGTGTATATTTTTTGGGGACAAGTTTTGTGAAGGAGCAAAGTTACTGTACGTCTTCGCATCAGTTTCCAGAGATAAGAAGCCAGCAGCAGCCAGCGGTTATCCTTTCTCACATTTACCCCGAGCAATGATACGTTTTTTTTTCTTTTTTCTTTTTTTTTTTTATCTCTAGGTCCCTCCTTCTCTCTTCTCAACACCTCGGATACCAGATTGCGACGTCAGATTGACAGGAGGAAGATTTGTTTTCAACACCCGCGAAGAATAAGCCTACAATGCCCGAATTGATAGCAACCGAAGAGGCGTGAGAAAATATCCGTAAAATTTGTGTCGTCAAACTTCAACCTTCGTTGAGCAAACTTCGGTGTTATTCCAAAAAAAAAAAAAAAAAAAAAAAAAGGAAAGCGTGGAAATACACCTATATACAGCTTGCCAATTTTCGCACAAACTTTCCGCAACGACAAGATTTTCGCGAGAAAACAAATAGTAACAAAAACCGTTTACGTTAAGACGTGTCTGCGCGTGTGAAGAGTTTCTCGAATATAATTTTTTTGCTTCGTCAAACTGGGAAGAAAACGAAACGAAAATAAATAAATAAATAAATTCGATTACTCGAATCTCTATCACCAAACTTTTCTCGTTATAGAGGAATATACAGGTATATAAATATAATTGATTGATAGATTATCCATCTAGAGCGACAGTATCGGAGTATCCTACCAGTTGTGTGTAAAACATAAAAAGATTCTGTACAATTGTCACATTTTTTTTTTTTTTTTTTTGTTTTTCTCACGCACAAGCTCATATTTCAACATCCAAGTAGAATTCGTATGACAGATGATTAGTTTTTTTTTTCAATCACCAGATATTTCACGCAAAGCGATTTAGGTGCGAATGATTAATGACTATGCTTTACAATTATTCGACACCAGGTTGTTTTATTTTCTTTCCCTTTTTTTTTTTTTTTTGTTCTTTGATCTACACGGGGTGGTTTACACCCTGGGGAATAAGGGAGAAGAGGTCCAGGGTGTGGCTGGTGTAACTTGATTATGCATTCAGCGTTTCCTCGCGGTGGGAACGAGGCGACAAGGGACAATAATTCTTCGTCTCATCGTCAACCAGAAGCAGCAGAAGCGGAAGCAGCAGCATCTTGATGCCGCTGGGTTGCAGAGTCGCAGGATCATGGGGTATATCTATACCCCCCCCTAAGTTGGTAAAGGCGAGTCGGTTGCCACCATCAATCACGGCATAACGCAAATATGTCAAAATATTAATAAGTGCCGAGCCCACGAAATTAAGTATGTTTCCATACGTATACCAGTCCATAAATATGTGTACGTATATGTCCACATATGTATCAAGATCGACGATTTTTTCCGTCAACGTCCGTTTTCAAGCCGACGGAAGTGAAATTGAGTTTGCAGTACTCTTGTCCTGAAGGTTCGGAAAATAAACGCGCGATAATATTTGCGGAAGAAGCGTGAAAAGGTCAGTCACGTTGTTAGGTAAATCGATCGGGTGCTTTTTTTTTTTTTGGGGGGTACTAATTAAAGATACATCTGTACATGTTGAAAATTCCGACGCTCGATCTTTTTTTTTTCAAACAGCATCTCAAGACTTACAGTTATTTGAGTAATTTTTGATCATTCAACGAGAGGGAAAAACCGAGGGAGAGTTAAAACTTTAACGGGAACTGAAATGACACTCCAAGGTGTCGTTGAACGGACACAGCGTGTAACAAATATTTAATTTTTTATTTTACAGCAAGTACGAAACGGAGTTGTTCGTTCTCACGTGATGGATACGCTTGAGAAGAGATTCTTGAGAAATTCTTGAGAAACCGACAACGGATTATTCACAGATATAAAGAATTTCCGAGCAACAAACATACGCGTACACGGAAGTATAGATCCGGCAAGAAATGACTTTTATGGAACTGATCGAAACGACAAATCGTTTGTCCCTTTGTACGAGCAGAAAAATTTTGCAAAAGCGTCTGGCGGCTGTCAGATTTGTTACTACACTAGAAAAGTATGAAAAATATCTGAAAAGTTAAGAGAACAGCGACTCGCATCTATAAAAACTTGAAAAGATCATTAATTGCGATGAGGTAATAAAACGTTACCACTCTACGCCATCGAAACCAGTTTCTCTCATGATCTGGACCAAAGTTTGATAAGGCCAAACGTACCGGAGATAAGTAAAGAAGAAAGATGACTAACGAGGTCGACAAGTGCTTGATAAAATTGGAAAACCTCTCCGTGTTGCGCAACAAGTCACGAGGTGTTTTCAAGATCGGCCAGCGATATCGGTGGTCGGTTGTGGGAGGGTAGGTCGATTTGATACACGACACCTCTTGGGTCTACCGCGTCGTCCTTCCATCCTCAGAGTCTGGATTCGAGGTCGACGTTGATGTTCCGTCGTTTGCCCAGTAATGGTCCCTGAACGTCGGTACCGATGACGGGGACCCCCTCGATCGCGAACGTGTATACGTATACCATATAGACGTAGGTGCGTCTCTCATTTGCCTTTCGAAGAGAGGACTTCATTTGGGCTAAGTGATTTCCAATAACCAAACGGGTGGCGGAGCAATAAGTCATCAGCGGCAAAGGGGGAGGTTAATAAAGGCGTGCATTGGCGGTGTTCGTGATGTGAAAAGAAGGAGGGAACGAACGGCAAAGATCATCTCTCGGTTGGTATCTCGATGAGACGGAGGAGGCCGCACGGTATTGCGCGAGGAAAGAAAGCTCGTCGCCAGTTTTCGTCGTTCGAGGAGGAATAGGGAGAAGGAAGATCGTCTCCTTCGGTTCCTTGCGCGAATTTCTACGCCCTGGATATGGGACTGGAAGATGAGAGAGGAGGGCTTATTGAATATGATATTGGATTTCTACCAACATTACGGCCCCATCTGATACCCACCCGATCGCGAAACGACAAGGGAAATTTAAAACTCGTCGTGTGCATGGCTGCCTTGTTGCGGTGAATGTCAAAACGGTCCCGGGTCGCCGCGTTGCCTCGTCTCGAAATTGACCCGACGATTATACGTGACTCGTAAGACCAGTAAGACCAATAAGACCAAAATCGGGCAACCGGTCGTCCGTACTTGAGACGGAAATTACGATTTTTTAAACTTACGAGCCTGATTTCCGTGCAGTTTTAGATGCGTGGAAGTTTGTTACAGTCGAGTGAAAACTTTAGCCAAACAAGTGCTTGGCTGAACAAAGGTTCGAAAACTGCGACTGAAGTTGTCCAAGTGTCAAGTCTGAATGAAATATGTGATGCTATGTGACGCAGGAACGAATACTCGAAACACGTTGAGTGTCGATCCAAGCAGATGTAATTATCACAGGTTAGCTTCAGTGACACCATTTTGAACGGTCGTTTTTGTCAAGTTTTTGTTCAAAGACTTTTCAACAATCAAGATTACTCATCGACAAGCCAATGTTGTACCACCAGGTTTTCGACATATTGAAACAAAAGTAATCAACAAACAAACAAACGTGAAAATGCCAGAATGCTTCAACCGAGTCATACTCGGACATTCGAGTCGTCGTTGTTGGCCAATTAAAGTATCGGACGGAACAACTGTGGGTACACGTTTGATGGTTTCAATATCGTATGGTGCATGGAATGAAATAAATGTCACTTCACTTTGATGCCTGTAGATACCGTCATGCAGTGTGAGTAGCGGTCCAATATGATTGTTCGATAGGATACCAATATCAATAGCCACAACGGCAAACGGAAGAAAAAACAAATCCCACAAAAACAAAGAGAAATAAAAAAAAAAAAAAAAATGATTTCATACTTTTATTAAAGGTACAAATAATGCTCGACAATTTTCACGCCTCAAATTGTTGACAGTGAAACTGAAAATGTAACAGAGAAACAAAAAACATGCCTGAATCATCGTCCCAGTCGTGCCATTTTTTTTTTTTTTTACTTTACATAGACACAAGAAAATTTGACGGTTCTACTGTAGATTAGAATTTTTCGAAAAATAGCTAGACGCATAAATGAATAGATTTAATTCTCAATTTTTGAAGAGCAAGGCGTCAGTGAAAATAATCCAAGTTTGCGTGGATGACGATCGGGGAATTTCAACGCGATTCGTTTCAAGGAGTTTAAGGTACATCAAATGATTCTACGAATATTAGGCAATCGCTATGCATTTGGCGTACTTCCTAAAGCGAGACTAGAACGAAAATTGATCGCATTTACGCGTCTCGCAATATATATATATATATATATATATATATATAATCGTCGGGTTATTTCTGCATCAACGAACGTTAAACGTGAGAGAGAAAAAAGCGAATAGAATTTCCTGATCTGGTTTTTCCGCATATTATTTTCAAGATATCGTCAAACCATTCCTATTACTGCGGAGTTGAAAGTAAACGGCGGGAGGAAACGACATTTAATAACTACCCCGAGAATTTTCGATTCGCTTCAGAATTCCGAAGACGTGCATCAAAATTTCTGTTTCATATCTGACTCATTGTAAGTTTTTACTATTTTCCTAAATTTGATTCGGTCATAGTTTACCAATCACACAGACACACATAAACACACAAGAAAATGGATCATCGTCTCTCAGTATGAGAAAGATATAATATTTTCGCGATCGTTTATAAACCAGTCACTTTCACATTATGCAGATGCAAATAATATGTTAATCAATTGAAATAACTTATCAACGACGCAACTATTCAAGTAGATTGTTCTGCAATGTGGAATGGCAACGACCAAAAATTTTCTTACGATTTCTTCCAACTTATTGTTAACTAAAAGTTTGTTTTTCTTCTTCTTTACATCAAGTTGCTGGAAAAGCTGACTTTGTTCTCACGTTTTTTATCTCGGGTTGTATTTATGATTCGTACAAGTATTTGTTATATATGCTTGATGCGCAAGCACTCAGACCGCACATAGTTTTGCTACGAAGCGGTATAAATTTAACCGAACGTAGCGAGAATAATTTTTCTCTGCGGTATATATTGTACATATATGTATAATATGTATATATATATGTGGGTGTGTGAAGTTGTTTGAATATGCCTCAAGTGGCTGCCGTTTAAACCAGACGATAAAAAAAAAAAAAAAAAAAAAGCTCACGAGTATAGACAAAAAGGGTAATGAAACCTTTTTTTCAAAAACGGAAAATAAGACCAGAAAAAACCAGAATCAGAGCACAAGAAAAAAGGGAAATTACGCCACGATAAAATTATAATTGTCATTCATATATCAGTGGTTTGCAATAACCATTGCATCATTGTTTTATGAATTTGAAAAGCAATTTTGAAAGGTTTTTGAAAGTTTGACCAATTATTTCAAATAACTGTCTGGCAATTAAACATTTTAAATTTACGTAGAAGATGAAATTAATCTTTTACTGATTTTTTCTTTCTGCTAACCGTATTTATAAATAATTTTATTTTTACTCACTCTCACTCTATTAATAATTTTAAAGTATTTGTTGCGGAGTCAAGAATACAGTATAGAAATTCTTTAGGACTATTAAATCAATGGAACGTGAATGTTTGTGAATCAAAAATGGCAAGGTGCTGAAACGACAACGACAACAATAACAATATTTTATCAATATTAAAACAAATTATTCCATCGTGAAATCGATCTTAAAACGATCGAAACAAGAAATGAAATTTTTAGAACATAAAAAAAGGCGGCCCTACAAAAACGCATCAACATTTATAAGTCTTGTAACCGTTTCGTTGCACGAACAGTTGAGAATATGAAAAATTGAAGGTTTCAGAGGCGAAGTGTTTTCAAAGAAATTAAAAAGTTGTGAGGTAAAAACGTGATCGAGTTGACGTGTAAAAGCGGAACAAAACTGCATAAAAATCTATGCGCAGAAGAGAAGGAAAGAAAAAAAAAAAAAAAAAAATGATACAGAAAAAGAACACTAGAAGAAGAAATCATTACGCCGTGCAGGGGATGAAAAGTTTCTTTGATACTGACTGAAAGTTTCGTGAATCTGAAACGTCGCGTCTCGACGTCCCTTCTCCAATAATATCCTGCACCGAATCTGCGCCATGTCCCTTTTGAATACTAAGGGATCCGAGTGGTAGAAAGAAAGAGAAAGAGAAAGAGAAAGAGAGAGAGCTGAAGATGATAGGAGATACATAAGAGAGGGTCCTGGGGGTCCAAGCCTATTTCTTTCCCCCTCTCTTACCGAGAGCGGAAGGAAACATCGAGGAAGAAGATAATACAAGAAGTAATATGAAGGAGAAGATCTTTCCACGGTCGGCAGTTTGAACGGCGAAATCGCGGCCATACGTATGCCGATTTCACCCACACCGTTCCATTTCCGTCTCGGTCATGCTTCTTCGGTGCAGAACTTTATATTTCACCCCGTCTTCCTCTCGACGACGCGTTTCCGTGATCCGGAGGGGGAGGAGGAGGAAATGTTGCGTGGCCAACCGAAGATACGTATGCAGATTGTGCGCGGAGGGGTTTGAAAACCGGAAGGGAGGAAAAAATAATGAGAGGGATCCGAAAGATCGAGGAGGCGAAACCCGGGCTCGAGTTTATCCAACTTTAGCCTCGAAAGTACAAGTATTTGCGGCACAACGGATTTCTGGTTAAAACGGGAAGTGAGTTTATTTCATTCGAGTCAACAGTCTGGAACTTGTGTAACTGGCAAGTTATTACCTGCGTTAGGTATATTTACTCGCTAATTGGCAAGTAATCTTTTCAAACTTGGATCAAATGCTTTTGTTTTTGCTTTTACTTTCTTGTTTTTTTTTTTTTCTTTTTTTTTTTCTCTTTTTGAAAATTAAATACGGCGAATCGAGTCAGCGACCCCGAAAATCCCTGCACACAATTTTTTCAC
Organism: Neodiprion lecontei; assembly: GCF_021901455.1. Classification (NCBI taxonomy): domain Eukaryota; kingdom Metazoa; phylum Arthropoda; class Insecta; order Hymenoptera; family Diprionidae; genus Neodiprion; species Neodiprion lecontei. Next base: position 40,281,721 of record NC_060262.1, on the reverse strand, counting down.
CGCACCCGATAAAATTCGTAATTTTCGTCCGCCACATCGAATCCACAACCGTGAATTTTCAAAATCCGATTTCAGATTCTTAATCGGTGTCACTGAAAACCATAGAATACTATCTTCTTACAAAAGTTGACTCGGCACAATAGCGTATGACTCGATGGCTCAAAGTGACTTAAAATGAGTTCAAATTTCATCAAAATAAGATAGAAAATAAAATTGTACCAGCAATTTCATACGCATGAAATGAGTAAATCACATAATACGCTCCATCATTTCTACACAGTGATTAAAACTTCGAACATTCTGTTAACATCGCCGTCCCGTGTTTGTAAAAAGAAAACAAAAAAAAAAACAAAAAAAAAAAAAAAAAATAAAAAAAATCTCTCCGATGTATAATAATTAATCAACCGTCATTAATTTACGCAGGTATCGTTGAAGTACACAGACATAATATTTATTTATTTATTTATTTATTATTGATCACGCAGATAATTCCCCTTTCGATCACGAATCCCATTTTAATATTGTACCGCGTACGTGCACGTATGTATACACATATATATATATATGTATACATGTATATATAAATTATACGTGTCCGTAAATCCACCTGCCGGTGTTGATACACGTATACGTTATGTGTATAAATATACCGTTGGTTACATGCTTGATTAATTAACTAGCCGTTACATTCATGGCACGTTAATTGATCGTAGCGGCCAATCGAACCTTTGCAGGCGGGTTAATTTAACCAGGACGATACGACGGCGATGCAGGATACCTATACCTATAACCCCGGAATTCGGCGGTGGAGTGGCTGACACGCCGCCCATACGGGTTTCCGGTTTATATCGTGTCAGGCCAAAGTATCCTGGCTGGGGTTGTTTCAATTCGCCGGCGATCCCACGACGCCCATCGAAGCCCATTTATTCCCGGGGGATTTTACACTCCGCGTTATTTACTTGTTCCTAATTTTTTTTAATTATTTTTTTGAATCATTTTTTTCCTCTCCCCTTCCTGATTTTTCAACGGTTATTCCGTTGCATGTTTTACAGTAATTACCGTATCTACAATCGTCTGAAAAATTATCATCAAATCTGAATGTTTGGGAATTAGAATTGCAGCGATCGTTGATCGACTAAAATAGAAAGCGGGATCGATGAAATTTTTCGATGAAAATAAAGAAGAGAAAAATTGCGAAGGAGAGTTTCGATACGTCGACTTTTTGATTTCGAATCGTTTTAAAAAACTTGTACGACGGGAAAGCTGGTAGATTTGTTCGATTTCACCTCGCACGTGATACGATTATTTTGTGTTGTAAAAAGTATTTTTGATCAATTCGTTACGACGGAATTTCTTTTTTTTCTCAACAGTCGATACAATATCAGTGCAATCGTGAACGGTTAAAAGTTTAACGACATCGACCTAATAAAAATAAGTGTCTTGTTGAAATTATTATAAGATCAGAAAAAATTGAAACCTTTCGAATAAAAATCGCATAGTGAAATCGAAATTTTAAATCAAAAAACTTTACCCATTATAATTTCGCTATTATTAGTCGTTAAAATTTAAAAAAAATCATCAAACCTTCCGAACATAAAAATTAGCTTATCGAAATACGCGTACGTTTTGCTTATTACGGTTTACTAAATTTCCGTCATTCCTAAGGGTGCGAAGTTATAGCAATCATTCCTAAAAACATGCATACGTTACAGTAACGTAACTGACTTGATCCTCGTCAATAGGCGAATTAATTGACAAGTTTTTCAATCGAGTATTTGAGTGAAATTTTTGTTTTCCATTTTTGGGGTGCATAATGCAGTGAAAGCCAAAATAAGGAGGACGTATTTTTTGTTTTTCGTTAAAAATGCTAATTTTTCACGTTACAGGTGATTGAATTTCACTGATTTTAATATATACAGATATATCTTAACATGAGTGACGTCACAATGTTATAGTTTTCAATCTGTCGTATTAACGGCAATTTTGATTCGATAGAAAAAATAAAACATACGTCCAAAATATTGTTTTTTCCAATCTGCAAGAATATGAAATAAAAAAATTTCATTCAAACACTAAATTCGCGTGTCGACGGCTGTCGCGTTTTTCGAAAGTCTTTTGTCCTTGTTATACGTACGACGAAGAACCAGCCAAACGCAACCGTCGGTGGAATTTGCCGGAATTTCTTCGCCACGTACGATCTGAGAGCAGACAGGCTGCAGGCCGAATTTTAACGGCCAGTTTGGACATTCGTAACGGACCCGTTGATCTACTTTGCCCGGCTCGAAGCCACTGCTTTTACACTCTCTTCTCATCGCTCGCGCGTGCGTGCGTGTGATGAATTATACCGTATGCCTTGCAGCCTTTACGCGCCACGCATTCACTCGCATTCAATTCGTAAGTCATCGAGTCGGGCTGTTCGAACGATTGTACGAAGTGGGCAACCGGAAGTTGGCCGAGAGCGAAAGTGAACCGTAACTTTAACCCTGTGACTCGCACATTTTTGGTGATTACAAATCTGAAGTCAAATGTTGAAGATTCAAGATGACGGATCTGATGTGGCGGATGAAAATTTCAAATTTCATCGAATCCGGAGAAAAAACTTTGTACAAAGGTTTTCAGGGTCGCCGTAATGAATTTTCAAAATCTGATTTCAGATTCGTAATCAGCGACCCCGAAAACCCCTGGACAGAGTTTTTTTTCTTCCGATTCGATGGAATTTGAAATTTCCGTCCGCCATATTGGATCCGCCATCTTGAATTTTTTTAATCCGAATTCATATCCGTAATCAGCGAGTTCTGAAACTTATAATTTATGTTTTACATGTGTATTGCGTAGAGAGATAACTTTCTTGGAAATGAATTATTCCTTCAATTTTCACCATTTTTCTCAATCGATTTGTTTTTAGCAATAACAATTTACATTCTATCGCAATAATTACTCCCGGATGTTGAAAACCTATTAGTGTAACGTAAGAAATAGGTAAAAATCGCAAAGAAATGTGTTTTCAAAATTCTCTAAATATACAAAAAAAAAAGGATGTAAAATATGGTGGTAAGAATTCTTACCACTATGAGTTAAAGATTTAAACGCTCCATGCAGTCGCCAATAAAAATATAGACAAAGTGAAAAATCGATGAAGCACAACCTCAAATGTAACTTTCGAGAAAATCTTTCTTCTTTCAACTCAAACAAACTTCTGACAACCCGGTTGAACGATTGAAAATCACGAGTCGAGCGACTTGTACGTCAATTTTACTCACAGGAAAAGCTTATACCACGTGTCAAATACAGCGAGATGGACAACCGCATTTATCGCTGATTCTATATCCGTTTTATAACGTTGGGGTGTTTCAGGAAAAATTAATTTGCAAATTTCCACCGTAACAAACGAACTTTTCAGATGGCGCTAAGATGGAAATTCGCAAATTTTATTTCCGTGCAACACCCTAATGCTGCATATTATACTAATGCAATTTTCATGTAGGTATATACCGGGACAATCTCTTGAAACTTGAAAATCAACCGCGCACGCGCCAAGTAATTGAATCTCATTGGTCGGCGAAATCTTCCCGCAGCGATATTCTTTGTCCGCGACGCAGGCGTGCCAACGTACGCAAAATGTGGACGTTTGAATTCTCAAAGAGCATAAGCATTGAATTCCGACCGTTCTTTGAAGAGTCGACTTTCCGATCCGACAACAAACGCTTCCAAAACCTTTCCGAGTCGCTACTTCAATTATTTGAGATTCTAACCTCGAAAATTCGTATCAACCGCATCGCCGGCAGAAAGAGTTCGACAGCCGAAAACTCGGGTTGGCCAGCCTGCGCGTAGAGCCGATAAAACTCGCGCATGCGCGGTTCGTTTTCAAGTTTCAAGAGATTGTCCCGGTATGTAAAAAGAACTTCGTGAAACGAGCAGATTTAATATACTCTAAACCGAACCCAACCCAACTCTCGGATTATAAACAACGTCCATATTGCATAATGGTAGCTTCGTGCAGTAGTTCATACGACAAATATACATATATAACTATGTATGAGTACCTACGTAATGTACATAATGCGCGAATAGAGGCAGCGAAAATTCGTTCCTTCGAGTGAAAGAAGCGGATATTTTTATTCTTCCCAACGAAATATACTCGTATGGAATGGGGCTGTCGGGAAATTATACCGAACGCTTATATACGGTGGCCATTAAAACCCCTATCATACTCGAAATATGAAGAATAACAGACTGGGATGCTGTTATATTATTGCGCGTATCGTTCGACGTAGGTACACAAAATTTTATACGTTCAGGTAAGTTGTTCTTATTTGCATTGCACATATTCTTATTATGTTTTACGTATGCATCGTGCATTATTATTAGGGCCCGGATAAATGTGCGTGCAAAATTACGTATAATATAGACTTGAAGAAAAAAAAAAAAAAATGGAAACAGAAACTGAATTTTCCGACTCCAAACATCATACTTTGTGTAGGAAACCAAATAAGGAATGAAAATTATTGAAATTAAAAATATGTATCTACGTGTTAATTCGGGCCCTGATTGTTGTCTTATATGTCGCTTTTTAAGAATAAATGGGACGTAGTAGAGTCAGTTGGAAAATGTGTCGAAATGATAACCTGGCGTAAAATAAGAGTTTAAGAAAATGTTAACGAAGCTTGTAAAATTGTGTACAATTTGAATAAAAGGAACTCGTGATTCGGAAGAAATAGTAAAAGATTGAATTTCAAAAATAAATACCGTCGAATAAATTCTCTCATTTTATACACGCGTAAAATATTTTTGTAACATGTTTCAAAGAACGATAAAGAAATAATGACAAGCCTGTTATAAATTTCAGAGTGTAATGAAATATCGTTCGAATGATAAAGATGTTGGATTTTGGCGTTGAAAGGATTAATATCGAACAAACCTGTTGATTATCCACTTACTTATTTTTCCCTTCTCTTTTTCTTGCATTAACCAGCCGTTAATAATATTACATCGAATCACATGCAAATTAAGGCTTGCGAGGGTGAAGCAAAAACTCGGCGAAAGGAGGAAGAAGAGAAGAGAGAGAGAGAGAGAGAGAGAGAGAAAGGGGAGACAAGTATTTCTGTACCGTGACCAAACTAATTGTCATTCAACCTGTGATATTGCTGCCAAGCTGCGTCGCTCTAATCCAAAGCCTAAAACCCAAAACCCGAAACCTAAAAGCCCGGAATCTGCTACGGCGACGAGAAGTCTGCGGAGAAATAAGGGTCCAGTTCTGACCCTTGACCAAATCCCCGACACCCTTTATGCTAGCCTCGCCCTATAGGTATATCCCAATTCGCGAAAGAGGGGAGATGGGCAGACGAAAATTTCGCACCTTGGTCCTCGTCGTTGAGTCGAAATCAACCGAACGTTTGATTCGATTAAAAAAAACCCGTTGAATTTGAAAATAAGACAAACGAGAAACTGGTCAAAGTTAATTTACATTTTTACATTATAATCACCGCAAGGTTAAAAAAGGACGTAGACATTTACGCGATTTTTATTTTTTTTGCGAGGAAAGACTTCTTCAAAAATTTTTAGCCTTTGGGTATTTTTTTTTTTTTTTTATTCCTACTTTTGGCTATTACATCGTATTTTTCTTTTATTTATAACTTTCAATATGGCGGAGATATGGCACGGTCTTTTGTTCGAGTCGCGGAGAACGTTAATTTAAAACTTAACAAACAAGCAATGATATTTTTTTTCAACAACACCAAAATGCAGAATATGAACCTGTGAAAAGTAAGATATGTTGAAAATTGATCAAACGGTACGCTTTGATGCAAAAGCGTTGAATTTTTTTGACAAAAAATGGTGGCTTTGTTTTGCAATACAATGATACTATTTTTTTTTCTTCTTCTTCAAATAATCTCACAAATATTATGGTTCACATTTTAGTTTTTTTCAGCAACGTGTCACGCCAGTTTTGAATAGGTAACTGAACGATGTGAAGTTTGCTCGAAGGCAAGGTCGAAGAAAATGCCAACTTCGAAACATTTATTTCCCAACTTCGATGTTGCTTTTTCATTCCCGTGGCAATTTCGATACCACGATAAGTCATTCCACTAATATGCATATTATGTGTACTGTTATAGAACTTTTGCCGATTGATAAAGTAGCGTGCGCCAATAATTTCGATCGAAAACTCTGATATACCGAAGCTTCGAAGAAACTAAAACGAAGAAATCCGATTGTAATTCATCGAAAACCGCAAACTTGAACCTGAACATTCCACTGATTTGTATTATTTTGCTATCAGAACTGAGAACAAGTGAAAACTTGAATTTTTGTTGAAGCTTGATCGATGAATCCTTAAAAAAAAAAAAAAGCAACAATTCACTGCACAAGTATTTATACGTAACTTCGTTCTTGCACTTTCGTTATACGGTCTGCAGATATATACGTAAAAGAATCGAGTTTCATTGTCAGTTTCCCTCATCGGTATGCAAAATACGCAAGAATGCATTCATTTGAACAATGAAAATTTTTCATTCTTTGAAAACTTCTTTCGCGCGGCGAATCCCTTTGTAGCGTGTCCGTATAATATCCTGCAGAAATGGAAAAGAACTTCCCCGTCACTTGCAACTTCATTTTCCTCTTATAATTATTCAGTGCCCTGCGACTCTCTTTGATCAGAGCCATCGCAAAGATTCTTAATTCTCCGCGCCACATATTTTCCACGTTGAAATTAGTAGCTGGATCACTAACCGTTTGCACACTTTGTTCATTCCTTGATTTCTTAATTTGAATTTGATATTCTCCTTGAAACATCAGTTTTCTCGTACGATAATAGAACCCGACAGGATTTTACCGGTCGGAGGTGGGAGAAAAAAAAAAACAAAAAAACAAATTCGCATTATACAATTTTTCGCGTTTCTTGTACAACGTCTTCGGAATGAATATAAATTAGCTTTTATAAACATATACGTACTGTTCTACGTAGAATACACTCGAGAGAAATTTTTAGTCCCGGTTACCGCGCAGTCCTTAACTATTTTTATTTTTTACCACAATGTATGTATACGTATAATGTATACCGGCAGCGTAAACGACAGTTTATTGAGATTTAGCTGTACGCGAGTTTGTCGAAACCGTATAGGCAAGATTAACTTTATCGCGAACGTTGGAATCGTTATTGCTAGCGATAAAACAATCCTAGAGAACATTTAAGGGCTTGGCAGCATAACGGTTGCCGGGGAAGCGACGTTGGGAAAATTGTGATATCGTGACATAAATCGGGTTTCAACGCACTAACGGAGTGGTATTTTTTGGAAAAGACATGACAGAGAAAAGAAACGAGTCTGGAAGCTTGAACGAATTGATAACGACAACGGCGACAAATACAACAATAATAACAACAACAACAACGACGACGACGACACTCGGAGAAACGTATAATCAGTTAAACTGTACAATATGAAATTCACACAGATATTTCTCACCGCGGACAGACGGCTCTGCGTTCTTTGAACCGTTTGTATCATACACTGAAATCCCTGGAGCATCGTGCTCTGGGCGATATGGAAGTGACGTCAAAGCCGGGCGGGAGGAAAATTAGCGAGCGTGTCGTAATGTCACATATTCAGGGTGTCGACGAATTTTTTTAAGCATACCCCCAAAATCAATTTCAAATAATTCAAAAACAATTGCCTAATATTTTCACATTTTTATCTCAACTCTAACCCTCGGCGAAACGAAGGTGGATTTCCCCGTTTGAAATACACGTGTTTCGGACGCGTATCCTGATATATACGTATATTTATTTTATTATTATCAATTATTCTGATAGACCTCCCGGTCCTTCATCGGCAACAGTCGAGCCTGACATAAGTATAAGGTTGCTAACTCCGATTGGTTTCAACGATCGGCAACGACGCTCGAAATCATTAATTCGAGTGTAATTCTTGGCTCGGTCCTCACGGATCAAATTTTTTCGATACTCGATTGCACGCACACGTTGCACCTTGGCCAACTCCGCTGCCAAGTTAAGGCCAAGAGTCGGTTCCTTTCGACGATTAAGAAAGAAGATGCTGACTATAAATAAACGACAATGACTTCGGTCGGAACACTGAGAAAAATTTCATTTGTTACGGTGACTAGAAAAGTTGAGTAAAACAGGTGTCGTTGAAAAAACTGTTTGAATATATACCTAACAATTCCAATGTCAGAAAATTGATATTTCTAGTTTTCTTTTCCACGATCAAATCAATAATCTCCGACAATTTCAGGTTTTCCAGCTGCGTGGCCACCCTGAAATGGTAACCACGACTAGAAATTAATTTTTTCCTCGTGCACCCGAGTTGCGGTTAATCCTCAAAGGGGGCCAAGGACGTTTGATCAAGGCGTAATCACAGCTGAAGTATCAAAAAGGAAAAACGACACGACTAGTGGTTAGAGCTAAATGTGATTGGTAGATGAATAAATAGACGAGAGAAAAAAATGGTGCGGGTGAACTCGAGGCCGAGGATTATTTTCTGCGGTTGGACATTAATCCCGAAGTCGCGACAAACGAGATAACTCAAGGATATAAGCGTCACTGCGTCTCTCGCGTCTACGATTTCACACGGTAGATTATAGATTTATCGCCAGTTTGTCGACTTTATCCGACAATGAGATGATTTGATTTCACAGGTGTATGAAATAACATCCCCTCGTATCGCAATTGGCTATCTTCACTTTACGTTTTACGTCCACGTATGACAAATTTCCACTCCTAAGGCCTAAAGGCTTGTGTATTACAGTAATTACAAGGACGATAGAACAAACGCCTTTGAACTTTGTCTACGTACCGTAGAATCGCACAATCACCCTGCGGATTTTACCTCAACGGTGACGGTGAAAGAAGCTTTTTATCTTACAATTTGTACACGTACTCGTCGCTTCGAGAGTTATAACTCTCAATTATTTCACGTCGTTTTACAAAGCTTTCGGAGTTTAGTATTCGGAGAGATTGAATTAGATAAGGATAGATGTACGCACGAGTAGCTCTTTTCAAGTCTCAAATAACATTTCAGATAATTAATCGTCGGATACATTGGTAAAAAATTTTCAGTACAATAAAATGATGATGACGATGATGACGATGATGATGTATGTAACGTTTAGAGGGCAAACGACGATAGGAACAATTTTCAGAAGTGACTCTGAGAAACTTGTTACCAATCGCATGCTGGAGATTTATACTCGAGAGGGAGGAAATTTTACGAGTGCAATAAACGAGCGTAAGTGAAACTTGTTCCAATTGTTTCGTCCTGTTCAGTCACGGTTTTCACGAACAACCGATGCGCAAATATTTCCTAGAACCCGGAGTTAAAACTCCTCGAGTTCAACCTCTTTCCGAGATTGACGAATAAATTTTCCATCATCGCTTGGGTATTTTCTTCTCACCAACCGCGAGTTGAGAGTTTGTAAGTCGTCGTAAAACGAATAATACGAGCTTTGGTATAACAATAATAGGATTGAAAATCGCTACCGAAATACTCGAGGAAAAGGAAACGTTGTACAAATTAGCAATTTGTCGGTGGGATCAAAAATTGAAAGGATTAATAAATCGAAATTTCAAACATTCCGTAAACAAAAGTAAGGAAAGATGAATTGTTCGAAATCTTGATGTTCAAAAGTGTCACACTGATTACTAGTCATCGATATTTCGAACAAATCATCGTTCGTTATTTAATTTTCGCATGTTCGAAATTTCGATATATCGGCCATTCCGAGTTTCGACTCTTCTAAATTTTTACCCTAGCCCTAATTTTTGCAATTAATCATTTCATCCGGCGCGTGTCTGTATTTTATCTTTAAAAATTTTTCTCACCCATCGCACCGTTGACGTAAAATAGAAGTGACGAAGTTTGCGAATTTGCATAAACAAAAGTTCACATCGATCCTTTTACGTTAACCTAATTAATGAGCAATGATACGTATAATTTCGCGTAAATCTGCGATACGTGAAACTCGCGCTTTTATTCGTGCAATTTACATTTTCCATTCCAATTATCGTATCGGCAGGGGTGCAACAATTCACGCACTCATTATGCCTCCTTCTCCTTTCCGGCCGTATTTCCCGTACGCAACCCCATCACTCTCTCTCTTTCTCTCTTACTCTCTCTCTCCCCACTATTCATTTCGGCGATGCATTGTCGAGGCATTTGAATGCGGCCGTTGGATAAAGCGAGATGCATCCGCGCATCGGAATCTGTATCCGGAATGCCGAAAACCGTTCCATTATACGCATTACTTACGCTATTATACGTATAAACACCAAAATATTCACCGCCGATATGAGAATGTTGAAATTCTTTTCATCCCGAGTGTATTTAGTTCGTACTGTTTAATTTCGATCAACTTGCGGAACAAAGTTGATATCATACATTTATACCTGGTAGAATGAAATTGTATTTTATAGGAAAAGCTGAAACGAGAGCTGACCGCGTTCGATGAAATGCGGAATTAACCGAAACATCGTTTCGTTGCATTACGCAGAGTTTAATTAATATTGTTTCGATCATAATGTACTGTAATTTTTTTCTCTTTAAATCAAAATTCATACACGTATGGCTGTAACATCATTTGCGTTAGCTGAGCAGGAGAGAAATAATAATAATAATAATAATAAGAGCAATAATAATTCTTTATCAATTACAATTACATTTGCAATATATGGGAACAAGAGAGAGAAAGATAGAGAAGAAGAGCTCCGATGAATTAATAATTATATTTTCATTGTACAATGGGATGAATGATAAAAACGTAAAATATTATTACGTGCTTATTGAGGGATTTACAAAATTTTAGGGAAGAAGAGAGAAAGGAGAATTGATAAATTAAAGAACGATGAGGATAACGATTTATAAAAATTATATAAATACGACATTTCGCATTATATTCACATTATATAAAATACGAATGACCCGGTGAATAAAAATTTCACAATATTTTCGATCAGCCCCTGAAGCATCAGTCGTTTTTCATGATCGTATACGGATGTGGGAAAAGTAAACACGCTCGTTTCGTCGTCACGAATTATATTTTCGTTTTCTTCATACGATAAATAAACGATCGAGAGGAAATTAAACAAATATTAAATCTGATCGTAACGAGTAAAAATTTGTCTGAACAGGGGGACGAAATATAATACAAAAACACGCAGCAAAGGAAAAAATAAAATACTACCCCCGATAAATTTTGAGTTAATTAGAGTCTTGTGATTAAATCGCGATCGGGAAAAACAAAAAACCAGAGAAGAAACAATTACACGAAACGATTTGCTGTCAGGATTAAAATATATCATATCTGTGTTATATATACCTAAATTTCACGTTTCAGATAAAGTTCAAAGAGAAACGATTACGAACATTCTAACCCTTTGAGTCACAGATTATTGTGCCGAGTCAAAGTTCATAACGAGATAATATTCTATGGCTTCGGGGGTGATGATTACGAATCTGAAATCAGACTTCAAAAATTCAAGATGACGGATCCGATGTGGTGGACGAATAATTCGAATTTGATCGAATGCGGTAAAAAAACTTTCTACAGAAGTTTTCACGGTCGCTGATTGGATTCGCAATTCTGAATTTTCACGATCCGGTTTTCAGATTCGTAATCAGCGCCTCCGAAAATAATATAAACGATTCCGCGCCACAGGTAAAACGTGGGAATTAATAATCGGCAAAACGTAAGGATCCGAGCACGGGATGCATCCTCCTCCTCTCATATCCTGCAGACCCGAGTCCTGCGGCGTCAGATTTCGGCCGGCTTGCCTCGTTTCACTCTCGACGTGACGTCGCATTTTCCCGAGCATTGGTTAATCATTTTCCGAACCAGTGAGGCGGCAGAATCAGCCGCCTGCGGAGGGCGACAGGACCGTAAGAGCCGCAAGGATTTTCGGCACAGGCTTCGGTTAGCGCCGCGCGACATCTCGACACAAATACGAAAGTATAGGTATAAACCCGCAAAGGCTTCGCAAAAAGGTTGCCCGCATAAATATTCTCGTCCGACACGTTTGGTTCGGGTTCAATTGAGATCGGTCAAAAATTAACCCCCGTTCCATAACGCGAAGAAAAAAAATGTGTTTCAGCCTTTTAGGTTGCGAAAATTAACTCAAGAATCGGTACCGTTTTTTTTTTTTTTTTTTTTCCATGCATTCCTATAACGAAGGGTTGAAAAAACGTCCCAATCTTGTAAATTTCATCCCTCGGATACATCGTTTCGTTAAGCATCCTTGTAGGGTTTCATTTTCGTCGTTTTTTTTTTTTTTTTTTTTTTTTTAATGAAGAATCACGTGGGCCAAAAAACTTTTTGCACAATCAAAAAAAAAAAAAAAAATCATTTAGATCGCGAATAGAATCGAGAAAAATTCCGATCTCAATGATACATCAGCGTGTATTAAACATGCGTCAGACGAACGTAAATATTTGAGTAAATATAAAAGTAAATACCGGCGTTGCGTTTTATATTCTCACTCAGTCTTTTTCCCAACTTTTCTCATTTTCGATCACCGTGAGATTGAAACGTCACGCGATATCACGCGAGAAGCCGAAATCCTCACCTGTGACCCGAAACGTCGAAGATTCACTTCTATTACCTTGTCTGTCACCAAAGACGTACGTTAAGCCTTTCGAATTCGTTTCTCCTCTTTCTCGAACGAAAGAGGATATACGATAAAAAAAAAAAAAAAATAAATAAATAAATAAATAAATTTAAAAAGAAAAGGAAAATGAAACGCGAGAACCGAAACATCAGTATCCGCGATGCACACGATACAAGAAAATACTCGGACGGAAATCCAAGCACACAACGTTCTATAACCGAACTTCAAACGTAAAGTAACGTAATAAAATTCAATATGAAACATTATCTCGTCCATTTTTGTTTTTAAATTTATAATTCTCATTTGTTTATCGTCTGTGATACATTAACGAATCTATTCTCAAATAAATACTTTTCATACACTCGTAATAATTACTGCACGTGTAATTCCGTATTTTGAAAGTTGCAATAAAAAAAAGAAAAAAAAAAAAAAAAAAATTGCAAATTTGAAAATTTGACACAAATTGGCAATGTTGTACATACGTGTATATATATGTATGTAATATATACGACCTCGTACAGAGGATCGAGTTTCTCCCGGGGAAAGTGGTACACATACCTACTTCTTTTCTCGAGCAATTTTTTTGTTTCGCTAGTTTATTTTTTTATCGACTCGTACTTCCTCTTTAGTTTTTTTTATTTACGTGTTCTCTCTCTCTCTTTTTTTTTTTTTTTTTGTTTTGTTTTTTTCCACAGCGCCATTTTTCTACTTCGACTCCCCTTTTAATCGTTCGTAATACATAATACACATCTCTATCAGCTGCGACCGGAAGTAGACGTACTCGTCCGACCGGAAGACCGTCCCGAACTTTCGTTCAAGATTTGAATGACGAAGAATTCGTTTATCATGCAGGCTGTATTCCATTGTTCGTACATCTTACCTTGGAATTTGAATACACAGGCGATATTTTCACGTGGCTGCCGCATCTGTTCCCATCCGTTTTTTTTTCTGTTCCACCACACACACTCGGTCGTTTCTCACATCGTTAGTAAGAGAAAATTATAATAATGGAATTGGAATTACCTGTAACAGAGAATGGAGAAAAAGAAACGTTATTTGGTTATGCGTGGGATCGGACAAAATCCAATAATATAAGTTGATAAATGTATGAGATTATTATATACGAGTATATATATATTTATAGGCACGATAATATTTATTACAATTTCTGGGTGGTGCCGAATACGATGACGATCATTATATTTTTAGAGATATACTCGTTAAAATATTATGACGCGCGAAATATATTTATTTTTGGATATTCCAATTTTATTCACGAAATCGTTGATACCTGTAAGGTTGAAAAAATCCGATACGTAGAATCGTTGTAATTTACAGAAGTAAAGAAGTTGTTGTAATTAAAAATCTGTTGAAAAAAAAAGATGCAAATTTTTAGATTTTTGGAAAATCTCATTTACGAATTAAATGAACAATTGTTCATCGGAACAGGCATAGATTTATTGATGAAAAAAAATGTATAACAATACGTGATTTCTGTAATGTCATTAATATATTATACGTATTACGTTACGATGCGTCTGTCATAGAATTGAAATAAAATTTTCTTCAATAACTCTCCTTGATACGTACAACAATATAATATAATACGCATACGATGAACGAAAATACAGCACGTATCGATTATTGGAGAAAAATAATTATTTCTTGAATCGATATAAATTTCGATCATAATCGTCTGAAATTTTCCAACTTATACCTAAGCAAAGTATAAATGATGTTTATTCAACAGGCAATTAATATTCGATTTTAATCTTTCTTTTTTCTACATTGCAGAGTGTTTACTCATCCGCGCATAGAGTATAACGTTAAAATTATTTACAATCTGAACAAAAACAAATGACAGGCATACATGTAAAATTAAATTATATGTACGATAACAAAATGACAAGGGGTTTTAAAAAATCGGTGATAGGTGTGAGGAGAAGAGTCGTATCAGGGTAAACAGGATCGAAATGCGACGGGGAGAAGTTAGGGACGAGGAAAGAGATGAGCAAAGTTTCATAAATCCTGTGTGTTACAAAAACGTACAGACGTATGCATGCGTGGGTGTGTTGTTACAGGCGTGGAGAATGCGCGTTTATCATTATACTTGACGGGGTCCCTCGTGCTTGGTTATAAATTACCCATCGCCGGAATACCGACATGCAGCCCGCGGCATATATAATAAATAAATATTGACTCTAGGAATAAATTGCTTTTTTGGATAAACAATGCGCTTCTTCTTTTACGAGAAAAAGAGAGAGAGAGAGAGAGAGAGAGAGAGAGAGAGAGAGAGAGAGAGAGATTGATGAATGTCTTCATCCCCCCGCGGTGCGTGGTGTATAATACCCAAGTGTCTGTGCGTTATAGCCGCGGGCCTCCCGCAACCCTTAATTTTCCAGGACCTTATAGGCGAGACGCGTTACCCAGCTGGATAAGGGATAAATGGGATCAAAGCGGGATGAACGAGGCGAAGGAAATGAACGGGACACGCAGCGCAGCGTTAATACATCGCGGAGTCGAGGGAGAAGAAAGAGAGGGAAAGAAAACCATTTGACTTTATTTCATTTTTCATAACCATATACCGGGACAATCTCTTGGATCTTGAAAATCAACCGCGCGTGCGCCAAGTAATTAAATCTCATTGGTCGGCGAAATCTTCACGCAGCGATATTCTTGTCCGCGACGCAGGCGTGCCAACGTACGCAAAATGTGGACGTTTGAATTCTCAGAGAGCATAAGCATTGAATTCCGACCGTTCTTTGAAGCGTCAACTTTCCGACCCGACAACAAACGCTTCCAAAACCTTTCCGAGTCGCTGCTTCAATTATTTGAGATTCTAACCTCGAAAATTCGTATCAACCGCATCGCCGGCAGAAAGAGTTCGACAGCCGAAAACTCGGGTTGGCCAGCCTGCGCGAAGAGCCGATAAAATTCGCGCATGCGCGGTTCATTTTCAAGTTTCAAGAGATTGTCTCGGTATATGTAACTACAGAAGCGATCAATTATACATGCGCACACAATCGCGAGTAAGTATTATAATGTTAATTAATTAAGAACCTTCGACGACGTCAAAGATTGACGAGAAAAATTAACTTTGTTACATTTATATACGATATAAGCTGAAGGAAAAATTGATTGAGGAAGAAGAAGAAAAACTTTAGTCGACGTTCTCGGGGATAATGATTTCTATATAGGAACCGCTAACTTTTTTTCTTAATTGAATAATGACTTGAAAGATCAGAGGAAAAAAAGAAATATATATATATATATACGTTTATTAGCGTTAATTAATAGCGAGATAGTATATAATAAATATGCACAAATACAGGTGTGTGTACATATTTATGTGCAGATTGCACAAATTGACCGAGTAGTATTTATTCATCGCTTTGCAATATATTTGCGGGAAGCAATTACGGAGTTCACTTTACACGTTGTAAACACATGTTGATGGCATAAAAAGAAAGAAAGAAAAAGGAAGGAAACAAGATTAAATCGATTTCGCATCCGAGCTTTTATAAACGCGAGCATAAAATATATATAATTTCAATTAAATTTGTATACCGGTATTATTATTTTTTATTTCCTTACTCTTCGTACACGTGCACCTGCAACTGATTTATACGAACTTGCTTTCGATTGAATTAACAAAAATATCCTCGTCGTTCGCGCAGAGTCGTACATATTGCATTGACGTTAACGTCGTTAAATACCGTAAAAACGATCGAGACGATTCTAAAAAAGAGAAAAAAAGAAACTTATAAAACCGGATTTTTCCAACAGATTGCAACGAAATTTTTACCAAGAATGGTTATTTAAAGGCAAACTGAATGTACGTACCTGCTGTTGTTGTTGTTTTTGTTGGTATTATTGTTATTATTATTATAGTTGTAGATTTTCGGGGTGCTTTCTAATTGCGCAAAGTTAGAAATTCATACATCGTATCCGTCCACCGGATACGAAGTCCGGAGGCGTGCCGAGGCTCGCGGAAAACAGAGAAAGTAAATTTGCAATTTAGCGGCTACGACGTATTATATCCGGAGTAATTTCAATTTAGCAAAGAACCTTCGTTCCTCCAAATTTCAGGGACTAAAAAAGCGACGACCACAAAGAACGCGTTTCTTCCTTCATTTTCTAAGCGTAAATTAAATTGTGAAAAATATTATTTACCCTATCACTGTTGGAAAAATTTAACTAAACATGTTGCAGTTATTTGTTACATTTGTGTTTTCAGGGTTTTTTTTTTTTGTTCACTCTGTATTACATTAAAAAATGGTTAAATCAAATTAAAAATTTTAGTGAACCTGCCGGGACATTTTTTGATCCAAGCGTGTATCGTAGTTTAATTTTTTCAAGCACATATAAGAATTACTGTTCCATTAACTGTTAAGAACATATTAAATATAATGTTCAAAGAAACCTATAATATTCGTACAACCCGAGATGTTGTTATTGTTAAAATAATACAGATTGTAAAGAATAATTTAACGGAATACATGAATATCTGTATAACAGGATCTTTATAACGATTTAGAAAAACCTACACTGCGTACCAAAAAAAAAAAAAAAAAGGTATTATGTAATCAGGCATAATAAAATATATCCCAATCCTGGCTATTTTTATGTTAAAAAATACAACAACAAATGTCTGAGTAATATTTGTCTGACATATAATTTTCGCGAAATAACGTTTAATAAAAAATGCTTTAATAGCATCAATTTTTATGTAAACTCGGATCAATTTCAATGACCGAATTCGGAATCGAGTATATACAATATGTTCAAAGGGTTTTTAATGCTTTTGATGAAATACGATTAGAGGTGATAATCTAAATCAATTTAACTTTCAATCATTTTCATTCATAGAGTTTTTCATTCGACGTATTTTTGACCCGACTGTACGTCCGAGGCGTGTCCTTATATATATATATATGTATATATGTATAAGTTTTATAAATTGAACTGATTGCCCGCGGTGAAAATAAGGCGTTGTTTAAATTAGGGGAGATTCGAAGTCTCGACATTATTTCGCTGGCTAATACAGAGGCTGCCCAGACGGACTGTGAATGGGACAATTTCATGCGGGTCTGTTTTGTCAAAATTGTCAAAAATTTCCAGCATCCCGTCACAATTGTGATCGTGACGTCGTAGAGCGACGAGATGGACGAACGAGGAAAGGGCGTTCGGTATAATTAACGAATAAAGTTCAAAAACTCTTTTCCGACATCTTTACCAGGACGAGAAAAGCTGCAGGTGATCCAGGATATATTTGTTGAATCATTTTTGACTCACGGATCGACTTCGAAATATTAATAAAAAAAAAAGAAACAAACAAACAAACAAACAAACGTTTCAAAGCTAATTTAAGGTTTTGACGAAAAACGAATCACGTTATTATATAAGAGCATAAAAAGTTTAAATCTGTAATATAATTATTGGCGATTCAACAATGACTCGGGGAAAAAAATCAAACGCCTTCAAACGTCAAAGTACAGAGAGAAAAGAAAAAAAGACGACAATTGATAAATCCAAAAGTCTTAAATTCTCAAAAATCACGCCAATATTTTCATATTTATTTTCGTAAAAAATTTCGTACGCCAGAATCGTTCGTTCGGTGTTTTAAAAATATTGCTGATGCGCGGAACGCGCGGCAGGTTTCTTTGTCTCTTTATCCGCAGGTAACAACCCTTGCAGTGTTTGCTATTTGCTGGAACAGTGGAGGAAAGTTTGTCGTTGTTCGTTTCGGAAGTTGTTTGCCGTTTCCATCTTCATTTCTCAAATCGCGCACATCCCTTACCTATGTATACATTGTACGTGTGTACACGTATACATGTACGCGATGGATTGTACAGGCGAAACGCCCCGAGGGAGAAACAAACATTCGAGGAGGAGATGAGAACTCAAGATCAGCTCGACTGCTTTGCGCTGCACACATTTTCAGGATAGATACGCTGGTTACCTCTGTAATCTATAATCTATAATCCATAATTTATAATCTATAATCTGATATCGGGAATCGATCAAATACGACGAACAACTCGCGGCTCTGTTTGTATTCTCGTTACTTCGACTATATTTATCGTGGATTGCTGTTTGGTGATTTCTTTACATGCATTAACAACGCGCGTTGTTTTTTATTTTTTATAATTTAAACAAGGTATATGTCTGATAAGGTATCGAAATTAGATTGAGCATGAATAACAAGCTGCAGAAATTTATAATAAACAACGCAACTGTGTATAATAATTGTTAATTCATTGATGGAAATTTTTAATTCCGGTTACCGCTTGGTCCTCAAATATTTTCATTTTTTACCACAATCGAAAGATACAGCTCTAGGTGAAAATGAAAATTAGTTTTCTACCTGTTATCGGAAAGTCTGGTATCCGTTACTATTCTTTCTCATTGCGATCACTCTTGCTATATTTTCTTGCAACTGTTGCGAAAATTTAATGCTCGCGCAACGATAAATTGACGTTAACGCCTTATTTAAGTAAATAAGTAGAGTAAACTTCAGAAACTGATTTTGCGTTGGAATAACCAAAAAAAGATCGACGATAGCATAAAATGGTAACAAATGAAATTTTTCTCAGTGTTGAGAAGGAGGATCGAAAAAGACTGTAAGTGGAATTTTCGTTGGTATTTTTGGTAAGGAAATAAAAAATGAATACAGCAAAGAACGAACTATTTTCGCGAGTTGTAAAAAATTTTTATTTGCACGCACTCACAGCTTTTTTTTCATTCCCTTCCTCGATCGCATAAAACTTGTTTTTTTTTTTCGTTTTTTTTTCTCCATATTTCGAGTAAAGTTTCCAATCGCAACTTCTTTCCCCCCATATTTTCCGCAGGTTCGAGACACTCGAGTAACGTGTTCGTTCCGCAAACGATCGAGGCCGAGATAATGATTGAAAACTCGAACGTCTCGTTTCCCCGGAGACTTAATTGGGTCGCGCGGAGCAACGACATGTATCGGTATCGGATCCGTCGAAAGCGAAGAAGACGAAAGTCGAGATAAACCCCCGGGAATAATAAATGCCAAGGGACGCCATAACGTAACCCAGTTTTGCCTCGAATCGTCCAAATTTGCCTAAGTTAATCCAACCTGTGCGAACAATTTAGCAATTATCATTGTTTATTGTTGTTACCCCTCTCCTCTCTCCGTTCTCTCTATTTCTCGGCATTATCGAACGAATTTTAATCCAGTAATTTCTCGCCTTTTTCTCCTTCAATTTTTATTACACGTTATTCTACAATTCGGTTTTTATATTGTATCGAAGTTGGGAACATTGTCGTAACAATTCCTGCTGAGAAAAGACCGTTGTTTTGCGATTTTGGTATTGTATGAAATTCAGTAAACCGTAAAAGTAATAAAAGGAAACACACTCGTATCTGAAAATCTTGGTTCAGTAAAAATCATTGTAAAATTATAAAGAAAATAGTGATTCTGTACCCAATGTTTTGTTAAAGATAACGTTAGTAATTTCAACCTCATGTTTTCATGCGGTCGGATATGGATATAAAATAATCGAGAAAAAACTCTCTTGTCAACTGATATAAATAAAAATTTCAAGTATAAATAATGAATATTCAACTAATATCCGAGTATTATAACGTAAAGAGAAAAAAGGAGAAATGAGACGAGATGGAATTCTGTCGAGCCCAAGGGATTTTTCAGAACATGTATTCAGTGTTCCGATTAAAAGTGATCATCAATTATGTATACGACTTTTTAAACTTGTTTCTTCAACTTTTTTATCGCAGGAAACAAAAACAAAGTCAAAGTCACAGTGGTAAGTATTTTTACAACGAAAAACCACGGAATACCATCTTGTTATAAAACTTGACTCGGCACAATAATGTATGCCTCAAAGGGTTAAACGCTTATTCATCGAACCTTAAAGTTTTTTTTCTTCTTCTTATCTACGTTACATATTATGCACACAAACTATACGTACGGTTGTTGAATACGTACCGAGTATTTTTAATGGAGCTGTAATGACTCCAATTTCGAGTGATTTATAGTTAGAGTAAATCATAATTGCATATTAAGGCGCAGCTAGTTGGATCGTAATAACAATCCGCTAAGTTGGTACTCGTTATAAAGTCGCCGTGTCCTGCCTTTCGGGTCGCTTGTTAAATACTTAGGTGGTATTTTCTTACAGTTACTGCGTAGCTATAAGTTTTGAAAATGACGTAGAGTTTAACTCCTTTATTCAATATTAACGGGAAATGAATGGCGCATATTGCAACGAGTTGAAAAAAAACTTGATCGTCGCTAATTCTCACTGAAGTTGATAAATATATGTTGAAGAGTTATACGTCACAAAAAAACAATAAAAAAAAAAAAGAAAGAAAATAAATAGATAAAAATGAACGAATAAAAGTTAATGAATAAAGGAGAAATAACATTGTATACTCAAATTCAAGACAGTGTGCGAAAGTGAAGAATAAAAAAAAACAAACAGAGAACAAATATAGTGCTAATTTTCTAAGCAGTCTGCTCACACCACTGTAAAATTGTTGAAATGAAAATAAAAAGCGCGACGCAATTTTGTTATTACATGACTAAATTATTCAACGACGAAATTACGTGTTTGCGTAACTTTTTTTTTTTTTTTTGGTTTTATTGTTTTGTTCTTTCGCAGTAGTGCGTCAGCTTTTCACCAAAGTACGAACAAATGAGAACCATAATGATAATAATAATATGACAACGTAGGAAGAAACGAAACCGAGAGCTAAGAACGGAAATGTAAATCGAGTGAGGGAACAAAAAAAAAAAACAAAAAAAAAAAAAATACGGAAGAGTACCGAATTATAAAATTATAAAAGACGAAAGCGTAAGGAATAAATGGCGTGTGTGTGTGAAAGAAGGCGCCGGATCGGATCGAGGCTTTCTAATTCGTCTTCTTCTCCTTCCTTGATCCGTTGGATTGCGAATCTCGCACGTCAGCCTGCCGCGCTATTTCCGTTGCTGTACAAAATTGTATCATCATCATCATCATCATCATCATTATTGTTATTACTGTTATGCTGTTACATACGACACGAATAAGAAGGAAGCGACTCGCGTAGCCACGAAATCCTTCCTTTAAAAGTGACAGTCGTTCAAATTTCCCGCCAGATATTAAAGCGCATGCGCGTTGCGTAAACTCGAATATTTCGTCCAGAAGACAAAAAATTTTTCATTATCGATTTTGATTACTTCCATTGTGTTATCGAAGTATACAATTTGAATTGAACCTTTCAGCCGGAAGGAAAGAACGAATGATGAAAGAAAAAACCAAAAAAAAAAACACATTGAAAGTTAAAGTGAATAAAATTATATCCAAATAAATGTGAACAAGGTTTGGCCACGACCCCCAACGACATTTTTTAACTTTTTCAGATTTTTTCCAAGTACCGTTTGCGAGTGGATAATTAAGATCTCATTTTCCATAACTCGAAATCTGTGCGTTTGGGAAAAAAATTGCTGAGAGGAAGAAAATTGTTTCTTTTTTCCGAACTAGTCGATTATAATCTTATTACAATTTTCTGTAATATCATAATCATAAGTCATCGTTTTCAACGAGAGCAGCACAAAAATTAGTTTTTCTCTGCGTTCTCGAAAAATTTGAAAACCTGGGATACGAATGCCTGCAGTGGATTTGCGCATCGTACGTTATTTAATACACGTATCGGTCTTCGGACGAGTGAAAATAAAATAAAAATAGAAATAAATTTTTAAACAAATTTAAGGAAAAAAAAAAACGCACTTATCCGGACGAACGAAAATCCTTCTTGGAAGTAACGTCAATCACATTCGAGTCAGGCATTCGAACACGTTTATTATAAAACGTCGACCGGACTTGCCGTATTTCATTTCAATTTCAACGTTGCTTTTCGATATGTAGGTACGCATTCCCGTACAAATATACACACGCCTATGTACCATTTTATACATTTATCCCTATTTACGTAGGTGTATAAAAACGCGCAACATATATACGAAGCCTGTAAAACTTGAGTGACAGAAATTGAATTTTTCACCCTTAAGGTATAATAATACGCATATTTACAGACGTCGAGAGCGTCGAGCATTCGAATAACTTCTCATATAAATACATACGTTTATGAATCTTAGTGTTAATTTTCTCGCTGCAATTCCTTGTGTAAAAATAGTGACGATACGAAGAATTTGATTTTCAAATTGTTTTTTTTCCAAGTTACGATTTTTACGTCTAATGACGTTTTCGATAGTGCAGAAATTGTACGAATGCTCGATTCTCTCGACGTCTGTAAAATATCGTAGAAAAAATATACGGATTCAAGGGAACGGAATTTGAGAATGGAAAAATAAATAACATTCGTCGTCCTGATGTTTGGGGATGAAATGCGTTGGGTAAAAGTATTAAACATGCATTACACATGTATCGTATATTATACGTATGTAATAAACAAAGGGAGGAAAAGAGTGACGACGGCTAATCGCGGAAGTTTCCTTCGAATACTTAATCCGAACTTTTCGACCTTTGCGACTCTCCAAATGTTGTGTGTTCGCGTTTGTGATTTATCACCCCCACTTGAAAATTACCGAGTTTCCCTCACCCGGTCGCATATGTATTTTATACATCCATAAATATCCATGTGTGTAAAAATGTTCGAAACTCAAAATAAATGGCGAGAAAAAATGGTAGAATACCGAATTTCTATCGAATAATGGATTGAGAAATAAATTAAAAAGTAAACTACCAAACATGTCCAAAAAAAAAAAAAAAAAAAGAAGTATTTAGTATGTTCGAATAATTATGTTTGCTTCATTTGGCCAACAGAAATTGTTG
This sequence comes from Neodiprion lecontei, assembly GCF_021901455.1. Lineage (NCBI taxonomy): Eukaryota > Metazoa > Arthropoda > Insecta > Hymenoptera > Diprionidae > Neodiprion > Neodiprion lecontei. Next base: position 40,258,288 of record NC_060262.1, on the reverse strand, counting down.
TTTCGATCAATTTCCTGTGCAAATCGAATGGCATGGGTATTTTTACGAAGAAGAAAAGTAAAGAAAAAAAAGTTGGAAAATCTTTTCCTTTGCCTGATACACAAGACGAATAAATGAACTTCGGTAGGTTTGAAAAATGCCCAAGAATCTTTACCGGGTGTATATAATAATGCCTAGGGAACGAATTCGATATCGACCCGTCTTTCGGCAACATTTATATGGTCCGTGGCCGAACGATGGTGTCGAATAGCATAATTCGGTGAAATGAAAGTGCGAGAAACGGTAACTGCTACAGCCGTTGTAATTTCTAGGGCGTCACGTGTGTCACTAATTCACGAAAGCAATTCAGTTCGGTTAAGGTAAGTTTCAGCCCTTCGTGACTGCAGGCAAAATTCTCGACGATAGGAAGCCTCGTCGACCCTTAAGCCGAACCGAGGAGGGTCGAAACTGTAACCGAGGAAAAACGCACGAGGTTGAGAAAAATTGCAATTCCCACACACGGCGCGTAATGTTGATGATGCAAATGCGTACGCAAGCGGATCAACGAAATAAAATAAAAAAAAAATAAACTACCGAGTTTCTATTTAGATAAATAAATTTCGATCCTATACATCGAATAATAACTAACCAAACCTTTTATTTATTACTTGTAAGGTTTGTTTTCGTGATTTTTACGTTGGTGAATAAGGGGGAGTAATTCTTCCTCCAATTTATAAATAAATTTTCCACCTTTGATATCAATTTATTCCAAAAAAATTATGCCCGCGATTCTCTTCTTTGTGTTTCAAATTAATCATTATTATTGTGTTAATCGAACAAGCGAATAACTAAATATAAAGTTTAACTCGCAATCGAGAGAAAAGGAAAACAGAAACAAAACGCTCTTGATTAACTTCAAGTTCAAGTAAACGAAATGTCATCGTTAACCCGATCAAAAATTAGATATCTACTTTTATTTGACATTCAGAAACAGAAAGAAGACAAACATCTCTCGGTTCGATAGAGTTTCACAATTTTTCCCCCACGTTTCTCTCTCCAAAAATCAAAAAAAAAAAAAAAAAAAAAAACCACAGTAATCTACCAAACGAACGAACTTGAAAAATATTTAACAGAAGCAAGGGCAAGAAAAGATTATGGCGAAGAAAAAAAAACGTAAAAAGAAAAAAAAAAAAAACCATTCGTATAACGTAAACGATGAATACTCGTGGGCATAATTTGATAAATTATCTCAAGGCATGAAACATTCACTTTTTTTGTATCCGCTGGACTCGTGAAGTGATTACTTCCAAGGTATTATTTTCCCTACGTAAATTAATCTTGAATTAGCCGCAAAAACTGTGCAGCGAAAGTAGCAGCAGCAGCAGCAGCAGCAGACTTTGTTTTAAAACTCAAAGAAAATCCCGACATGATAATGAGAAAGAAGAACGAGAAAAAAGAAGTTTAAAAGTTAAGTTTACAAGATTGCTCTGCAACAAGCAGCACCAACTTTGCACGTAAAGTTTGAACTTGTACTGCTCAAATTTTGAAGTTTTCTGCGATTTTTCCGGAAAAATTGGGTTTTAAAAAAAAATAGAATTTGTTTCGTTCTGTGTTTTTTTTTTTTGTTTTTTTTTTTTTTAACACACATGCAGCGATTAAAGTTACCTACAGATTTTTGCGAATTATATAAACAGATGATCTGTATAGAACTATGAATACGAGAATGTTGTAATTTCGATAATCTTGTTAAAGAAAATCTGAAGCGTAATTTGTTTTAACTGAGATGGAACGATTTTTCTTGTTATTTATTTATTTTTTATTTTTTTTTCGTTTTTTTCTCTCTTCTCTCGAGCAAGTCGACAAGAGTCGAAATTAAAATTTCAGGGAGGTGCATGAGAAAGAAATTAGAGGGAAAGATTATATATAAGAAAAGGGCGTTTTTCTTTCGTGCTAATTCGAGACAATGTATATAATATACATACATAGCAGTCTTTTTGCATTATACCGCTAAGAGAATCTCTCTAATTAAGGGACGAATGGTTTTTGCTAAACGGCGAAAGCTTTAAATAAAGACCAATTTGCTTTCTCTCTCTCTCTATCTCGAAGTTCTTTACTTGCCTTATACCATGTATAACAAATTGTACATTATATACACGTACAGAGGGAGGCTTTGGCAAATTATACCTTTTAAGATCCGACATTATACGAGAATTTTACATAACTCCCTTTTACTCGTCGTGTAACGTGTAACGAAAAAACGAACAGGCCGATTAACACGATTTAAAAATCGTAAATCGTTGGCTCGCTCGACTCGGGGATTAAAAATTCCGTATAAAGAGTGAAAAATCGGAAGAAAAAAAACATGAAAAAAAAAAAAAAAACAACAAGCAAACCATTTTAATAAATTCATCAACGAAGCCCCACTCGGTAAAAATTCACAAACGTTGCTCGTGTTTTTCACAATAAATGAAAGGAGAGGAAAATAAAAAAAAAAAAATTAAACCCCGCATGTATATATGTATGAACAATTAGGTACGAGATAAAATGACCGTCAAACCGTGAAAAGGGTCGAGCGAGCGTGACGGGATGAATGATATCGAGGATTAAAATCTCCGCCATCTATATAATACACGTGCATATATACATAGATACACACATACATACATACATACATATATATATATATTTAGGTACAATACACATATGCATGCAGATACGCAAAGAGAAATTTTGCATCGCAGTCACGTATCACGTCCGCAAGTTCAATGATCCCATAATTGCAGAGTCACAACCCCCGTTTGCGGGCGGAATATGTTCGTTGCGTAGAAAGAGTGGAGAGAGGCAAAGACAAAGAGAGATTAAGAGAGAGAAGCGAGTAAGTTGGTAAAAACCGAATAAAAAACGCCATTATTCTCCTCCCTCCCGTCTAGATGCTTCTTCGCTCTGCACCCCTTTCTCAATTTTCTCACTTTTCTCACTTTTCTCACTTTTCTCACTTTTCTCACTATCCTCCTCTTCCTCCTCCCTCTCCCGCGGTATAACTATATGTATTATACAAAAGTCGGCATTCTCCTTTCAAAAACAAAAACAACCCCACTCTTCTCTCGTCGCAGGTGTTTCTAATTTTTGAACCGCCGATTCACCTTCTCACTTCTCTTTACATGTACATTAAATATACCGGGACAATCTCTTGAAATTTGAAAATGAACCGCGCATGCGCGAGTTTTGTCGGCTCTTCGCGCAGGCTGGCCAACCCGAGTTTTCGGCTGTCGAACTGTTTCTGCCGGCGATGTGGTTGATACGAATTTTCGAGGTTAGAATCTCAAATAATTGAAGTAGCGACTCGGAAAGGTTTTGGAAGCGTTTGTTGTCGGTTCGGAAAGTTGACTCTTGAAAGAACGGTCGGAATTCAATGCTTATGCTCTCTGAGAATTCAAACGTCCACATTTTGTGTACGTTGGCACGCCTGCGTCGCGGACCAGAATATCGCTGCGGGAAGATTTCGCCGACCAATGAGATTGAATTACTTGGCGCGTGCGCGGTTGATTTTCAAGTTTCAAGAGATTGTCCCGGTACACGTATGTTCCTTCATTCTTCTTCTGCCTCTAGATTATTATACCCTTTTTTCTCTTCGGTTAGAGATCAAAATATTCTACTCATACGGTTTAATAACGAAGGAAAGTAAATTGAAAAAGAGAAACACCGCTTGTTAAACTTTTCATTGTACATAAATTTCGGGAAATTCTATTTTTGATCGAATAATACTGGCGTAGAATGCGCGTTACAGGTAAATTCAACTGATGGGTATATTTAATTGTGACAGTTATCATGGCAATGACGATGTATTGCATACGGTATAGTTTGAATCGATTTGAATCCGAAAGCTCCGTTGGAAAAACTTGTTGAAAAGTCAGTTGCATAAGAAGATATAATATCTTGGCTGGCTTGAACGCATTTCAACTACCACTCATCGTGTGTACACGTCTCACAGATCTGAGCTGCGAATCAACCGAGCGAACGAATTGCTTATATATTGTACAGAGAGTACACAGCTTAGGGCGGTGCATGATTGAGCAATTTTAACACTTGAAAAGTCAAAGTCTATACGTGTGTAGGCGTCGTTGTAACTTGCATAAATGCAATAAACCGGTTACACGTACGTGTACGATAAGTGTAATATTATCCTGACCGCGTACAAATTTAATAAAGAAAACAAAAATAACTCGAAGGATAGAAATAACCCTGCGCGACAGAAATAATCGGAACAAAAATAAATCAAGTAAAAAATAACGCGAACAGAAATATCTCGGGACAAAAATAACTCAATAAAAATGAATAAAAAAAAAAAAAGAAATCAAGACGATAATAACCCGAAACAAAAATGAAACCGAAACGAACATAACTCGAGACAAAAATGAGCCAAACAAAAATAACTCGTGTTAAAAAATTGATGAAAGATTGTCATAAAATTGAATTACATTAAATTGAATGAAATTTACTTAAAAATGTAGATAACCTTTGTCATGGGTTATTTTTTTAGGGGTTATTAATTCTGAAACATTTGGTCCTTACAGCAAGTTGAATCTGCACAGCGCCAATTGGAATTAAGTATCGCAAAAAAAAAAAAAAATATGGCTGAATCGGACGATAAAATAAAATAACGTAGCTTTGAAAATTCCCTCGAGTCTAATCATAGATCAGGCCGTACATTGTACAAAATATTCGACCTCATAGGACGGAGTTTAGAAAATGTCGTCTTGCCTGCCTGATCATCTCGCGAAACTTACCGAAAATCAAATCGGGAAGGGGAATCCGTGAACAACGTGGGTGAACGAGGGAGAATCGAGTCCCATTTCCGGTTCGAAGAACCGCGGAACACGAAGCAGGAAACTCTGGCCGCCTTACAGCTGTGCTTGACTGTACTTGCGAGTCCTGCAAGACTAACAGATACCATCTTTTTACGAGAGTCGGACAAGCGGGCGGGTCGGTATCGGAGGGATCTGCATTATCAGCGGTGCACAGCTTTTGGTCCCATTCGAGGGATTACGAGCACCCTTCGTAGCAGTTCCGTGGAACCATGGCGAAACGAAGGACCCTTGGGATCGCTAAGAGAAAACGGTGATGCAACTATGGCGCCATTTTTAGCCTATTTCAGCCGCGAAAAACTTTCGGCAAATTTTTCCTCGTGTTTGTTTCACACTATCGAACATTGAAGTTGTGGATTACACGTAGAAACGATTTTTGCTCGTTTATTTTTTTTTTTTTTTTTTTTTGAAAATGGCAGGTGTAATATGGTTGCCAAAATCTTGAGTATAAGTACGATTGCAAAGTCACAATTACGAGCAAATGACGAAAGCTCCGAATGGTAAAAAACTCTGTATTATATTCGTCTCAGAAATTTTCGAAAATATAGAATCCATCTGATGATTCTGTCCATTCCACGTTTTCGCACTGTTTGGAAATTCGAAAACGATTCGGGATGAGTTTCGATTTTTCAGACCGACGAAAGAGTAAATATTTCAGAACGAACGATGAATCCGAATTACGTCTATTTTCTTCATTCACCGGTATGTCATCGTATTCGAAAAAAAAAAAAAAAAAAAAAAACGAAATTGAATTTAATTACCAATACTTTTCTTCTGTCATATTTGGTGAATTCGAGATATTTTTTGTACTTTATTTGTGTAACCGAAAAAACAGCTCATTGTATTTTCCAGCTCACGTATATATCTTCGTTCCCGAGTCGAGTCATTACCGTCTTTGTGATTTGAATGAAAGAAAGAAAAAAAAAAAAAGGAAAAAGAAAAAAGATGAGATTGTGCTTCGTTATTTTCTTTTCACGTACCTTCCGTGTTTTTGTTTTTCTTTTCATTCGAAAAAATTGAGAGACGTTCCTTTGGTACGCGATCGTCGTTAGACGATCCTAAAACTACGTTTGACGAAGCTATTCATTGAAGATCAAGCCGAGCGAAGTTCAGACGGACTGCCTCGTACATGCATAAGGGTAAAGAGAGAAGCGAAGGAGCAAAACTTTGGCTTTCCCGAACTTCCCTCCTCCCATTTCCGACTTTGAATTCAAACCGATCCTAAAACTGCACGGTCAGATTATCGACTTGTTAATTATCACTCAGAAGCCTGATTTCGCAAAGAAATCAAATCGAAACCCCTGCAATATAAATTGCAAAAATTGCGAATAAAACGGTAAAAAAAAAAAAAAAATTGAAATAAAATTTTTGAAAAATCACTTCAGATATCGCAATTCGCGAGATAATATGTAATAAGATTCTGCAATCAATCAGGTCAGTCAACACTAGCTTTATCTATGTACATAATAAAGCCCACATCGAACATGAAAGGGAAAATATAAGAAACTTTTCTGAGTGGGGGGAGGAAAAAGGAATTTTTAAATTCATTTTACCGTTGAATGAAGAATTCGAACGTTGGGAGACAAGGACGCGATTCGCGATTACTGTAATAAAATGTTGAAGATCGGTAATGATCGCCGATTACTCTGTCCGCTGCTGTGCTTCGTTATCATATAATAAGTGCATATAAATATAATAAATTCATATACGTATATGTACATGTAGATATAGAACAGGATACAAGCAGCTGTTATCGCATGTGAAGCGTACGGTTGTTACAGGTCAGCGGACTCTTACAACTCTGCCAGAATAAATACAGAGATTAAACGTATATATATATATATATATACACACGATGTGTATCTTCTACAGGGATATATTAAACGCAGCGGAGCCATCGGCACGCTGCAAAGGGGCACGTGCATCGGCTAATAATAATCGTCGTGAGTTAAATTTTCTACATACAAATTATAATACCACCAGTATGAGAAAAAAAGAAAAAAAAAAAAAAACAGCTCGGTAAGAAGAAACAAAAAGAAAAGAATTTCTCTTTGTTGCTCTGATTTTTTTTCCTTAAACTTTTATGTCAGAGAACGTAGAATTTACAAATAAAATTATAATTATATTAGATCGCAGACTCGTTAAGTTTTTATATTACTGTAGTATTGTGAAGGGGGTGGTGATGGTTTACATTCTCAGATATTAAAATTCATGGAAAAAATCAGAACTAGAACTAAAAAAAAAAAACAAACATTGAAATCATTTGTTTTTTTTCCCCTTTGTTGAGCTGCGTATTTTTTTTTTTTATATATACATATATATATATATATATATATAAACATTAGTACAAAATAAAAGAAAAAAAGACCATGAAATTTTTCATTCAACTGTTGGTTTTTTGTGTCATATTTGAAAATGTCGATAAAATAAATTTTGTAACTAAGAACAATTTCGAAAAACCACGTTTACTCCTGCAACAAAAAAAACCACCGTTTACCAGTGCAATTAAAACATTTTTACACGCGAATTATAAACATGCTGTTCTAATTCTCGGCTTGAACAATTTGAGATTTCGTTAATTGCGTAAACGGTGAAAACGAAAAAAAAAAGAAAAAAGAAAGAATGAATAGAAAGAATAAAATTTTTGAAATTCGCAAATTTTTTTTTTTTTTTGCTTTCCAAGTTCAGAATTGATTTCAGGAATGTATTACATAGCCTCGCGGAAAAAGAACCCCAACTTGGGTATAAATTCGTACCCCCAACTCACAGGTGATGCTAATTTTCCATGAGAAAAAAGTTAAGGGTTACGAATTTACACCAAAGTTGGGGTTTTTTTTTCCGCGAAGTTATAGTCGAGTTTTGAAAGTCTGAGCTTCGCTACGCAGTTGATGCACGTTTTAACGAATTTTCAAATCTTTATCGTTAACATCCAGACGTTAACTTTGGATACCTCGCTGCTGACAAGAACCGTTAATGACGGTGTGGTGTCGAGTAATTGGCAATTCGCCAATTATCGATCAACCCTCCGCACGATGCTGCAGCATCGAAAGACGAGACGAACAATCAACGTTCCGCAATATCTGCATCCTAAACTCTGGGTACGTAAAGTCTGGGATTCGCCTGCCTTGACTTACACTATCTGTAAAAGTGATTGCAGAGGACGCGTGCGAACGTTCTTTTTCTATTCTTCATCTCGCGCTCTGCGTGTACCTTCTTAAAAGTTAAAAGTTACGGTAAAAACACCATTTTTTATCACTGATGTTATTAATTGACGAACGTTATCAACGATTTTTTTCGCAATTTCTTCGCAAAATTTCAATTATTCCGTTTACACGGATGGGTTATAACCAGAAGATCACATTATAATCGATAATTATTGCTACCAATGCTCACGAGTGTAAATATATTGGAAAATAGAAAGAAAATGAAGAAATAGAAAAACACCGTTAACCGAGATACGTGTGATATTTTATAATATATTATTTACGAGCAATCGTTAGTTCCTGTATAAATATATTTACGTACAACATCACATACGCACACACACACACACACATGTATTCTCGTTTATACATATATATGTAACAGATGCGATTTGCCAATACATGTATAACCCAACCGAGGCGTATAATATAAAATTCCGTGTGAATGATCGGCAGGTTCAATTTCAGGGTAAAAAGCTGCAATCACGCTTTGACAAACTTTTCGCAATAAATAACGTAATCGGGAAATTTCCGGTCGACTAATTTATCGCGATAAATGTCCAGCTGCGGCGTGGTTCGCCTGCGAGGAGGGGTGAGATAAAAACACGGCAAAAACTTTATTTCGATTTCGAAACGCGTGGTTGACGTTCTTTTCTTACGTCTTACGTATTTCCTTAGTCTTTGTTTCTTTTATCTCTCTTCTGCCTTTCGTTGTTCCTATCGTCGTTTTCTATACGGAACAGCCAACTAATCTCTCTCGCAGTTTCTGCAGAACGTCGGTTCTACATTGCGCTAAATAATAATCGCACAAAGCATGACTGTAATTATATACCAACGTACGACAATTAAATTTGCAAATCCACATCAACTCGCCGGACATTGAGTGATAATACAACAGCGAATGTGGACAGTTGATCAAAATTATCCGTGCAAGCGAAACTACGTTACAATCCACCACCGTATTCTGTGATAATAATAACAACAACAACAGAGAAAAACAAAAACAACAATAACAACAGTAGGAGTAGTAACAATAATTTCAATTTTATGCAATACACAATAAAATAACAAATTAAATTACCAATCAAATACGAAATTGTATAATGTAACGCAAATCGCAAGATTTAAAATCGGAGTATCAGAGAAGAAGAAAATTTCTATTATTACCGTTGATAATTTTTTTGGTGGAACAATTTTTCAACACATGTAAATCGATCGAGCAGATTCAATATTCGACCGTGTAAAATTTACAAGTACAGCGTGACATGGACGGATTCGCGAACGACTCGAACCCTTCGCTTGGTTCGTCGACAACGATAAAAAGGGTTCGAAGCCCTCCGCGAGGGTTACGAAGGGGTGGAGACGCCGACTTTATCCGCAACAGTCGAGATAAAAAATACAAATAACTCTCGTAATATGCATACTTGCAGGCGGCGTCTTACCGTATATGCCTAGATTTAGGTACATATACACGAATATTGTATATAAACGTACACGTAGGTATATATTTACACAAGTATACGTGCCGCGCGTGCGAGAGTCTCGCGATTTATTACGGTACGTATATGTAACAGGTATGATAATTGTATTATACTGTACGTTATTTGTATATTTTTGGTACATATATATTTTTGTATTTTTACACGCGGAGAGAAAGAGACCCAAGCAATTAATCAACGAATGTAAGCGTGTAAATTTAACACGATTAATCGGCTTTAGTCCAATAATCACCGCTCCCCGAATTTTATAACGCGTGTACGTGTATTGATTTTTTGTATTTTGTGCACAGACGTTAATATTTTTCAGACGATTTTACGAATTCTTACAATTACGAGGCTGAAGTTAGTTACGTTGTTGCAATGATTTGTGTATCGGGAAATCCGATGTTTCGTAATTTTCGGAATCTCTGAAATGCAGCAAATTATAATAAGGTGAATGAAATTTGTATTTTGAAAACTTGGCCACTTCTTCAAAGTCAATATTGAAAAATAGCGAACCCTCCCCCGAATGTTTCGTTACGCTAACTTTACTAACTTCAGCCTCGTTTTCGATTCGATTTTTGTTCGTCCGAAGAATGGGGTTCGAAAAAAAAAAAAAAAAAATTGACCAAAATTATCGACGAATATTTTTAGGGCAGGGGTTGAAACTCGTTAAACGTCAATGAAGCGAAACGTAGGTATATAATATAATATATACGTGAAATAATTTGCATATTTAACCGCTAATCGAGATTCATTAAAAATCTGCGAATGAATGTGAGAGATTTCGATTCTACGTTTCAGTTATCCATTAACTTCGTCACTACACTTCCATCAATATCGTAAGTAAATACCAAACTCATCTTCGCTCACTTCTGTGAAAAACGGAGAGTCGACGAGTTGTATAATACGTGCCGGTGCGATGTAAAAAACCTAATAAACAATGGCCAACATAGCAGGATAAATAGAAAAAAATTAATTAAAAAAAAAAATAAAAATAGCTTAACCTACGCATCGTGACTCGAAATCGATTTTGAAATATCGACAAGTTTTTCATTCGCTCGATTACTGTTATCGTTGCTATATCGTTATTTCTTTTTCGGAACGATATAAAAATGTTATTACGCCAAGTTTTATTCCGTACACGTTCTGGTCCGTAGAGTGTATATGAAATAAAAAAAAAAAAAAAAGAAAAGTTCGTGTATTATACACACGGTGATTATTGTCCCGAATGTAATATAACGACATCGGTTTTTTTTTTCATTGCCGTGTACGCTGTGCTTCGTATTTTCGCTTTTATTCTTCACAGTATATAAAGAACGAAAGTGAAAAAAGAAGTTACGAATTTAATGACTCCGTGTTAATATACCATATATATGCATATAATATGTATATGTATACAGAGCGTGTAATTTACGTTTATTTATCCTATTCTCTGAATTTTTTCTCAATCGGTCAAGGATTAAATTTCAATTTCAACTTATACACTAGCTTGAAAGTTTGATATTTCAACCCAGTTTTTTTTTTCTCTTTTTCACCGCAGTGCAGTTCAGCCGTTGCGACAATAATTATATCGTGCGCTGCTTTCTCCGCACAATAATAATCAACTATCCTACGTACGTATGGAATTATACATGTACAATTATATACGCTGTATATGTATATACTGCAAATTATAAATTCTGGGAATTAATGCGCGACGACAGGGATCGTCATAAACAAATACGCGATATTACCATTAATTTCATCTTTCATTTTACGTACGTATGTACCTATCGGCTTATCTTATCACGTTTAATTAAGTTACTAACATAACTATTGTAACGATTTATGCCGATGAAAAATGTTTATTTCGCGATTGTGGAATCGTTTGAAATTCGGTAAATCGTAATGAAACAAGATATATTAATACTTAGAAATCTTAGTTCCTTCAAAGTCAATGTAAAAAACAGAAAATAATGAATTTTACTCTATGTTTTGTTACAATAACGTTACAGACTTCAAACTCATTTCTTCTTCTCGTTTCACGACGAAAACAAACAATAAGAGACATTATAACGAGAAAATTTGACGACGCAATGACGAGATCCGAGCTGCTGGCAATCAACAGATAAGAATAAACATCTTAAAACCTCTCTAATCGGACATTGCCTGAAAAGTTTCATCGTGTTGAAGTATTTCTTTCACGCGTGAAACCTAGTAGTAAACAACAAACGCCATGTGTTCGTGTAACAATTACCAGAAGCGAGAGAATCGAGCACGTGGCGACTCGATTTATCGATGGATAAAAAATCTGTTTAAAACTGGCGCCTCGAGTCACGAACTTGAAGTTAGTAACGCTGCCAGTGACGAGATATCGAAAAAGATTCTACCGCTTAACAAATTTATAACGACTTGGTATTATTTGAGTATGAAAAATGCGGGTTGGTTACGATTTCAACTGAATTTCAGACGACAAATCTCCAGCTCCGAATCAATGATTTTTCATACGAACATCGATTCCGTCTCGGTTCGTAAATTCGACGAGAAAAGTTGCGGAAACAAATGAATTCGAAACAGAATATAACGAGAGTGAAAAAAAGAAGCACGCGCACGCTTACCAACCAGCAGAAAAAAAAATAACAAAAAAAAAACACACACAATAGTAAAAATAAACGAAGGTAGGGAATTTTTTGCGCTGAACTGAGACTGAATAAAACAGATTTACCGACGTACATGTATAAAAATTCGCGGATAACTTGACTCACCTTAGTGTCCCTGGTGGTGTGATAGTAGTAAACAAAGGCGGACATCCAAGCGCATGACAGGAGTATAACTATCTTCACATTCCGCCTCATGTCGCTCCTGTTTGGCTCCTTGGCTGTCAGCGTGACAACTCGTACGTGGTTTTGACGTAAGTGAGAATGTAAAGAAAAAAACGCCGAATCGTAGATTAAAAAAAAAGTGGAAATAAGAAGACGATTTTTAATCACACTGAACCTTGTTTAACCGGCATCGATACTCTCCTCGGTGTGAAACGATAATATGCGTAAAAGTTTATTCACAGAATATTACGGTAAGAGGTTAAGAAGGAAAAAAAAACAAACGAAAAAACGTAAACAAACATTACAAAAAAGAAAAAAGAATCACGCCGCTTCTGCGAAAGGAAGAGAGAGAGAGAAAGAAAGAAAGAAAGAAAGAAAGAAAGAAAAAAACCGAGGGGATGACGAAGACAGGAACGGAAAAGAGGGAGAAGGAGGGGAGGGTCGCACCACCGTAACAACACCCGTGTGACACACGTGACGACGACGACGACGAAGTCGAGGAAGACGACGACGGCGACGACGTATTTACGAATAGGATATAATAATTCACAGTTCAGCGACGGATGACAACGTGCTGATTATGATTACGGGTTTGTTATTATGCGACGCCGGTATTTCATCGAGGCTCAAACGGTCGCGACGATCCGCCAGTGATAACCAGCCCTGTCAAAAGCTGAAGCCATACTGAAACCGAATGTCCGCCAATTCAACGAACGCCTCTCTCGCTCTCCTGCGCCGTTCGCCCGAGCCTCTCTAGTCACTCGCCGATCTCTGCCCCTCGCAGCCTTTTAGTTCCAGGCCTCGCCGCCGGTGGCGCTGATCGACGCGTCGCCGCAGTAACTCTGTACCTCCCCCCCTCTCCTCCCTTCCCGCGACCCGCCGCTCACTCCCCTCCCCCACTCCTCTGCTTCACACAGTCCTCATCGCGAAAGGGCGCGAGATCTTTGGCGTCGCGACGCGCGGTCATCGATTGGAACTCTCTCTGCCCCCCCCCCCGTAGTCCCCCATCCCCTCCCCCCCCCTCGACCCCTTCCCTCGCCCTTGCGCCAAAAGCACTCGCGCGGGGCGGTTTCTTGGCTTCTGGCTTAAAACAGCCTTGCGGTTTTCAACGTTTTTCACGCATAATCGATCGTGTTAATTGACACGACGCACGACACTGATATTATTGGCTGTATAATGTACGTACACCTTTGGTTTGACGTTTGGTATTCGTTGGATTTTAAATTTAGCGGTGGATATACTAAGTTTAAAATAATCGATGAGTCGATTTGCCGAGTGTAAAGAAATAATCGAACGCGAATCGATTGAATCGGTGAAAATTAATCGATTAATCGACTGTTTTGTAGTTTTTTGAAACGGAGCATTTGAAACTGAAATTTCGTAGGTATCAGTACGTAGTCTTAATAGCGGATACGTTTTTTAATAATTTATAGTTTCGTTGAAAAATATTTTTCGATTTCAGGTGAAAATATTCGTTTATCTTTCACTTATCATACGAAATAGGTCCTTAGTAAGTAAGATAATGATAATAATTGATACTTTGAACACGTGAATTTATATTGTCGTGCATCGTTCGTGGGAGTAATAAACAAAAACCGATTGTGAAGAAAAATAATCGATTATACTCGATTAATCGAGAAAAAATAATCACTTTAATAGGATATCGATTATTTTTGGTTATTCTTAGGTTTTAAACATTACTGTAAAAAATTTTGTGGCAAAATCGAACGGTGTGAACTCATAGGTGAGGAACTATTTTTCGAACCAACTCGGAAATTTACGATGATTTATCCGAAACTGTAGGATTCAAAAAATTCTATAGCTATAATATAAATTAAAAAATATTATTAGGTATGTGTATAATTATCCTCCGAAATCGCTATCTCATTGAAAGACAGTTGCAAGTTTACAGTAGATCCCTTTGATTAATCATTTTATGTGCTATTCATCACGTTGTTATCGTTGAATGTCTGCAGTGTTCAAAATCACACCGTGGGCATTTCATTATTACTAAAAAAAATAGCAACATCGATACGACCGTTGAAAAATAAAAGTATTTATGCACGATAAGTCATTGTCAAATGAGATCCTACTTATTTACCGTTATTTGAAGCAATTATTCGAATTCAAAAATCAGTATTTATAAGTCCTTGTTTAAAGTTTTTATGCGTTTCGTTTCTCATATTTCTAGGAAAATCATAGCAGCCTCTACGAATATATTAATTTGACAAATCGATACTAATTTTCAATTTGCGAAACTCCCTAAATCAGAAATTCCTTCAGAAAACTATCTCGAAACTGAGTGAAAAGAAACGCATGACCGATTATCACAGTTTCCTGTTGATGGTCGTGACAATTACTCAAAATCCCTTGTGGTTTCAACGGTTACCCCAAACTTAACCCGTTCGTTTTTAGGCTGCATCCATCACGGGACGTGGTATAGAGAAATTTTGGCTTCTGCGGGATGCTTGCAGCCGACTTGCGAACATTGGAGAGTTTTGATCGATGGAAGAAAAAGTCTCGATATGTTGCACGACAAAGTTGTTCAAAGCTTTTGAAGAAAAACGAAGCGCAATTGAAAAAATTGTTCATTCATAATTCTGATATTATTTCCCTTCGTCCGAGAAAAAAAAGCCTTTTGAAAAATTCTGTTCCTCTCGTATGATGAAATTGTTGGACTAACAATAAATATTACGCCTTAATGTCAAAAATCTCTGGGGCATCAACAACGCGAGCATGAATTACCGCGATAACAGTAGAACTTCCGACTGATTAAAAAGTGGAACAAGCAAATTGCGGTCAACGCGAGAATCTCATTCGCATGACATTGCACTCGCAAAAGAATAAAAATTACGTTAATTGCAAGACGCAGATCGGCGTAAAAAAATAGAGATATTCGATCCTACGTATCGTTTGAGGAGGAGGCCTATTAGTCCTGTAACACTGATCATCGTTCAGATCATAAATCTGATAAAATAAAGACGTGTTTCTAACGTTATTGCGAGTCAAGTATCGGCGGGCATAATCAGGTGTACGTGGGAGATCGTAAAAGTGAGGAGAAGTAGCGAGTGCGATCTCATTTTTGGATGACGTCTGATTTTGAGGAGGTCGTCCAGTGTGATGGATGTTTTTTTTTCAAGTTTGTTTGGGTATTTTTTTTAAGACAAATCATTCAAACAAAATTTCTCATACTTTTCACATTATATTTATTGACATGTAAACAAACTTTCTGAATTTTTCGGAGACGAAATATCGATGGAAACTTATGTAAAAATAAGTGTAGACATTCTGTGGAATGGATTTTTGATGAATTGAAGTTTAGCTTAACGGCGACTTTTTTCATCAGATTTTGTGTTTTTTTTTCCAAATTTACGGCAGCGTTTTTATTAATTTCTTAAAAACCGTAGGTTGAATCAAAAATCCGTTCTACAGAAGCTTCGAGGATATATTAACGATTCTAAAAAGTCTTGGTTTTTGTATTTCGGCTATTCCGTTCGCCTAAAAATGTGGTTACCGTTTAGCTAATCGCTTTCTGTAATGCTCCACTTAAACGGACGTACAGTAGTCCGTCTTTAAGATAACTTAAAAACCTTTTTTCAATGGTTCAAAGCGAAAATCTGCAACTTTCAAATGCAATTTAGTTCACTCTGTTTCGTTCATTAGCATATAGTCACAATTAAACATTAAATATAATGATTATTTTCTACCGCTCTTATCTAGAAAACTCCTTTATGGTAATAAACATATCTTTTCGGTTGAACATTTAATGTAACCGCGAGTTTCTCTTAATTTATACGCTCCCGCCCCATATCCACTTACCCTTAAAACTATCAACTAGAACTAGGCTACTAAAAGATTTTGCAAAAATTGGAACATTTCGTCTTATTTCGTAAAAAAATTGTATACATGCATAGTTTTCAGTAAAGAATTGTTGATTTTCGTCAGGAATTGTAGTATCTTGTAGACTTTTCATAATTTTCATGAGAAACTATGTACATTTACAATTATTTACGAAAACAATTTTTTTCACAAAATCATACGAAATGTTCCAATTTCCCCAAAAATTCGTAGAAAATCATAGAAATCATTTTCACCAGGGTCGTTACATGAAATGGGCCCATTTTTACCCCCGCATTCCTTCGAACATTTGCCTCCTCGATTATAGACAGGGTGTTTCGTTACATAGGATAACACAACTCGCGGTTTTTGGACTTGCCTTGCCAGAGTCTGCAATGGATTTTTGCCCGCGACTTCCACTTTTTCACCGCTAACTTAATGTAGCAACAGCATTAACGACGATCTCATTTTGCGCGGGTCCTTGAATACCTCAGAGACGGTGAACCCGGAAGGAGAAGAAGGACGACGGAATTGGGGAAAGTTGAAGAAACGGGTCAGCGGAGAGATAAAGATACAGAGAAAATATTCAACAGCATGGAAAGGAAGCGGTTAATTGTACGCCGGTTCGATACTCACGTATACGTATACATGTAAACGTATTATACCGGAACAATCTCTTGAAACTTGAAAATCAACCGCGCATGCGTCAAATAATTGAATCTCATTGGTCGGCGAAACCTTCCCGCAGCGATATTCTTGTCCGCGACGCAGGCGTGCCAACGTACGCAAAATGTGTACGTTTGAATCTTCAAAGAGCATAAGCATTTAATTCCGACCGTTCTTTCAAGAGTCGACTTTCCGATCCGATAACAAACGCTTTCAAAACCTTTCCGAGTCGCTACTTCAATTATTTGAGATTCTAACCTCGAAAATTCGTATCAACCGCATCGCCGGCAGAAAGAGTTCGACAGCCGAAAACTCGGGTTGGCCAGCCTGCGCGTAGAGCCGATAAAACTCGCGCATGCGCGGTTCATTTTCAAGTTTCAGCAGATGGTCCCGGTATGTAAGATATTTTGCACAGCCATGAGCAGCCAGCTTCCATTCGTCCGTGAAAAATTTATACCGGATGTTTCTGCAACCGGTTGTTTCTGTTGAGTACCGAGAGTGAACGCAAATGAACGGTTTCCATTAATAATACGAATGCGGAAAGTTAGTGAAGCCTATAAGAAGAAGCGATCCGTTGCTTATACGGAGCCCGAGATTTTAACGGAGAAATTATTATAACTGTGGCTATAACACCGGGGGCATATAATAACACGATGCAGTTTAACGTGACAATAATAACAATTTAACGCAGACCTGCGAGGTGCGGGTCCTGTTTAAAATACCCTCTTCCGTCTTTCTCTTCGACTGCAATTACAAGTTTCGCAATCACACTTGCAAATTCTTCGCTTTTTATTCGTCCATGCTCGTCTCTCGAACAGTGCGGAAGAAATGGTGAAAATTTGCGATCCGACCAAATGAAATCGACCTTACGTCAGCGTCCCTTTTTCCCGCTCTGCACGATGTAAAAGAAAATGAACAGAGGCCGTCTCGACCAACTTTGACCAAAACACTGAAAATTATCCGCAAGATACGAACGAGACGTTAAGTCAAGGGTTCAATTCGACGCGTATAATATCGCTGGGGGGACCGGAAGTGGGGCGAAAATTATAAGAGAACATACTTAAGGGGGTGTATTATGGCCGAATGTCGGCGTGTGCTCGAGTGGCTTTTTGCCTGGAGGTGCGCGAAGCTTCTTCTTCTCAGGAAACGGCCGGGGGCGAGTAGTCGTGACTGAGAAAATTAATTATTGAGTAATTCCCGAGGGTCGTAAACAAGTCCTAACGCGCCTTTCCTCCTTCCCATCCTCTCGGATATTCTCCACGTCCGCCGAGAAGCAGGCGTCGTCTTTGGTCTCGACGCGGTTTGTCTCAACGATAGCTACAAGGCACCGAAACTCGACGTCGGTATCCTCGACTTAATTTGTCGGCTTGGTAACGCTCCGTTCCCCACCGTGACACATTCTGATTGGATCTTTCTTTCCTCCTTTGCTCCGCTGCAGCGGAGCATAAAAACGCCTGTAACTTATCCGGGAAACGTCGTCGAGAGGCTCTGCAGCGAAACAACGCCATTGATCTCGGTATCTGCACTGCAACGTGATTTTCAGCCTATCCAGTTTTCCATCCTTCGCTCAACTTCCATTTTCACTTTTTTTTTTATTCATCTATTTTTATCAACGTTTCTTTCACCGCTGGAAAGCAACGCTGCGAGACGACTCGGACGATGCGATATACGTAACTGATAATATCCGCAAGTCTTTGGTCTAAAAGCAATCCGGAATTGAAACGCACACTGAGAGAAATTTTTAGTTTTAGTTTCATTTTTTACCACAATCGAAAAATATAGCTTAGGAAATGAAAATTAGTTTTCTAGCTGTAACCAGAAAGTCTCCGTTACTATTCTTTCTCATTACGATCACTGTTACTATATTTTCTTGCAACTGTTACGAAAATTTAATGCTTGCGCAACAATACCTAAATTGACGTTAAAGCCTTATTTAACTAAAAAAATAGAATAAACCTCACAAACTGATTTTGCGTTGCAATAACCAAAAAAGGATCGACAATAGCGCAAAATGGTTACGTGTACCTCAATTTTCGCAATCCCAACAATATTCATGCAGTTTTCTCAACGATACCTGTTTTATTGAATTTTTCTACTTACTATTAACGAATGAAATTTTTCTCAGTGCAGAGACGCGTTTTGGGTTGTTTAAAGTGGTCGTAAAACGGTTCGGCAACAATCGACCGTAGGTTCAATTAAGTCGCTACTGTAAAGTACCCACCAGTAGCTACAGAAATTAAAAAGGGTATGAAAACATTAAACACAACTTCGGGAATATTATTTTGAACGGAAATGCAATACTTGTGAAAGCGAGGATCATTTTAGTGGAATTTTCTTTCAATTGTATTCGCACGGTTATCAAACCGTTCCATTTATCCATTATTCCGAGTACCTTCGTAACTATCTCGAAGATATTATGGTCCCAAGTAACCAGTTCCCTGATTTATCAGGATCCATACCTACGTCAGCTTTACGGTTAGTCACGAGTCCGGATGCTCTCTCTCTCTTTCCGGTCATGAATATGCTCAGGGTATACAGAAATCTTAAAGAGTCACTGTATAACTCGAGAGTGAGAATTTCATTTCACCTGCGAAATATGAACATTCTTAATGGACTCGTTAAGAGGTTGTGACGTCACTGATTGAGGCAGACTCTCAAAGGCCAACGGTACCGAGGTCTACGGATCACTGAGAGTGATCTACGCTAGATCCCGTCTCGACTATCGCTTTCTACTCGATCCTACGTCGCTTCGTGAGTTGCCAAAAGGTAATTTTCAACTCTAATTCTCATCGTGTTTCCAATGCATGCGAAATGATTACCGAGGTTCGCTGGGCTCTCGTTTTTTTTTATTTTTATTTTTTTTTTCGCAGTATTTATGCTTTCTAAAACGTCCGAGCAACTCACTTGCCTGACTAAAAGAAGACGAAGATCCCGCTTGAAGGCCCTCCGTCTAGGAAAAAAAAAAACGCTTTCATATCGCGTTTTACAATGAGGCTGTGAATGGGCAGTGAAATTGGTAGACGCAGACAAGCTTTGATATCCTCTTCTTATACTCCGACAGCTTTATGTACACATATGGATCGTGCTCGGAAACACTCGTCGCGTTTTAACGTTTAGTGAGGTCGCTCTTCCTGATCCTCGAGTAACTTCCACCCTGCGATCCAGAGACCTGGAAATCAAAGCTTCGAAAGCCCGATTTCACGGACCTGAAATTTCGATCTATCTCACTGGATGCGTGTTCTCGGCTGTTTGTGGAAAACTGATCGATTCCGAGGAATACTTCCGGATTTTTCGAGATTATCGATAGTGCGTTTTGAACAAAAGAACCTATATAACGTGAGCCAAAAATTGGTGCTCAGTTTATTTATTGATTTCTATCTGAACAACGAACTCGAGCCGTAGGCTAATAAAGATATAAGATCCTAGCTTCTTACTCGTCGAGTTGCTGATCCTTAACTATAACGAGGAGCAAGACTAAAATAATGAAGAAATTTGGGTG
This sequence comes from Neodiprion lecontei, assembly GCF_021901455.1. NCBI lineage: Eukaryota > Metazoa > Arthropoda > Insecta > Hymenoptera > Diprionidae > Neodiprion > Neodiprion lecontei. Next base: position 40,237,957 of record NC_060262.1, on the reverse strand, counting down.
AAAACCTTGGAGCGGTTTTTATTGCAGACACGCGAAAAACGACGAGTTTCTAAGTCTTCGTAAATTGTAGTCAAACAATGATAATAATAGCTGACAAATTTGAATATTTTACTTCAGTGGCCTATAATCTTAAACCGAAACAAAAATATTCACGGTACAAGAGTTGGACTAGGAGCATTTACAGAACACAGGAATATAAGATGGAGGAAAAAGTTTCCTGTAAGGATTTATGAATGGCTTATTCTCACCGTATAATACCCGGAATGATATCTTATTGCAATTTTGTCTTTTGACAGTTGGGTATGTATAGAAAGTTGGGGAAAAAGAAGAGAAAAGAAAACAGGTGAAAAAACTCATCGGGTAGACAAATTTGTTAGGCAAATTTCTTACCTTTGATCAATGATCATTACTAACCAAGTCTTGAATTTGATTTTTTTACCACTTTTTGGTAATCAATTTCATAGTATGAAACTTTTCCCATTCGCATATCTTATGGACGAATTAATGTTCGGTAATAATTTTCTTACTAATGAAGCTGGCATTATAATACTTGATTAACTTTGCGATCGATCATATATGTAGACGAAATTTTATCAAATACTTTTTTTTCGTCCGAAAAATGAATCCACAATTTAGGAAAAATAATCTCCTTTTTTCCACCAAAAGCCAGTCTGTCTTCAAGCTAAGTTAAATTTGTCTCACAAGCGCCTCTAGTTGCGAATACGATAAAACTCTTGATTCCCTACGAATTGTCGTACATTGGTGTTAGTCAAGTTGCCGCGTTGCAGGCGTTGTATTAAATTTCGAACCTCTGACGATTATTGCTGAATATGAAAACGCGCAATTATCCGTTTGAATGCCAATCTCGTAATACAGCAAGGTGAAAAATTTCCATCAGATATCCAACTGACAGAGCGTGAAATTGAAAGATTGAAATTACGTGAAAGTTACAATTTGCGTGGCGAGAGTTACGACTGCATGATGGATTATACTCAATGATTCGCGTCGTTGACTGAAGAATATAAAGACAGTTGCCTTAATAGGCTTTGGTGTGACGAACGAAAATCGTCGTACGCTTGCGCTCCCTGAGATGTTCCAACGGTAGAGTTGAGAACTCATTGCAGAACATCAGAGAGTTAGCGATTTCGACATGATGCTGGCTGCATTCACCTTCCGAGTAAAACAGTCTTCGCAAACCAGTACTCAGCCTATGTGTACTTATCGACTTGTCGGCGATACAAGAAATTAATAATGAGAATAATTTTCTTCCAAAATTCGTAGCAAAACAGTGATTTGATTAAAGCATAGGTACGCGAGAGAAAAATGTATACATAGATCATAAATCGCGTGACTAATGCCAAAAGGGCGTATAAAAATTGTACGCCCTTTTGGCTTTTCAAAACCAAAAGGGCGTATAATTTTTTTTTTTTGTGCCAATCGTTTTGTCAATATATTCTAAGCCTAAAAATGAAAAAAAAATTTTCAAAGCCAAAAGGGCGTATATCTCAAGTTATAAAGCCAAAAGGGCGTATTATTTTTTTGATAATAATTTCTAATTTATTCCTTACTCAATAATATGCAATTTTTATTCAAAATTTTGAAAAATCTTGATTTTTTTATACGCCCTTTTGGCTTTAGGTCGGCAATTTCCTAAAGCCAAAAGGGCGTATATCTTGAGATACGCCCTTTTGGCGTTAGTACATCTAAAAATTTTTTTTTGCAGATCTTTACGTTTCGAGTGATTTTAAGTCGAATGGCAAAAAAAAATTTTTTTATACGCCCTTTTGGCATGGATCCCTATCTAACTGCTGTAGTACGCCCTTTTGGCATTAGTCACGCGAAATAATGACAGATCAGATGTAATAATGATGCAGAGACCAAAAAGTATATATATATGTATATGCGATCCATGTACGAATTAATATATGTATGATCCCTTTACGATTGAAACGTGATGCATACTATAAATTTTATAATTTTCCAGGAGACAAACTAGATTATCTACAATAATCGGCTATAATATGAAGATAGAAGAATTATTCATTTCGATGTATTCCATAACATTAATATTCATGATTATTGCAACAACTTTTCATTCGCTCTCTCGATCTCGAATTTTTGTAAGCATAAAATCGGAACGCTGTTTTAGATAGTCGCAAGTGAAGTGTCTACGTTGGTAGAGAAGCAGAATTGTTTATCGAAAAGTGTTCGTATGGAAAGAAATTCAGAGTAACTGTAATTCATCACGGATGCGGTAATTTTGATCGAGATGAAATGGATGCTCCGTATATGAGACGGTATTTAACACAGTGTAGTGACTTAAAGACCTAACAAGATGATAGGGAGAGAAAGAACTAAGCTTCTTAAAACTTCAAGTGTATTTTAACACACATTTGAAAGGTACGAGCAAAAATATTTATCATCCAACTGTCGCGTCGCAGAACGGCAGCATTATTAGCTGACCCGTTAACTGAACATTATATCTTTAGTTAACCGCTGAATATCGGAGGGTCTGGCCACTTGAGTCTGGAATCGGTAGGAAAGATGAAGTGCGTATTTCTTGTATGAAATGTGAAAACTAAAATCATTATACATCATATAATATTATCATACATCATACATCATACATAGTATTAAAGTTCGGGACCAAAGTTTGGATGTTCGGATGTTCAGAAAGTGAGGTCACCCAATTTTTTTTTTTTCTCTTGGCGCCTTCAATCTAAAATCAGCTAGCCGAATTCCTCAGTCTGGAAATAACCGCGCAGTAGAGCGGACGGAACAGTATCGTGCTCTGCAGATTTCGAGTACCAGGTACTCTACCTCCTGGATCCTGTGCTCCGGGTCCGCTTCCTGGTATAAATCGACTTCCAGGGCGAGCACTCCGTGGTTCCTGCGCTCTGGGTCCACTACCTGGTAAAACTTAAATTTCAGGACAAGCGCTCCATGGTTTCTGCGTTCCAGGTACGCTACCTGGTGCAACTCGACTTCAGGGCAAGAGGTGGACGAGGAGGACGAGGATTTGTGCTCGGTGAGTTGAACATTTTTATAATATTTAATGGCAATTGTAATTATATTTTGGCTAACATTTTTTAAACTTGTCATGTTCACAATAAATTATTCCAAGTCATTTTTCGCGCAAGCACAAAGTCAGTAGCTAAAAATGCACTCATCAATTTATTATATTATTAATCAATTAACGAATGATATTAATCCGTACGCAATATTTTTGATGTGCTCTTACACTAAAAATATTTGTTACTATTCAAGGTATAACCCGAGATGGTTCGCGGTGGTCGTTGGAGGTGGTCGGCGTTGGTCGGACGTGGTTGGCAGTCATAGTAGGTTGCTAGAGAAGAAGGAGAAGGCGGACGAGGAGGACCAAGAGGACGAGGACGAAGACGACGAGGATGGAGTTGATAGGAGGTAGTAGGGGGTGGTAGGCAGGGGTAGGAGTAGAAGTAGGAGTGTTAGGAGTAGTAGTAGAAGTAGAAGTGTTGGGAGTTGGAGTAGGAGCAGGGGTGTTAGGAGTAGGAGTAGAAGTAGGAGTATTAGGGGTAGAAGCAAGAGTGAGAGTGGGACTAGGGTAGGGCGGGGTGGGGTAGGGTGGGGTCAGGTACGGTACGGTAGGGTAGGGTAGGGCCCCATCACCCCACCACCCCATTACCTCAGACTACCTTGAGACCCTCAATCACCTGCGACGACCTCCATCCTTCTTGTATACCTCGTCCTTCTCCTCCACCTCCTCCTCCTCCTTGTCCTCCTTGTCGTCCTTCTCGTATTCGACTACCTCCGTTTACCTCCTACCACCGCAAACTACCTCCGACCTCCAACCAGGTCAAATCACCTTCAGCTACCTCCAACCACCGCCAACCATCTTTATACTCCTCGTCCACCTTGTCCTCCTCGTTTTCCTCGTCCTCCTCCACCTGCTCGTCCCCCTCGTCCTCTCCTTGAAGTCGAGTTTCACTAGGTAGCGTACTCGGAATGCATGATCCACGGAGCGCTTGCCCCTGCAGTCGTGTTTCATCAGATAGCGGAACTGGGACATCAAAAATATTGTGTAAGAATCAATATAATTTTTTTATTGACACATTTCACCAAGAAGATTAGGAGAAAATTACGAAAAATTGTAGAAATCTTACTAGCGCATTGATAGCTACTGAATTAGGGCTTGCGCGAAAAATGAATTAAAATAATTCATTGTAAACATGAAACAGGAACCACGGAGCGCTTGACCTGGAAGTCGGGTTGCACCAGGAAGCGGACCCGGAGCACACGATCCAAGAGATAGAGAACCCGGTACTCGAAATCCGCGAAGCGCGATTCTCATCCGTTCGCTCTACTGCGCGTTGTTTCCAGACTGAGGAACTCGGCTAGCTGATTTTAGATTGAAGACGTCAAGAGAAAAAAAAAATTTGGGCACGTCACTTTCTGAACATCCGAACATCCAAAGTTTGGTTTCGAACTTTAATACTATGTATGATGATGTATGATGTATGATGTATAATGATTTTAGTTTTTACATTTCAGACAAGAAATACGCACTTTATCTTTCCTGCCACTTCCAGACTCAAGTGGCCAGACCCTCCGATAGTCAGCCGTCGACTAAAGATATATTCTTCAGTTAACGGTTCAGCTAATAACGCTGCCGTTCTCCGATAGTTGTGTGATAAAAAATCTTGCTCCTACCTTTCAAATGTTTGTGAAAATACACTCAAAGTTTCAAGTAGCTTCGTTCTTTCTCTCCCTATCAGCTTGTTAGGTCTTTAAACCACTACACTGCGTTAAATACCGTCTCATATACGGAGCATCCATTTCATCTCGATCAAAATTAGTATTTAAAAAATTTCATGGTCAACCGTTTACCGAGTTTGCGTAGAATGCGCCTTATATAACCATCGAGGTTAAGATTCTTCATTTCCACATTCGTTCACAGTTGAATTTATGAGAATCTGTGATGGAAACTTCAGGATAGGACAAAGAAAACTGATGTCTTAGGCAAAAATGCGCAACAGGTATCGTTTATCAGGGCATTCGACTCACCGAACTGCCAATACAGTCAATTATTACCGAACTAAAGAACGGCCTAACGGACGAAACTACATATTTTGTCGAAAACAAACACTCCTAGATGATCTGATACTCTTCTTGTAAGCGTTAACTTCACGGATGGCCATTCGGTTGTCAATTGAGAAGACGACCGCGCAAAGTTAGAAGCTTTAGAAGATTGATCGCCGAGGGCGAGAAGGTCAGGTTGCGGTCGTAAAACACGCATTTCCAGGCGTTCTTTTATTAATTAAAAGCGAAGGCTTTCCTCTCTATTCCTCCCCGTATTTGGGAAATATAAATTTACCAACGCACCTCCGTCGGCGAGTTCAAACGAATAAAACGTCAACCAGATTAATTCTCGTTTCACGAACGCGAAACAACGTTGAACTTTTAAATCTGGAACGAAGCCTTCCAATTTTAAAAACTCATATTTCATTGATTATCAGAAAATCTGCTAGTCATGAAGATTTTAATCTACTTTACAGGGAAGAAAATATTCCCCTGAAAATGAATTAGCTAAACGGACAAAAAATTCAGGGAACTGCAAGAATCGTTTGCTTCATTTATTCCCGCAACGTAATTTCATTGTATTTCATGAGATCGATGGAATTTTTTTTTTTTACGAATCCTGAAGTTGGTTATCATCTCATCGACTCCTTATCACCAGCCTCACGAGTTTTTCTCTCGGATTTGGAATGCCAAAGAAACGAATCAAGCGGCATTATTTCACCCTCCACATCTCAATTACATAATAAATATTTATTTACAATTATGCGTACGCATATATATATACTCGCGATACAGTAAAAATTACACGCAAATGTCCGGACGAAAATTTCTCCACCATTTTTTCGTGTAATCTTGTTCCTCAATGTACAATTGTTCAACAAACGCACAACCCGGGACTAAAAACCGTTACGCAATATTTTTCTTCAGCCTTGTCTCGCTCCTATCCAACGAATCCAATAGTACAGCCAGTGAATCTGTCCTCGTCGACATTCGACCCAACAATAAGGGCGTTTTCATTGTTTCTGTGAGGGTTGAACAAGTAGTTCTTTTGCCCCTCGACATTTTTGTTCTGGTAAATGGTGATCGTCCTCGGTTTCGAAACGAAGTTAGCTTCCGATTTTCCGGGGCTGGAAAAGGTCCTGACGGGCTCCTTCTCGACGCCGAGGATGTCGTCGATCGAAACGGTCTCAACGTCGTCGGCTTCGCTCCTTTTTTTCGACGGATTCGTCTTCTTCCTTTCACCGACTGCGTTTGGAAGTAATTCGTTTATGTAGTACTCGGTGCAATTCTGGGCCTCCAATTTCGCCTGTGGCGTTTCACGAAACTCCTGGACCGTCAATGTCGTCACTATTCGCGAGAGTCCCTCCACAACTCGTTCCAACACGTGACTCTCGTTCGCGTCTCTTCGAATGCGAACTTGCACCGTTCCTGCCTGCGAACGGAGAGAACAAATTTCACTCGTCATTATGTTAAATAAATGTTATAATATTTCTCAGGAGTCACCCCCCTTATTAGGGATCGAATGTCAAAAATTTGTTGATTTTTTTTTAAGACCTTTGAAACGGAGAATCATGCACGTAATATTGATGATAAGTTTGAGAAAACATCCACCGGTGAATATTAATTACCGCAAACTTGCCAGCCAATTGGAACAATTAACAAAATGGTCTTAGAATGTGAAAACATACGTTGGATTTGAAGATTGTCGTGAAATTCGGACCTTGAATTTGAGGTAAAAATCATCGGATTCTTAAATATATGTTACAGAAGAAAATTAATGAAATTCACTTGTAAAAACATACCGACTGTATATCGATGGATGATTTGAAATAGCGACTGTACAATTCGTACGATCAAAAGTGTGCAATTATATCTCATCGGTGACGTGATGTCGAATTAGTGACGAATTTCATTCGAAATGCTTCATTACGATGTTACACAAGTGTGAAATCACTTTTTGATGATTCATACGCGGATTGAGGTCCCGTCCGAATTTTATTCACTGGATTAGTCATGATGATTGAGGAGCTTACGAAACCTACGTGCTCTTTACTTTCATCGCACGTGCCGATCGGGAGTTGATAAACTTTCGTTGACAAAAGAGAAGATTAACCGGTTGACCGGTACGAGTTTTTTCAGTTTTCGTACCAAAATTGGTACCCGGGATTGTTTTGGGCGGATAATACCGCGATGCGTCTAGAATGCAGAATTCGGATTCTCCGTTGCAACTGCTGCAGTATTCGCACCCGATTGGCGTTTCCGGTTCCGCTCGGGCTTTACTGCTGGCGAAAGGGGTGGAGGGTAGCGGCGAGAGGCGACGTGCCGTGAAATTGTTTTGTAATTTCAGACTAATGTTCGCACTGCAGTTGCTGGGTAGAAGATAACCGGATCGTAACGATAGGACCGTGTAACAATCCGTCTTGCGATACGCCGGCAATTTTCGAATGCCGTAAAGTCGTCGCACAATATCCACCCCGGATTCGATACCGGCCGGAAATTCTCTCTCTCTCTCTCTCCGCGAAATATTACTCCTATTCTACAAAAAGGATACCTCCATACCTGTTTCTCCGAGGGTTTTGTGCTTCGGGGACACGGAGTAACGATATTTCATCGGTTTTTCATTCACGTTTCGCCGCGCGGAAATCAAATTGGAAAAACCGAAATTTTATACAGTGGCGGGTAAAACGAAGCGGGATGAATACACAAAACACAACATTTATTTAACGTAAAACAATCGGTGCATTTCCGTCCGAATTATTTCATCAGCTCGTGGACGAGTCAGTTTTACATTGCGGGAAAATGTTTTCCGTAGTATTTTTCTTTCTCTCAAGTTGTTATTATCATTCTACAGTTCGTTCGTTTCTTCTTTTCTTTTGTTTTTTTTTTTTTTTTTTTTCATTTCTCCGAGTACAATAATCTTAGGAACTCTTTCATCGCAGGCATCGTCGAATCTCTAACAATATCCGCGAAATAATTTTGACAAGTGGTAGCATTATTTATACTCACGAGTTTCCCGAAAGACTGAGTCCAGAATCTCTCGTTCCTAAACTCGAGAACACCGTCGATATTCAGAGCTTCTCGAAGACATTTGTCCAGCTGCTGACCCATGTAATGAGGAAGCTTCTGCACGAAACGAAAAACGATAAAAGAGAAATAATGACTTTGGCCGTGCGTGAATTTGATAGAAAAATAACGACCTCGCTCATCTACCTGCAATATTATGCTGGCTGTGTAAAAAGCCAATGGCAACATAGACGTGGCCACGAGTCCAACGAGGACCAAGGTGGCCGCAGTGTCCACGACGAAGATGTCCCTGAAAATGAAAATAATAATAACAATAATAAAATACAACAACGGATGTTGAGTGAAGTAAAGAGAGACGTAAGGAGAGAAAGAATGGACCGGACAGGCACAAGCTCATCTTCCTTTTTTCTTTCTGTCCAGAGAGGAAATTAGAGTTGGAATTCTCACGGGGCGGGGTTGAAGTTCGGAATTTGAAAAGTTCCTAAAGCGCCTAATGCCGAATTTTTCGGTGGCCAAACTTTAAGTAAAGAAATCAAACTCGTACGAAACAACAAAGTTTCGAGTGGTCGGAAACCCGACGGCTCAAGGCTCCGAAATGCAAGATTTCGAAAATTCAAGTTTGGATAGAGTAAAATTCGAAAAATTAAAATATAATCATACAACGTTGTTCATTCGTCGAGCGTGTGGAAGAAATCGGAAAAACCGAAAATCAGAATGACCAGAATTCCGAACGTAAGAGTATCGAAAATTCAGTGGCGAAATTTCATCAAGCCAGAAATTCACAGAACTGAAAGTTTTCGATCATTCGGAATTTCGATACTTAAGATTTTTAAAGTTTCTCATTTTCGCACTTTCGGAACTTTGAGCGTCGATTCGTTTCGGACGATTTGAAACTTTGATGTTTCGTCAAAGTTCGATTCCTTGACTCCAAGTTTCACGACAAAAAAAATCGGAATTCGGTGCTTTCGGAACTTTTCAAGTTCATAATTTCAACTCCGCCCCGATTCCCACCCGAAGCATGCGGGAACACGAAGAAAGGGTTAATCGGGGAAATCAAAAACAGGGATAAGGTGAAGGATGGAAGAATATACGCGGGCCAGGATATCAGGACACGCCTAACGTCGTTCCCCTTTTCGGTTTACATTTCGAAAGCCCGGGATAGGGATCCTCCCCTCACACTGATAAATAACCGTGTTTACCAGAGACGTGAGTTCGTTACCAGTAATGGATGAGGAGGTGAGTTCCGCAGAGAATCGCGGCGCCCAAAACGTTGCCGCCAAAAATAGGATTGTAGCCCTTCAGCGTGGGGCAGGGCAGAGCCCTGCATACGACGTGATCCAGCGCCGCGTCTCGGTGACTGTAAACCGTTATCACGTGTGTCACGATACCCAGAAGAGAACCGAGCCCAAGGCGTCCTCTGTGAAATATTTCAAAGTCTTCAGAGAGAGAGAGAGAGAGAGAGAGAGAGAGAGAGAAGAAGCGAGCAGATTTTGCTCAAAACTCGAAAAAAAGAGGGACACGTCAAAGCTTTTCCTAGAATATACTTTGCGAAATGCTGAATTTACTTTTGAAACAGATTTATATGAGATGGGTGTTTTTTTTTTTTTTTTTACATAAAATTTGAAGAAAACAAATTATCGACGTTGCAAAAAGTACGTGGAAATGTTCATTCGGTACAGTGCCCTCATTATAAACCTGATACACTGTTAACAATGATTGTGAATTTATTGTACAAGTGTTGACAATTTAGGAAATCAGGTTCCAAATTTGTAAATTCGGTGCAGCAATGTAAATTACTATTTATTTGTTTGAAATTTTACTAAAATTTATAGGAAAAACATAAAAAAGTAATTTGAATTTACTTAATTTTTTGGTAAATTTATTGTAAACTCGAAACTCAGCTTCTCCTTCTTCTTCGCATGTATGGCAAACTTTTGATCAAGTCCAAAAAGTAACCAAGCCCCTTAATGCTCTCTGTGAAATTTTCAACGATTAGAAAATTGCTTCGCGTTTAGTTTGTCTGGATAAAAATCAGACCGAATCTGAAGAGTCCAATTTGAACGCAACAACGCTGCAGCAAGTTTATGAAAATGGTCATTTACTGCACTGCCCTGACTCTAATCACAGAGTGAACCTTACTCAGAGTCACAGAGGATAAACTGACAATGATAAAGCAACTTTTTCATCATCCTGTAGATAATGTTTCATCAGATTTATTTGTTTAAGTCAGACAATTGTCGGTGGGTCGGAATGCCGATTTTACCTTAAAGATTTAGACGGTAATCGACACCCACGGACTTTTACGTCTGGCTAGATCATCGCCGGAGTTGAGTCGAATAGAACAGTTGCGTGATTGGAAGCATTGATTGACGTTCATTGATCTTTCACTTTTACTGTGTTATAAAAATAAATAAATCTTCGCATCAATTTATCGTCCGCTTCAGTGTGCATATCATCTGTTGCAAGTACGATTCGTTTAGTTTCACCAAGCAAATATACTCGCAACCAGAAATCCCTGATCGTGATTATCAAACGCATTTTCGCTCCGCTAAAAAGCTCTACCTTATTGCTTAGGTACGTACACTGAGAGCAATTTTTATTTCCGGTTACCGCTCAGTCCTTAACTATTTTCATTTTTTACCACAATCGACAAAATACAGTTCCAGGTAGAAAATAAAAATTAGTTTTATAGCTGTTACCAGAAAGTCTAGCATCCGTTAATATTATTTCTCATTACGATCACTGTTGCTATATTTTCTTGCAACAGTTGCGAAAATTTAATGCTTGTGCAACGATAAATTGACGTTAAAGCCTTGTTCAACTAAAAAAGTGAAGTAAACCTCAGAAATTGATTTTGCGTTGCAATAACCAAAAAAGGATCGACAATAGCGCGAAATGGTTAGGCGTACCTCTTTTTTCGTAATTCCAACAATATTCAAACAGTTTTCTCAACGATACCTGTTTTACCGAATTTTTCTAGTTACTGTAACAAATGAAATTCTTCTCAGTGTACGTATAATGTATTTGTGAATAAATGGTGTATCTCGAGCGTCACGGAACCTCGTCTTCCGACTCGTAGTGCTTTTCTGAAAATCCGATTGCTCGTACAACGAATTTTCATGAGTTTCCGGAAGTTATCGAAAGTTCGAGAGAAACTGCGGGACCCAACGAAGAACCGGAAATTGAGGGTGGATGCTCGCGAAACGTTCCGACAGATCTCTGGGGCAGCTGAAGCGAAACGGGAGCGGCGACCGTGAACTCGAGAGAATCCGGGGGACTAAATCACTATTGGCAAAGCGGGTCGACCTTGCTTCCGAAACTGCTAACCAAGCTCAACGCGGTGCAGTTCTGGCAATTCAGCGTTTTCCCCGGATCAATTACATACGGACGTATACGATCTACGTCGCAATTAATAACCGCGGGAGATCGCTCGCAATTATTGCCAGAGAACACAACCGTATTTCTGTCCCTCTTATCTGGAGCCAATGGCGAAAAGCAAGACCGGCACACGGGGCAGAAATCTTCGTACTCTGCCTCGATAATCGCGACGAAGAGTAAATATTTGGCGAACTATAACCCGGGGCGAGCGATAACCACGACGTTGTGAGAATGGAGGAAGTGGGCCGACCTTTGAGCCGTCGTACTCATTCTATCGCGAGCATACTTCTTTATAGGAGTACGAGGTTGCTTTGAGGCCGTGGACCTTTGAATCCTCCGAGACCCATCTGCGTGTACGGAGAGCGTAATGCAACGTCGAGATAATCCGTAAGACAGTCCGATGAACATTGGCCTTGGGAGAAGCACGAACGGATCTCATGGTCCAGATTTTTATGGACCGGATGCCGAAGGGACGAAGAGTCTCCTTCGAACGATAAAGAACCATTGGAAGTTCCGATTATATCGATGAGATCCAATAATCGCCTACCAATCCTTGTTTTTCAATGACAGACTACAAACTTTAGGAAACCAATTTTAAAACTTTATCAACTAGACTCTATGAATTCGGTAGAATTGAATGATGGATTGCTGGTTTTGTTAGATTGATGTACGGGAACACAGGGTTCAAACGTTATTTATAAAAATTGAGTTGCGATATAAACAAAAAGTAGTCTCTTCCGTGTGCGCACTGATTTCTTCTGTCTTGGGGAAGAGAGGGATGATCAGTTTTCGCTATTCGGGAATTCGATGATCGCGTCAGAACGATGACGAAGATTGATTGTGTCCTAGATAGATTAGATTCCTGTTTGTGACTGACAGACACGTGTGCTGTCACGCACTCTAAGTACCGCATTCCGAAAAGTGAAACTAGTAAATATTCGGAGTGCATAACGGATCTGCTTGCATTTAACTATAGAGTTTTCTATCCGACAACACTTAAACATACGGCACCATTTTTTATCCTCTAATCAACTATCAGGTAGCAACAGCCGGACCAAATGATGACATCATTCTAGTGACTTATTGTTGGTAGCAAACGTCAGTGATTGGAGTCTGGCAGTCCAGTCAAAATGAAACAAGAATACGGTAAAGAGACCGTTATTGGTTGTGCGAATGCAGTAATAGTCATTAATGATCAGGACTTATCTCGAGCTCCTTCTTATACCTATAAGGGATATCGTAACCGGGAATGAGGAATCGATGGTATCGTATTTCGGCGAGAGAAGACTCTCACAGTACTGTTATTGCTTCGGTTTACACTTACAGGCAAATTGTGAACAGTTGTGCGATAACTCGGATAGGAATTCAAAATCGAAACAATCACACTCAAGCACCCATAGATGAATATACATCTGATATCGTTAATCTAATCTCTACCGAATCGTTACCGACGCTGGACTCGGTTGACTCCAACTCACTACACGGCTACATATTAACGAAACACTGAGATAACGATGACAGCGTTACAGACAAGGACAATATCGGTATGACGTGAGGTGATTTGATTATTTCGATATGAAACTTTACCACGTTTCACCGTCAGGCTTTTAGAGGAGCTTTTGTCTTACGAGGAAGGTATCCCAGGTCGATCTCTCCGATTTGATTTCTGGACTAGAAAACCAAGCGACACGTATTTTATTCTTTTATCTGTCATTAAACGGTTTAAGGGGGTGAGACCACCGTCAAAAGTAAGTCATGTCGAGGGAAGCTTTGGCAGTTTTTTTTTTTCATTCGACTGAGAGAATTACATTTTTCGTTTCTTGTTACGAGAAAACTTTTCCAGTTGGATTGGTTGAAAAATATTATGTTCCTGTGGGTGTAACCGCCAAAGCGCCGATTGGCATGCCTTACTTTCAACGGTGGTCTCACTCCCTCAAAGCCTTTAGTGGCATGTAAAAAAAAACACGTGTCGTTTAATTTTTAGTCTACTATGACATATCGCAAAAGAAATGAAATCAGTTCGTAGATTCATGAGCTATGCACTGTTCGAATGATAATCTAAATCTCGTGCACATCGTCCATTTTTGATAATTTATTTTTTGTCGTAAGGACTCTCGGTTCAAACGACGTCCAGCCGTCACGCAACAGTCTCAAATCACTTTTTTCTCGCTCTCGTTCGTAACCATTTATTCGAAAATCGCGCTCTCGTTTATACTCACGTGTGAATTGTCGGCTGATCCTTCATCCTTCCGAAGGCTTCGACGGCGATGAGAGAGGCCGCGGCTAGAGCTAGGCAAGAGGAGACTAGGAGAGCAAGGACCTCGTACTTTTCAAGGCCTAGAATCGACAGCGAGGATACGATGGGAACCTTCGGTTCCTCTCGTTGGACTTCGACCTCCTGTAGCAGGCAAGGACCAGATATCGAGTGCCTCGGAAAATGGAAGGCCAAGTTTTTCTTGTAATGCGGATAACCGGAGCCGGAAAATGATCGCGTGTGATTCTGGAGCGGCTTCTTCGCCGGCGGAAGGTCCTTCGGTGTTGCCGAGGAAGCGTTTTGGCTCACCCAAACGGAGACTAGACACACGAACAGAGCGAAGACGTTGAAGGCTACGGTGTTCGCGTACGCCCTCAAAGCTGGAATTCGTGGATATTTTTCGCGTGTTAGTATGCTCGACGGATTTTTTTACTTTTTAGTTTTTTCATTTCTCTATTCTCGCCTAATCTGCGCCGCGAAAACGCGACATTTGGCTCTTTCGACGAGCCATCAAGATATCGAGTCTTATCGCTCAGGCTCGACGTGTCCCGGAGTGACGTTTGACGGTATCGCTTATCCTCAACAGGTTTTGAGTCATGGCCAAACAATGCCTGAATCAAGCAAACGACGACGCAGTATTTACAATATTGGATTTATTTACCAATCGATTGGATTTGCGCGTTTACTACGCGGACGTTTTGGATTGTGAATTTGAAAAACCGGGGAGACATCTTACTCTGAAACTCACCCAAACTTCTCGTGGAATTTGCCCACTCGCATAGTTCGTAAACGACAATTGAATTGCACACAATCAAGCATAGTATCCATTTCGATTTCTTCTGGCCAAATATCTTGAAGATTTGTACTTTGTACTTAAGCGCCGCTGCCTGTTCGATATTTCCTGAAACAAGATACGAAGCACGTTTATATTTCCTTTTCACACTACGAACACGATAACGTTACAGTCGTGTGAATTGGCGCAGGTGAATATTATAATTCGCTGATGTGATTAACATTCGGAACTCGAAGATTTGAACAATATTGCGCCGTTATTTTTTATCTCCCGCTTATCAAGATGGTTCTACACTCCCTTCTCGCTCTACAAACAAGGTTACAATCTGCGGCAGAGCAAAGCCGTTGAAAAATCTTGATAGAATCAAGGTGTGTAAATAATTGAAGCGAATCGTTATTCCTCGTTAATAGAGAGTCAATTTTCACGCGAGAATATTTTTTTATCGGACACCTGTCCTTCGTCGGGAGATAATTAGTTGGGAGACATTAACGAACGTTACGACGGTAATTTTCTGTCGTTATCAACGCGCGAAAATTGCACTTTATCAGTCCGACGCTGTACGGTGGAAATCGAATGACGATGACAGAGCTGCGCAACCAAACCGTCCCGTTGCTAATATTATTATCGCAATGGCGTAATACGAGTAACGGAATCCGGTGAAAATTTCGCCGATGTACACTAGATAATTTTCAACTTAAGCATATTTCAAAAATACCTAAAGACAGTTGAAGAACTTGTTTAGCTAACTGTTACTGTTCCATGAACATGCGAACAGTTTTCATGGATTTCAATACGTTGAATATCTGCGCAAAATCATTGCAGAACATACCCGGTTATCTCGTAACACAAGTTAAACGAAACGAAGCGATTTTTTTTTTTTTTTTTTTTTTTGGCGAATTATCAGTTACTAATTTTGCGACATCCCAAAAAAAACTACGTTTGTTTTTCAACGATTCTCTTGGAATCAAATAAATCACACATGAATCAATTTTTGAACACTTGAGACGATAATTATCAATCTATTAAAGATGCTCGATTGACATTACCATTGTTCTTAAATAATTATCCGTACAGGAATTTCAGAGCGATAGTTTTGTCTTCTATTTCAAGGTGTATGTGTTTTTAATCTAATCGTAAGAAATAAAAAAATCAAAGTACATACAGCAAGTCATCGTTTCTATCAGCTGCGGACAGAAGCCGAAGGAATTTGATCTATTCGTAAAACACTGTGAATTTTTTTATCGAGACACCTTGATTACTTACCATATTTCATACTATCACAGGCATCGTTTCCACCAAATTCGTTATCATTATTTTCACTCGCGAATATCCTCATGGTTCCACTCAACACCTCATTTTATCATTCTTTCACTTACGAATATAACACGTGCGACGGTACAGTGAATAAAAACCAAAATAATAAAAAGATAAATAAAAATAAAGAAAAAACGGAAACACTTTGAAGAATATTTCCGATGGTAGTTCAGAGCCTGCGTATCCGGCGGCAAATGGCGATAATCGAGTATCGCTGGATCGACGGTAATTGATTTTCATTCATTTTGCCGAGTATCAGCGTTGACAAATTATCGCGGCTGCTTCTGCTGCAGACATTTCGTACCCGGTATCATTGCCACTCCGCTCGTTCGACAAGCGTCAACTGATATCCAGCGGCAATAACGACCGGCTTATAAGTGTGCGATAAAGATCTGGCTCCAACGTCGTCGATAAGGGCGATAAATTTATACATTTTTGTCGCTCTCACCCGCGATTTCTCACTCAGATCGACGATTAGACTTATCGGAATAACGGTGCTAACTAAAACCGGACGAATACTCGTATAATTATGTAAATACGTGTTACTACGGCGATTGGTTATTGTTAAATATTTATTGCGATGCACAAGTGGACATATTGTTGACATTAATTAACGATCGGAAACAAAAAATTCACTCCACTGGAAACTTTGGGGAAAATAGTCTTTTGAATAAAATGAGCCATCGTAGAGAGAAGTCGAACGAATACCAAGAGATTTTTAACAATTTTGAAGCGATTCGAAAAGAAGCATCGATAACCAAGCCATTGTTTACAATTAGCGTATTTTAAAATGTTGCATTTTTAAATAGATCTTCGCAGCTTATAATATCGAGTATAATAATTTGATAATAATTATTTAACGTAAGTCTATCTTGCAATGAGGTTGACAAAAACTGAGTTGGATGCACGTACATGAGTCTTTTTTTAAGACTACAGCTTACGCCGGTATTTTTTTAACCTGTTAATAAATGATACCCGAGATATTAGCGAAACGGTGTTATCTGCTAATAATTGACACGGATAGACGAATGACACGTTGAAGAAAACTCGTAATCGCAGACAATTCAGCTTACATAATTACAGTCGTCAATTTTAAACTTGTACTATTTTACATATCGATGGCATATTTTTTATGACTGAACTAATTGTAAGCGAGCAACCAAACGAATATGGTGACGAACTTTTTTTTTTTTTTTTTTTGGACAAATATTGGCACAGAAGTTTGAGAGAAAAATAAAACGTAGCGTTGTCAAATCTGCGACACTAATATGATTGAGATTGCAAAGTAATAAACTTGAACACGTATTAATTGGACTGGATTTCGTAAGAAATTATTTCATCCATTGAAATTAGTGAATACGACAGGTTTCCGATGTTTTAACATAACCAGCTCTGTCAAAAATTTGAAAACGACTGATATTATCACAGCTCGGCGATACTCAGTTGGTAAATTATCGACTCTTCGGTGTGAAAAGTTATAGATCGACACGCGAATTATATTAGAAAATAGAATATGTAAAATGAAAAATAAGTAAATAAAAAGCAAACAAGATAATTAGTTTTCTGTTCTGATTTTTGTTACACGGAATCACAATTATTGTTGCTGTAACGGAAATTTATCGGTTCCTTACGATATTGATCTACAACATTAAATGTTTGTAAGCGACCGGCTGATTAAACAGAAAGACGAATTATAAGAACCATGAATGGTACGCTTGCACAGTTGGTAATTTTTACTCAATGTCTGGAAGCTTTCGACGCTTGCAGTGAAATGAATTGTGAAATGTATTATGCACGTATAAAATTGAATCGTGATAAATATTCAATTCGCTCGTGAATCAATTTTTAAAAATATGTTTATTACGTAAGAATATCACAAGATTTAAGTAAGGTTTGAGGCACTAAATATATATCTATACCTTATACATACGAATGAGATAAGATAAGTTTTGATCTATTTTCAACGAGTCATCAGTCAACAATGGGTATAGACGTTGGATTACGTAAAACAAGACATGTCATTGATCAATAGACTTCTAGTACCGGTGGAATTTAATGCCCAATAAACTGGCTGTCCGATGTAAATTTATGACTTAAAATTATCGAAACTCAATTTCGTCGGCACGTGCGGTTCGAGCCAGTCGTCCGAATTCCTGTTTCATCAATTCTACCGAATTGCGATATAAAAATAAACGCGTACACGCGCAGCAGCATGAAAAAAAAACCCGAATATAAATTAAATAAATAAATAAAAGCAGAAAATTTCTTTTGACTCATTTTAAACTTATGTAGCCTTTGACAAATCCGCCGATGACGCGAAGGGCTTGAAACGTTTTGTTCGGTCGAAGCCTCTGCCGCAGTAGGTAAAAGATGACCGCTTTCAATATTATGTTTATTCCGACGAGAGCGATGAAATCCCGCCAGAACATGTTCTCCTCCATACCTGAAATGCGAAGATCAGTTAAAAACGTTAAACGATCCGCTTGGCGTATACAGTATTAAAAGAAACAACGGAAATAAACTGCGGTTAATTAACGTGTATTTATAATCAAAACATCTGTGCTAATCAGTGGAAGCAGAAATTTCATACTGCTCCTGTATTTTTTTGTCAGTCTTCTCTCAGCGAAATATACAGAGTTTTAGTTGCCTCGCTCTTTCTGAACTCAAAACATTTGAATTCTTATCCGCGGAGAGATTCTGCTTAAAAATTTATTTACAGTGGAAATTATTTGACATATCAATATCGTTTTATTCACGAGAACTGAGTTCCGTGAAAAAAGTCGCTGCAGCTTCTGCGACAGTCGAAAGTTCATAGAAGGATTCCTCCGGAAAAGATGACGAAGACGGATGAGGATTAACAAAGTCTGAAATGAACTACCTCACACATGCGGACGGTAAATAATCGGCGGGTAAAATTCGCGTGCATAGTCATCGCGATTATTACTGGAACACTCGACTTCCTTACTTTTATTAAATAAAAAATCTCTCGGCTTTCATTTCCGACAATGGATTCGAACCGCAATCAGGATGCATGACGCACACTTTTCGAACCGGACGTTAATGACGATACTGGCAAAACTGGTGACTTAAGAAGAAATCTACTCGCCGTGATCGCGACTAACGCTGATGCGAAGTAGAAAAAGTAAAAAGGTAGCAGAAAAGCTCGAGGCCTTGACTCGTAGGGTAA
Source organism: Neodiprion lecontei (assembly GCF_021901455.1). Taxonomy (NCBI): domain Eukaryota; kingdom Metazoa; phylum Arthropoda; class Insecta; order Hymenoptera; family Diprionidae; genus Neodiprion; species Neodiprion lecontei. The sequence goes on along the minus strand of NC_060262.1, from coordinate 40,218,949 downwards.
AAACCGACGGAACACAGTGCGAAAAAACAGAGTGAAGGTTTCTTCTCACCCATAACTTTCAACAATGCTATGGGATATCTGTACTGGCAGTAATCCTCCTCCGGCGGACAGGATAATTTTCTTCTCCCTTCACCGTAAGCCGAGATGATGAGTCCCTCGAGGCCGTACCTAATGTAGCTAGAGTACATTACCAGCGTTCTGTAAAGCGGCAAAGGTTCGGGATTGCCCATGCCTTGGATCGAAACCAGCATTAGAGGAACGGAGGAAGCGGGCCCGACGAACATCCCGTTCTGAAAACAATTACGGCCTCGTTAATGCAGGGTTTCCATTTTCACGACGTTGATTCCCGCGGCAAAAGGTCGAAAAGATCACTCACCACAATGCTCAGCGTTGATCCGATCGCCAAACCTATACTTTCCCCTATCAGAGAGCACAAATAACAGATACTGAAGAACCTGGCGGCTCGCCAAGCTTCCAACGGCTGTCCAGTGATCGGGTAAACCATTGACAAGTATATCGTTCCAAGAAAGATCTGTGGACAAAGTGAATGATTCGCATGACGCTTCGTCGTTGAGAGGGATCGTTGATGTCGACTCTGGATTGGAATCACTTTTATCGTTACGCTGTTGTACCTGGGGAGGAATAGTCGACAATGTCTTGGCGAAAAAGTAGGGACCCAAGTCGTACCATCGGTTGAAGTGTTCACGTTTCAGAAGCCGCACCTCCATTGGAACTGGAAATGAAAAGTTCACCTCGTTACCTCGTCAACAGTGCAGGAAGACGACGTGATTCTGGTTCTGTTCCAACGGCAGCGGCGGTCTTGGACACTTGGACGAATCAATACTGCAAGCTCACCGCCACCGTGACGAGAAGCGTCTTTTTGCACCTCAAGGAGCAGCTATGGAATGTTACCGCGTCACGCCAACGCATCGAACGTTCCTTCAATGTGACTTTGTGCTTTTTCGCCACGTTTTTGCGGGACTCGATGTATCGGTGTACTCTCAATCTGACTTACAATGCATGAGCACAGGCAGCATCGGGAGGTAGAGAAAGACTACGAGGCAGCAAAAGCAGAATCCAAAGTTGAAGAGAGTCTTCGAGCCGTCGGTACCAATGTTGATGAAAATACCGCCGACTATGAATCCGAGAAAGATGTGGAGCGATATCTTCAGGTACATGTAATTCTGAAAGAGTGGACAACGCGATTCTTCATTTCGTTTCTACGAGGTTCGACGGTCGTTCGGAAGACTTGGATTACCCTGTTTCTGTAGAATTGGAGCATCAACCTCCTAGACAGAGCCGAGAACTGATCCCACCACGTCGTTCTATCGATTTCATCTTGGAACTGGGTATCCTTGATAGTTTTACGGGCGATCGGGTCGATCGGCATCTGCGCTTCCACGAGATTCATCATCCGTTCGACGTATTCCGCTCCGTATTCTCCCGAGGAGACTTCGATAACTGTGGAATGAAAAAAAGAAAGTAATTCCTCGCTGTTTCATTCCGCCTGATTTAAACCTGTCCGAGTATTTAGACACTCCGACCAATCAATGCTTACCAAAATCTGCCGGGTTGTAGTGCTTCGGGCAGTCGGCTCCCACGTGTCGAAGAAACGGCACAACTCCATTGGCCAAACCTCGATAGACGCACTGACCAGCCGCGACGACGTAGACTTGATGAAATTTCGCAAAGTTGCTGGCACTTGGGGTGTGGATTGAACAAATGACCGTTCTTCCACCACAGGCTACGCTTCGTAGAAGGTCGATGCACTGGACGGTCGACAAGTCGTCGAGACCTCTGCGAAAGGGATCAGTTCTGTGAGCATGTCGTTGAGCAATATCGATATAATGGAGACGTCCCGGTCCCGGTTTGATAATTACGTGGTTGGTTCGTCGAGGAAAATGACCGGCGGATTATTGACTAGTTCCAAGGCGATAGAAAGCCTCTTCATTTCCCCGCCGGACAATCTTTCGGTAACCGTGTCCTTCGCTTTGGTCAGTCTTAACGTCTCTAAGATTTCATCTATCTGCGAAGAAACATTTCAGAGCTGCATAAATGAATATTAAACCATTCGCCCGAATGAATTCCTTTATAGTCATAATGCTAGTTTAACGATATTCCAAAGATAACGGGCATCTCGTATCTCGTAGTGATTCAGAGACCAAGGTCACGCTGGGAGGTGATTTGACAGCTTGACAGCGTAACTTTTGCGAGGTTCATCGCGCGAATAAACAAGGTGAATCACTTACGGTGGAAAGTTTTTCCCGCCGTTCAACTTTACTTCCGAGTTTTAGGTCTGCGGCGAAGCACATCGCTTCGTGAACTGTTATCTGGGGCTGGTGAAGATCGTCCTGCATAATGTAACAGGACATTTTTTTAAACTTCCGAATATTCCTCGGCTCACCGTTGATGTTGATCTGTCCACTCGCTCCGACATGTCTGTAAGTCAAAAAATTGATTGTGGATTGATGGGTTATAGCTAATTGTCCGAAGGGAACGCTAATTTTCTCGCTAAAAATATATCTAAAACCGGATGTTCTTTCCATTCTAATTGGTCCCAGGCATATCGGATTCTCAGTTGTCATCGGACACTTGTATAATATTACATAATTTATTCATCTGTTAATAAGAAATTAAAATTACGAAACTCGCAAAAAATCGCTCACGATGTTGCTCACCGAATACTTTGAGTTGTTGACACCTTGGGCTAAAAGTACCTCACGGTTGTCACCGTCTCGTTTGAGCTTTTGACCCAGCATGACAGAAATGTTAAACATTCAATATTCGAAGAGCGAATGTCGCCGAAGGATTCCGTGTAAAAAATTTCACCATTTCAAAGCAATCTGGAGTTTGTGTCTCATTCTTGAGCTGTTTTCATCATCTCTTCCCGTGAGCTTCGCGACGTTCATGAATAGTGTAGAAACAATGGCCCGACACTTTGCCGTCGAGAATATACCGTCTTAAAATTCACCAACAATCGAGTTGTGCGACATTCCCGCGATTGAAAATGACCAGAATAATCGCTGCGCGCACGGTTGTTTCGCAATATTACAACGTCAATTTCAACGGCGGAATTTCATTGGCCTTATTGGACTATAGGGTCGCTTAAATGCATACTAACCACGTCGTTCGAATTTTAAATTCGGGTATCTAGTGCTGGAGTGACATCATTTCTTTTTCACGCCGAACGGACATACTCGTAGATTATTTGTTCACGTGAATCGGGAATGCAAATTATCATGGGAAATACGAGCTGATGAAACACGAATACGAGAATTATAACAACGAGTGTGAGAGTCCCACTTTTTTTTTTCCTTCGTTTTCGAGGGTAAAAAAATTGACAGGGATTGAATTGTTGCGATGAGACTGATTAAAAATGGCAGACTCACTTGTAGCCGGCGAGGATGTTGAGCAGGGTTGATTTCCCAGCTCCCGACGGTCCCATAATCGCAGTCAATTCTCCAGATCGGAACTGTCCGCTTATTCCTCTCAATATCAATTTGGAACCTGCGTACATTGAGTATAAATTAAAATTACGTGGATATACGAATCTTACGTTCTTACACCATTTTCGTTCTTAAACATTTGCCCGGCTTCTTATGCTCACAAATTTGCAAATATCGACCTGATGAAAATCGTCATCACCGTGTGACGAAAACCACACGAGCTTTGCCGATGGCCAACCAACTTCCCGAAACAAGGTCGTCGGTTCTTCCGAGAAGCAGTTTTTCCTTGACCAGTATATAACAATGTAATCCATTATCTTTAAACCTGACAGTAATTTCATCCGCTTTGGTCAGCGACGCTATTGGTTAACGTGCGTAATGGAAATCGATACAAACCAGTTTCCGCGGAGAAACGGTCACTGACATGCAAATTCCATTGTGTGCGGCTGTTCCTCGACTTATTTAAATAAAACGCAATTGCATACTCTTATGCAATTACGAACAGTCGTATATCTGTTCTATATTTTCGTCCAAGTATCGATGATGTATGCTTTTTACCATTTTTGCATCGAGCAGTGATTGTTCACAGTATTTTTCGTGCAATCCGATATGTACAATTGTACAATCACGCATGATTCTATTATGCGTTTAAAGGTTACTTCGTGAAATTAGCGTAAGATAAGAATGAGAAAGTAAGCAAAATTTTAATCCCTGTCCGTCAGTATGCATATTACGGACCGAATAATTTGTCTCGATTGTTTCGTCTAGAGGAAAAATAAAAAACAAAAAACTTTCAAGAGGCTTGACCGAATAAAATTTTTTAGTAATCCAGAAGCCAATTTCAGCGCCGAGCATAACCGATTACACGCGATAATTTATATCCGGCAGAAAATCGTCTCAAGAACTCTAAGGTTATACAAATATTTTACATACCTGTCTACTTTTTGCCAAACAGAGCCAAATATTTCGACGTTTCGATAAAAAATTATCTCATCAGAATTTTTTCACGAATGAATAAATAAAATTGAACGAAGCGTTTTTTATTGAGTGTTAATTCACGTATAAATATGCCTTTTATCGAATAGCTGAAGAAATCGTTGGACATGTAGAAGCAATAATTTAGTGCTGCGGACAGTGTGAGAGAGGGAAAAAAAAATTATTAAAAAAAAAAAAAACACATTTAATAATAATTGAATAATAAGTTTTTTCGACTATCAGTTCTGTCTAAATTTTTTTTCCGCAACGCTGAGGCGAAAAGGGCTATATACGAAACGGGTTAAGTTAATAGACAGAGCGTTACAGAACCATTAACTCGTAAGAAAAAAAAAACTCGTCAAGGTAAAAACTTAGTGGCCACTACATCGTACTATTGAATTAAAAATTCTATTGGCAAGGGGGGGGGGGGGGGGGGGGGGGATAAATTTATTACCGAAAGGCACGTCAAGACTTGGGACAATTTTTTACGACGCCGGATTCAATCGCGTCGGATTTGTAAAGTGGAAATACTTCGATAGGCTGAAAACCAACGAACTGGGTGAATAGAAAAATTGTATTCGTAGAGCGGGAGCGAAAATAGTGATAAAAAAAAAAAGAAGAAATTATCAGAATTACGGAGGGTCGTTCGAATACTAAAGAAAAAAAATCTCAAAGTTATCTATTTTTCTCTTTAACTGTAAGTAAATATTCGACGAATCCTTAAACATATTTCCTTAACGAGTAATGACGTGATTATGTGGATAAACAATATTAAGTTTTCTTTATAAAACTTTTCTTCCGATCTCATACGTTCACTTATCTTTAAAAAAAAAAAAAAATCCGGTTTAATTTACTTGAAAGTCTATTATAGGCGGTGATTCTTCGCTCGTCGAATAATTTCTCTGAGGTTTTCCTTTCTTCGTTTGTACGCATGTAACGCACGTTTGACAGTTGTTAAAACCGCACTCCATCTCCTCACCTTGTATTTAAAAATATGCATACAGAATGCGGTTTGTTGCAATATACTTATAGCACTGCGGAATTGGCGAATAAGAAATTAAGCCGACTTCTTGTGGCTGGGAATATTAGAGAATTCGAAATGCGTTATTTTCCCCTTAATAAACTTTCCTGATAATTGTGCGCGGTTGTATCTTGCATAAGCGATCACGAATTCTTTGAATTCCGTGTTTTTTCCTCTTAGCCTCGGATTTTATCCAGTTCTCTTCATACGTTCAATTCCAATTAGTTCATCGCCAGGAAAGCCGGACTGACAAAACTGACAAACGTCTGTTCTTTTTAAAATTTCGCGCTATTCTCACTATATCACGTACGTAGAATATATGTATTACAGCGATGTATTTCATCGACGTGTATTTGCACGAAAAATCTAGAAGGCAATCGATTTGACCGGCAATTTGTCTTGTTTAACAAGATAACAATTATCTCGGTGAGTTGTGGTTATTATTGTGATTATTATGCGGCTGCAACACGCAGCGTATAACGGCGCATAGATTAACGTGAGAAAGAAAATTTATAGCACTCTGCCAAGTAGAGAATCTGCGGTCATCCTGCATCCCCGACTGATTATGAAATTACTGACTGAATAGAGATTTGAAAATTCCTGTTTACTTGCAGCTGAAAATTCCTTATTCATCGTTTCGAATAGCCGTGATTTCTGGCAACCGTTAATCATATGTGAATCATCCACGCTTGTACGTCCGATTTTGTTTTAAAAAGACTGCGAAATTACTAAATTACTAAAAAGGCAACTTTGGCTACACGTTCCAGAAGTTTTTTATCCAGCCACCGGAAACGAACGAGTTTCAATCTCTGAGACAATATAATTCAATTAGTTTTTGACTGCTGCTAAATGATGGCCTTCAATTCGGTTAGATTTCATTTCTCAAAAATAGGTTTGGTACAATGCCACTGTTATATTAATTCATTTCAATAAATAAACACAAATAAAACTGAGTCTATGATTTTTGAGAAGAAGAAATTTAATTACTTTAATATGTATTTATAATTATTGTGACAGTATAACAACGCACAGGATTGGTATCGTTATCGTTACTTTTTAGTCAATGTTTTAAGATTTCTAAGTATGATTGAACCTTCGGTTTTGGCTTCGTCCAAAAACTGATCTTCGTTCAAACACTGAAAATTACCTGCTTACAGCAGCAAGTTTTTTCTACTAATGAAAGTAGTTTTAAAATGTTTACATTCGTCCTAAGTTACTGTTAAATTTTATTACTTTCCCGGTATAAGCACGCAGTTAGAATTTTACTGATAGTTTTCAACATCTTATAATATATTTATATATAAACAATAATGTATTTAAAAATCACGCAACTCGTGTCATGTAAATCATGTCACATATTCGTATATCCACAGTGAGAAGTTATCACTCGTGGAACGGTTTCGCATGTACTTAATTCGTTGATGAAACGATTAAGCATCTCGTGGCAGTATCGTTAACGTTCATCAAGATTTCAAGTGATTAAAAAAAAAAAAAAAAAATGCTACCAAGTGTGTCTATTAAAAAATGTGTGATATCAGGTTTCGCATATAGATGAGGTAAGACTATATAAAGCGGACATCGAATTTTTTTCGAACCATTTGCACAAAAATTCTATTACAAACAAAGTCTTACATCACTCCAAAGCCCCAAAGAACACGTGCACGCGTTCCGCGCAAATTATCATTCCCAATGTCCGACCGTGATGAATTTTCATGAGGAGGAAAAGAGATAAGCCGATGGATGTTGCAACATACCTGTCGTGGCGGAAGCGTGAAACAGGGAAGCAAGAAACGAAACACCGTATATAAAGAAGGCACGAGGCATTCAGACAATTTGCCACAGCTCACAATCAGTTACAGTTGTTATCGAGACGTTAAATCCAGAAAAAGATCGCTCTTCTTCACCGGAATAATCAGAGTCAAGGAAACTGGACATCTAAGAATATTCACCGAGTCTTTTTCATCGATATTAGAAACTTATTACGTAGGCTAGAGAAGACCGACAGTTAAAATTAGAGGGTAGAACTTTAACCGCGTCAAATGAGTTTCGGGAGATTTCTTATCGACCTTTCGATTCGAGTGGTTGGAAGATGAGGCGAGTATAGTCGGCGATGAAATGAAAGGTACCTTTTCTTCCTGTGGGAATGGTGTAGGTTAAATCGGAGAATTCTATGTCGATGGGTTGTCGTTTGGTCAAACGAGTGAACGGTGTTGAGGAGATTTTGGCGCGCATCGCGACTCTGGCTTCGATGTCGTCCTGAAGCAGATTGACTTTCACCATCTCGCTTCCTTCCGAACCGGCGTCTGGATTCGAGTCCATGTTCAGCTGGTCGTTTTTCCTATTTTATCCTTATCCTATCATCCGCACTATCGGCGAATGTGAAGAGCAATAACCGATCGCTAGACGGCCGAGTTATTCGCAGTTTTCATGGCCTCCGCAGAACAGATCGGCCCGATTTTCTGAAACGAAAATACTTGCTCAGTTTCAGGGTTAGTTGTATATTGTTTAGGATAATGTAAATGTGTGAACATTCATGCAGCAGTGAAAAACAACTAATGAATATTGGATTTTGCTATCGGTTTCCGAGAAATGATGCGGAAAAAGTTATTTGACGTACGCTTCTTTGGTTCAGGGGACGTGAAGTTTTTTTTAATTTCTCCAAATCCCAACACGCCTGTGACCGCGAATCTTACTGACGTTCACTCAATTCGTCGACACTGTTTTATCCGTCTGAAAACGGGTCGAAGTGGGGTATTCCGATAAAAACTTGTCCTTTCAAATAGTCGAGCAAGAAGGTGTTTGAGCGTCCTTGACTTTGGTGAAAAATAATGCACGATATACATCAAGAGTAATTGAAACACAAAGGAAAAAAACACTTAAATTTGTCAAACGGATATAAAATTACAATTCTCTTGGATTGATGCACGCCTGTCTTATGCCCCGAGGAACCTCTCCGGACTTTGATGCCGGGATTCTGATCTGAGCATATAAATTTTGAAGACACGAAGGAACACGTCTCCCGAAATTATTCCGATGCGATGTAACAAACATCGATCAACGGATACCTTGAGAAGACAAAGCGCGTTTCGCAGAAGAACACATCGACTGTTATAAATTATCCATGGTATGGTTGTTACTACAACACTCGTTTTATGACCAGGAATAATTTCGAAGAGACGAGATTTATTCTTGTGTTTATCAAAGTCAATCTAAAATATTTGAAAATATTATTAACTCCATGTTCCATTGTATGTTTATATGTTTTAAGGCTTGACTGAGTTTCGCACACATTCATATTTATTTGATCTCGCCCAGGTATTTCTGTAGCTACCGATATGTAGATGAGGTGATTTTTTTTTCCAAATTCAATTTCGTACCGGATATACCGCGTGCCGCATGTCTCGCGAGAAAGGCACCAGTGTCACAATTTTTAAATATTTCTTGATAAAAATTTTTCGTGCCACGCTTAAACATGTGCCCAATAACTTCCTCAGACATTATTATCTCATTACCTTTTCTTCCATTCAAAAAAATGGTGCATTCTTTGATTTTTTGCAGTGGTATTACTCTTCGTGCGGTTATAAATGAGACCGGTAAAATGGCGTTATGAAATGATAATTACGGATCGAAACTGGGGTAAAGATATGATAATCAAGGTCTGTGCACGCGCCGCTTCATCGCGCATGTGTAATACAACATGCGCCATGTACTAATCGTGACTAAGCCCTGATCGTGGCCTTTATCTCGTGCAATGTAGCGAACCAGATATAACTCTTGCCTTCCGGATGACGTATCGGAAAAGCGATGCATTCAGCTGCGCTTTCATTCCCTACGGAGAACAATGATGCCTGAGTAATCCTACCGGTATTACAGTATTCGTTAATTAATATGAGGCATTGCGCATCGTCCACGATTCCATAATACATACACGATGCACAATACCGGCACTTTTATACGCAGTTTCGAGACTCGTAATTATACGGCAACCGTCTGCAGTGAAAAATGACTGATGATAATATTGTGACAACCGAGCGAGTGAGAGACTTAACCGGCATCTATTCGCCTTTGGTTAATTTTTTCCTTTTCTCGTCGGTTCCCACCGCTGTAATGATAAGCCAGCTTTTATGCCTAACAACTTATGCGCATCTCCGATCGATGTACAATAATATTTATCAACGCCTTAACCTTTCGGCCAACTTGTTTTCGGTTCGAAACAAAATGCGAGTTCGATTCAATACGAATTAAGTATTAGACAAATGCCTGCCGATGTCAGCCTACGTGAGGATTGGGAGTCATTGTCACGTAATTTGTATAGAAACAAGTTGGTTATCGATCAATATTACCGTGCATACGTACGGAATTATGTTCCTGGGCGTTAAGGTACCTTCGACGTCGACTTCCTCAATACCGTTGAAAGCTCGAACTCCGTGTATTCCAGAAAGTGGAAGAAGCCTCTGGAATCTAACACCAGTTCTTCGTCTTTGGTTTTCGTCGGTCTTCATTCACGCTCCAACCGTCACTGGCGACAACAGCCACGGTATGAATTTGAAGTTGGCGGGTAAAAATTTGACGAAGTAGAAGAAAAGCACAGATTTTTATCGAATCGGGTCGACGTGTGGGACGTAGTATCGGCCGACTACTGTCACAGTTCGTCGGGAACTGACTGAGCAACTGACACACAAACACCAGGCGCAGGAAGCTCGGTTCGAACAACAGCCTCGTCGCTGAGGGTGTCCAACGGTTTTGAGTTGCCCGCGCATGATGCCCGAATTTAAAGCTCTCCGTTCTTCCAGGTGATCCACAATTTATTCCCCAGCAACGAATATCTCGGAGGGGATTTGATTAGCTATTAGAGATGCAGTTGGACGTATACTTCCAACCTGTTTAGTCTTACAATCAGATTTCTTTACGTGTCCAATATAATTTTGCACTTTTTACATGCACGTAAACTACTTTGTAGACTCTTGCGTTTAAGTGTCTAATTCACTAAAAATTTCGTGCAAGATTACAATAATTTATGTATTCACGAGTTTGTTACAAGCAATTAACGTTAAGAAACTCGTTTTTTTTTTTTCACTAACACAATCGGTTTTTTTCCAACGTAAATAGCCGAGGCTCTGATTTTTCTTTTACATATTCTCCATACACAGTTTTATGATGTGTATTTTTTTCAGAATTTTTCGTACGCTAATTTTTTTCAATAAACATATTGTAAATTTCGGAAAATCACCGCCGTTTTGAATTTCGTTATTCTGACTTCAGAATCGTAATCAGCGACACTGAAAACTCATAGACCACCTATGATTTTGTGAATTTTTGATTAGAAAAATGTGCCCCTGAATTGATTGATGGGTAATTGTCCCGAGACAAGGATTTTCAATAAGGGCAGTAGATGAGAAGCGATTGTGCGGAGTGTATCGTCCCAAAGTCGTTCCACCAATAAAACAACAAAAAAAAAATGGCGTTATTTGAGATTGCGAGCAAGCAAGGGTTGGAAAAGAATTTCAATGGATCATGTGGATGAAGTGAACCGAAGAAGACTGATTCTAGCTCGGAACGATTTCCATCGTACGAAGTCTTGAGAGACTGGAACTAGTTAAGTTCGTTTTCATTCACCGAGATAGGTAATTTATTCACCGGATACGTGACCTGCGTCAATGACCAAACCATGGCGACCGATGTGCAGAAGGCACGTGTATATATGTAAAACGCAGTGCCTGACTTGAACTTGAAACGATGAATTTCATATGGTATTAAAAACTGAAAGTCGCGGTGTAGAAGCCTCGGGCTATTCGAGTTACATTCATCGCCGCATGAATACGGTTACTCCAAATTAATGTATTTACCGGGCAGTCAGAGGTCTTGAATACATTCATTAAGCTAAGCGCATACCGAAAAATATACTGCGCGATCTAACAAGCAGAAATCTCTTTCCTTTGTTATAACTTGAAAAATCTGTACAAGTGCGTCGATTTTTTTTACCGATACATATTTCTCTCGCGTCGCAAACGGAAGTAAATTAAAAAAGCTAGGCTAATGAAATTTCGGAAACCTTGTACAGAGCACGCGGTTGTTTTTACGGCCAAATAATTAATTACGTTCAACGAGTGAAATATGCGAGGCAAAAAATTTGAGTAAGCAATAGAATTGCGAAATGTGAAGAGGATAAGAATCTCGTTATTTGGAGGTGTGACACGTCGTGTCGTGGGTTAATTGCTACGCTTAATTGCGTATTATAATTATAAGGTAACTTTTACGAGGATCGGACGAAAATCTTATAAACAACGAATTATTTCGGCGCTGGATTGTTTGTTAACGCGATAAGAGTGGGAGACGGGCAAGGTTCTCAAAACCTTTTTCGGCAATTCGTTCACTTATAAATCTCTATGAATGTGAAAATATTCAATAGCAAAACATTTAATTGTCGTAGCGCAGTTTCGTATCGACTATCGACAACATCGAATCATTCCGACCTTGCAGTCGCGTCGGTTGAAAAACTTGCAGAGTGTTTATAAAGGCCTTGAACCGTTTGTATTCAAACTAAAACAGAATGGAATTTAATTTTTTATTGTTTTCGCATGACGAACAGTTTTATTTATTGTTAGAAGCTTCGCGATGTCATCATTGGCTCCGAATTCATGCAAAATACTTGAACAGTGTCAGCGCCATGACTGTCAGAAATTATATATCAAGACTTAACATTCTTTGAGAATCAAACACGTCTTAGATGCAAATCTTCGAGTTACAGATTGCAATGCTCGTTTTTATTCCATACATTAATCACCGCCTGTTAACGTTTAATAGCAATTTAAATATAAACATTATTTAACGGCAATTATTCGACTCTGTTTTCGCTGTTATGATGGATAAAGAGACACTTACATTTAATGGCATTGTAATTTGCAGCAATCAGAGTTGAGTAGGATTAATGTGGATATATTGAGACCAGACGGAGTCACCGACGTATCGGAACACAATTAGAATGACGAATCAATTCTCTCGAATTGGCAAAAAGCACATGAAGTTTGACGACGGAAACTTGCTTATTGCTAACTTCAGAATTATTGCATTATCGATTAATGTCAAATGAAAATAAATCGTCCATCTTTCATAAATTGAACGTCAGCTCATCCCGTTACGTTCTTTGGACATCCATCTCATGAATTCTTGATAACATTTATGTACTGGATTTCAAGTGTAATATTTATACGATCGATGAATAAACAAAGCAAGAAATCTATTTCGGAAAATTCCTTCCAAGTAAAAGAAAAGCTGTACTTCACATCTATGTTTTGTATCTATTGTCATAAGAGTTGCAAATTTGTCAGCCAATTTGAAACTTGAACGACTATATCCTGATTCAACTAGGGTCCATTTCAAAGGGTGTTTTACTGGCACAAAAATTCACACCATGATTACATATTTCATGATTACTTATACATTTTATAGTTACTACGAGAGATTGGTTGACAGAGAAGTTTACTTTTTTTAAAAGATTTCTCACGACTTCCAAGATTTCATATGATACTTTAAAATTACAGAGATTTCGGGTGTTCTAAATGATTTCTCATGACTATCAATGATTATAATAACTGCCAAAGGATTTTACTTCAATTAATACTACTGATTACAGTGTCATTTCGGGGATATTATTTCGAAATAGGCATTCAATTGACACTTCTAGAGGGTTTCAAGTTCGGAGATTGCGTCATCAGGATATAGTACATTACGATACGAGTGCGCAAAATAGGTCGTTCCCGCACGAGCGAAGCGAGTGCGGGATGACCTACGTACGCACTCGTATCGTATATTATTTTTTCTATTAAGTTGCACAAAGTTCGACCACTACAATTATTTTAAATAATTGAAACGTATAGAACGGTGGCGTTGGGGCGCTGGGACGGAAGGCTTCGGGGGAGCGAAGCCCCCCCGCCCAAAAAAAAAAAAACAAATTATAGAACTATTATAAATTTATTAAATTAAGAAAAATCTGATTTATTTATTATTTTCAATTATTATTAATATTTATCGTAACGTGACAATTTACAAAATGAAACGGTATATTTTTTAATGACTCGGTTTGTTTACATCTTTAAAACGTGCATTCTGTGTTTTGTATTCTGCCGTTTTCTTAATACGGACAACGAACGTCCAAGTATCGCTCGCACGTGTTAATGCGAAGAGAGTGTGCAGAGATGGCGTGCGCGTATATACCTTGGAATCGCTCGTATGCTCTTATACATTCCCGCACGCTCACCACATTCCCGCACGCTCAGTTGCATTCCCGCACGCTCTTGTCAACGTATGGGAAAGTGGTACCTTGCGAACGCAAATGCATGCGCAAAATCGAACTTTGCGCACGATAATAGGAAAAGTTCATTTCTTTGTAGTTTCCTTCGGAATTAGGGATTATGGTTTTTGGTCATTCGGAAACGATAGGCAATCACCAGCATTATAATACGTCCTGAACGGATGTTAATTGATACGGTTCCGGGATATTATGTTTACAGATAATCAAATACGGGACAGCGCGTACGCAGTCCCGACTACCAAAAATAATACGCCCGAGATACCCACATTAGGGGTATTCGCAAGCTTCAGCTCTACCGAAGTGCAATGGAGGAGCCTCGACTTGGAGGAACTGCCTTGGTGATCACAGTGTCCTCTGCGCCAGGTAAGTATGCTTATCCCGGTTCGGACTAAGTACCTATACTAGCAGCAATGAATTTCGTCTGCGAGAAACTCCCGGCACCCTTCCTAATCCCACGAGCATTGAGGGTGCTCCCTGTTGGAAAAACCGGGTACTAAGTTCCCGAAATTTTCCCTCAGGCAACACTTCGATGCGGGGCAGCGGGGTAGAAATGTCACGTGCGGAGCAGTCTCGCACGCGACGACTTAACCCTCTAGGTATTCGTAGAGGTTTATTCTTATTTTTTTGGTGGGTCGGGAGGTGATCGTCCTCTACAGGGCGATCCCGGGAATAGGTTTGGAGGATTCAATGATATTAATGTAATAGAATGTTTACTATGGGATCAAGTTTTAATGAATCAAATGCAACTGAAAATAGCAAGCGAAAGCAGCGGGTGAAATATCTAAGACGAGGAAGCTTACATTAATGTTCTTAACCTGGTGGTTCTCGTTCATACATCTACTCACTCTTTTGGTGGTTTCTACTCCGAATTCTCACTCTCTCTCAATTATCACTCTTCTTATTACTACACAACTTGATTAAGTTCGTGGCTCGAGGTTCAACACTTATTACTACTTCAAGGACTAACGCCGCGACGCGAGATGCTTTGGAACACCGCTTGTAGAATTAGAGGGGTTCCCGCTCTAATCGTCGGTGATTCTAAGTCTGATACTCTTCACACAGCAGCTCTGAAGGAGCCGGGTTCCGTAGATGTCGTTCTTAGATGTCTCTAACGGGGACTGCCTTCGCTCGCTCGTCCGACACCCCTTGGAACGTCGGGCGGCGAGCGAGGTTTTCGCTGAATTTACAATTCGGAGTTTTCGCTAAATTCACAATTTTGGAAAAAAGGCTCGCCTCGCGACAGTCATCCTCGAAGCGCGTGATCTCCCGATCGCCTCATCCCGGTGTTGATTACGTCCGGGATCTGGCGGCCGCGGAGACGCTGACGTTGCTGTCCGTCAACTACGCCATTGCGCTTGGTTACGCCACGAACTGTTTCGTAAGAAATATTTTATATAGATTAACTAATATATTTAAGCTATGCTTCCGCGTCTCTAAAGCGATATTAATAATTGACATGATTTATGATTATTTGGTGTAAATATGCGGCGCTCGTGACAGAAATTCCCAGAAATTCCCCCCGAGATTACATTGATGAAATTATATTATTTTTGGTGAGTTGAAAAGTTAACGACGGAGCCAGGAATCGAACCTGGCATGTAAGGATGCTTTGCTAATCGTAAGTCTCTAATGCGCATCTGCGACGAAATCAGCAATATATGTATAGTTAAGAATATCCAGAAGTGATTACGCAAAATTATGCTGTTCTATCCATCATTGCGAATATGCATCACCGAGTTTCACACGATTATATGATAACAAGTTTGTGTATTTTTAGCTCGCTATCCGAGTTCGCAAATTGTATATGAAGCACGTCTGCTAAAGTCTGCTTCATTTCCCATTCCTCCCGCATAGTATTACTTATTTTTACTTTTTTGGTGCACCCTACTGGGTTAAATACATTAGGCCGTGGCACGTAATGCGCAAATGTAAATACGTGCCTGCATCCAGGGAATGACTGCGAACAACTAGCGTCCATTGTTCACGAATGATAAACCACGTATTTTGACGGTGGCGAAATAATTTTATGTACATACTGAATCGATGGTTTTACTTCTTCTCTTTCTTCTCTATCCATTCTTAACTTTCTTTCCATTTTGGACAAGGAATCAGCAGTGTAACTTTTTGCGTTGATTATTATATATTTATCAAGTATAGTCTGTATGGAACAGGAACGAGCTAAAGTCCAGTCCAGAACAACTAGAATCACATTACACCCATGCATTGCTGTAATGTTCCGTTGTAATGAACAGTGAAGATGTGTTTCAAAAGTCACCCCAGTTTCAACAATAAGCGAAAAATATTGTCGTTCAGTCTACCAGAATACGTTGCAATTATTTTAGTATCGGAGAAAAATATAACATGTCTCAGTGGCGAGGGAAAGAATAGAAAACACTGATGGCGGGGAGCTTTGAAAATGAAGTTAGCGAGATGTTTACGTAAAAAAACAGACAAGTTTTATTTTTAACAAATGGTATATATATATATGCATATGTCTTATCATTTAATAACTATTATAAAATATCATAAAAATTATTAGGCATATAACACAAATATCTGGCATTCAATGCGTCGGGTGTATATAAGTGTACAACACACATACACGGAAACCTATACAATTGTCATTTACTTCATATCAAATAATAGCTAAGTGATTTTGTTCATATAATTTCATATTTTACGGACGAATAGTAAATTCACGTGGATGCATCTAAAACGCTTGGTCGAATTGTGTGTCTGTTTTATCAAAACCCTCAATTTACTATTACGAAAAAAAAAACCAGTTCATCGGTCTCTTCGACGTCTACTTAAATCTTTTGTCTAATACGAGGACATAAAATATACTGGTAGAAGCAGGGTATGAAAATAACGCTTTGTTGTCTGGCATCGCGTCTCCATCTCCCTTCCTCATCGCTGTGACGAGAATTTATTGATAGCTTAATAATTATTTAGCGGTTAGTTATTAGTGTGACTCGTTACATAAATTGACGGTATTTGGTCGTAAAAGTTAACAAAACCTGGCAAGATAATATATAAGCTTACTCTTTCTCCCTCTTTTTCTTCATTGAGCAGTTTTCTTACGATTTAGTAGTATAATTCATTTGAGAAAATTTCTTACTACAATTATTACACATTAATTTTCATTTCATTTCCACTTCAATTTTCACAATCACAGCCATTGGTGGATAGTAACGTTACGCAATTTCGCAAAAAGTCAGTAATGTCAAAGAGTTAAACTTTAAACGGAGAACGACAAATTAAACAAATTGAATACTTCTATACTTTTCAAGGCCCCTGTGTGATTTATTATTATATGTTACGTGATGCACCAAATTATTCCGTTTGTTAACTGAGTTTTATTTAAATCTACCCAACTTCAGCTAGTCCAGAGGCACTTATTTATAATCATTTCGCGTAAATTTTCACAGTAACATTTATTTTGCATGCGATGTCTCAACCATTCAGGGTCGTCGATCTATTCCTTTTACTTCATTTTTCTATTCTGCAATCCCATTCTCTACAAAACAAGCAGAGATAAATAATGGACTCATGATGTGTGAGTAAACAATGCCTTGACGAGTAACACAGTAAGAGTAACAAAAAGAAAAAAGAAAAGACTAACGAGTATAACAATAAAAATGGGGAAAAAGAGAGGAAAACTAAAATACCCTGAACAAGCGAATGCTTATGTGATCAATTTTTTATGACTATAACATCAGTATTGAGATAAATAAATTATGTTAGTTTCCTTCCGTACACAAGCTCTACGCTATAACCTAAGGATTAACTTAAATAAGGAATTGAACAAAAAAAAATAAAAAAATAAAAAAACCAATAACAATAAAGACAACGCAACGAAGTCTTCAATTACACTCGTCAAATCAGCTCTCTGTATATCACTATTACATTATGGTTGTGTCTGAATTTAGGGCGAGTATGAATGCCGGAGTTAAAGATGAATATCGACTCTCGGCATACGGATGATAATTTATTATGTTAGGTATATCTCGTTCCCTCAAAGGGACCGACGAATTCATATTTCTCTATCTGGTGCTCTTCAACTTCCAGCGTAAGAAAATAAATGCTGCTATACGTAGCAGGACGAATATCAATAGCAGGGCGAGAATATCCAGCGTAAAGTCTGCGTCTTCCATGTCTAGCTCTTGAAGAGTTATCTGAGGACTTTTGAAGTGGCAGTGAACCTGGGGACAGATATTTTTTTTTCTCAAATTTCATACACAAGAATGCACTCGAACGGTTTCGTGCTAATAGAATATACATATTATGGTTTTAAGCACCAACGATCGGATTATCTGACTGCTATACTTTAATACCGAGTGAGTTGTTTTTGGCAGAGGGTATTTGAAAGAGAGATAAATTAATGTCGACTCTTTGAATGGATATTATGAATGTGTGTATGACGAATTGATTTACATACGAATTTACAATGTTAACGACTTATAAGCTTGGAGAGTTGGGATTCAAATACATTTGGAAAGTTGGTACGCGGATGAACACTTTGGGAAAGTTTCTAAACGCCAGAATCGCTACGTTTATTTAAAACAGTGCGAAAGTTTGTCAAATTCTTTCCAATGTTTCTTAATTGAAAGAAGACCTTTTTCACAACCATTGCTATGCACATGCGCAGTTACACCGACACTGTTCATATGTGACAGAAATAGCAACTGCAGCTGTAACGACGTTAGATGTCGTATGCAGAAACACATTTTTCAAGCACTGACGACATCGATCGTCTACGTTGAAACAGGTTGTAAGTATAGAAACAGTTTGAAATAATCAATGACCTGGTCGGTCGAGGAAAAAAAAATATATATTTTTAGCCAAGTCCATTTGGAATAAGTTTGCAATGAAAGTTGTGCGAATGAAAATTGTGAAAGGCGTAGATGAGTTTCATTAATAACATTCAACATATTTAACACAACCATGTAATACTCACAGCAGAGCACTTTAGCCTTTCACGAGCAAATGAATAGGTGGCCAATGCGGTGCCTTCAAAACCGTATCTGATGTAGCTCAGGTAAGTGATCCATCTGAGGTATATCGGTATGGCATCGAAGCTGACAAAGAAGCCTGAGAACAGAAGGAACGGTACCGACATCACCGGAGCTAAGAACACGCCGTTCTGGACGTTCATTGCTGCGCCGACTACCAGACCAACGGATTGAGCGACGAACGATATCAGCAAACAGGCTCCGAGGAACATGCTGAATCTCATCACCTCCGCAGGTTGGCTCGTCATGAAATAAACGATGCTCACGTAGATGATGCAGAATATCGCCTGAGGAAAGAAGAAGTAGATATTCGGTCAAGAAAAAAGTCTCAGACGGATGAACTATTGCCAAAATGTTGTTTTATATCTATAATTATACAATCGTTAATAAAAAGAACTCGGAAATTTTCTCACCTGAAATGGAATGTCGGAAACAGTGATCGCCAAGTAGTACGACTTCAAGGAATACCACCTATTGAAATTCTCCTTGAGCAAAACAGGCATCTCTAGAGGGACTGGAAAAAAAAAACGCGACAATCACTAAGTCAGAATGTACAAGCCAAACAAACTCGTGTTTAATGCCAAAGAATTATGCCTTCTGTACTCACAAGATAGAATGGTGATTGTCATCGATGTGTACATTAGGAACAACATGTTGAAAAACAAGAAACCGAGATTGCTCAGAACTTTGGCACCGTCATTACCGATGTCCCAGTAAAGTGCGCCGATCAAGAATCCCACAAGAATGTGAGCGAAGAGTCGAAGATACATCAGAGTCTGAGGAAGACAAAAGGAAGTTGAAACTGGGTATTGACCGCAACTTGGAATCGATAAGAACAGCATTTGTTCAATCGGATACGCGTAGCGTGAATTTTACACTTGTCACAAATACCGCAAAACCTCTTACTGATCCCAAAAAATCAATCCACGAAAATCGCCGACTCACCCAGTCTCGTCTGCTGAAAAGCAGTGTCCTCTTCAATATTATCCAAAACTGTACCAATTCCGTGGTTGGATATGTTTCTGGGGTAACGACGAGGCCCTGATCGAGTAGCGCCGTTGTAACATTTTCCTTCTTCTCTATGCCGATTGGTATTGTCACTTGACCTGCAAGATGAGAGATATAGAAACAGTTTGAGACAATGAGGAATCATTTATTTTACGGAATGTTCTCCGTACTGGAGGGTAAAACTCACTCTCTTTCGGTATGTCGTTGCAGGCGTAACCCGGAATAACGAAACCGATGGTACCGTTGTTTTTCGAACTTTCATTGAACTTTTCTGTGACGTTATTGGCATCGTTTTTGTTAATTACGTCGGTGGATTTGCTGTCATTGTTAGAGACCGTATTGTTAAGAGTCTCCGGTTTGCCAACCGCAGGAAACTGGTATCCGGTTCTGATGTCTCGTTTTCCATTGTCAATAGCGTTGACCAAATTTCTAATATTGTCTCCGTATTCTCCGCAGGAAACCTCGATAACTGTGATTTGGTGATACAAAATAATGTCAATTAACACTCGATGAAAGTGAATTTCTAACAAGCACGTATACTCTCAGTGAAATTTCTAATCTGGTTACCGTACAGGCCTCAACTACTTTCATATTTTACCGTAATAAAAAAAAATACGGTTCTGGGTATAAAATGAAAATGAGTTTTGTAGCAGTAGCTAGAAAATTTAGTATATGTGACCATTCTCTTTAATTATCGTCGCTCGAACTATATTTTCTTGCAACAATTGATAGGATTCAAAGTTGGTACATCAATAAACTGACGTTAAGGCCTTATTCAACTGAAAACCATATAATAAACTAAAACAAAATATTTAACGCTGCAACGACCAGAAAATTTGTTATCGACAACTATTATCACACTAAACAATTACTTGTATCATATTTTCTAGTAATTTTCCAACAATATTAAATCCATCACTGTAAAAATTCACGTATTTTACTAGAATATTCTACCAACTGTAAGTTATAAATGAAATATTTTCTCAGTGTACAGTGTGAGCGAGGGCCGGAAGTTGGCTTCTTAACTCGCATGTCAACGACTGAAAGGTCAATAGAGTGCTTGGAAAGACTGGTTTTATACGTTGAATAGCACAACTTACTGAATGAAGCGGGATTGTGGTAGCTTGGACAATTCAAGCCCAGAGAACCGAGGAACGGAACGAGCTGCGACGATGATCCTTGGTAGACACACTGGCCTTCGGCAAGCGTGTAAAGAGCATCGAACATCTCGAAGAGTCTTGCACTGGGCTGATGTATCGTGCAGACGATGGTTCGTCCTCCACGAGCGAGAGTCTTCAGCAGTGATATGCATTGAAAACAGGACGAGGAGTCCAGTCCACTGTTGAGGAGTCAAAAAATACAGGGTTATTAAAGAAATGAGATAGAAAAGTAAAACATGTGTATTCGAGTGGTCAGTTGGGGTTCGAACCGTACGATCAGCAGGATCGAAGCAATGCGACGGTGGAACCGATCATCGATCGATCGCTACTGGGAAATTGGGATCAGG
This sequence comes from Neodiprion lecontei, assembly GCF_021901455.1. NCBI lineage: Eukaryota > Metazoa > Arthropoda > Insecta > Hymenoptera > Diprionidae > Neodiprion > Neodiprion lecontei. The sequence goes on along the minus strand of NC_060262.1, from coordinate 40,197,669 downwards.
AAAAATTTGGCGGAAGCTGTTGGAACTTTATTTTTCTACACAAATTTTAAATCTATTACATGAGAAGCGAGTAAGCAATATCTGGAATAAAATGAGTCGCTTGTAGCGCAAGAATGAAAAAAAATATATTAAAGGTTTCAACGAATAGTAACTACTAGCCACGTATGCAATAGTGTCTAGCATTACGATCGTTTAATTATACAGTTCATTTTGATGAGGTATAAATTATCGGCCCGAAGGATGAGTATAAATTATATCGCATGGTAAAAAATATACAAGTTTCATTCCACACGTAAGCAGTATACTGTATGTTATATCTAACAGACTAATTTTGAGTTACACGCGAGTTAAAATTCACGTTTCGAAATTATTATCGTATGTGTAGATTTTTCTTCAAACAACGATGAGACGCAACTTTAGTTAAATTTTGGTCAAACTTTTAGGGGCAAATTCACGACTAAAAAACATTTTTGCCCGCAGTGAAGTCACAAAATTCATGTAATTTTTCCAGTGCGATTTTTTTTTTTTTTACAGCGAACTTGACAAGTTGATTTATACTCGTAATTTAAGTAGGACTGAACGAGAGAAGAAAAATGAAATAAATAGGTAGAACAAGTTTTTATCTCCGCAATTTCCATTTCACGAAATGTCAATTTGACAGTTTAAAATCTGCTTGATAGACTTCGACGATTCGCAAACTTATACGCGTTCAGTGCAAAATCCTGCTCCTTAACTATTCGAGGAATTTAATTGACAAATTCCCGCTTCGTTGAATTTCAAGGTCTCACACTCGTATAATTATGTCACGTCCACGGATATCTAAGCAAAATATGTGGTACACAGTAGAAGAGCAAAAATTTGCACAAGGTCGGAATTGATGCTAATTCCTGTTCCTGGAATCCTTTCTTTTTCCTCGACGTATCTTATTCTTCTGAACTCGACATAAGTGAAATCAAGGAAAAGCAACAGATACACTGAGAAAAAACTTCATTTCTTGTAGTAACTAGATAAATTCAGTAAAACAGGTATCGTTAAGAAAAGTGTTTGAAAAACGAGGTACGCCCAACCATTTTGCGCTATCGCCGATCATTTTTTGGCAATTGCAACGCAAAATCAGTTTCTTCGGTCTACTCTACTTTTTCATTTAAACAAGGCTTTAACGTCAATTTATTCTTGCACGAGCATTAAATTTTCGCAACAGTTGCAAGAAAATATAGCAACAGCGATCGTAACTAGAAAGAATAGTAACGGATACTAGACTTTCCGGTAACGGCTAGAAAACTAATTTTCATTTTCTACCTAGAACTGTATTTTTCGATTGTGGTAAAAAATGAAAATAGTCAAGGACTGAGCGGTAACCGGAAATAAAAATTTCTCTTAGTTTTCCAAGTAACAAACAGGAACAACAAAGAATAATAATGCGTATGCGAATAAAACGACGTGACCAGCCTTGACAGCCGCGAATCAGAAACCAGTTTAACTTGCGTGTCTCGACGATCGTGAGTTCATGGAAATTTTAGCGTCAAGAAATTATACACGCAGCTGCTGCTAAATAAGGCTAATCGTAAGATTTAATAGGTTTTTTTTTTTTTTTTTTTTTTTTTTAGACGTTTAGTCGACCAATAATGAACGGTTATAATTATGAGAAAAATCACTAAACGATTCTTCATTCCATGATACATTTTATGATGCAAAAATGTAAATTTTTTACCGTCGTTACAATTGTTGCAATCAACCGCTGTATTTTGCAATATATTTTTTTAAACCATTAGGTCAAAGTTGACGATAATTTCACTGTGTATCCATTTGTCGTATACGTATCGTGCATATTTATGTTTTTATCGAAAGATTGATAAAAAGCTACGGCATATGCAAATTCTGCGAATTCAGGATTTCGAAGTGCAGCGGTTATCAATATCAATATATCCAAAAATGCATACTCAATTTCGAAATAATGAAGGAGAGATTGCTTTAAATTTTAAACTTACATCTCGACTTGATATCTCTACGTATAAATTCATTTGTGAGATGGTAAACGGTGTCGATTCTTCGAGCTGTTTTCTTTTCTTTTTTTTTTTTTTTTTACTCTCCTCGAACGAAACGATTGGCAAAATTAAGTTACCTGGAATATCTGGTAAATAACCGGGGAAAAAGGTCACATCGTCCGAATAAATAAACGTACGTGGAACGTTGAGAAAAGTGGAAAAACTGCGATCACGGGGAAAAACCGGGATTTGATTAATTCAACCGCGAGCAAGAGCCGCGCGTCTGTGGATGTATAAAGGTATCTTATTGCGAATCAAAGATTTTACATGTGTGCTGACGGGAGAAATCTTATTTAAGAAATCTCAGTCGTATCACGATCTTTTTGCGCATACATCATACATCATGTGTGTGTACAGGTACGTATAATCTATATGTATAATATGCGATGACTAAAACCCAGCGTTTTCTCGGACAGAGTTCCAAAGCGAGTATACGTATAGATATACAGGGTGGTCCATTTAAATTGCCACTGCAGAATATCTCGAGAACCAGCCATTTTAAAGAAAGATCTTTGAAATAAAAGTCTTATGTTTCGAAGGGGGATAAACACTGTGCCATCGTAATTTTGATTCGATGGAGGCATACGAGGTCATTCGTAGGTCAGTATTGAATTTTTTTAATGGGAAAATGTACTTCTTTTTCACACATTTGCATTTTACACATAAAAATGAAAAACTTTTATATTTCGATACACTTCTCAATACGTTTTACAAAAGATGCGTGACAGCGTAGTAAAGTTCCTCTATCCGATGCCTTTGCAAGCATTTCTAATTCGTTCCGTCATATTTTCTGGAGTGGTTGGTTCGATGTTGTCGACTTTTTCTTTCATGTCGTTTAAAAAAAAGTTTGGTATAAAAGTTTTTTACTTCTATGTGTAAATTGCGAATGTATGAAAAAAAGCACATGTTCCCGTTAAAAAAAATTCAATGTTGACCTCCAAATGACGACGCAGTGTTTTTTCCCCTTCGAACCACGAAAATATTATTTCAAACATCTTTCTCTAAAATGGCTAGTTCTCGGGATATTCTGCAGTGTCAACTTAAATGGACCACCCTGTAGATATAAATTACTCTTCCTTTAGTTGGCATTATAATACATGACAGAAAATAGATATAAACGAAAGGCGAAAAAATGTGATTGAAGTTAGTAACGTTACTGTAACGATGCGTGTTCAGGAAAAATTTTTAGGTACTTTACATCATTGGAATTGTCTGAAATTTAGAAAACCATACTGATCCAAACATAGGCATGTTTTTTAAAAACAAATTACTTTAAAGTCATTCCAGAACTGCGAAATAATGAATTTCGTGACGCTAACGTTGCTTACTTCTCGAAACTCGAGGGGGAAATATAATCACGAAGGTACAGAAATATTTACACAGCGACTGTAAACTTGAAATTGCAATTTTTCAACATCACTATTTTCTTTATTCAATGGTCTGAATTCAGAATTTCAACCGTCGTCTTGAATTCAAGTGGAAATTTGTTTTTTTCAAAAAACTCGGCCATCTTCAACTCTTAACTAAAAAAAAAAAAAATAATCAGAATCAAACTTGTAGAAAATTTAAATCCCTACAATGTTGGCAGTAGCGATTTTTTGTCTAAGATCGTAATTTTCCGATTGAAATTATAAATTCAAGATGGCGGCCGAGGCTACGGCAGAATCTGATCGAAATTCTGGATTCGGACAATTGGAAAAAAGAAAATATTGGTATGTATAATCGCAAAGTCGATATCTCGGTTATTCTTTTTCGCACACAGCGACTGTACTAATAATTAATCATCGTATTTTAGGATAAAAACGTGTGTATGCATGAATGTGCGTATGTAAGAGATGTGAGTTTCACCTGGTCGGTTCGTCGAAAAACATAATCGGCGGGTTGTTGACCAGCTCGAGTGCAATTGAGAGTCTTTTTTTCTGACCGCCGCTCAAGTTCAAGGTCATGGTATGTCGGTGCTCCGCAAGTCCAAGTGTTTCCAGGATCTCTTGCAACTGGAACACGCGTTAAGAATCCTCTTACTCAGTCATTCCGTAGTCAATTATGAGCGAAGAGCTTTCGAGCAGCGGGGGTCGAGGTAACTCGGCCAAAGATCGTTAGGGAGTTGGAAAAAACGGCAATTTTTCAAGGATTTTTCTCATCGAGAGAAATTTGAATTTATTAATATAATATCGAATGACAAATTTTTTTTCTTTTTGAAAAACCGCTGTTTTGTTAAAAATTAATATTTTGCTCTTTGTATTGACAAATTGAAATGTCTCTTCGAGAAAAATCCTTGAAAAATCGCTTTTTTCCGGCCTCCCGGCTGCGTATAACTTGTTAAACAATATTGCGGAAAACAGTAAGGAATAAATTTATCGATTCCTACACGCGATGATTTCTCATTGTTATTATTGACTGTATAACAAAAAAGGTTCGTCATAGCTCAATACCATGAAATCATTTTCGCACACTTTCGAAGAATGCGAATACAAAATGAATCGCGGGTATAAATTATAAACGATGCGTTTACGATATTTTATCGCAGACACGGAGACTTGACGTGATGGAATAACCGGTCGATAAATCATCGGATATATGTCTTAAGCTCACGTAATACTCCCACCCTTACCGACCGAGGAAACGGTAGGAAGAAAAAGGGTGCGTCTCCTCGGTCGGTAAGGGTAGGGATACCGCACGACCTTAAACACTCACCACTTTTTCCTTTTCAGCTCGGGTCACATTCCTGCCAAGCTTCAAGTTCGACGCAACCTTCATCGCTTCCTGCACAGTCAGATTTCCGTGCAACTGATTGTCCTGCATAATGTAACAAGAGAGCTTTCTAAACGCACTCAAATTCCGCTCGTGTCCGTTCATCGTTATGCTGCCCTCCATCCCTGTTGTTCTGAAAATCAGAAATTCATATCTCACGTTGATACTTCTTTTTTCGAAACAGTGAACCAGACTTTCTTCAACTTTGAATAGTCTCACACACACACACACACACACACACACATATGCAATATTTTCCATCCACTTACAAAATGCATTTAGGTTAAGACCTGACGGTCGAATTGAAATACAGCAAATTAAACGATAAATCTACAAAGTTGAAAAAGATTTCTGTAAATGTTGATTGTAAAAATTTTATTCATCAAATTAACAAGCAGACTCGATTGCATAAACGCGTCACGACTGCAAAATTCAACGGACATTAGCTATAAGATCGTTAAAAAAAAATTTCCCCATCATTAAAAATTCTCAAATCGTTCTTTCATCTCCGTTAATTAATTCTCCGTACTATATTCACATCAATCACAGATTATCGATGCACCCATCTTTCTCCTCCGGATAATTATTACTCAGTCAAAAAAATGTGTTGAAAATATCGCATATAAACCGGACGAAATTCGTACGTGATAGAAAGAGATTGAGAAAAGAAGGGGAATGATGCAAATGAAAGAAAGAAACTAAAAAAAAAAGATCGCCTCGACTCGACTCTGACCCTGCGATGATACGATACTTAATTAAAGTGTACAGTGCGGTACGCGATGATATGTCGATTCAGGTATGTCGTTAAAAAATGAATATATTCACCAACGTGTCTACATGTTTATGTTGAATCATGACGCAGGTGACGACACGAGACATAATTTTTTGGATTAATGGCGATTGTCGGCTGTTTTGCGTACACGCATCTTATGCATTATACAAATGTTACGTGTAACATCGAGTTAGTTATATATATGTGATATATTGTTGCGAAAAGAGGTGGAAAATTTATGAATCTTTTTTCGCATATAATTCACATATCACAGTAATTACAATACATTGATGAAAATCCATATAAATGGTTTATTTATTTGTTTAATTGTATTGTTTGTCAACTCTGTTTCGTTTCATTTTTAGTTTTGTAACTAGTAACCATACAGTAAATGAATCGGTTTATTTTTTTTTTGTCTTTTTCTATCGCAATGAATAATATAATTTATACCGTCACTCTTACTTCGTTTGATGACAAAAGGTTAATTGGTAAAAACAAAAAGCTTGAAAAAAAAAAGAAAAGTACACATTAGGTGGAAAATTTCGGAGCACGCTGCGTTTATTTGATGTTTGTGTAAACTTGTTATTCTTTCAAATCTAAGAGACAGATTATACGTGCAACCGGTTACGGAGCGGAGCGTTGGTTGAAGAAGATGCTAGATATTAAATTCCCGGGATTTGTATGACGTTAGAAGTTGATAAAATGACTATTGATTGCCGTAATAAATTATCGATTTCAAAAAAGTATCGTTTTGTTTCGCAAGAAGACGACGATGCGTCAAATCAGTTTCACGATATCGTAACGATTTACAATCATCTATTATAATAAAAACACAACTGCTGTGTAATATAAATAATAAATAAACCTGGATACAATGAGAAATGGGTTTATATAGTATTATAACTTCCGGCATCGCTTTGATTATACGTACACTCGTTTTTCTGTTTTTGTTTTTTTTTTTTTTTTTCTTTTGGAGAAAACTACACGTAGCTGTATTACCTATATATGTACAATACGAACTAGAACAAGTGTAACGTGAAGAAAGTTAACGAGCGTCACTCTCGCCTTTTGCAAGTTAAACATTATACCTGCATAATGCTGACTATATATGTACAACGGATAGCGGGTTCAGCTTTCTTGGAGTGTGGGAAAGGCAGTTTGTAACTGGCGGTGTTTGATGCTTGAAAATCAGAAGAGACGAAGAAACAAATTAACTACCTGCAAACCTTTTTAGAAAATAATATTGCTGTACGGATTTTAGACGGTTTGTTAATTGTTTCAACATCATGTAAGAGTTGACATTGAAATAAGCGATTAAAAAGCGATGTATAATCGTGACGAAAAAGGAAGTAGAAGAATATGAAGAAAGGTGAAAAAAATCAATCACTTAGAGCATTTGTTTATACACTATACCAAATTATCGATCGTTCGATGGAGATTTTGCATCCTGTTTGAATTTTTATTTCATTTTTTTTTGTCTCGTCAATAAGTATATTGGATCGTTAAAATATGCAATCGATGTATCTAAATTTTATAGGTACAATGGCACTAAGTTTAAGCATCACAAAAATAAGTATAATATATCGATATTTATCACGCAACGTTGCTGACATTTTATAGTGCCTACGTTATTTTTTCTATATTCGTTCGCTCGGTAGAATATCAAATTTCATGCTGATCGTGTAAAATATTCATAATGTAATAAAATTTCATCTGTAAACGAAGAGATGATTCTGATCATACGCCACACGGACAACGATGCCTGACTTGTTTGAACGAAACCTCGAGCCTGGTTGCAGAGTGGGATGCAAAAGTTGAACCTGCCAGCGAAAACGTTTCTGCAGATTAAGATCGTGTAGTACTCCTACCCTTACCGACTGAGTCCATCTTTTATTCGCCAAATTATTGTAATTTCTAGTTTTCGTCTAGCGATTTCAATATTGCATGAAAACAGTCTCACAATGTCTCATTTTACTCCTCATTCTTTCCGAAATGAGGCAAAGTATCTCAGCTATGCACTTGTTGGCCCCTGAAATGCGGAAAATGTGAGAATAGCAACACGTGTCAAAAAATCACAAACTTTTGCTGACGATTTTCGGGATACGAGAAATTTTCCTGAATTCCGTTACGAAACCCGCGATGCAGCATCGAAGTTTGAAACCTTTCCGTTCGTTTGTTTATTTAATATAGAAAGATAAAGGGAGAGTTTGCTCGATCGGTAAGGGTAGGAGTACCACGTAACCTTAACAATCTGTAACTGTAAATGGGTTTCAGATTTCGTTACGAATCGTAAAAAAAAGTACAACGCAACCGTTAGAACCTTCAATTAGTTTTTCATGATATTGAAATTATTCGAAGCATCCGTAAATACATTATACGTTCAATTTCGGTTTTATTATTAACAATGCAGAGGCAATTCCGAAGGTTTTTTTTTTTTTTTTTTTACTTCGACGCTGTATATTCATACTACATTGCAGAGGTCTGAAAACTGCGCGATTCGTTCTACGTATAATTATAATAAGTAATGGGCTCGAAGCAGTTAGTTGGTCGATTGTTATTTTGACCCCGTTCACTCGACGTTGACAAACATGATAATGCGAACTGGTTCATTACTTGTTAAAGAACAGCGGTGGAAAATGTCGATAGTCGAGTATAAACTGTTAAACTCGGACCTCGACGTCGCAGCAATGTAAGAACTAATTAATACGTTAATTATTCCGCAATATCTATCCGCAATGAATATCGCGTATTCAAATATACCAAACTGTTAAAAGTGTCACTGAATTTGAAGTAAATTGAGAATCATTTTTAAAAGCGATTAGGTACGTATGTGCGATACGGAAACACTTACAATTAGAATGACGGTAGAATAGTGGGCATATAAAATTTGCACAAAGCAGTTATATACGTACGATGTAATTTTTAACGTACGTATGACCGATTGTTACGTAATGCGAGGACTTCCGATCGCTTAGAAAACAAATAATCGTCAGCCTTGAATCCGCTTTGACTATGCGAGCATTATTTTTACCTCTGTATTTTTGTCTATCATAATGACTTTGCAGACATTAAATCGACGACGACGAGTCGGTTTAATTGTTCGAATGACACATTACTATACATACATATACATATATGTATATCGATACAATTGTGAACCGGAAATCCGAGTGAAAGTCCGAGATAATATCTTGCTATCAAAAATCAAACACTACATTCTGTACACAGTATATAGCAATTGTTATCGACAATACACGCAAATTTCAAAAATTTATTCTCTCAAATACGCAAACTTATATTCGAAATATGCGCCATATTATACTGTCAGACTATACGACTAATAAACAACTTCTATGTTATTCGTTAAAATATAACGAATGATGAGAAAAATAAAATGCGTTCAAATACTGAGATATGAAAAAGTGTCTTAAAAATACAAATATTCTCATCGATTAGTCTATATTCTACGTATCTACAATAATATATATATACATTTATAAAACTTTGCATGAATGTAGATTATTTCTTTCACATTTTTCGAAAGGTTAATTAATTAGCATATACATCGTTTATCAAACGAACAGGAAAAAAAATAAATAAATTATGCATAACCAAGCGACAATAAATATTGAAAATGCGTCATATAATTTGCTCGTTGAAACAAAACAATTGTAGAATAATTACAATCAAACAATCCGAACGACGTAAAAAAGAAAAAAAAAAAAAAAAAACTGCACGCGTGACGTTGATCGTTACATTGTACACGTACGGTATGATTTACTGGAATGAATCTGCAGGAAATGAAAATGAAAATTTTCTTGTTGTTTTACACCTGATTGAACGGTGTGGCGGTTAACAATCACGCAACGCATTTTATCCGTGCAACGGGATTATAGTTTATTGCTCAGTTCAATCATGCATATCTGTAATGCTATATACGCGTAATTTAATATTGATGTGTCGGCAACGAAACGAACGAAAATGAATAAATTAAAAAATGAAAAAATGAAAAACAAAAAAAAAAAAAAAAACCTACAAATCCGCCGACTCTTAGCTTACAATTTTCGTTTCTTATGCCAGCTTCTGCGTTGCAACATAATTTTTGTTTTCCCTCAATGTTTACCACATAACAACCGACCTCGTAACGTTTTCCAATATACCAGCAGCAGCTAGACGTCCGCCAATGTAGGTGAAAACTTATCCCGCCCCTGGCCCTGATGATCCGTAGAAAACACAAGTATTTACCTCCTCTTCAAAAACTTTCCGTTGTTTATACATGTTGTTACATCGGCAGGTTAAAGTTATTACAAACAACTGCTAGCTAGCTGTGACTCGAAGACGAGAAAGTTACACATTCAGACCAATTGTGTAACTTGATGTAAAAAATGATGTTCGAGATGGTGTTACAATTCAATAGTTTATCTATTTATTATTCGTGCGATTATTCGTTAATTAAAAATAATTTTTTTTTTTTTGTCTATAAATAGTTGTAATAACATGTATATTTACTCTCATACAATTATACATTGTAACATTGTATTCGTACAACTTTTCACAGATATGTTTAAACAGCGAGTGTTGTAAATACAAACTTTCAGGTCACGTACGAGATATTATAACATGGACGTGAATTGAATTGTAAAAGTCTCGAATGACGAAGACGCCGACTTGATGTCAAAGATAATGAATGTCGAATAGTTCGTGAAATTGACGAAATTCCGACGATAATGTTACAAAATTGTGTTATACTTTGCAGCTGTCTCACAAATATTCAGTTACTGACACAGATTCGGAATTGACAAACCGCTATCTTCGTGCGTAAAATTAACGTTTGACCCCGTAGAAAGGAAAGAGAGAGACAGACAGAGAGAGAGAGAGAGAGAGAGAGAGAGAGAGAGAGAGAGAGAGAGAGAAGGAGAGAGAAAAAGAAGAAAAAATTGTGTAACTTGCAGTAGACGACGATGAATACAGATCGGAATATAGTAATAAGTATTTAGTTGGGGAAAATAATAAAGAAAGAATTTTATGCAAATGATGAAATAGGACGCGAATAGAGAATTTGACGATAAATTCACTATTAGCACGCTTCACGCTGTGTCGTTCAATTCGTTTCGCGCACAGATGATTGCGTCATTTCATGACGTACATGTTACACCTTTTATTATACGATATATATTATATACACTCTGTATGAGGCATAAAATTATGTGAAAAATATGTACCGCACTAATGTAACTGTCAGGTAGTTTGGAATAAAAAATTATACGCTTCTTATATTCTACGACTGTTTGCAATTTGCATTTTCTCCGGACTTTTGATCTGTTTATGAGCAAAAAAAGAAAAATAATTAATAATTTTTATTTTTTGCCATATTCATTGCAAAAATAACTGAAACTAAGCGTCACTTTATTTTCAGCCACCAAGATCGTATCGTCATAGCAGAATTCTGTACAAAGTAGTAAATCTTATCTCCACCGGTTCAAAAACGCTGGCGATTAAACGATTTAAAGTTCAAGTTCGGACGCTAAATGAGGACAAACGGACTTTTCAAATGTCGCTGATCTACGTGTTTTTCTCTCGTAAATAAATTAGAACGAAAATTAACGATTAAATGTTTTAAACCTTGAAATTATTGAGCGCATAATCCAGTTGTGCAACGATTTGTTTCAACGTTGCAAACTTTGGACCTACGAAGTGCGATTAGATTAGATTCGTCAAGATTGGGGCATAATTATTATTATTATTATTATACCCAAAACTGACAGTAACTTGAAGCTATCGGTTATTTTTAATCCTCGCAATTAAAGCATCCAATTTTACCCTTGGTGTACAAAAACAGTGTCATTTTTCTTCAAAGAGATGAAAAAAAAAAATGTCACGTTTAATCATTTTCACATTATTGTGTGAGAAATAACGAGCGAAACTTGAGACACGTATGAATACGATGATTGATAATGAGAAATATTTTATTTACGTAAAATCCGGTATTATATCTCTCTATCTCTCTATCTAATCTAATAAAAAAGTTTCAAACAAATGAACGGGTAGAAAAAGATTATAATGACAATAGTAAAAAAGACTATAATAACAATAGTATAAAAAAGATTATAATAACAATAGTATACGCATGAAGTTGGCGGTGGGGTGAGATCCCGAAAACAAAACAAAAAGCATCTAGCAAACCCTTTGACAGCTGTCATCGGCTGCTTATGACAGTCTTTAACAAATATCTTTATAGGTATGTGTTTCTGACGCGCAAAAAATGAACATGCAAACGAAAATTATAACGATGATTCCCGACAGGAATTGTCTTTTTCGCGCGTTGGCGTATCGTGTATACGGCACTCAAGATCGACACGCAGAGGTGAGACTGAGTATCGTTTCAAATATAGTGGATAATTGGTCTACATTTGCGGGTTTTATTACAGGTAATGAGTCAAACGGTGCTGTGATTAGGTCACCTGGTGATTACAAATCACATATGAATAAAAATGGAATATACGGGGGAGAAGCAGAATTAGCTGCAGCTGCGGACATTTTTAAGATACGTTTAATCGTGTATCGCGAAGAACAAATTCATCCACACCGGATCGGATCACAAAATGAAACACAATTCTCGCTACTCTTCACCGGTGACGGAGACAGTGGACACTTTGATGTCTTGCAGAACCAAAATAAAATTCAGATAGTGAGTAATAAGTATGAAAAGTAACAATCAAATAATAGTAAATCTAAATATATCAGTAAACAGTCAAAAGGACAGCCAGGATTTACGATGACAATGGAGAAAGGAGGAGTTTCAAGCAGCAGACAAGGCGATGAAGATGGTGGATGGTCGAAACTATCACAAAAGAAAGAGGAAAATAAAATTGTAAGTGCGAAGAACCAAATAAGCCATAAAATAATATCCATCAAATATTTGTATAACCAGGTAAGAGGACGACCAGGATCGATGTTGACCACAAGAGAAAGAGGTGTTTTGCGGAGTGAACAGCAACGCAAATATAGAGAAAAAAATAATATAAAGAAGGTGATTTTGGAGAATAACCGGCAGAGCGGTAGTAAAAATAATTCAACGAAGGGTGTCGAAAAATTAGAAGAATCGATTGTGATTATTGATTTGGAAAATAAATCGAGAGGACGACCAACCAATATGATGAACATGGAAGAGCGAAAAATTAGACGACGAGAACAGCAGCGAAAATATAGGGAAGCGAACAAAAAATATCATACTGGCTTTTCAACCAACGAACAGAAAGGAGGAGTTTCAACCAGCAGACAAGGCGATGGAGACGGTGGATGGTCGGACGTATCACAAAAGACAAAGGAAAATAAAATTGTAAGTGCGAATAACCAAATAACCCAGAGAATAATAATAAACAAATATTCCTATAACCAGGCAAGAGGACGACCAGGATCTATGTTAACCACAAGAGAAAGAGGTGTTTTGCGGAGTGAACAGCAACACAAATATAGAGAAAAAAATAATATAAAGAAGGTGATTTTGGAGAATAACGGGCAGAGCGGTAGCAAAAATAATTCAGCAAGTCAAGGAGATAGATCGATATCAATAGAGAAGGAACACCAATTTTCAACCAACGAATGGAAGCTTAGATTGATGAAAAAAAGAAAAGTAAGCACAGAAGGAATTGAAGTGGACAGCAAGTGCAGGACCTGTCATTAAATCAACATGAAGGAATTCGCCTGTCTACTAGACAATGCGTAAGGAAATAGTGAGGCGCGAAGCGCCGAACAACGAGGCGCGCAGCGCCGAGTGCCCGAGGCGCGTAGCGCCGAGATGGGGTTGGCGCGCGAAGCGCGCAGGGGCGAAGCCCCTAGTAAGTATAAATAAATAATATATATATGTGTATACATATGCGTATGTGTTATACTCACTTGTATCCAGTGAGGATGTTGAGTAGCGTCGATTTTCCCGCACCCGATGGACCCATGATTGCGGTCAATTCTCCAGATCGCAGCCGTCCACTGACGGATTTTAATATGGTTTTTACATCTGAAAGATAAAACATATTGTAAGAACGATAATTAACATGTTAAAAAAACGTCGACTCATCGAACCGCGAAACAAACGTAGGACGAGTAAATAACTGATGTATACCTTCGTAGAATTAAAAAAAAATTTTGTAGATAACGCGGGCGTTTTTTAAACTCTAAATTTCCTCATATTTAAGGGGATGTCGTAGTTATTTTTTTTTTTAGCTTTTTTAGTTAAACAAGGCTTTAAAGTCAATTTATTCTTGCACAAGCATTAAATTTTCGCAACAGTTGCAAGAAAATATAGCAATTTTCATTTTCTACCTAGAACTATATTTTTCGAATGTGGTAAAAAATGAAAATAGTCAAGGACTGAGCCATAACAGGAACTAAAAATTGCTCTCAGTGTAGTTACAAGTGTTGCTCAATCGGATGAAATCTATATCCGATGGCATATCGAATGATCGAATACCGAATCCGGATGTAATTCAATTCCTAATGCCAAAGCAGCTGATTCACTGTGTGTAAAGTTCGTCGAGTTACGGTTATAGATGTATAACAACCTGTTTAATGTTCTGCTCTAACAGTATCGTGAGGAGAATTTGCATTCCGCAAACGAGTCTTCAGTCCGCCTAAATTACCGTAAATTTTTCGATTCAAGTTATTATAATACATGCACTGCACATAATTGACATTCAGATATGTACTTTCGTTCAAAACTGTGAGTGAAATACACACACGTGCATAATAAGTATACGATCATTTGCGATGCGGAAGTTTTTATTAACGAAGGCGCAAAAAAATTCTTGCATAAAAACTCGATATTGTTCTTTCGTTTTACTGCACTCCAGGAACAAGCGAGTCTAGCAGACTTACATCGCTTTAGACGATGATACCTCGAGTTTCTCGCGTTACAATTTTAGTATAATTTATTACAAACAATTATCGCATGCAAGTACCGCAACCGCAAAACTTGAATGAAAATAAAAATAATTTCAGATCTGAAAACTAGGCTGGCAATAATTTTACACATGATTATAAATTCTCGTGCGAATGAGGCGTGAGTTTTGAATGTACTTATAACGGTAAAAACCGCAAATCGTATTCAATATTAGCACTGTTGTGAATTTTTAAGTTTACTAAATGCGACTTGAGCATATCCCAATTTGTTATATGGTTAACAGTGATCGTAACGAGAAAGAATAGCAACGGATACCAGACTTTCCGGTAACGGCTAGAAAACTAATTTTCATTTTCTACCTAGAACTGTATTTTTCGATTGTGGTAAAAAATGAAAATAGTCAAGGACTGAGCGGTAACCGGAAATAAAAATTTCTTTCAGTGTGTGAATTTTTTCTTAAATAGTAGCAGTAATGCCCGCTAAAACATCGCGGTTACACATTTTTTTTTTTTTAAACATTATTACTTTTATAATAAAATATATACCGATAACGTGTCCGAAACACGTCTGTTTCAATCGAGGAAATTCACTTTGTTGTTGGCACGGTTTAGAGTTGAGATAAAAATTTGAAAAAATTAGGCGATTGTTTTTGAATCATTTGAAATTGATTTGAGGAGCATGCTTGAAAATATTCATCAACATCCTAAATATGAAAGATCCTAACGTAGATGCACAAGATGTGCACATTTGTTAGATGGATAAATCATCGCCTGAACTTGCCAGGATGATTTCAACAATTACACATGTCAAATATTGTCACATGAGAGAATGGTACACGATACGTAAGAGATCGGTTGATATTGTTGAACATCGAATCAAATTTTAACGGCTATAAATATTATGTATCTACCACGAATACGGACATTTCAAATATTTTCGATGTTTTTGTTAGAATTGTAAAGAGGCTGCGGTGTTTGAACATCGCTCGAAAATATCATCCAATCAGGTTGCATTTGCGCATGCGTTCACGCACGATGCATGTGCACACAATTCTATCGCGTGCAAAGTTCTCAGAGAGAATAGAGATAGAGATAGAGACGGAGAGACTGTGAGAGTGAGAGAGAAATATAATAGATCAGAGATCAAAGATTAAGGATCACAATAAGACGAGGAGCTCTTTCATCGGTCATCTTTTTTTTTTTTTTTCTTATCTTCTTCAGTTATTTTTCCACACACATGTATTCGTAAGATATTAAAATCCGGTTAAACGTTGGATGTTTCGATCATCGTATAACGTGTGACTTTGAACGTGGAATCGGACAAGGATTCAAGGGCGAATTTTTTATTTGTCTTTTTTTTAATTTTTTACTTCAATCTGATGAACGAAAGCATTACGTCTGATTGATTCGTGTTTTTTTTTCTCTTTTTTTTTTTTTTTACATTGATAAATAAGTATCGAATTTTTTCATCGTAGCTATCAATGTAAAAAAGGCAAAATCAAACTTTATAAGTAATAAATGAATACGTTGGTCATTATTCCATGTATAGAATCAATGTTGATTTATTTTAATATAAACTCGGAACAATATATATATATAATTGTGTAATCAGCGACACATGAAAATTCGTGCTGTCTTCTCCCAAGCTCTCAAATATCTCCGTATGTAACGAATCCAAGGTCGGCGGGTTAGCTTTTTTCTCGAACAATAATATGAGACAGAATTCTCGTAACGACCGTACCCGTTGAATATGGATAATCCAGCCGCCATTACGAACTACGGTCGTTTAATGTCAGGATGAATTTTTTTTTCAAGATAAGGCACCATCTGCACATCCTATTCTTTCTACAATTTGATCATACTAGTATGCGTATACACGTGTAATGTACGTAAATTAACTCAGCCAAAAGTTAACGATTATGTATGTAAGTATAAAAAAGTTAAAGTCGATCCATATGTGAATTTAAATTACGCGTAATGCAGAATAAAGCCTCCTTACGGGATTTCATAGTTCTCTTTCTCTCTCATTCGTCAAACGTAACAGTGAAGAAAAAGCAGAATGAAAAAGGTTTCTGTTACCAGTCGCAAAGTTACACGGATATATTTTAATTTGCGTTCAATACAAAACGATAAAAATTCAATCAAACAATATGTAAAGAAAAATCATTCGAATCGTCATTGTTCCAGATAAATGATGCAGGTAGGATGATTGTAATGATAATATTATTTATGAATTTATTTCGAGCGTCAGACGATTTGACCTATATGCGGATTTTAAGATGCAAAATACTGGTTACGATCAAAACTGCCTTTATAGCAATGCGAGGAATTCAAATCAGTAAACACGATGACTGATGCAAGTCATATCCGTAATATAGCGAGAAAAAAAGGAAAGATAAGAAACAACAAAAAAAAGAAAAAAAACAAAAAAAAAAGACACTTCCTACGAAAGGAGTAAACGAAAAGTTTTAATACTGTAATTATATCTGCATTGCACTATTCGACAAATAATTACACAAAATGAGAATACAAAAAGCGAGAAAAAAGAAAAAATCACAATGAGATCCACCCGTTAAAAAAGACGACGATCGGGGTACGATTTTTATTCCCAAAGTTACTTGCAAAATTGAGTAAAAAAAATGACAACCGAATGCATCAAATTATATTTAATCGAAAGAACGTTGGTATTTCGTACAAAACCGATCGGAATTCACCCCTGAATTATAAAAGGCTTCTGATGCAGTCGAAGTCTGGCCTTGGCCGAATGTGTATTAACATATTTTCAAACCAGCTGCAGACCTTTCGCCATAATGCGAAGGAAAAAGAGAGACAACGAGAGTCGGCCAAGTGTGCCACTCATGTTCGTTTATATCTTTTCTCGATGAAATTTTTTCGTCTTGTTAACGTTATTGTTATTATTATTATCATTATTATCATCGTTACCATATGTAAAAATGTATAATTGCCGAAGCGTTTTTTTCCAAGTTTTAGTTATACACACAATATACTTTATATATATATATATAAAATATGTTTCTCTTCATAGTTCATCTCTTATACGTTTAAATACTCGTCTCGATAGAAAAAAGACCAACGTTCCTATGCATATGTTGAACGTTGGTCTTTTTTCTATCGAGACGAGTATTTAAACGTATAAGAGATGAGCTATGAAGAGAAACGAGAAATTTGTCCGAAATGTCAAATTGAATATCGCTTCGTGACGCATGGCATAAATAATCTGCCGCGTCGTTATTACCACGCTGTTTGTACTGCTAAAGAAATTTATTAAATTGAAAGTAATATAAATATCGTTAATTAACTGTAAGACCTTCGATACGGAGTTTCACCTGTAATTTAGACTCGATTAAGATTATTCTAGGTGAATGGTTATGGACATGGGATTAAGAGCGTATTAAAAATCGTACTTGAAACGTATGTATTTTGGTGAAAAATTGGTGAAAATTCTGAGGGGAGAATTGTCGACGTGGCAACGAGATATTATCAAATAAAAAAATGTATTTGCAGAAATTGAACAATTTCTCTTTGAATAATGATTAAAAAAAATTAGGAAGATTTCAGACCGACTCTTCATTTGACGAAGTCGCATCCGAATAATAATATACGAACAACAAATTTAATTATACAACTTTGAGATCGTGGCTAAAAGATATCGATCCGGCTTACGGAGAAAAAAAAATCCGCATATGACGAATTTGTTTACCGTTTAGCATCTGCACGTTCATTTTTTGTGCTGTATAAGATATCGAGTTGAAAATTTTATGCGCTTATAAGGACCGCACGCGATTTTCGAATGTCTTTCTGGCTGCGTTGTGCGAAACGTGGAGCAGGGTTAAAGTTCTGAATTTGAGAAGCTCCGAAAACGCCTAAATCCGAATTATTTGGTCGCGAAAATTGAAGTAAAGAAATCAAACTTTGGAGAAACAACCAAGTTTCAAATGGTCGGAAACCCGATGGCTTAAAGTTCCGAAATGCCAGATTTCAAAACTTCAAGTTACGATTAAGCAAAGCTCCGAAAAATAGAGTTTCGAAAATTAAAATATACTCACACAGCATAGTTGGGTGTAAAAAATCATAAAAAAAAAAAACGAAAATCAGAATGACCAGGGTTCCGAATGTAAAAATATCGAAAATCCAAAACAAAACCCAATCGAATTGAAGAATAATTCGTTCTCGATATTTCCCTTCTATATTCACTATATTTCGTCATCACGTGAAATAGATGAAACTAATATTCGAAAATCGGATGGTCGATAATAAACCGGAAAACTTTAAACGACCATCGATAATTCATTCTCGCCCCGGAGCGGTCATTATATTACGTACATGTATTTTGCGACTGTAACTTTGGAACAGAATTTCAAACCTGACAAGAAAGAAGAACAATAGCTTTTTTACAAGTAATTATATATTTACTCGTTCTCCCTGATTTGTTGTTTCGTTCGATAGATAATTTGTTTTGCTGGGAACAAGACGTACTAGATAAAGATAATTTAATAAATTTACTAGGATCGGTGCAATGGTTGTTTGGTTAGATTTTTTCTTTTTTCACAAGGAAAAAAAAAAAGTCAATATATTAGTTAAGAAGTAGGTATTCGAATAATTTTAAGCGTCATAAAATCTGAAAACAATCACCTGATTTGAATAAATTTCACCTAAATTGAAGAATATTCATTGGATTCATGTAATTATTATTGGAATTCAAAACGCTTATTTTAATCGAACGAATGATTGATGGTACGAAGAAGGTAAATCAGGGAGAACAAGTAAAAAATGGCAATTACGTGTGGAAGGCAGTTTTTTTTTTTTTTTGTTCAACCCGGAAATCAGTCCGCAGTAAAGACGAACGAAAAAACGGAATCAGTTTGCCTGAAAATTCAAGGTAGACTGATCGACGAAAAAAAAAGCTTCTCGATGCAGACAAAGAGAAAAAAAAATGGCAATTATACGTATGACAAGAATGCGAAGCGTACAAAAAGTAAGACACGGACTGAATACTTACGAAGTATGTTTAAATTGAGGGGGAAAAGAAGAAAACAACATCGAAAATTGAAAGACAAACATCTCATCGACTATTAGTTGAGAATTTATTTTTAATACGTCTCTGAATGACGGATTTCTGGTTTTTCCAATCACAACGTATACATGCATCGCATAATTACTAAATGGCTGAACTTTACCGTCAATACAATTACAATTTTTTACTGTCATCCATATTTAATGGCTCAATTTTTTAAAATCATTATTGCGCGAAGCATGTTTTTTGTTTTTTTTTTTTTTTTTTTTTTAATTCATACGAGTATACTTGTTTTTAAATTCTTTCTTTCGTCTTATCAAATATCGGATAAGACTGTGTCTCACGTAATCTAATCGATTTATAAGTATAGAACAGAGAATGTCTGAATTTAGGTGCAGATGCACCGAGGAGTTCAAAAGCCGAGTGATTGTACAATCAACGATGAGTCAGAGTTTCCCAATCATAAAAGCGAAACAATGTATTTTCTCTGAGCTAGCAAAATGTGAAACGATGATTTTTCTCCTTGGTGAATCCAATGAACATTGATTGAAATATCACGATACGAACAATATCCTTTTTGGGTGTGCGAGTAAGGAGAAATAGAACGATGGAAATACGGATGACGATGAAGACAGCAAAATTTTTAGCAACACCAATTTGCAGATGGAGAAGGTAGGCAGAAAATATTTTACTAGAAAATAGTCATTCGTCGTTGCGAGGTAAAAAAAGTATTTAGAGTGTTTTTCCATCATCATTCTTTCAAACTTAAAATTAAAATACATAATGTAGCGGATGGGTTGTAGAAAATAAAATATTTCCACAAATGATAATTCGTGTAACATGGAAAAAAAATACGACAAGAGAAGGCAAAAATTTGTATAAAAAAATCCAACAATCGGAACTCTTGCATTTACGTATATAATTGGAATTGATCTGTAAAACAGAAGTTTCAACCATTTCTTTATACATTATTAATTAGTCAACTTTCATTGAATAAATCATATTTCTTATTGTTGAAGAAAATTTAATTTTTGGAAAAAAACGACTCGAGCGTAGTGCAAAGTATATAATTTTAAAGAATTCCGCAACAACGGTTATAACATTTATACGACAAACATTTTTTTTTCAACATTTTTTTCACTCTTTCGCCATCGTAATTTCAGTACAACAACCGTTGCTAAGACAAAGTTGAATCGTCAGGATTTTGATCGGTCTCGGAATGCTTTTTTTTTTTCTAACGAAACCTCCGGATTTTGGAAAATAATTGAAAAGAGTGAAAAATAAAATCTCACTGCGTCGTTTAATTTCTTTAATCGTTAAACTGTGTTATTGGAAAGAAGTTTCAAATAAATTTAAAGGCATAAAAGATAACACGGATCGAGGCTGTTCTCAAGTAAAGGATAAGAGCATAAACAAGAGTATAAACGACGAAGAATTTGTTTTCAGCTATACCGAACAGCAGACTCATTATACAAAACGATCGTCCGTTATCGGACGACGATGACGATTAAATTAAATTGCAGGGAACGAATCGACGCCATTATTGCAGTTGCACAAAGCTGCGAGTGAGCAGAAAATTTGCAACCGTCCGCACGGTTTATTTCTGTAAAGGTACAGTACAAGGCCACGTGTTGCGTATATATATATGTATATAATATCACGACCCTGAAGGTTTTTAAAATCGACTTGTATACAAACCATGGACATCGTGTTATGATCCCTTACATATCATCTGCATCCTCCATGCAATATATTAATATTGCATTATAGTCGTCGGCGTGGAAAATGCGCGAAGGATAAAGAAGAATTTCGCAACAGAGTCGCAGGAATCAGGTTACATACGTATATGTATATATCCGGGACAATCTGTTGAAACTTGAAAACGAACCGCGCATGCGCGAGTTTTATCGGCTGTTCGCGCAGGCTGGCCAACCCGAGTTTTCGGCTGTCGAACTCTTTCTGCCGGCGATGTGGTTGATACGAATTTTCGAGGTTAGAATCTCAAATAATTGAAGTAGGGACTCGGAAAGGTTTTGGAAGCGTTTGTTGTCGGGTCCGAAAGTCGACTCTTCAAAGAACGGTCGGAATCCAATGCTTATGCTCTTTGAAGATTCAAACGTACACATTTTGCGTACGTTGGCACGCCTGCGTCGCAGACAAAGAATATCGCCGCGGGAAGATTTCGCCGACCAATGTGATTCGATTCTTTGGCGCGTGCCCGGTTGATTTTCAAGTTTCAAGAGATTGTTCCGGCATATATGTATGTAACTATACAATTCAAGGTAGGCATAAACGGTGAAAATTATAACGGATTTCAATGTAAACAAGTTGCTATCAACGCAGTAAAACTTGTTCTTTTCCACTGTCAAGCACCTACGATGCATGTTGCGACGACATAAATGCATTATGGAATATATTGTACAAGGAAATTATAAACAATCGTTGTACAAAATCAAATATCCGAATGAATATAACAAGAACATTGCTAATAAATTATAACTATCATACAAACGTATCGATAACGTCAAACTATTTACTTTGCAATACATCGTATATTGTTGTTTCACTTAAAAATCCATACCTTGTACGAGTAATATTAATCATACGCGGTGAGAAAATTAATATAATAACGTCGTGTAAGATAAAGTAAAAAAAAAGAAAAAAGAAAAAAAAAAAACTAAATAAATAAATAAAAAAACCAAGTCAACGGCATAAAAGAAAAGTGAAAATATTGTCCAACAACTTTTACTTTGCTTTCATATTCCGGCTCGTGTGCACCGTGCGATTCAAGCTTGTATGCGCGCGCACACACAAAGTGACTACACGTATATCGCGCAACACGTACGACTGTTATGCCCATGTATAATTCATGCGATTTGCACGTATTGCATGTATCCGGATACCCGGTAGAACGTCGATTAGAGAGGTTCGACGGTGGAGAGATCCCAGATCCTAGACCTGATCTACGGACGGTTTGCAAGTACAATAGCCCACTTTCACTTCGTGGTCAATGTCATTTCGTGAAACCCGTTTGTTTCCACCTTCGCGAGCCGCGTGAAATAATAATAATTATAATTATACACGGGATTACATTACACTCACAATGATACACGTGATGTTTTCCGACAATTTTCAAGCCCTGCAGGCTTTTCGAAATTCTGTATTATAACAGCTACGCGCTGTTTTTTCTTTTTCTTTTTCTTTTTTTTTTTTTGATGCAAAAAGTTTTCAATCAACAACTCAAGTTGGATTATTATTCTTTGCATTTGTGTGTTTGTTTTATTTATTTTCTTCTTTTCATCATTCCTTCTCTCTTTTTCCATTACTGCTAATAATTAAAAACAATTTTATTCTACCCGCGGTGTTTCGGATATATCGTCAAGCGAGGAAAAATATTCAATTTTGAATTATATTGTTATTGTTAACGATATGATGTCGATATTTCGCACCGAAATTTGAATTTCACGCATAGCTAATATATAATTCATCGATTATATGTACAAATCTGATGATTATGGTATTTATTATCACGAACAAATTCGAGATTGGGTGTAGATAATAATAATATATTATTGCAGCAGAATTCCACGTTCAATTTTTCGACGTATGGCCTGTATTTGCGATTTTCTCCTGAAAAATTTTTCTCTTTCCGTTTCTTTCTTTCTCAATCTTCCGCCAGTAATATCACCGATAAATTTCACTGTCTATTGCAATTATAAGTTGACGTCACGGAATAACGATTCGATTTCCGATTAATTTCATACCTCACGTATGCGTACACATATTTAATAATAATATATCGCACGCGTAGGATTGAAAATATCTAGATATCATGACGTGGGACACAATTATGAAACCAGTTCCTGTTTATCGTTAAACTTGTTTGCATATCCGCGAATGTATAGAGAGATGTATGCAGTAAGTTTGCGAATTCGATATTTGGTACGCAGGCAAGGTTTGACACTTTTTTACTATACTTTTCTCTCAGCATTATTAGCAGTATTGTAATTTAACGCTAATTTGTTTACGGTGGGAAATAAAAGTTACGACGATGATGACGATGATGATAATAAAAATAACACTAATATAATACTTGTGCTCCGGTAAACACGCGGTAATTACAAACAAGATTATTGCGTTATCTTTTTGCCGGATTAGGAGTAAGAAAAAATACGTATATTTAAAGTAATACGGAATATATCGTCTATACAATGACATGTTTGCTGTATAAATATTATCCGACTATTCAAAAAATTTCACATTATATAGTATACGCAAGGAATGACTGATACATTATTATACGGATCAAGAGGAAGTTTTATAATTTATTCAATTGTTTGAAAAAAAAAAAATCAACAAAATGTGAGGATGTTTATTTTTTTCTATTGTCACATTATCAGATTCAGCACCTCAGAACGATATTTGAGAATTGATGATTCGAAATTTCTTGTGATTCTACAAAACGGATTCGTCGTTAATTAATTCCAAACGTTATTATGTATTGTTCGTTAAAAACAAACTGAACATTTTCTGAATAATAATGACTTGACCACCGCGTAGAGCGGAAAATTTTACATCAAATTATGTCGGATCAAAAAATGAAGAAAAAAGAAATTCTACTTATCGACGGCGTCTGGGAAACTTTGGTCAAGCAATTTCTTTTCTTTTTTTTTTTCCATACGATTAATTTTCTTAATCCGACACCGTTTCCGACACATGGGTACATAATTCGATGTAAAATTTTCCGCTCTACGCGATGGTCAAGTAATTTTTCATCCGTCGATGGCGGTTCTTGAATAAAATGCAAATAAAAAAAAAAAAAAAAAATCAAATTGTACCGTTTTTCCGAAACGACTTCGGATTTGAGTTTCTGAGCGTCAAAAACCCCGACACGCACAAAATTGCGGCCGCGTCCGGAATGTTTTTAGGTAAGCAAGGTATAATACTCACTGTTTCTTCGTCCTTCTCGAACCCTGTAGGTGAGGTCAGTGAACGCGAGATCAACGGGCGGCCTCTTCGGAAGATGGGTTATGGTCTTTGGCTGAGCTGGGAGGATCTGAAGTCTGACCGAGCCTTTTCTCGGCTGCAATAAAATCCCGTTCGAGTCGTCGTCTCTCGAGCTGTTCCCCTCGAGCTTCATCTTGATTCTGATTTCCGTTTCACCAACGCGCGTGAAGTCTTTCTGTTTTACTTTTATTATTTTCTTTTATTTATTTATATAATTGTAATTTTTTTTTCTTCTTTTTTTTTTTTTTTTACTCGGAACAAAAGACCTTCTCAAACCGCGCGAAATTTAAAAATTTCGCAACGCGAACGCGAGTGTGTTACTATGAACACGTACACGCCTTGGCAGGCATGTATATTTCGTCAGAATTGTTGCAACGCCACTTATCACCGCCAAGTTTCACCGCCTGCAAAAATCACAGATTTCTAATAAAAATTTCAACCATATTTAAAATGTATGTTAAACAAGGTGTGATAGGAAAATTTTTATGCGAAACAGGTGTAGGAGAATAGAGATGAAAAACGAATTAAAGCAATCTCATCTTTTTCTTTCTTTCTTTCTTTCAACTTTTAGGATGCATGGAGTGTAGATAAAATCCGATTTAAATTGCGTCGAAATAGAGAAATTGAAAAACGGAGTTTTATTGATCGCGAGTTTTATCAGGAAACTAGAAACCTCGATCGACGTAGTTCAACGATTAATGTGTTTATTGGAAATTTTTATAGTTTATCCAATTTCAATGGATGATAGTTCGTAATTTCGCTGTTGAATAAATTGTACAGAAAACGTCAGTACGGATATTGATTTTTGGTAAGATAAATCATGTATTGGAAACGAAATCACGAAATCGCATCGGTTCGTTATACGCAAAATATTCACATATTGATTTCTTTCACTGGTTATTTTTTCGGTCAATCGAAGATCTCTATAAGAATTTAAAGCCAGGCCATTTCTTGATAACCCAAGATTTATTAAAACATATCACAAGTTTTTTTGATTACGTCTCGAAAGTTGTTCGTAATTCTTTCCTCTTTGATACTGTTTTCGCCTGGTACAATACGTAATTAATTATCATACCACGTCGAGCTGATTATCTTAGCCAAAAATATGATTAACCTTATTTTATGCCAATTACACATGACACATATAATAATTTACGAAACAATATAACGAATACATCAAGCGGAATCTTACATTCTGAACGAATCACGGTGTTGAAGTGTTTGCGTGCATAAAAAGTCTCATCAAGACCAAAAAAAAAAAATTCACAAATTCAAATTCGAGCACCGAGTAAATTAACTGCGACACTTTCGCGGCTAATTTTCATTGAAACTTAAAATATCCTCATTTACTCATGATTTCTACGACGAATTTTCACTGCAGATTTTTACACACATAAATACATATGCGTGATACTTCTCAGGTATGAATATAAATCTAATCGAAAACACCGGCACGCAAGATTTTCACACCCGCAGGATTCGACGCGATGCACAATCGACCAATTTACGGTCGAGATATGGTCGAAAACGCAACTCCGCTCGCTATCTTCCCGCAACGGGGGCTTCAGCCGCGAATCTCGAGAGCTTCACGAATCGGCCACCTCGTTCAACCGCGTCTCGAGCCTTACTAACAGCTCTACCGATCAATTTGCTCAGCGATGCTATCACGCCCGTCTCGTATCTCGCATCGATGCCTACTTCTGCGACTTCTCCCACCATTTACGGCTTCTTCAAAATCGTTTCTTACACACACACGCACAGATCGTACAGTCGGCGAACCAACCGTAGAGAGTGTAATAATTATTCAGAATTAATGGCATACGGGACGGGTTTCGTTTTTGCCTTTGTTTTTTTTTTTTGTCTTCTTTTGATAATTTTTTTCTTTTTTTTTTTTTTGCAAACGGAATGGTTTTAAGGAATAAAATTCTTTATAACCAAAATAAGAGAAGAAAAGAAGGAACAAAAGTGAAAAACAAAAAAAAAAAAAAAAAAAAAAAAGCAAAAAAACACGAACAGACACATTTCTCATTTCTCTTCCTCTGATCTCGTGACGAACGAAAATTTTTGAAACAAATCTTTCAAGGATTAATTTTATTACACATATAATATGTCTACGGTGAATATGCAGAGTTTTGATTTTGCATTTTTTAACTTGTTTCTTTTGGTTAATTTTATTTCTCATCGACTCATCGCGAATCGGACGCTTCTTCGTCGCATCGACGTTAAAGCACAATAGAATCCGAAAGTCGGTCCAAGGTTCGAGAGTCTTACAAGTGTTGCAAATATATATATATATATATATATATGTACGTGCACATGAGTGATGAGATAACTCTCGATAACGGCGATATTTTTTTCTTCTCCTGTATCTAATTAACTATTATCTACACCCGGTGTCTATATTGAGGTTAAACGTCGAGAATCTATGCTGCAGCTGTTATTGCACAAGCAAAAGGATCAGCACCTCTGAAAACAAAGTTTACCCACCTTGTTGCAACGGCTAATAAAGTTGCCGATAATTATCAATGAATTTTCATGGATTTCTTTACAACGCGTTTGCCAGTCGTCGTTTTTTCTTCTTTCCTCATTTTTTTTTTTTTTTTTTTTACGCTTAACCTGCCAGCCCGGCGAATAAGGTACACGGCATTTTATTTTATTTTCTGCAATCAACGTTTGTACCGTAGTTACTATCCTCTAAATTATCGTAGTTTATTTTAGTTTCTCAACAATCAGCTGCGGGACAATGGAATTCAATCCATGTACCGGGACAATTTTGCCACGCTAATACCAGAGCTGTATATAACTTTTCTAGCAGAGTAATGCAATTCTTTGCAAAATTGTGACTCACGCGATTGTTGGAATTCTTACGTAACGCAACCGGACTCGTATATATTTCATACTTGCGATTCTCGGTTGAGTTAACGCGAGCGTAAGTTTGCTGATTTTTTTTTTTCTTTTTTTTTCCATTCGTTTTCGTTTCGTTTTCTCTCGGTCTGCTAAGAACAAGAAAAATCGTCGGACATATTTTTGAAAATCTTAAGTATCGATTATAATTCGGCAATAAATTTCAATTTTTTTTGTAAAATAAATTTCAGGTATAATTACGCGGTAAAAAAATTTCATACCTATCTACAGACGTTTTTATCAAGTGGTACAGTTTCTCCGTATCTTGTGTTGTACACGCGTACAGATCTCGAAATGTCGGCGATACTAATTGTAAGTATTCATTATCGTCGCTTACAGTCACATTTCTTATCTCGACGCGCGTCAATTTGAGATTATCACGTGCGGATAAACGGTACATTTGGAAAAAAAAAAAAAAAAAAAATTCATCACATACAGTAAAAATAATTTCGTTTCGCCGTGTTTGTCGTAGAAAGTTCACCCGTTGCTCGTTAAACTTTGACTCGATTAAATTTAACTCGATTGTATCGGGTTCGTTTTCGCTGTAAAATCTCGTACGTACTTTTTCTTTTTTCTTTCTTTCTTTTTTTTTTTTTCTTTCGCTCTCACGCCAACAACACCCACCACTTTTGTCGACGACGCGCCGAATCGACGTGTGCGATCATTCCTTGAGCGTTATCCTTTTAGTTTCTTTTTTCTTTTTACTATTTATTTATTTATTTATACACCTGCAACAAGCGTCACGTACACCGACGATACCGTAGCCGGTTCTAATCGGTTTTCCAAGCCGCTGACACTGACATTAACCAAGGTTGTTATTATACATTAAATTTCCGCTTCCGAGTCACGCGTGTCATATATTATAGATGCGAACCGGTTGCCAATTTATGCCCCGAAACTCGTGTCTCGTGTCGGCTGACATTATATACACCGATAATAATAACAACAACAACGAGAATATCGTCGATCATTCGGAAATTGCGCGACTGGATACGGAAATATAAAATATATATGCATACAAGATTAAAATTAGCGTGGAACTTTTTCATTCGCGTATTTTTTATCCCGCACTCTTTGTGTCTTTTTTTCTACTATTGTCTTTTTTTTTTTTTTTGTGGAATACCTAACGCGATTGATCGGGAAGAGTTCACCGGAAACAGGATTCACCTGATAATCGAAGTTGAATTTTTTTGTATATATACTTGAAAAAAGAATTTCACCCATAATCCTTGCGCATTTTAGTGTTGGCGAAGGATGATATGTTAGCAAGTCGAGGTTGCAGCAATGTTGCAAGAAGACGCGAGGTGAAAGGCGAATGACCAGAACTGACGTTTCGGGCAGATTATTCTTAATCGGATTCCGATATCGACGTGCGCTCTACATAATATACGTACGTTGATGAAAAAATGTTCTCTTTAAATTCCGCAAGACTTTAAAGTTTTTTAATTTTGTTTTTTCGTCACTCTCTTTTATTTAATTTCAAAATTTCGATACTCGAATATCTTGATGCTAATTAATACTAATCAGGCATATCACTGGAGCTGCGCAGGTGAAATGTATTAAAATTAAATCTTTTTCCTCGTTCAAAGAAACTTCTGTTAATTTCGTCGCGTTTTTTTTTCTTTATTTTTGAGCATACCGTCAATTAAGATTCTCTGGAGGGTTCTTGGGAATGCAGAAAGTTGAATAATGAAAACTGTTGGTGAACAAGGCTAGTTAGAAAATTAAGAGTTGGAATAAAATATGAAGTAAAAATTGAAAATTGAAAATGTTGAAGCTATTCTTCTACTTGTGTGTGCGGGTATAAAATCACAGGAAATTTATTGAAATGAAACGAGGCTGAAGTTAGTAACGTTATTCTAACGATTGACGTCTCAAAAAGCCCGTGGCTTCATTTCTTTGGGAATCTATGAAATGCGGTAGATTATTGTATTGTGTATTTTGAAAACTTGACCACTTCAAAGTCACTAGAAAAGTGCAAAATAGTAATTTTTACCCTCAATGTTTCGTTACGCTGAGGTTACTTACTTCAGCCTCGCGAAATGAAATGGAATGGAACGAAATGAAATGAAAAAAGCTTTATTGCGCTGACCGATGGATACTCAGCAGATACAATTATCATTGTTTACACGTGATAATGGAAAACGCTGCGCAGTCAAGTGCAAAGATCCTCGTCAAGTTGAAATTTCGAGCTCCGTTTGTCGCCCCACTTTTTCCTGCCGCAGAAATTATTGAATTTATTACCGATCAAGTGTGCGTTACGCGTGACGTTGCGTTGGCACGTGGATCAAAGGTTCTTGGACGTTGGAAAAAATCGTCGTTATAATAAGCCATGTGTGTACGTATATATACGCGTGTACATCTATTATATTCTATTCGCGTTTATCTGTGAAGTTGGAGCGTCGTTGCTGCGTACATTACACGATAATCGTAAGCTAGACGAATGATCTTAGAATGCAAATTTAGTATCTCTTATCAGATCCTCGACACGGTTCGAAAAAAGATTCAATAGTCGTAACGCGATAGAAGAAAAAGAAAAAATAAATAAATAAAATAAAACGATTATACTGTTATTTCGTATAACTTTGCAAACATGCACGTTTTTATCAATTTTCGGTATAATTTTTGACAATTCTTTAAACTGACGATTCAACGTTGAATTCCTGAACGTTTTGCGATTCCACATTCTTTGACAATTATTTTGAAAAAATTCAGAATTTACCGAAGACGCGTGTTATGATCAGGGTGAAAAGAATCTGAAAACAATGATGATACGTTATTCGGGGTGGAAAAAAATCATGCCAAGTGGGTAAAATTATAGTCGATCCAATTTCGGTTAAGAGAATTTGTGACTTTGATCGTATGAAAATAAAAAAAAAAAAAAAAAAAAAAGAAGGAAATCGATCGATATTCAATAATAAAGAATCGAAACGTATTATTATGATACAAAAGCAGTTTTAAACATATGAGCGAAACGTAGCACAACACGACCTCATATCTCGACCATGAAATTTCAAGAATGTGCAGACTGTATAATTTTCGGTTATTTAAACGACTTATCGGGCCGGTACGCTGTTAATTTACATTAATTTGCAAACACGTGTATCCGCATTTTTTTGTTTCAATCTTGTGTTTCAGCCTTTCCCGATTATTTATTTTCAATTTTGCTAGCGTCTCCTGCACTTGAGAATACATGTAATACATGTATTGAAAACCGATATATTTATAAGAATTATTTGAATGTTGTTCATCTGCAATTATCGACGGTTAATAGCGGTATAATAACATGATAGAATACCCTTATTACTGCAAGTTCGTCACGGTTCGCAATTCGACTCGCAGGTAAGATACGCAACAGCAATGAAAGAATAATAATGCTTCAATCATTAATCGTGAGACTGCAAATAAATAGATTACAGACGGATATGGAGTCGGCGGAATAAGAGAGAATTGTATAAATACATACGTATGCGTATTGTAGAGAAAATTCTGTAAATATCACGTGTATCTACATGACATCTATTTATTACATATGTAAAAAAATTAAATGGTTCCGGAGGTATAAATCTGTGATTGCAACGAAGCTACAGATAATCGATGCATCGATTAATCGCGTCCAGAAGAATAATCGAACGCGACTCGATTGAATCGGTAAAAATTAATCGGTTAACGATTGTTTTGTATTTTTTTGAAAAGGTGTATTGGAAATCATGAATTTCAGTATCCAGTCCTAATGGCGACAAAGTTTCGTGATAATTTATAGTCTCATTGAAATATTTTTCAATTTCATGTAAAAATATTCATTCATATTTCACTTATTGTATGGGAGTGAAAAACAAAAACAGATTGCGAGGAAATATAATCGAATCAGTCGATTAATCGGGAAAAAATGATCGATTATTTTTGATCACCGTTAATTCGTGCTTGGATCAACGAACGTTGTAGCTATTGAGATAATCCACTCACATCGTTCCTCTTTCTTTTCCATGCAAATTTCATTTCTGATACGTATAATAAAATTGGAAGGAACTGGATTAAAGAAGATCCCGCGAAATTTTCTGGGGAATTTTTCAAATAGATTAAAAAAAAAGGGGGGGAAAAGAAAAAAAGCTTGCAGCACGCATCTTTGAATAATCCTGTATACAGAAGCATGTTACAGACCGTGTAACACTTGAAGTCATAAGTACGATCAGCCCAAATGAAAACTCTGATGCAAAATGTAAGTTACGAAAGGCGGCGAAGCGTAAAATGTCACGATTTAATAACTTTGGTCCGCTATGCATGTATTTAAATAAACATATATCTATATTTTGTTTGTAAGTGATTGACGCGATTTGTGAAGTAACTCGGACACGTTCTCTTGACCCAAATGAATTTAGGTATAACGCAGAGACGCGAGTGTGCAAAGGCATACGTGCGTTCGCGTTTGTGACGGTTAAACACACGCTGCCGGCGAATTATAATAATTTATATATTTACTGAAACGATGCTGCACGTGGGAAAATTATAGTGTCATTTCACAAACGATGGTGTTCGATTATTCGACTCGTCGGCACTTGCGATGAATTTTTTTTTTTTTTTTCAACCAGCTCGTTAGTATGACATACATTTATTCAAAAAAAAAAAAAAACCCTCTACGATTAACTGTACAACTATAATAGAAAAATTTTTAATTCGCAGTACAAATTCTTCAACGTTTATGATAAATCATACATTTAATAAATTCCCTGGTCATTAGAATTTGATTAAAACTATTCACCTAATTTTAGTCTCGCCTAACTGTTGTTATATCGTACAGTTTGTAAATTTTCTCAATTTACGTTTCTCCTAAAGCGAAATTGCATACAAATTGCAGAATTGCAAAATTGAGACGACTTCGCGAGATTTAATTATAATACTTTCGTTCGTAATCTTTCACGAGAAAAAAATGTGCCACGTAATTTATCGATGCTTACACATATGTGTATACATATGTATATTTACCTATGATAATTGAATTGATACGTTGCTTTACAGGTGTAAAATTTTCACGACGATTTCCAAGATTTTTGATACGATAGAATAATAAAAATCGTCTCTTAATTTAAAATTATATAACGCGTGTAAGTTTGACCGAATGATTGATTATACTGTCCTTGAATGTTTTTTTTTTTCTTTTTTTTTTTTGGATGAAATCAAGTTTTTTAAATAAATCGGTAAACAACGGAAGCAAGTGAATAATAATAAATTTCTTTGTGTAAGATATTTCTTCACGGAAGGTCGTGGAGAGGAAAAAAAAAATAAAAAAATTATACCAATAAATAAACGTATCATCATCGACGAAGATAGAATTGTTTCTATTCTTCAATGAACGATCAACATAAATATACATAAATATCGACTCGATTAGGAAGTGGGTATAATACAATTGATCCCGTGGCATGATCCATAAATCGGATTGACGGAACGATGACGTTTCACCTGCTAAATATATCTTGGCGATTTTTTATTAGCATCGGTTCAGCCGTTGCACGTATGCAGGAAATGACAATTGACGCGCGAAAGAGGATAAAAAAGAACCTCGAACCTAGAAACGAACAATTCCTGCGTCACGTGGAGAGAAATTACATCACGATTCGCACTTGAGGCGTGCGTCGAATCGCGTAGCGGGAAAAAAAAAAACAAGAATCGCTGCCAAAAGGCAAGGAGAATAAATTACTCTACTTTTTTTTTTTATCACCTTTTTAATTATGCTAAATTTCTCGCAAAAAAATTAAACCTTCTTCAAAGTTCTTATCTTTGATTTGTCAGAAACGTAGAATCGTGACGAAGCGAAAACAGCTTGTGCGTGAGATAGAAAATGGGGGGGGGGGGAAGAAGAAAAATTGACGAGTTGTAACGTGAAAAGTGTAGATAATAACAACGAAAGACTTGATATAGATACCAAAGTTGTACGATTAAAAAAATTTGCGAATAATAATATTAAAACAACAATAATAATAATAATAATAATAATAAGAAAATCGGTGGATAACAGCGAAAAATAATGCCGAATAATTATTCGTACGATTCTTTTTATTTTTACAATTTCGCGATTAATTGTTGAAAAAGAGATTGATTAAATAAAATAAATCCGACGTCTGATCGTCGGCAGAAAAATTCTGTCAAACAAGTCAGAGACGTAATCGGCAAAAAGTATAATTCGTCCGTACGTTTCAAGGCTTTGTTAAATACCTGAACGACCGTCACTCGTTTCGATTGGTGACCGTAGGTGAACTTCGGATATTCAAATTTATCCTCGCGTCAACTAACACGGAATAACGATTAAACGCACGGCGCGACGATAGACGGTGTCGTTTATAAAATACGGACGTGAAGAGATGATCGACGATAAATAAAATGCAAAAAAATATTACGCGTATAATACATATTTAAAATCGATCGCGTATGAGAGAAAAATTTATTTCCGCGTACAAGTTATATAAATTTTATACAAGTTATGTATAAATATGTAAATTATCTATCCTTATATTGAATTAACATTGTTCAGGTGTATTGTATGGTATACAAGGTACATGCGCATGTATACATGCATACATGCGTTAGTTAACTTATTGCGATAATTATTCAGACAATATTTTTTCCCCTTTTCCTATATTGCGTGAGTTACAAACTAATTTTTTTCTACCGCTTTACGCTTCGGTCACTCATCTATTATTGTTATTATTATTATTATTGTTATTGTACAGGCATCGTTCGAACGAATTTGATTTTAAATCCATTTTTTTTTCTTTCCGTTGCCAATGCCTTTTATTTTCCTTCGGATAAAAATGGTCGAAATTTTTCTCACAATATATTGCAGGTATAGTACAATATTAATAGCAAGAATTTTTTTTAATTCATTTCTGTGTATAGGATACGTTGATTGTTATACGTGTATAATCTGTATAATATGTAAATAAAAATAAAAACGGCATAGAAACGATCATTCATAGTCATAAAATAAAAATTATGAGTTATGTGGATGCAAAAAAAAAAAAAAAAAAAAAAAATTCAAGGAAATAATCATTAAATTTTCATAATTTCAGTTATACACCGGGGTACGTAGTATTATAGAAACGAAAATGGAAAATGCATGGAACATGATTCGTTGTTCTGTTTGTCCAATGATTTCCTTTTTTCAACTAGGATCAATTATATTTCATAAAAATTATTGTCAAGTTCAATTTCTCTCTCTCTCTCTCTCTCTCTGTAGTTTATAATACATGATGCAAGACGCAAAATGAAAGAGTAAGAAGCAAAAATAACAATTAGTGATACGCTTACATGAGAATGAAAAGAAATGAAGAAACCAACGTAAAGAAACAAGCAAGAAACTTTAAGCAGTATTGACAGATTAAAATAATGTGTACGTATGAGTGTATGATTTCCGTGTCAATGATCTCAAATATGTGTATATATATTGAGTACGCACGTCGTAGTCTTCAAAACAAAGGTCCTTCGCATACCTATAATACAGACTCGTTATGAATGCACGCGTATCTACATATCATAATAATATAATGTGTAATAAAAAACATATTATAAGAAATAATAATCTACGCAATGGTCTGAAACTTTTCATCGAAATATAGTCAGTCACGTAGGTCGCTTAAATACGTACGATTATACTTGTGTTGAAAGAAAAAGAGGAAAGAAAAAATTGGGAATAAAAAGACAAAAGTAGAAAAGTTCAAAATTAATTATTTCGATAAAAATTCGCGACAATAATTCGTCTTCAATTAATCAATGCAACATTGCTTGTACAGAGACATACATATAATAATTGAAAATGCGAAAATTTTCATAATTCGGTCAGTGTTAATATGAAAGTTTCTTGTTTCACGTATGTGTATATAATCTTTTGCGTATAATTACAGTCTGCACAAATAAAACCACGTTTAAAACCTAAGTATAATAATTTTCTTTTACGTAAATCGTTAGGTTTATTATTGATTAATTTTGTTTTCAGCGGTTCGAAATATTTTCGGAGAGCAGAGACAGAATGGAAGAAAAAAAAAAAAAACTCGTAGCGAAAAAATATAACGGTAAAGTGAATGTATACGTATACTTATTGTTATAAAATATTATCAGAAATTAAGAAACCTTGACCATGTGTAACAACAACAACAACAACAACAATAATGATGAAGGAGAGAGAGAGAGATAGAGAGAGAGTGTGGTCTTAAATTTTAGCGAGAAATTGCGCGACTTGGGATTTTGAAAGAGGAATCGAGTCGAGTCTCGTTTTTCGGTTATAGTATGTATGTATAATTGTGGGTATAAGGTAATCGGATAGATTAAAATTACGGTTGCGCAAAGACGCGAGTATAAGGTGTAAGTAAATACATACGTAGGTAATATACCGTCCTGAAATGTGATTTACGTTTTTTATGCCTCTATCTGTACAGAATATTGTGCAAGAGGCCGGCATACAGATGATTGATTTGACTCGTCACGTTGCAGGTGTGATTTTCAAAAATTTAAAAACCATTAAACCGACGGTTCAAAATGATAATCCGATAATGCGATTCGGATGACGGATGTAACAATGTAGAAATCGATGCAAGAATGCACAAGCCACGATATCGAAATTTAAAATAAGCTAATGCATATTTAATATACGGAATTAAAAAAATTAAAGCTCAGAATAATAGAAAGCCAAAGTGTAGAATCGTCCGAATCCGTCACGATAATATACGTATAGAATCATAGAGATTCTAGATATTGTTGTTACGTGTTTAGTATTTCTGTATAAATTCGTATTTTCAATTTGAACGTCAACTCTGAAAATTCAAAATTTCGGTCCTTCTAATTTTTGCTAAATAATTTCTCGTCAACGAATCGACATAATTACCATTTCTTTCACAATATTCCGTAACAAAGTACCCTTTGGTCGCGGTCTTAAACTTTCCTACTCACGGCTAATTGTTGTCAATATGATAGAATGGCACGTTTCGAGATTTCAAAGCTCTCAGCTGCGTTGATCTCGCGGCATGTGTAAATTACACTTAGGTACGTATGCCTGTAATGACGAAATTTGCACACTTCGTCCAGCAGATGTATAAAAGGAGAGAAATGATTACGCCGATTACACAAACGATTTTTTCAATCATCATTCCCCCTCCCCTCATCCTCCCTCCTCCCTTGATTCATCAATTCTTGCAGCTTTCATCTCAGCTGGTCAAATACTTTCATATATCCCCTCCTCCCCCTCCGCAACCAGCCAATTATTTCGTCAGTCTCGTTCTTTCGATAACTCCGTTTTCAGGTCAGCGTCTTTTCGATGCACACTGATTCTTGCTTCGTTCTGATCTTTCTTTTTTTTTTTTTGTTTATTTGTTTTTTTTTTTGTTCTTTATCATATCGTAAACTTTTATTCGATTCTATTGTACGACTGGAATGTGAACAATAAAATAAAAGGGGATCATGTTGTTAGGTCACTTGTATGACGCGGATGTGATTATCGTTTGTTTGTTTCTTTTTTTAAAAATTTGGAATTTTTTGAAAGATAGAATGAATTACGGGAATATTCCTCGCGTTCAGATCATGAGATCCTATCACCGCGGAATTTTAAACCACATTGCGAATGCAACGTATAAATTTGTACAACGATGTTTATTGGTGTCGTACAGCAACGTCGTGGATATTTGCATTATATAAGTATATCAATTGTCGTTAAAATGGACGAACGAGCAGAAAAGTAGGATGAAAAAGGATGTAAATTGTATTACTGTTATCATCTTTGCGAGTCCGCAATATTCGAGGCAATGCTAATGACGATACATCAGATCGTCGAGAGTATAAAGGTCGATGTCGAATCGAGGTGACGACGATGACGATAACATTTATAGTGCATATTATCGCTGCCGCATGCGCGGTGCAAAGTCCGCATAAATGTATCATCATCTCTCAGATAGCGATACGTGTATATATATATATATATATATGAGAAAACTGGTTCTTTGATATTGGAATTTGAACAGATTTAATTACAGTGTTTATGTACATAATTAACAATGATTTATCTAAATACTAATTGTGTATCAGGCATATTGAATGTGATAAATTCAATTAAAATTATACCTACAGGATGTTCTTCGTTTTTTTGGCGAATAAAAATTGATTGAAATTTTAGCGTTTAGTGAACATTAACGATTCTGAATATCGGCAACATTTTTATTAGAAAAAATAAATAAATAAAACATCACGTTCCGTCGAATCCCTACGTCTGCATGGATATTCATGATATAAAAGCTGGTATCAAATGATATGTGAAAACTTTTTACAGCGAGTTGGAAAAGGAGTGAAAGAAACTGGTTCGGCGAATCGCGAATTCGTCGGAAATTATACAGAACATGTATAATGATTTTTCGTATAATAGAACACGTTTCGATGTAATCAGAGACTGCGAGAACGATTTTACGATTATCGAAAAAGGTGCAAAGAAGAAAAAAAATCGAATCGACGAGTTTCGGTTACATCGTTCGATGAGGAAGGGAATTTTGTTTTTTCTTTTATTTAACTTTGCCTGCCGCATAGCATATTTTTGCAGCCTCGAGATTCCCGTCAATTTATACAATGCTTCCTGCATAATTTCGTACGTAAGACAATAATAATAAGAGGACGACAAAATGCGTAGAATATATGCCCTGTTACGGTCTGTCAATTACACTTGTCAGCACGCAAGAGGTGCATTAAATGGAGGAGGGATATAAGAATTGCATACTTGCATAAGAACTTGGTGAAAAAAGAAAGAAAAGAAAAGAAAACGACGCGTTTTTTGTTGCCCGTTTGATGCACTGTCTATGAATTACAATTACCTACAATTAATATTATTCATATATGTACAATATATAAATACCACGTGCGTCGTGATGCAACGTTGAATAAGAAGAAAAATTTATCATCCGCGGGTGTCCATCGGCGATACTTACAATCATTTCGTAAGTAAAAACAGTTGACGGAGAAGTGAGTGGAAAATCGACAAGGAGAAGTAGAAAAATTCAATTTGACGGTATCTTGTATAATGATTGACAAACTATAAATAAAGACGAAAAAGTTGAATGAATTCGAAGCGGTGAAGTATATAATAAAAATTTTGTGTCAGTGTCGTTAAGGTCGTAATAAAATTTTACACGCGTCTGAATTTATTACAAAAATATCGCGCAGGTTTTGTAATACTTACATATTGACGAGGTTTGAAGAAGGTACAAATTCACCGGAACTGAAAAATCAAGCGAATTCAGGAAACTGATCGTGTCGCTATTTTCAATGTTTTAATATTCTATCAATGGACCTTGTACCGACATTTACACAAAAACGACGACGCCTACAACACATCGTGTCTTCGCTTCAGATGAGTAATCGAGCACACGTGATCGAGTATCACGTTTACGTTAGTATTGAGGCGTCTCGTTAACAATGAAGATGAGATATCTCGGCTGTGGGCACAGGTGTGATTTACACACGTTAATTTCAAAGTCCGGATGGCCGTTTATACCAGGATTATATCTTATCGATCTATAAATTGAAGATTGTCAAAGAACGAAGAGCTACGGTTTATTCTTCACATTTTACACGGCCTTTAAAATACGAATGAATATCTTTAAGCAAATTTTCAATACCGTTGTATATTTATCCTTTCATATCTCCGGAAATAATTTCATACGCACGCGTTATTTTATTTCTATCAAAAATCAAATTCAAACTTTTATCAGAATTTATTTATTTATTGTTTTTTTTTTTTTTTTTTTACACCGTGCAAATCTTTTGTATGACATATGTATAATGGAATTACCATTAACGTTGTAAGATCTGTTAAAATCCTTCTCGTTTTTTATACTCTATGAAAAAAATAAATGGACACAAATTTTGCACAAATATAGCAACTGGATAATAATAAGCCAGTTTAACGGCTGATTGTGAGCCAAACATACAAACTCACGTCATATATATTTTGTTCGCGTAATTAATTCTTAAGGTCATGCAAACTCACCCTTTTCCTTCCTACACTCCGATCCTACATTCCCCTTCGTTTGTTTGTTTGATACATGAAGACAGTGAGTTCGCTGGGTCGGTAAAGTTTAGAGTACTGCATGACCTTAATACCGCACGCACCGGCAGTGCAAAATTGACAAAACGAGTTTGTATTTAAATTAAGGGGGGAGCCTGCTTTAGAGGCTTCGCAAAATCGATTTTTTCAAGGATTTTTTTGGGAAGGAAAGAAATATCCGATTGAAACGAAACATTCAGGTTTTATTGTTATATATTTCAGCAGTCTTCTGAAATTTTTTCATCAAGATATATGTCATATTATGCCTGGTACAAGCATTTCACCGAGGCGTCTCGAGTGTGCATTTGTCGTGCGGCGGGAAAGGTGCAGGTAGCAATTTCCGTCTGAAACAAAGAACCTAAAAAAATTTTCACTTCTCAATAGTATAGCTTCTAGTTAAACCAAGAAAATTCAACAAAAAGTGAATAATTCAACAATTTTTCGCAAATTAAAAAAAAAATACATTTTTTTTTTGATTAAAAAATTCACTTTAGATTGTTTAAAAAGTGGGTTAATCTCGACTTTCTTAAGGTTTTTTAGGTTCAACTAGAAGAGAATTTAATCCCGAGTACAATGCGATTTGTCTCGTTTCGATAGGACGTTTAGTTTTTTCCCTATCTTTCCCGCCAATTAGGAAAATGCGTAAAAATGAAAAACCGAGAAATCGTGCGTCAAAGTTTTCGTATATAAAAAATCGTAATTTTCTTGAACTTACCGCATTAATATGCTAATCAGCGATTCCTGGTCCATAGAGTTGCCCTTCAGACTCTTCAAAAACCTGGTTCAAAACTTCAAAAAACTGGTTCAGACTCTTCAAAAAACTGGTTGAAAACTTCAAAAAACCGCTCTTATACCTGCTCGACGCTTGCTCACTATTTCTTCCGTAACTTCGAAAATATTTCGAATTTGCGTCTGAAATTTTAGGGACACATTCTTGGATAGTTTGGGAAGACATTTATGCAAAAAAAAATAGTTTTTTTGAAGCTTCTAAAGCAGGCTCCCCCCTTAATAGCTTGGATATTATTCAAGTTGAGTTTTTTATATGCCGTCAATTTATTGGCAGGATTAAATTTGCATAGTATTTAAAATTCCAAATTAATGATTGTTTAGAGATTTTTTTTAATTTTTTTTTTTTGTACGTATGACAATCGCGATTGTATATATATAAACTTGCTTGTCGTTAAAAATGTTCAAATAACATCGTCCGACGAACGTTGATTAAAAATTTGAGGTCGGTGGCGTTTCTGTATAGTGAATTTTCATGAATATATATGTACATGTATAAATGAATAATTTATAACACTGTATCTCGATAATTATATACATTTCTGTCACCGCCCACGTTCTTCACTTCTTCAACGATCAAATACCAAAGGATAGATCGATTAATTGTGAGCTATCTCTTAACGGATATCAACCCGAATTACGCAGATATTTCGCGCATGTTTCAGCACTAATCTCTCTCGAAGCTTATCATCCTTATCCTCATCTTTATCCTCAGCATCATTATTATCATTATTGTCATTATCGTTATTATTATACCCGCAATTATATCCGAATAGCGATCCGACCGCGACCTCGAAAACTGCCAAAGACCCCGTTTCCGGAAATCGACAAGCTTCCTCAATTTATAATTGATTCACGATCGAGGTGATCGCGAGTCCTCGAGAATCCTCACCGACGATAATTTTTTTTCGACAAGTATATTAACTCCGGAATCGTAACTACGTATTGCATTTTTGTATTTCGTAAAAATTTATTTATTTTCGTAAATCGTTTTCTCTTGCGACATTAAAATTCTATTCGTCTTTCTATGCACCGTGAACAGTATTCCCGATATATTCTTTAGATTAATTTTTGTCTCCTCAGGATTTTGCGCAGTAAAAGACAACGATTGTAAATGATTTGCGTGAATAGAGTTTTATTATCATATAGTATATATTTATAGTATAGTATATATTTATAGTATAGTGTAAATTTGAAAAAATGCCCGGACTCCGTCTAAGATCGTAAAAAGTTAATTAAAAAAATTAAGTCCACTCTTATTGTATGTATAATATGTATTGCCAGGTGATCGAGGGAGTAAGACGAGATGAGTATCGTAGGTAATTTATGTGTTAAAGTAAGATTTTATCTTCGCAACTGATTTTACACGATATTCTTTGGCAAGTTTTTTTTTGAAAAGACTAATCAAATCGTTCCAATAAATTGCTAACTTGTAAATCCGGGTTCCGAGTACCTTATTTTTATATTTATACTTCTTTCTTTCTCTGTTTCTCCGTTCGTAGGATCGTAGACAAGTTTGACATTTGGTTCGGCAATTTTATAGAAAAATGATTATCATCGTTGAGCAGAAAGTGTATCAACGTACAAGATTATCGTATTTCTGATCAATTGTATCGATCGTCGATTCCTCCGACATGCGATTAATAGCAAAATTTTACCTTTCACCGATCTAACAAACATGATAAATTAATTATCCTGCAACTTCTTCCACTACATTTTGTTATTTCGTATCAGTGTACGTCTATTCAACTGTATGCAAGCTGCGGTAACGGTAAATAATAAGAAAATAAATGCCGCACTGTTATACCTATACAGTACGGATATATACTGTAGAAAAAGAAAGTCTTTTAACACGACCTCGAATGAATATTGACCGTTAAGCATGTGCTCCTTGCTTATGCAGCTGCGTACAATGCATGCCTACTTTGTACGTATGTACGTACATACGTCGTGTCGTCAACTACTTGTGTGCAGAGAGAGAGAAAGAGAGAGAGAGAGAGAGAGAAAGAGAGAGAGAGAGAAAAAGAAAAGAGAGAGAGGTATCCGATAGCACTCGCTCCCAGCTCTTTGTTTATCGTTATATACACGTGCATACGCATGTGTGTACATGAGGATTGCTCGTGATAACACGCGGTATTGAATATAGGCATGCATAACAGCATAACGTAAATCCGTGTAACACGGGTGCAACGATCACGAAGTATATATAATGTACATACATATTGTATACGAACGTAGTCGTTGTTTTTATTACGGGTTGAAGAGCAGGATATATTAATGAAAAATGATGATATGCGTAGGTGGCGTGAAAGAAAAAAAAAGAGCTTGATAATAAAGCTTGAGGTTATATGTATGTACACCATTTTATAGGTTTATTTTATGAAATTTTGTCGATGATCGATTAAAAGTCTGTTAGAAAAAAATTGGATTCCAGTTCTATAACGGAGAGTAAATTATGTTCTCTCTCTCTCTTTTTTTTTTTTGTTGCAAACTAGATAGTACATTGGTATATCGAGACTTCCATTCAAGTGACCTAGAAATTTCAACGTTCTCATGTTATGCTTCTAGGCGAGAAATTTTATTGTTTTGTTCCGTTCTCTCCGTTCAGCAAACGAGACGAGCGTGAATAGGAATGTAGGAAGAATTTTATCAACAAAAAAATTGCAGACTACGGTCGATATTTTTCATTCTTTTTGCCACACTTTGTTCACATAGAAAAGCGGTGACCCTAGCGAATAGTAAAACAACGACAAAAACACATTTCCTACTTCAGACGACGACGACGACGACGATTATTCAATTTCACGTAACGTAATCGTCGGTAAGATCGGAACGAAGAAAGACAAAAGTAAGCAGCCATAGAGTAAGAAAATATAAAGAGAATCAAAGGACAAATGATAACAGGCCAATCAGCTGTCCCGTAGCTGTCAAATTACTGACTTCAGGTTAAGCGGCGGCGCAGCTGAAAAGCGACGGACGAAACGACCGTCAATTGTCTTAATTAACACACACAATGCGTACTCACCGGAGATGAGATGAGACGAGGATCTGGTCGGTTCAGGTTGATTAAAAGGCCGCTACAGCTTTCTCGTCTCTCCGCGAGTAAAAGGGGTACTCTATTCGTCCTGACGCACCGAGCAAAATCATTCGCGAATCGTGACGGGAGACGGAGAATTGAAATACCCGAAGTAAGTAACGGTTCGGGCGAGTTTCTTTTATTTTCTCGTCCTTTTTTGTTAGAGCATTTATATTAATAACCTCTTATTCGACGATCCTGCGGCGAACGCGCTACTCCATCAACACACGTCGCATCGTTGCGACTCGGAACGATCGCGATGTCGCGTTTATTTTTTCTTGTCTTTTCTTTTGTACAACTCGTACGGTTCTGAACGGAGAAATGGTTCTACACACGGCTGCCTCCGATCGCCTCGCGGATGTATGAAACTCTGAGTCGAGCTTGACGCGCTGTTTATCTAACCGTGCGTGAGTCCGTTTCCGCTCAGCTGATATCGCCCGCTCCGTAGCATCTTTCGAGCACTGTTTATACCATAGACTTATAAAGATAGACTGAGCGCTCCTATGAGAGGCACTGACAATTACACACAAAGGACAGCGATATATCGAGAGTATTGCCCTCTCTTTTCAATCAGCGTCATGGTGGGAGACAACGGAGCAGTGGAAGTGGAACAGCTATAGATATAGGCACATAATTTCGCCTCGTTCTCCTCTACCGCCGCGATCCCCGCCGCAAATATCCTCAGAGAGAGAAAGGAGTACACCCGGCATATTTCTGTCCTTTAAATGTTTGCTTCAAGCGGCTCATAAAAGCACTCAGTCTATCTTTATAGGCTATGTGACAATTCGGTTCGACCGTCGCGCTACCTGACGAGTGAAAATCGAGTTAATTTAGTACGGTCGTCGATGTTTAGGCTTTTTTTATTCGTCGCCAGGTAGCGCTGCTGCACAGAGACGCCTGAAGACTCGCAATTCGGTCAACACACGCGCGTCCATTGTGGCGTGTGGAACGGCGTTTAGAAAGTACATTGAGAATAATTAAGAATCGAACGTTAGGAAATAAGAAAGAACCCCTTAGAAAATCTCCAGCAATAGTATTTACGGTGATGACAGTTTATACGCGTGACGCATCATCCTTATTATGTGGTCATAGAAATGAAGCTGAGAAAATTTAAATAACACAAATTGTGAGACCGACGACAGTTTGAGAAAAGGTATTATAATTATAACGTTCGAAATGATTAAGCTTTGGTATTTTTCTTACGATTCAAATGTTTTCGGGCTTATTTCGGTTACTATAGAGATGCAGTGTGAGACAAAACAATAGAGTTTAATCATTTCAAATGTTTTAATTGTAAAACCTTTTCTCAAACTGGTGACATCTTAGCATGCACCATTCGAATTTGTTTGGATTCATTCCTATCACACGGTACGGATATCATTTCATTCTTGTTTCTCAAAAATGGCCTAAATGACATTGATAGATATTTTGTAAACGTTTCATTCTCTTTTCCCAACTTTCATCCCAATTCCAATTATCTTCTTTCTTCTTTTTTCACTCGCGTGCAAACGTCTCTGTCTTATTTATATCAATTTTGACTG
This sequence comes from Neodiprion lecontei, assembly GCF_021901455.1. Lineage (NCBI taxonomy): Eukaryota > Metazoa > Arthropoda > Insecta > Hymenoptera > Diprionidae > Neodiprion > Neodiprion lecontei. The sequence goes on along the minus strand of NC_060262.1, from coordinate 40,152,784 downwards.
AATATTTCCGTCTTTTAATTTTTACATTTTGATATTCATGTGTTCACCTTTATTGTAGTTTTTTTGCTTCCTTTTTCTTTACATTACGTATTTATAAAATTACATTAGATGAAAAATGGTACAGGGTGTATTTGGTACAGTAATAATAATAGTATGTCCTAGCGGATATTTGATCGCCTAGAAAGGGAATTCGTATTTTATGATATCAGATACTTAATTTATGTATAATGTATGCGCGTATAATAACTACGTATACAGAAGAATCTGAGCCTAACGCAGATATCCCGTATGAATGATCGTTCCTTTACATAGAAATGAATGCATAGCGTATAATACGGTAAAACTCTCGAATAATATGGTGGGTGACGTTTTACGTTACAGTTGACTCTTAAAAATCCGTGTAAAAAATTTTCAATTGCGTAAGTTGCATAAAATCTTTGTCATTCCTACAACCATATCAATTATACCAAATTTTAATCGATTGTCGCGTATGCCATTACATATAATTAGCAGACACGTATAACACACGTACGAATCGTCTTTCGAAAAGAAGAACCAACTGCATTTTCCCTTTTTCTTCGGCAAGCATTTACTATACGATATAGATATCGATTATTAAGGAAATATGTAAGTACAATATGATTACGGTGTAAATTTAAATGTCGTGAAACTTCACTCCGATTCATTCGTTTCCGATATTTATTTCAAATCCTCTCGCCCTGCTTGCTTTTTTCCGTTCTTTTATTTCGCCGGATGAGAAAATAATTTCACAGCGAACTAACCAAGCCGATGAAAGTTCCGAATGAAATATCCACTTCTTCACATTGCACAATCAGTAAACTGCGTCTCAATAGTAATCGACACTCCCGCGATATTTAATATCAACCGATATTCAACCGAGTTCCTGAATTTCTTACGAGTGCGTTCAGATTACTATTGAATAAGATCACAGCGTTTTTTTCTTTCGTTTTAGGCACTACCCACTCATGGATATGAACAATAATAATGCGAGTCTAAAAATATGGAAAATCTATGAAATTAAATTATTATTATTATTATTATTATTATTATTATTATTATTATTATTGTTGTTGTTGTTGTTGTTGTTATCATTGTCAGTATTATTACAATCAATATCAATTAACCTTATATCATACACAGACAATACGATTACTTTTTACACTATCCCAGCTGCAGTGATTACGAATTCTAATGTTCAAGTCTCATTAGAATCACGTTATCTTTACGGCGCGCCTTACATAGCAAACCAGCTGCCAATTTTTTTCTCTCATTCTTTCTCGTTTCGTTCTTACAGGGTGGCTTAAAAATACATCGATGGGTTCTACGAATTTTACATTACACGTATAACAATGTTTGCATATACGTGCAACATATGGTACCGACACAGGCTTCTTACTGTAGTTGGCATTCTGCATACTTGGGAACAAAAAAATTTATCACCTTGCTAATCTATTTATACATACATATATATATGTCTACGAAGTAAAAGGTGATCAAAAGGTGAATAATAAAAAATAAAAAAAATTAACAAAGAGAAGAAAAAACGTCCGCATATTCGATATTGATAAAGATATATTGTCTGATTGAACGATAATTTTACTTTTGTCATTATTTGTACTCGTAACTACAAAATTAACCGTTATAACGCGTGTTATACTAACATACGATGAATACTGTGAGCAATTCTTGTCAGTTTTAAAGATGAAACTGTAATAGAAACTATGTCTAACTATTTAATACCAATGCGTCCATGCTCAACTCACGCGTAATAAATTCTGCACTTATGCTTAAAAAATTCAAATAACGATGTAAGTTTGAACTACATAGGATATATGATGAGACTGCAAATATGAAAACTGAAAAAATCCTACCAACACGTAATTAAAGTACCGCGTGTACCATTAATTGACTCTATAAGTGTATGTAGTGTAATGTATACGCGATAAGCGAGAAAAATTATCATTATACCCTCTAATTTCCTACAAACGTTCGGAGCAAAAAGAGAGACAAGAAAATAAAAAAAAAGATTAAATCGCTTTGAATTTCAGCGTGCAGGTTACAATTGAAATTTATATAAGAAACAGCGAAACGGGTTTGTTTGTAATAAATTTATACGCTAGTATATACGTAACGGAATATTCGTATAATGCACGACGTAGGCCTGGAAATTATTTTGTTTTTCGTATGCTCGTACAATAAATTAAAGTCACAAACATCTCGCTCTTTATAACGCTGCTTTCTAAGCTTTTTCCACTTATATTCTTTCCACTTTCCTCACCTCCGTTAACGATCTTATAACGCGATACATTATCAGACTATTATGTAAGTTATTATTATAAGTACATATAATGAAGTTATTCTGCCGCGCGCTAAGATTTGATCGTTCGCAATTACGAAAAGAAAAATAAGAACAATATTGATAATAATTAAAGAAACAAACAAACAACATTTCGCTTTTACAGTTACACAGCATTTAATCGACTCTCTATACACGTATATGTAATAGCACAAAGCGTACGCTCAAATGGCAGCCACGATTGATTGGTCAAAGTGTGAATTTCTTATGTATTGTTATTTTTATTTCCATTTTCTTGTTCTTTTTTTTTTTTTTTAACTTTAGCATTTTCCTTCATACGATTTTTTTTTCTCTTCCTTTTTTACAGAACCTTACACCTACCTTACCGTCATACTGTTACATTTTGATAATAATGCAATGAACAATATCGGTATTTACGACGCGAATTATATAATGTAAGATTGATTCGAGTGCTTGCTGAATTTTAATTAATATTTGTATGCATTTATATAGATACACACACACATTAATTAACACGTGTTTCATACGCGTCACGTTGCGATGTAACGGTACAATTAACACCTCCGTGTTCGTAATGTGGGTCACCGCTTTTTTTTTATTTTTCTTTTCTTGTATTTTTTTTTTTTTTTATTCAATGTATTTTTTTCCCACCTTTTAACGTTTTTGTTCCACCCCTGCAAAGTATTTCTCCGATATACTGTAACTGCCACACCGGCCGTGAACTCTACGCCCGGTCAGAAAATTACAAGTTACCAAACTGTTTTTTCTTCGCTATATATGTATGTATAATGATATCATGTATACACGCGTAAGTATATATGGAGGGAGAATGTATAATTTTAAATGGAATCTAAATCCCTGGCGAGTTATTTCGGCTATTCGAGATATTATCGTTATTATCATATGATGATCGTACCTGTATTACTTAAGTACTACCACATTATTTTATAACATAATAATGTAAATTAACAATATAATTATTGACTTAGCTACCTAATATCGATTATCTAATTCTAACAATGTATACATATACGTAATGTGTGTATATATATATATATACATGTTTACAGGTAGAATTTACCATGAAATTTTATTAAAATATTTTCTAACGTGTCGATGTAGTTTATAACCCTTACGTACATCGTATTTTTGAATAATTTTTTCTTTCTTTATTCTCTCTCTCTCTCACTCTCTCTCTCTCTCTCAATATTCAATACGCACAAAAACCCAAAAAACAAAAAGTCTGCAACTCATACACGAAATCTAAAATAAAACAACAATAATGTAACAGATTTCAAGATCCCGCCAAATAGGAATAAAAAATAAAAAATGAAATATCAAGTCCATCATTGTTCCCCGAATGTATAATAATACAGTATCTATAGATATACAAATAGTCTCCGACGCGTAATAAGGTATGCGTATAATAATATTATTATATTGTATTATATACACATAGCAAAACAGCGCGGTTCAGGCTGATGATGTTGCTGCCGATTTATATGCTCGTGATCAGCAGCGAAAATCCTCTTAACGACTAAGTAAAAAAAATATCATCTAAACCCTAGAAACGGATCTGCCGGTTGAGTTGGAAATATTTTTCGCGAAACTTAGTGAAAATTATTGCATTTGCTGCACGATTTTTTTTTTTTCTCCTCCTTCTTTTCGTCGGAGTGTAGGGTGTATTATATTACAGGTATATGACGATCGACATCTTCGTACATATACACGGAGTATATGTATTATACCTATGTGATTTTTGTTTAACCAAAGTTTTCCATGTTTATTTACCACACACGCTTACCAGGCAGTGAAAACGTGGCAACTTATAAATACGTCGCACTTACACGCTCAATCATTGAACGCGAACGACGAATTTGTATCTATAATGAAAATAAAGAAATGACTTAATCATTAAGTGTTTCGTAACTCCTCGTCGTCAACCGTTATTATTACAATATTACTGTATTTTTCCCCCTCTTCCTTACCGTAATATTATCTTTTTTTTTCCTCGTATAAAACCGCCGACTAACGATGCGGGATTTTTATTTCTTTCTCGACATTTCTCATTACGTTGTCGCATCTTCCATACGCCGTTCCGTTTTATAATATAACGTTGAACAAAAGTTCAGCTTATCATTATTTATAATCATACAGTGTATAGCTGAAACTTCGCGCGTTATTTTTTTTTTATATATATATATATATATATGATGATTATACATCGATCAGTACGAATGTAACATGAAAATGAGAGTATCATTAAAAAGCCATCGAAGTATCAGAATCGAGTTGGCTATCTTATATCGTAATAATAATTCAATTCCGTAAGTCCCGTTAATCGTGTTTCCTTCCCTTTCTACTCTCTCCCTTCAACTCACTCTCTCTCTCTCTCTCTCTCTCAGCCTTCCTCTTTACTCCTGATCCCTTTGCCATTCCCTCAAACAATATCGCAACAATTAAGCAAACCACCGCAAAAGCCCAGAGTTTTCATTCCAGCAGTCGCCGTGTTCGGTAATTAATGTTTTTTTTCACCCAGCGACAGAAAAAGCCCGTAAAGATTAACCGATCGTGAGTCTAACGATCCGCTCGTTAATGTAATTCATGTGAATTAAATTGTGTGTACCGGTCGACCAAAACGCGAATCGATTCGGTGCGACAGAGTGCATGCGTTTTGTTATGAAACGACCGTGAAAAACGATAAATTTGCTAAATGAAAATATATGTTATTGTCGATAAAACGTAACGCGGTAACGACGACTGATCAACGAAGAGATCTGAGCTTCAATCTCAGCACGAAATAGGCCACGATCCTTAGGCCTATGAGGAATCCGATCAGAGCCACAACGTCCACCCAGTAGACCGAGTTCTGCATCGACATTTCTTCGAGGAATTTTTTCGGACTTTTGAAATGGCAATAGACCTCCGAGCACTTGAGTTTCGCCCGGTTATCGCCGTACACCGATATCATCGCTCCCTCGAATCCGTACCGGATGTAGCTCACGTATGACAGGAATTTCAGGTAACCCGGTATCGCGTTGAAGTTCACGAAGAAACCGGAAAACAAGACGATGGGCACCGACGTCACGGGGCCGATGAACACTCCGCTCTGAAATGAAAAGGGTTCGTTGAAGATGTTCGTTTTTGCGGAAGACTGCAGGTAGCGGAGAGAGCAATTTTTGTCAAAGTTTGACGGGCTTCAAGTTCAATGACGACAAGAAAGCGGGCCAAGTTTCATCTGAATCGGTTCTTCGATTTTCGATTTATTTTTAGACGAAAAAATTATTAACTTTTTACAAGTATTTCAGGAACTGCTCAGGCTACTTTTTCCATCAAAATAGTATCAGATTTAGGTCAGGATGAGCCGCGTGCGATTCTGAGACTAAAAAGATTATGTCCGGTTATTGGTTCTCCAGATATCGTTGGATAGAAAATTTATCCATCGAGGTGAAAATTAAGGATGGATGTTATTCTCTGGAGGTCAACATTTAATTTTTCAGATGACCGTGACAATTTCCTCTCCGTTCCGAATACAGAGTGTATTAAGTTGAGCGTTAAAGAAGAACGGGTTGATTAGTCGAAGGCGGGAGATTTTTTTAAACCTCTTTTATTTAACTACAGTGAAGATGTGACTCACCTCTACGCTCATCGCGGCCCCAATTAACAAGCCGATCGACTGAGAGACCAACGATGTCAGGATGCAAATGGTCAGGTACATTAGAAATCTCCGAGCGTCGAGAGGCTGAGACGTCATGAAGTACACTATCATAACGTACGCAATTGAGTAGACGATCTGTGAAGTGAAAGGTGTCGTTAAGTAAGCGTTAGGAACAAAGCACGGATGAAGATGATTATTGTTTAAGTTGGACTGTTTCTTTTTGTTTTTTTCTTACTTGAAAAGGTAAATCCGCCAGAGATCTCGCGAAGTAAAACGCCTTGAGTGAATACCAGTAGTTCAGATGCTCCCTTACAAACACCGCCATTTCAATGGGGACTGAAACGGTAAACAGAGGTTCTCGATAATTTACGAAATCGAAAAATATTGATCGTCTGATCACTGCAACTGTCGCTCTCTCATTCTACCAAGATTCGTTTTCTTCTTTCGTTCATTCGTCAGAGAATGCGTGACTCGTTGAAAGAACCTTATCATCCTTATCAGACCAAAGAGTTGGCAGAAAATGTAGAATTTCAACCATACGATAAGTCTGATTGAGATTACAGCATTGAGACAGATACATCCGAATGCTCGATGGGATATCAACTCTATCGTACTCACATGTGAGAATAGTAGGCATCATAGCGGTGAACATGAGGAACATGACAGTGAAGAAAACGCATCCAGCGTTGCTCATAACTTTCGAGGCCTCGTTTCCAATGTCGTAGTAAATAGCACCGATCAGAAACCCAACGATTATGTGTGAAATCAGCCTTACTCTTGTTAAAGTCTGCGAACAAGACAAAAGTCCAGCTACATGAATGTCGAGCTCTTGGTGCACTGAACTGGTAGAAAACGCATCGGGACATCGAAGGCAACGAACCGTTATTGTCAGTGGAACATCACACCTCTCAAGTTCCACGAGTACATAATTTAGTGTACAAAACGGTGCTGCAGTTGCAGTTCAGGGTTGTAAATAAGCGAATCATCCTGTACGAATGGAATACTCACCATGTCTCTGATCTGTGACAGGAAGGTCCGTTTGAGCAATATCCAAAACTGCAACCATCCGTTCGTCGGAAAGCCAACCTTCTGCTCTATGCTTTCGGCACTGTCCAGGAGGGACGTGGTGCAGGAAACAGGTACGTTTATCACAGTCGGTCCACCCGGTGTTTTTGCAACCCCGTTTGGAACGAGCGCCGGGGCGTCGGTGGGCTTGGTCTGTTCTTGGGGTGGTGATTTTTTCGCAATGTCGTTCGACACCGTCTGAGCAGCGGCCAGAGCAGCCTGATGATGCTGGTAGTTGTTGCACTTCCCGTTGTTAACCGCCATGACCAACTTGTGAACGCACTCCCCGTGCTCGCCACACGCCACCTCCATTACTGGTCGAGAAAAGGAGAAAAATCGGTTGGCTACGAACGTATCTCGACAGTCTGACTTTGACTTGGCGACGTATTATTCGACCTACCGTAATCGGCCGGGTTGTGATAGCTCGGACAGTCGAGGCACATCGATGAGAGGAAGGGCACCAAACCCCCGACGTTTCCTTGATATATGCACTGTCCCTCGGCCAGGAGGTACAAGTTGTCGAACATCTCGAATAGCCTCGCGCTGGGCTGATGGATCGTGCAGATTATCGTCCTACCTGGTGGACGAACGGTGTTTTTTCAAGCTTACGATTACCAGAGTGCGTCATTATCGACTTCCTCACGTTTTCGACCTTACCTCCTCTGCTCAGGGACTTGAGTAAGCTGAGACACTGAAAGCAGGACGAACTGTCGAGGCCGGAAGTCGGCTCGTCGAAGAACATAACCGGGGGATTGTTGACCAGCTCCAGGGCGATTGACAGTCTTTTTCGCTGGCCTCCGCTGAGGCTGTGGGTCTGAGTGTTGCTCGCGTCGCTGAGCCCGAGGGTTTCGATGATCTCTGCGATCTACGGAAAAAGGTGAGGTTAGCTTCCGTTGACTCTTAACCCTTTCGTACGTACATTTTTCTTTTCATGCGATTCACTTGAAATTTTGTCTTCGTGAGCTTCCGAGCTCGCTGATCACGAGTCTGAACTCGAAATTCGAAAACTCAAAATGGTGGGTCCGATATGGAGGACATAAATTCAAAAAGGTCACTTCATTTTGAAGAAACTTTGTATTGCACGGTTTTTGGAGTCGCTGATAACGAGTCTGAATTCGAAATTCGTAAATTCAAAATGGTGGTCCCAGCATAAATCAAAGAGTTAAACGAGGATATAGAACCTACCACTACTTTCTTAGACACGGCACTGATGTCCTTTCCTAGTTTCAAGTTAGCGGAGACCGTCATCGCCTCGTAAACGGTCAGATGAGGGAGCAGACGATCGTCCTGCATGATGTAGCAGGACATCTTTCGAAATCTTCTGAGGTTCCTGTCCTTTCCGTTTATCAGCACCGAACCGCTGAGGTGCGAGGTCCTGGAATTGAGACGCAACATTCAGCTGGTGGAGAAATATATTCACCGGGAATTTACGAACCGACGAGCCGAACGATTAGCGTCCAGGTTCAGGACTACTAGACCTCAAGGACTCACTTGTATCCAGCTAGGACGTTCATCAGGGTGCTTTTTCCTGCCCCGGACGGTCCCATGATCGCCGTCAACTCTCCCGATCTGAATTTTCCGTTCACGCATTTCAATATAGTCTTGTATCCTGAAACAGAAACGAAGATCAAGTTTTTTCTTCTCTCTCTCTCTCTCTCTGTTTTTAAAATCAATTTGAACGGTAGTTAAAACTGTGTATTAATAATTATCAATGCACGAGAAGTTTGTGAGGAAATAAAGTAAGCATGGCAATTTGGATCCATTGGATCGATTTGAAAATACCTTTTAATATTTTTATTTTAATTTTTTTGTCTTTTCTTTTTCTTCTGCTTTTCAATTGGGTTGCGGAAAGATAAGCTCGTTTCAAATTGATCAAATTTTCCGTTTCTCCGACCGGTCGAAATTCTCCTCCACGCAATGTGGCCTTCTTGCAAAGCAATCGAGCGCAGAGTTCGGGGAACTCTGAATTTTACAGATCAGCGTCCGTAGAGCGACCGCAAGATTTTTCGTTGGATTTTTAAACGAAACTTTACACAAACTTCTCGTACGCTTTCGTGTAGACGATACACATCGACAACTTCGCCGGCTGGCCATAAATATTGTAAACTCTATCTTCATGCATATTACAGACGTTCCTTCGACTTCAACTTATCCCCAGCAGTAGCCTTGCTCGACGGTAACTTCGTACATCGCGTGTCGATCCGTATTCTAATATTACGCGAAGATTTATTTTCCGCATCTGTATTATCAAGGTTTTCTTTTCTTTTTTTTTTTTTTTTGGTTTTTTTTCCCTTGGCAAAATTGTTGGTTACTTTATTTAGTCAATTTACTCTTGATTCGAAGAATTATTTTTCAACTTGTAATTCGATGCAGAAATTTTTCCTTTCTGTCTTATTTTACGAATATTTTTCATTTCTCGGAAGATAACAATAAGTGAAAAAAATATTCACCTCACTTGCGTTTATTCGGTTCAGAGAAGTCGTTGATAAAATTCTAATTTAACGAAGGAAAGAATTATTCAGTTGGATTGAGAAAACTAATTGATCTGATGAAACGAATATATTACTGGCTTACGGTGTAATGTTTCGTACGATTTTGAATTATATAAAGAACGTAGATTAAACTGACAAAATATTTACTCGACTCCAATAAATATTGATTACTTTAAATCAATTTCTTCACGGAAAAGAAGGTTTATTTTTTCGTGTTTCTTCTAAATTTATGACAATGCAAAATACTTCGTTCCAGTCCAAATTTAATTTATTTTTTCGGATCAAAGGAAACCTTCACAATTCAACGAAACAACTTGTCATTTCGTATATTTATATGTAATATATACAGTTACAGGAAAAGATTTCTCAAGGTGAAACAAGTTTATTTTCACTTGTTGCTTTTTTAATATTTTTCGTTAACTTTTTCCTCGGTGTATAAATATAGGATTGCTATTGTTATTTGAATTAATAATTTGACTGATTTGAATTTTTTTTTTTTATTTCCATTTTTCTTTTTTTTTTTTTTGCCAACAATCCGATGATCACGAATTTTTGTTCATAATTTGAATAACTAATTGTTGATGCAAATCGTTCTCCGATCACTCTCTAAATTTGAGTCAGTCAAAATTGACCGAATCGCAATTGCACATTAACGGTGCTTCAATGTCAAAGTTAAATTTATTTAATTGAATAACCTTTGAACGAGTGAATTTATCAGAAAATAATAAAAGACCTTTTTTGAAGAGCGTTGAATTCTCTACAAAAATAAGTAAGTGAATCTTCTGTACGACGCGTCGTTAGCTAGTAATAAAAATCAAAAGGAACAAAAACGATTTTCTACGTGTCATTCTTATATAGAAAATAGAAAAGTGCGATACGCAGCCTCTCAATGTTAATGTTAAGAGCTGAAATTTTAACGGGCGTATTTTTATACCGAAATGAAACTTTCGAACCTGTTTCGAAGGGAATAAAAATTTGTTTTTCAGTTTGTTTTTTTTTTTTTTTCTTTTATTTGGATTTGGCAAAAAATCAATCCTTCCTTTGGTTCTGCGGAAAAAAAGTCCGAAAATAGCGTCGTTTCATCTGCGCGTCGGGAAATTTCCCGGAGTTAGGATCGTTAGGTGCAAGCGCACCGGGCGGTTTATTCCCGCGTGCATCTGCGCGGCTTCTGCAGGAAAATGTCGTTCTCTCGGTACACTTGTATCGATTTTTTTCGGGCAGGTCGTTCACACCGAGTCTGTGTGTGTCTGTATAGACGAGGACAGTCGACGTACTGCCGCAAAGAAGCCACGACGTCTTATTGGAGCGAATTCCCCGTCGGCGTAACGCGAAGTCGATACCTTGACCGATCGGCGAAAGCCTTTCGATTCGCCCTTGAATTAAAACGCCGAATAATTTTCTCCATCCCTCGTTAAGTACGCTATTTTATAATCTACGTTTTAATCTGCTCGAAAATTATGCGCCGACGTTCGCCGAGCGAATTTAACCCCGAATTAAGATACGATTTACCAAAATCCGCCCGTCTGATCTTCGTTTTTCTGCAGAGTGCAGGTCCGAGGTATTTTTTTTCTTTCTTTTTTTTCTTTTTTTTGAACAGTTTCAAAGGCTCAGGCAAATTGAATCGAATCCAGTTCGTTCGATCGGTCGTTGAAAAAACTTCGCAAAATTGGTCAACTGATGGGAATTTTTTCGACCGAACTTCTTTGATTACGGAGTCAGGAATTTCCGTCTGAATTTCCCTAGCAAGGACAAAAACTAAGATACGCAACCCTGAGGGAAATTCTTACCCCGTCATCGTCAGCATGAAAGGACACACTCGAATATACCCGAGGAATTTTTCCCGGCCGCGTACGTATAAAGAATATACGAAATTCCTTGTCGCGGTATATTTTCAGAGTACCAAGGTTGTAGAAACGTAGGGATATAAAAGCACCGCGAGACAGGAGCAGAGATGCAATATTCACGTCGAGTTATTCGTAGCGGTGAAAAAGAAAAATACCTGGCTGTACGAATTTTGAGAATAGCGAAGGGCGCAACAGCGAAGGGATTTCGAAACGGTTCCGATATCCTTTGAGCAAAGTTTTAACCCACTACGGCATTCAACTCTCGCGCCAATTTTGCCAGAAGGATCAGTCTGCGAAGTGCGTTCCCTGAATTCTAGATCAGGGAAGAAACGGGAGCTCGTGACGTGTCCTTGACCTTTACGATCTTTTAACTTATTTGACAAAAACTACCATTCTCGACGGTCAACTTTTGAGGGGTGAATAAAATACGGTCGGCTATCCGGTGTCACGAAATTGCGAAATTATGTCTGAATATTGCATCGAATCGTCGCTAATTTGTCACAGAATTCTTGTCGTGGGGAAAGACTCGATGGAAGAACCTTGTCAATGCATAGTTTGCGAATTTCCGTGGCGTTCGGAGGATCCGGTAATTCGTCCCTGAGGTATTTATTGGCTCGTCCTTAAGGGGTAAAGGCTACTCCTCGGCGTGAAAGAAATTGGGTATTTGAAACAATTTTTTTTTCTTTTTTTTTTTCTACAGTAGTTCAACGTATTTTATAAAAAAATATAATTTCAAGTTGTTATGCAGTGTTTTAACTTTATTCGACAAAGATTTCAAAAAAAAATAATGAAAAAACTAAATATTCATTGTGGACTAAGTTGTCGTCTTATTTATTGTAACCCGTTCCACAAGTAGTGATTTGCTGTGACCACTGTAATTTAAAAATCACTCGATGGATTTAAATGAAATTCATACAGTTTATTGCAGGCATAAAAAACTCGTGCCTGATCGGAGGATTTTCTTTTTTTTTTTTTGATCAAACGAAGCAACAAACCAGCGCTTTTTCCGTTAAAAGTTCGCAAATAAAATATCAGAAAACGCCATTTCGTTTGGCTGCAAAATAATAAAAAAAAAAGGATACGATCAGGCACTAGATCAAATATTAAACCAATGATTTTTCTTTGTTTGATTGATTTTAGATTAACCAGTACAAAGTTACGATGGTTACCGCAAAGCACTGTATGTATATATGTATATATATATTTTATTTTTTTTTTTCTTATCTTTTGTCAAATAAAGTTAATACATCGCGTAATAACTTGGTATCATTTGTTTTATAAAATACATAAAAAAAAACAAAAGAATCGTTTAAAGTACCCATTTTTTCACGTCGCTGAATAGCCATAACCGCTTAACCTTGCAGGATCTCTTCCTGACAGACTGAACAAGGATATTGCACGGTGACACGTTTTGTAAGACCGTTCTGGCTGCATTTTTTCCGTCTTGTCGCAGCTTGAACTGGTTTATGAAACACCGCAGGACTCGGTTCAGCTGCCAACTGGGTCAAACCTGTCCCCGCAGTTTCGAGCCAATTTTTTTGAACGCGAAACGCCAAATTTCAGTCTCCGGGACTTCCGGAGAACGTGTCGGTTCCTTCACTGAGAGAAATTTTTATTTCCGGTTACCGCTCAGTCCTCAACTATTTTCATTTCTTACCACAATCGAAAAATATAGTTCTAGGTAGAAAATGAACATTAGTTTTTTAGCTGTTAGGCGTACCTCGTTTTTCGTAATTCCAACAATATTCAAACAGTTTTTTTAACGATACCGGTTTTACTGAAATTTTCTAGTTACTGTAACAAATGAAATTTTTCTCAGTGTTACACATCCGCTAGGATTTTTATTTAATTCTATTTTCATCACAGTCCGTTGTTATATTAATTTTTGACAGGTTGAAAGGTTGCTGGAAAAGTTGGAACGGCGTGATTTAAAAATGTAAATCGATCGATTGGAAAGTTCAACGCCCTGATATTATCGAAGTTATAAATTGCCCCTAATCGATAATGATTGCAGGAGTGGGCACGGCGGTTTTAAACTGGCCCTAATTTTCCGGAATGAATACAAGAACGGCAAACTCGTTGACGAGATAAACGAACGGCCTCCTCCCTTATTGTAATTCAAATGGTTGACCTTTCGCTGCGTGAACTCAGAAGCGAACCATTCCGCTCGGCGTTTCGTCTCGGTCTGTATGGAATCGCCGATTACGATCGATCGACCCGCGCTCTTCGTGAATTATAAATATTTACCTCAACGACCTGATTCGACGATATTCCGTCGTATGATAGATCAGGCCGTTAGACAATTCGACGTTTTTGCAAATAGCGTGGAACTTCTTTGTATGAAAATGGAAAGAGAATCGTAATTCGATATTTTAGCTGCAGGTTTTTCTAATTGTAAGACGAGTTGATGGAACTTGGTTCATTCGGCAAGTTGGGTGTAAGGTTATTTTTAATTCTACATCTGCTTGCTGTAGCTAATATCGCGTCGAGTCGAAGATAAGAATACAAGTATCAGCCTGTATTTTATTTTAACCGTTGCAAAAATTTGATGTCGGAGCAACGATGAATTGATAAAGAACGCCTTGTTTAACTCAAAGAATACAGTGAATCGAAAAAACTGATCTCGCGTTATAGAATTACTACAAAATGTAGCATTGAAAGCTGTAATCGTACAAAATAGTAACTCGTACATCATTTTCCTGTAAATTCAGGTTTGACATTTAAAAAGTCGAATTTTTTACTCTTGGATATTTTCGCAATTCAATAGTCTCCCCTTTGTAATATTGGCCATTCTCGAAAGACAAAAAAAAAAAATTCCGCTATAAATTTATTTACACACTCTCACACACATTTACGGTCCTAACGACGTTTTTAAGTGTCGGTAGTTTGACTTGGGATTTCATCTCGTCGACTTTTTGGTCCTTCGCATTTTTGTACCCCACCCAATTTTTCCCGGTACACGAATCGTGACAATTTATTAATTAACTAATTGTTTTCCGACCAAGCAGGATCCTAAAAATCTACCGAACTATCAGCACGTATAAAATATGGAAAAAGATCAACAATTGCGGAGTTAAAAATTTCTGACGCGAACGAGATGAGATTGAGTTTATTAAAAAATGTCTGACAATGAGCCAACCTCTCTTTCTCCCTTCGGAAACGCTGTAGGCCAAATTCTTGAACTCTATGTCGACGGGTGGCCGCTTTGGAAGATGCGTCAGGGAAACGGCGGGCCGTTTGCCATTTCCCTGGCTGCCAGGACTCGCTCCGCTGTGATTGGGCACTTTTCGCGCCAGGACTCCGCCAGTGGCCACAGTAGCCACGGCTCCGTTTGTCGATGTCCCGTTGCAGCTGCAGTGAATGTTGTTCTGAGATCCCCTGGAAGAAACAATGGAGCAGACTTGAAGTTTGGTGGGAAATTTGGAAAATAGCGAATCAAGGTGGCTACGTCGTAAAAGGACGAATTACGTGGAGTGGCGATGGCCACGAAAAATTAAGAGTTGAAAAAAATAATCGAACAGGAAAATTAATCGATTCGTTGATTATTTCGTATTTATTTGAAACGGTGCATTTGAAACCACGGTTTTTGCAAAAGTCGTAAATTTCAGTACAAAGTCTGAATGGCGGAAGAGTTTTTTGACAATTTATAGTTTCATTTCAAACGTTTATTTATCTTTCACTAATTATTATTATAGAGGTACGTAGTAGATACGACAATTATAATAATTGATACTTTGATCGCATAAATTGATATTGTATCGCATCGTTCATGGGAGTCAAAAACATAAACAGATTGATTTTGGAAAATAATCGATTATACTCGATTGATCGGGCAAGAATAGTCATTATTACTGTGGAGGTCAGAGCAGAGCCTAGACAATATTTAAACCAATACAATTTTAGACATTAAAACAAGAAAATCAATACTTATTAACCCTTACGCTTCACACCGGGGTCGAAATAAACCCACGGGATGTTCCGTATGAAAAATATCGAAAATAATCTGATTTGATGCAAGATGAGTGATGAAAAATTGTAAGAATCTTTAATTCCCTCTTTATCCAAAAATCCAACTTTACACGTTCATAAAAATACCTTTTTTCCATCGCGCAGTACCTCCAAAGCTTTTTTTCTTAAAAATCTGTCTCTCGAGAGTTACTCGGTCAATTTTTAGCTCAGAATATAAAAAATTCAGTTAGTTATAATTTTTTGAGTAGACTGATCCATTTTGCTAAAGATAGCTAACTTGCCGTGACAAATCATAGTCAAAGAGTATGTATCCCAGAATTTTTTCCAGTTATTCGAATCGATATCTCCGTTTCTACGCAATGATTTTTTATGTGAAATCTCCATCAGCGCTGTTTTGCGCACATCGCAGTGTTGTACACAAAAAGAGTGGAGAGTTAATTTAGTCACGCGCCCCAGAAAACTCGTTTGAAAATTATCTCATAGCCTCGAACTCTGCCGATTGTTTTATTCAAAGTTTTGCACACGCAAATGCAAAATTGTCTGTTCTAATTTAATGCATTCGAATTTTGCCGTGTTTTACTTTTAATGATTTCGTGCTGATGCCACCTCGACTAAATTTGATTCAACGACTTTAAATCCTGATCATCGGTAGCGGCGTGTAAGTTATCACAGACACGATCGTCATCGTTTTCTGCGATAAACGCGGCAATAAAAAACGGAGCCACGTTATGCGGCCGAAGGATTTGCCGCATAAACGACAGTAAAGCCCGATACGTTGCAATATCAGCGACTGTTATTACTGGACGTGGAAAACTGCAAGGGTAATCGATTTTCGCGACCTACAAAAGAACCCGATGCTTTGTATAACGGCCGAAAGCTGCTTACTACGATCGTACTTTTTACCCCGATTCTGCGCCTCTTCGCGATTCTCGATCGCGAATTCGTAGCGCTCGATTCTGCGCGGATTTCGTGCTCGTTGTCGAATTCAACGAGAAGATGAAATCATTGGTCTCTTATACGTTCGATAGGGTAATTCGGAAAAAAATAATTTGTGATTTTCCACCATGGCACCCCCTAAAAAGTTTGTTCAGGCTAAAAGAAAGATTCTGTCAAAAGATGAGGGATCAACGTTATGTGGAAGATCGCGCTCGGTTGATGTTTCATTTTTATAAATTTTTTTTTAAATTTACGAAGTATCGTGAATAAATTTCTTTTCATCGCTTACATACATATCGATCGCAATATCAATTTACGTCACACAGAAGATCTACAATTGTAATATCAAGTCCCCGGTTGACATTTGAGCAGCGTATCTCTGACGAATTTTTAATTACTAATTCAATCTGATGGAATAGTTGTAATTCAACGCGAACTTTTAATTTAGAGGAGAATAAGATTCCCGGTCGATACATCGTTGCGTCACGGATAGCGATCTTTGCGTTGAATATAAATGTGAGGAAAGAAATAATAATTGAAATGCTACATCGTGTTTCTTTACGAATTCAAAAAAATGTGTAAAAAAAGGTGAATAATCGAATGAGCGCGATCTTTCAGATAACGTACAAGGCTCATCTTTTTACAGAATCTTTCTTCTAAACTAAAAAAAACTTTTTAGGGGGAGCCACGGTGGAAAATCGTAAATTAATTTTTGCTGAAACACCCCAAGTCTATAAAACATCTAAAACATCCCCGCTCTGTTTTACCGACACATTAACGCGAAAATCACCGTGCGGATGTTATTTCGCTACGATTCGAACGGAAGGTTCGTTTCTGTACGGCGATCTCGTGTAAAGCCGTTCGTATCGAGCTGTTCTAATTTCGGCGAGGGAAGCTCGCCGCGCTTTTTCACCCTGAGACTTTTTATTTTCTCCGTGTGTCGTCGTGGGCAAGACAACGTTCGCCGAGTTGCGAGGGAGGAAATTGGCCATTCGCAATTCGGGGTTTAGAGAAATGGCGAATGCATTGCGCGTCTGGCTTTGTCAAATTAGCATCGTGAGAAAATTATGTACGACAGGGGAGGAGGGTTGGGGCTTTTTCGGGTGTTGTAAAACTTATTTTGGCAATCGGCTGATTATACCCTGTTGAAATTTTGCCAACGAATCGACGAGGGCGGTTCGCACAATTTTCGCGATCGTATCCGTCGATCGTATTTCTATCTTGGCCTTAGACTGCCAACCGATTACGGATTATTTGCAGTTGGGTAATTAACGGGAGATCTAGTCTCGCGATTTGGTTCGTCAAGTTCGACGTTATCGGCCTCAGATCTATAGCTCGGGAATATTTCCATCCGAAATTTACAGCGGTTATCTGGCAAGGAGCTGCAGCTGATTTTCGTGCGCTCAAGAATGTATCAAATGTAGAGTTAAGTTGAAAAGCTGTAAAGACAGAAACACGATGTATCGAAAGTTTGAAAGTGCGACCGAAGTTCATTGAATTGAAATAGCTCCCAAGGAAACTTGGAAAAACCGTAAATTTCAGCTTCGGTAGCAGGATTGTTTATAACTTTGAAAAGATCGCATCATCGAATCATTTTTACAGTGAAAAAATCGCTTCGTAAAAACGATTTTAATAAACTGTGGCTCGTTTTGTTCGTAAATGAATTTTCTATAAATTTATAAAATAAGATATTTGATAACGGTGAAGTATTTTTTGTTAAGGCATTGATTTACTATTCATCATTTGTAATGATTTTAGCCAAACAAAAGACACGAATTTTTTGATTTGTAAAGAATTTATCAAACGAAACGATTTTTTCATTCTAGAAATCATTTGACACTGGGATCTCTTAAAAATCGGCAATAATTACGGTATTGTAGCTGTAATTCATCGTTTCACAAAAAAGAAAAAATTAAATAAACATTTTTGTCTTCACGCATCTTTGACTGGAATGTACGTTTGGTAGATCCTTAAATCCGTTGGAATCCTGATGGTGAAAATTCGCTCTGAACATCCGTCCGTCGTCTGAGAGGCGCGAAGTAATTATCAACCTGCCAGTGTCGCCTGATCGCGGAGAAAGCAAATTGGCGGACAAAAATCAGCTCGAAAATGAATCCCCGATCGGGCGTCAACTGCAACGCGTTGCAGACGATTATAATTATCCGAGACGAGAATCGATTTATTTCTCTTTAAACCCTCGAAGGACCGAATCGCCGGATCCGTCTAGCCTGGCGGGTTTTTCGTTCGTTAATCAGCGGCTCTCTAATGACGTATATAAAAAGCGGCGCCCCCTCACAGGGTCAGAAAATCACTTCCCTTCTTCTGGACGCCCCTTTTTTCGCAATTTTTTCCCTTAATAAACCCTCGTCTGTAGAAGTTACGCGACATCGATGCAGAGAGGATCATAGATTCATACAATATATATTCCGTTGGATCCGCGTCAAACTTTACTTTACTTTCTTCTATTTTCTCCAGTCTAGGCATACAAAATGAAGAAACGAGCATCCTTTTCGTTATTATTCACGAGCCGAGAACCCGGGGTGAATTTTAATTCAAAACGGAGTCGCATGCTTTTGCCGTACACGGTTCATTTTTACTCTTCACGTCCACGTGCATAGCTGTGCAATATTCGAAAAGCAGCAACGAATTACTTCGCTGCTTTTAACATTGAAAATTTGCGTTACCAATGTCACGTGATTTTTTTTACAGAACTGAGAAATCTGATATCTACAATCTTGAATTCTTTCTACTTGATACAAAATTCCCGCTGATAAAAGCTAGGATTAACCGAATACCGAAATTATGGAAGATTTTTTTCACAGTGATTGCTTCTCGTTTTAGTATCACTATCCTGATTGACAATAAGTCGAATAAATCTTCTAAAAATTGGGGGACCACACTGAGAAAAATTTTATTTGTTACGGTAACTAGAAAAATTGAGTAAAACAGGTATCGTTAAAAAAACTGTTTGAATATTGTTGGATTTACGAAAAACGAGGTACGCCTAACCATTTTGCGCTATCGTCGATCCTTTTTTGGTTATTGCAACGCAAAATCGCTTTTTAAGGTTTACTCTACTTTTTTAGTTAAACAAGGCTTTGACGTCAATTTATCGTTGCACGAACATTAAATTTTCGCAACAATTGCAAGAAAATATAGCAACAGTGATCGCAATGAGAAAGAATAGTAACGGATACCAGACTTTCTGGTAACAGCTAGAAAACTAATTTTCATTTTCTACCTACAACTATATTTTTCGATTGCGGTAAAAAATGAAAATATTTAAGGAATGAGTGTCAACCGGAACTAAAAATTTCTCTCAGTGCACCGCAGAAAACACCAACTCGTTCGCTACGAAATCCATTATCCATGGATAAAACTGTGAGTACAGTGTTGATGGCTCACCTGAGCTGTTTGTGGTAGTCGAAATCATCGTGTCCCATGACAATAAATTCTAGATTTCCAGAGTAGCACGTAAAGACGAAAGAAACACCCTTCACTCCGCAAAATTCGCGAGCATACTGAGGAAGATTAAAACGATTGCAAAATTGATTCCCGATCACGTTTATCGGATCGAAGTACCGATTATCGAAATATGACGGGAGATCACAGCTAGTATATCGCATTAACCTCTCTTCACTGTATTCTTTTTAATTATTTTCCCCTCTCTTTCTCTCTCGGCAAGGGACTTCGACCATCGACACACCGACGGTCCGATTCGATTTCGTACAAATTTTTATCGCCACTTGACAGATAGGCCAATATTGACTTGTGAAACCCGCGATGTACCCACTCGTAGATCGTGATCGCGACGTTAACGATGGATCGATGTCAAATTTGTCAAGTTGTCATTAGGCAGTTGCGTCAGGAGCGCCGACTTCGCTTTTCCAAAACTCGAGCTTCGCAGCCTAGCTTCGGGGGTTGAAAAGTTTAATGATATAACAAAACCCTACCCGCACAGATGGAACGATTAATTAACCTTTCGTTACTCCAACGTCGGTCTAAATTCACGTCACGTAAGCTCCGGCAGCTATCGAACCGCGGACAGAAGCTCCGTTGATCAATAACCCATGTGTCAGCCCCCGGATTTTTGAGCTTGCAGCTTCATTTTCGCCGCGCTTGTGTCGCGTGATAACCGTGCAAGAAATACAGCTTCATCGCAACGGGATAATGTTTTCTTTCAGTTTTTACCGAGGAGAGGAGGAGGGGGAGTGTAGAATTTCGAACTCGGCAAAGTTTTCATCGCAATTTCGAGCTTTCTTTTTAAATAATCGCAGCTAACCTGAAATCGATCGTCGAGAGTGATCTGCAACTGATAAACAACAGCGAAGAATTTCTTCGGATCGTTGATCTTTGATCGCGAAAAGCTACACTATCTGCGATTTAACGTCAGTCACCGATCGGATATTCCTAGCGGCGGATTATCAGATAGCGGATTATTTCTGCCTTCGTATCGTTCAGGCGATTTCAAATGAATCGTCTCGCTGCTGCAGCTTTTTAGAAACTCATCAGAGGCTGAATTTTCTCATCTTCTTCACTTCCATTCTTCCGATCTCATTGTTTCCGGATTCATTTCGAATCAACGAAGCGATGATCTCGGCCTTCGCATCAATTAGAAACGCGACCCGATACGCACTTGATACGTCCGTATTAGTTTCGCGATAAGAAAAGATTAACACCTGTGGCGTAAGTTTTTAGTTTATTTTTCCAAGATACGTAGTAATTGATAAAATATTCAGCGTCTTCTCTTCGCGTTTCCTTACGCATGGGAGTAGAATTAACATCAGACACGTTCGGTTGCCAAAAAATATATCACGCAGTCCGGATAAACCTTGCCGAAAATTGAATGTATATGTACGAGTATAGTGATGAAAAATCTAGCCAATTTGCGATCTCACATCAAGATCAAGAGTGGCAAGAGTGTCCTAATTTACAAGCATTTGAATCGTAGAAACCGACGAAGAGTCACCGGTCTAGAAATTAGTTTCGAAAATTAAGCATTCGATTCTCTGAAAATGGGAAAACGGCATTCTGGTAGCGCCAATAACGCCACGCCAAGGTTTGCCTTTGAGCACTGTTACAAGATTCGGGTCGGATGGCAATCGTTCGATGAAGAGGATACGCTTCTTTCCCTTTGCCCTTTTTCCCTCCACATCGACGATCTCTGTTCCGGATGATGCTGACAAGTGACAGTCTTCTCTCCCATTGAACGCCCCTTTTTTCCTATTTTTCAATAGTTGCTTGCACGTGAAAATATCTCCACCGAGATCAGGATGTTGTTCCAAAAAGCTGCACAGGTTTCTTATACCGTTTGTTATAGATTTTTATACACTGAAAACGGAAAAATTACTCGGAAAATTCCATCGCGTCAGGTTTTTTCTTGAACTCGTGTTTGTAGTCTCACTTGTCGTTGGAGTGAAATTCCCGTTTAACTCGAAATCTGGTATCCTGTTCTTGTTTATAAAAATCTTATGCAAAATTGATTTCTTACTTCCTTTTAATATGTATTGGAGGGAGAATCAAGAGTATGTAGAAACAGGGAAAGTGAAAATGAAAAGCTGAAGCGTGTATCAAAGAGAAGAAGAAGAGGTTTCAAAAGCAAAAGAAGAACGAACACGGAGTGTTAAATACATTTCATGAAGAAATTCTTTGTTTAATTTTATAAGAAATATTGCTTAGTGCGTTGTTATGAAATGGTGGTTTATTCGTCATTGCTGTACTTTTTTTTATGCAAACACCTTGTATTTTGCAAATATGTTGTAGGTAATTTAGCGAAATGGAAGTAATTGTTGGATTCAACATACTCGAAAATATAACATTTACCAAAAACATCCGATGCAGCTGGAATAAAAGATTTTTTTACAGACCTGTGCTAAGATACGAAAAGACTTTGCTGAAATGGAAAAACAAGAGGGAACCCCTTATCGCGTAAAGCGAGCCATCGGTTTACAATTATCGAGTTAAGAACGTCATTAAAAACACCAAGCAATCGGCTTGTACGCGAGAATCGAAGACTATCTCTCCAAGCGATTGAAAGAGAGAAGAGAAAGAAACCTTGAGATCGTGAAATGAACTTTGATCGGCAAAGAAGTTACCATAATTTGATCTTGGTACGGACACTAGAAGGAGCAGAGATCAACATTGTTCAGACGTACAGTATAAATTTGAGCTAGTGATTCATAAGCTCGCCGACAACCGTTACGGATTAGTGACGTACTCCTGGATGTACATTCGAATTGTAAATCAGTGAATTTTTTGTACGCATAGATATATAGATATATATATATACACGTCGCGACTACCATTACGAGCATAGGATCTGCTCTACGGAGCGATAGAAATCCTTTGTTACTTTGCCGAGTCGAAACCGCACGAATATTAAATCCGCAATCTTCTTCTTGTTCTATACGGGTACATGACTGTACCGGAAGAATCTCTGGAAACTTGAAAATCAACCGCGCGTGCGCCAAATAATTAAATCTCATTGGTCGGCGAAATCTTCACGCAGCGATATTCTTGTCCGCGACGCAGGCGTGCCAACGTACGCAAAATGTGTACGTTTGAATTTTCAAAGAGCATAAGCATTGAATTCCGACCGTTCTTTGAAGAGTCAACTTTCCGACCCGACAACAAACGCTTCCAAAACCTTTCCGAGTCGCTACTTCAATTATTTGAGATTCTAACCTCGAAAATTCGTATCAACCGCATCGCCGGCAGAAAGAGTTCGACAGCCGAAAACTCGGGTTGGCCAGCCTGCGCGAACAGCCGATAAAACTCGCGCATGCGCGGTTCATTTTCAAATTTCAAGAGATTGTTCCAGTATGTATGCATGAATACTGAAGCAAGTTCTAGTCCTGACATCGTCCTTTTGGTACGGTGTTTTTGTTAGCGAATGTAACCGCAGAAGAAAATTAATTATACACTACTGTGTGTGTGTGTAAAACATGTCTTATTAGTTGTGGGATAGACTGAAGTTGGTGTCGAAGCGGATTTCAGGTATAATGCGAAGAAAATGAAATTTCTTCTAAATATTCGAAGCAGAGCTTTGATCGACATGAATTTTTTTTGGTCTTGTTAACAAAATTGCGAATAAGCTTTTGAAAGGACGTCTCTTAACCAATCGTTGGACGATGTTAGAATTACAATTTATAAATACTCACGCGTAATTCCTGCTGAAAATCTGAGTACTGAATTTCATAGGACGAGTACTTCGCATAACCGAGTCACGGAACGCGGTTCCGCCTTCGTCGTTTGTCTAAGGCTGTCAGAGTCGAGGAATATCGACCAGCGTCGTGTCGAGGTTCGGGCCATTTTGAGCTCGGCGCAAATTTGGGGGGTGGAAAAAACCGCGGGCCAATTTCTTGTCGTAATCATTAGAGCGGTGAAATATTCTCGCGAAAGTTGTAAATAAAATCAGGGATAAGCGAGCCGCGTTACTCGCGTCGCTTTGCGTTTCATCCGGGATGTTCGGGTTTCCCGAGGGATCACTGCAGGTTCTCCCCTAGATAGATGTTACATGTTTCATTCTACAACGAATCCCATGCGGGTCTATTTTCCCGTCGCGTATTTCGACCTCCGAGCCGCTCGACTGGTGGATAAAATTTTCTCCTTTGTCGGCATGTGTGACAAAGGGACGACCCTACCATCGGCCGAGTTATTTCCACCGACCAATTGAATTGAATTTTCAACCAAGCCGTCCCGCCGCTTTAATAATGTTGACCAACCGCCGCAAGGCAGACTTTGATTTGCGAGCTGTAGAATTTTGCGTCTGGGTTCTAGACGTCGAATTTTGATTTTCTCCACGTAACTAATAAGAGAAAAAACAGTTTTATCAGGCAAGGTTTGCTTTCGTAGAAACTTGAACGATATTTCGGGTATTGAGAAATATCACCTATTTTCGCAAACATTTGTTGCAAATAATAATTAATCAAACTTCAGTCTCGCGTTTAAGTCACTTTTATTAAAAATTGATAATTAATAATAAAGTACGAATGTAAAAGTATTGCTAAACAAAGTTCGAAGATGAATATTTTTCGTAATTCTTCCTTGTTCGTACGGATTTTCTCGTATCAAACTCCCATCGTGCTCTCATTATACGGCCCCTGATAACGTCGTTCAAAGTTCATCGCATCTTGGTGAAAAAATTTTCCTTGTTCTTCCGAACAGGTACCCGTATTAGTTATCGACAAGAAACTTCGAGTCTTATTTATCAACGTAAAAAGGACAAAAGTAAGTTTTACAAGTAATAAATGAGGATTTTGGTTATTAATCGATCTATGTAATCAAATGTGATGTATTTAAACACAAAATCAAAAAAGTATTTTGTTGTTGACCCGTGTAATTGGTACAGAGCTTGCGGTCTGAAGGGCGTACCGAGTGCCGATTGATAACCCCGCGTAAATACGCTACACACGCGATATTACGCCATGGTTATCTGTAAGCCCGTGTAAGAAGACGCGAGGAGATCATTCTTATGTCATTTGTGGATGACCCTGCTTCTAGTGGCTAGTCAAGGTCATGCTCGATAAATTAATCAACGAGGACAGAGAATTAATGACTCTGAAACTCTGGCTGCCAATGAGAGCATTAATCAGCGAAGGATAACCGAAGCAATATCATCGCTACGCGTGATTTCATGGAAGAAAACAGATGATGAACAGATGAACGAACGACCAGTTTTTTTCAAGTCACATTAACCTTGCTCGGCACGATTGCTCTAGAAAAGGGTGAAATAGTATCACGAAGGACGAAACGAGTATCAGACGTTTAATAAAGGTCGTTCAATGCCTGTCGAAGGTTTGAAAAGTTCTACGTTTTCACCGATTCGCAATAAAGGAGCCTCGCGTTTGCGGAATTTCCTGCGGGAACTCTTCGGAGTGTGTACGGAATTGATTTCTCCCGTTCAAAAGTCGGGGGGATAAGATCGAACTCGTTGGATGATCGATCGAACGCGAATCGTAGTCATTTCGTCGCTATCTTGTATCCCAATCGCAATTGAATCGGCGGCGAATTCTGTTTGGCATAAAGTAAATTTCAACGGGCTCTTAACGTGAAATGTTCTAAAACTCGTAATTGAACAACGGCGTATGGCACTCGAATTTCCCCAACCCTCGTATTTAATGAAGCGAAATTCCAGCGGTCACGAGTGCGCCGCCTGTCATTACGTGGAAATGGGTTTCTCTTTCAACTTGAAGTTGCCGAGATACGCGAAGAGACTGTAACCGGCTGGTGCTTGGAAAGGTTTGGGAAATGCTCGCGAGAATTCCAAGTTTCCATCTACGAACGTCGTACTTTCGTAACCGAAGGCTTTTCAACGACTTATGCATCGACTGCGGACTGCAGAGAATTACGATGCATCGTTGGAAGAGTCCAAGTTTGGAAGGCAAGATCGCACGGGTGAGAATCTGGATGACTTCGTGTTGTGTTCCAATCTTCGAAGGAGTTGAAGACGCTAGTGCGGAAAAAACGGATGAGAGGGAAAAAATTGTTCGCATCTTTATTGTCGTTATATCGTGGCAGTAACGGGTGTTAATTGATCCGTGAGTTCGCAGTTCAATTGCGATAATCGCGACCAGCTGCATCCAACCGTAACATGTTTGTTCAATTGACCCTTTCATCGCCCAATCAGCGTCGAATGACCAGCTTTACACTCAAGCGCGTGTCGCGCTTATTCTCAGAGAAAAACAAGGCGGTGGAATGACCGGTTAAAATCCGTTAAGAAGTTTGCGAGCACTGCAAATCTGTCGGTCGCAGCTGGTTTGCACGGGTTTAACAATAAGACGGTAACGAACCGAGGATGAAAAGCACAAGCTTCGTGCCTGCGAAACACGTGGCTAAAGTGTTACGTCAGCTTCGCGTTAAAACGAGAAGACACCAAGCTAAAAACAGACTTACATAGATACAGGATATGAGATATAAGAGATGCTGGTTTTGTTTACACTTGAAACGCATGAACATGGTCAGCGATTAAGCTAAAGTGGTCCTTCAGTGTCAAATTAGTGAGCTGACTATTGGTTTTTAATGGTGTGTTTTATTTTCAACACTTATTGGTTCTTGGTCGTTTTTGTGCCAGACAACCAAAGTCGTTCCTCGTTTTTTTGTTTTTGGTTCTTGTCAAATGGATTTTCTCGAAGGGCCGATATATCGAAATTTCAAACATGCGAGAATAAAATAAACGAAAGATTTCGAACAATTCATCTTTCGTTATGTTATTTTCGCATGTTTGAAATTTCGAAATATTGACCCTTCCAAGTTTTGATCCCCACCAAAGGGATGAAACGTCAACATGTACGGATGTTTTTTATCATTGATCTTGGATACCAAGAAAGAAATCGGCTCTTACCAAGCTAAACTTGAAGCCTCGAATTGAATTTCTAGAAATCGTATTTGAATCTCTCAACCCTCCATTCCTTTGTAATTCAAATATACCGACTCATAATTTAGGTCTCATTTACACCCATGAGCTTAGTTTGACCCAATAAAGCCTCGAAATTTTCGGAAATTTTACATTGAAATTGAATCTTGCCGCTCTCAATAGAACCTCGTATCTTCTACGAAACCCGGTCGAAGAAAAGCTCGAGAATAAGTTTGAGGTCCGAACCCACGATATATCGTAACTGAGGCTACCGAGAATCAAGCGAGTCCCAAATTTCGGTTATTCACAGGACCTCGAGTAACGGGAATCGGTAATTTTTCGCAGTTTTGAGGTCGAACAAAGATCTTTTGTTACCGTAGAGATTTTTCCTGTCTAAGATGATCACGTGTACAAGTCCGGAAAATCTAAAAACAAATTTCTTGAGGTCCAAAATTTGGTGCAGCTTGCGCCGCCGCCTGGCAAAAGCGCGAATCAAAAGTCTGACGATTTTTTTCGGACTGGTTTCAGTTTTGCCGTAATTTCACCGGACCAGACTTCTTTCGTAGGTCGCGTTCTCGGGTTTCTGATCGCTCCGAATGAAATGCGAAACTTCTTTAGACGAACGATTCGACGAAACTCACCCGAGGATCGCGTTGTTGAGATTCTCGTAGCCCAGCGTTGGCGGCGGTGATCTGATCGTCACCTGATGACTTCCGCTCGCGATGAACTGGACTTGTTCGTCTCCATTGTACTTGGTCCCTCCACCTAGCGTCAGGTTCTTCAGATCGGCCATCTTCAACCGCTACTCGAACGCTAAGGCGAAAAAGAGGCGTGTTTAATCGGCTTTTTGAATTCATTTACCAGCACAGTGCGATTGGCTGTTGAAAAAGTCGCAGGGTGGCCGGAATCGATACTTTTTATTAAATTTGCGACATACGATGATATTGTTGACAAATTAAAAACAGAAATTACTTGAATTAGCCAGAAAAGCTTAGATATCGATACTTTGTTTCAAACCGTTTCAAAATCTTTAAAAACCTAGTACATTCGTTGGATTCCATTCCATGAGACATGATTTTATTCAAAAGACTATTTTCTGTTGTTTTCTTTTTTCGAGTTATCGAGTACTGTAAAAATAAATAATTAAGGAAATCGATTAACGATGGACTTGTAGAAAATAATCTTCCGAATAAAACGTTCAATTGTAAAATTTACTAAAATTTTGCACAATTTTCAAGAGATTCTACATATCGAACCTTTTTTTTAAGAGTTTTCCGTACAGCTTTCGAACATGATGATTCGATGAATATTCAAAGTACGACTATCTCGCAATAAAATTAGCAAAAATCAGTTCCTTCTTCACCTAACCTTCGTTAAATAACTTTCATTCCGTATCAAGTCTGCGGTACAATTTTCCAAGTGGTATTTATTGCTACAAAAATCGTACGTAACAATAATCACCGGATGCACTACAGTGAGACATAAGCTGTGATCAATTTAAGGATTGCGAAAGCCGGAGAAATTCGCTTCGAAAATTCCATGGCAAAAATTACAAAGTGTCGAACAACTTGAGGCAGTCAAATTTCACTCTGTTGCGGTATCCCACGTTTGCCGTATGCGTATGTTTACATTGTTATAATTTTCGAGAAACCTGTCGAGCTTTTATCGCCGATTTGGTAAGCGGGGATAAATTGTGTTTTCGAAGTATTATACGTTTATAAAAAACTTCGAGCCAACGGGGATTTTATCCGCAAACATCAAGCGCTGCAACGTAACGTGGCGCGGGTGTATAAATATGTACAATGTAACAATGATTGTTTGGGTATAAAACGATTGTTTGCGATCTGTTGATATCTGTACGAGAGTTTAACCGGTGACAAATTTTGCGTCGCGGGTATCTTATTGTCAAACTTCGAGACGAAGACAAAACATTTACACAGTTATTAACAATCTCTCGACATTCGAGAGAATACGTCACGGATTTTAAAAGATGTTTAATACGTACTGTGAAATATTGTACGCAAATTTTCGACGATTTCAAGAGGGATTTAATAGAAGTCTGTATACACCGAATGTCAGAAGATCTTGACGAGGTACGAGATTCGGTAAGGATACAACGAGGGCGCCAGACTCGAAGTGATTGGCTAATTATTTCTCGTAATTAATGACGAGCACATTTCTGGTTAAATTTATCCCCAAGTGGCACCTGTCGACTAAATATAAACGTAACAGAATCGCGCCATGGCTTCGAAGAATCTGTCACTTGAGACGAAAATACAATCGCACCACGTTGCAAGTCACAGGCTTTAAAGTTCACTCGCGATAGTTGTAGAACTTCGATACTTTTTGCTTGATTGAAAATTGAAATAGAACAAGAACGGCAGATTACACCGAGTTTTGGCCCTTAAATATCTTGACCTACGCAGGGTTTAATATTCGCGTAATCTGCGCTTTTAGATGCACACACATGCAGGTGGCAAAGACATCGATGTTAAAGAATCAAGTTGTGCCAACGCAATGTGCTTGTCGTGTGATTTCCGTCTACGTAAAGTGTGGCTTATTTACGCTTGAGTATAAAAAAAATATAAAAAATTTATACTTATTAATATTGTATATATGTATATATATTTATACTTTTCATGAAATCCGCGACGTCTTTTTAAGTTTGAGCACACCATGTGACGATCAACGCTGGAGTTGAACGAGTTAACAACGAGAATAACAAGACCGTTGATTGAGAAGGGGCAATAAGATGCAATTAAGCGTATAACTGAGGTCCTCCCAGAGTTTAATCACGTTGGAATTTCGGGGAATTATTCTTGCAAGAAAAGAGCAGAGATGGATGAGGCATGATCAGCTCTTCAGTCGGGGTTAAGTCTCTCGTTTGACAAGAGAGATGCCGAATACTTTGAAAAAGTATCGTATTCCGAATCTTGATTGAGTGTAATGAATAGCGTACCGAGTACAGTCCAGGGAAAAGAATTAGATAGATGACAAGACGCGCGAAATCAAGGTACGAAATTTAATTGCGTTACAATAGAAATCCTGATCGATACATTAATCCATTGATGGCTGCATATTGAAATAGAGAAGGATCCGCAGTTTTTCATCGTTTTGAAAATGTCGTATTAGTGTTCCGCATCTTTGATTGTAAAATCGTTTCAATTGTGAATAGGTATTCGACGCAGATAGCTTGCAATGAATTTCGAACAACGCAAACATGTTTTTCAAGAAATGATAAATTTATCAATTACTCAACAACCCACGATGACTTTGCAAGCGATGTTTTCGCGATGAAACCGAGTTGTTGCAGAAGAAAAATCATTAGACAATCCGGTGATTTGTAGAATATGTATTTATTTGCGTGGTTAAAAGTAACTATTATTATTATTATTAAAATATCGAAGCAGTCACAGAATTTGGGCTTTTCGTAATTATTGATAATTTAACTTGTTCCGTTTGAACGAGGATTCTTCTACCTGTTTTTATTTTTTTTTTTTTTTTACATCGAGAGTACATCCTTCTAAAATCAAATACATGTCAATAGGCCGAGTTTGAATTTTCAAACCTTGATTGTGCGATAATTGGCTGATACGAATATTTGTCTCTGTTAATTTGTTAAATTTCAAAGTACAGTTAAATCGAAGTAGATTTATCGCCATTGAACGTCTTGATCACGGCATTTGCGTTTGGTTTACACGAACGACGAGACGATAACAAAATCAGGCTTGGAAGACAAATATAAAAATTATCTCAACAAGAGGCGTGATCGGGTATTAAATAATCGAAGTACATATAAGATGATGTGAAAATGAGACACGAACATCCGGTAATAACCTGAAAAATAGCCAGCACGTAACAGCCGGAAGTTGCGACTGATGATCAGGCTGAACACGTGACAGCATCTGGTAATATTGTAAACACGTGATTAGATGTTGTCTACAGATTGACAATGTCAGGATGGAAGTTCTAAAGTCTTTGTCCGTGGGTCGAGCTGGTGCATAAAAACACGTTTATTATAAATATATACGTGCATACACATGTGTATTTAATCAGTAACATCAACCTATCCGAGTACGCCTGCACTTGATTCTTTCTGACCGCTCTGCGAGTAAACATTTATCGTTTCAACGGCGTGATTCATTCGCTGCCGTGGCGCGAAATTTGAACGTATTTACTTATTGTTCTTTTTTTTTTTCATTTTGTTCTCTCGTCTTCTTTTTACCGGACGTTCACCCAACGGCCAGCGGCGATCGATGAGTCACAGGCTGCGAATCGTGTTTCCCTGAATTTCTGATAGCTGGACTTTGATCCTGCTTTCAATGTCGGCTTGGTGCCGTTGGCGGGGTTAACGATTCGTCCCCGTTTAGACTCGATGCATCGAATTGGCTGGGAAAAATTGGGACGTTATCGTTGGCGAAAATGATAATACACGCGTCAAAACCTTTATTGATCGGAACTGATTTCAAAAACTATCAGGAACTGTAGAACTATTTGATAAGATTCCAGAATTCTCTCTCTCTCTCTCTCTCTCTCTCTCTCTCTATCAGAAAAAAATAAATAAATAAATAAATATCATTTGTTACAAAATGGGGTTCGAACTTTGCAGAGATAGACATTTAATTGGAACCGAATCATCGGTCAAGTTATACAATTAATTTAATTTTGTAAAACAATTAAGGTGTCATTATTTATATCTTATGATTTTAAAATTGAATACGATTTTGATATAAGATTTAAAATTACTCGTTAAATTTTTACGATTGAAATATTTCTCTTTATATTGAGAATATTTTTTTTTTTTTATATTAGTTACATGCAATTTGTATTTCTGTTTTATAGATAAGTTAATTATAATTACACACGAAATTATGTTCCGCACGTCGTGGGAATCAGCTTTGAATTTTTTCAATCGGATGTTTATACTCGAGAATAATTCGACACCTTCTGACCTGCTGATCAGCCCGTAATGCAGGTTTATTACTCTGCGGTGTTTCAAGATCAGCATCGCGCCAAGGTTCGTTCGGAGAGTGACTCGAGGTCGAGGAGGAATGCTGAGCTAAGAATCTTCCGTAATATGCTGGGAATGATGAGATGAGAGAAAGAAGCGATGTTTCTTCACTGTCGAATGATTCATCGGCGACGATGAATAACTCGCTCCAGATCTCGTTTTAACGTTACTGCAGCTTACGAGACGGATTCGGAAGATGAAAAACACACCGAGGTTTGTTTGACCTATCTTTTTACAATAACAGGTATTCGTTTAACAGGTTCGCGATGAGTTTAGTCTGCGGGCGAGTCGTGAGGCTGAGGTTAAAATAACGCGACGAGAAGTTGGAATAAAAATTGTTATTTTACAATTTTTCAACAATTTTTACAGAGTCTAATTTCCAAATTGCGAATTATTTTGTAAGGCTGTATTAATACGAATCACTGAATTTCATTGGCTATTCTATAAAGTTGCAAACAATTTTTTTTAACGATACCTGTCTTACCCAATTTGTCTAGTTAGTGTAACAAATGAAATTTTTCCCAGTGTGTGTACTTATTTTTTGTCCGAATTTTGAGATTATTCACCCACTGCACTTTGAACGAAGAGAAAATGAATCAATAAATTTTCCAATAGTTTCGCTGGGAGTAAAAATCCACTGTGCGGCATGTTTGACGGGGAGCAAATTGAGAGAAAAGGCAACCGAATTCTTATCGTTAAGACTCAGACTGATTGGCGTGACGCGTTGGAAAGCTGCCAATACCGTGGACGAAAGCGCAACTTGAATACGAAGCTTTCAAGCGGCTGAAAATTCTCCTTCCTTATCAGCGTAATGCGAAACTTGTTGGATACGTTGGCAAGCCAGTGACGTTGAAGTCCAACGAGACATGAGACGTCTGTATAACAAAGCTTTGAATTACTGGCTCAAGAATTTATAAGCACGGAGAAGGGTGACAAGCAAGATCCATAAATTATCCTCAAGAAAAAACATTTTTCAAGTATTCCCGTTGCGTTGTACTCGAAGATTGATATGGTCTAATATTCCTATCACTTAATTCATGTCTTCGTACGAGAATTGCTAGCGCTTTTTGGGAGATTTTTAGGGATAACGATTGCACAGATCATCGAAATTGTTTTTTTTTTAGAGTTTACATTTAAATGAATAAATTTTGATTCTATACATCGAATAATGACCAAAATCGTCATTTATTACTTGTAAAACTTACTTTTGTCCTTTTTACGTTGATAAATAAGTCTCGAAGTTTTTTGTTGATAACTGATACGGGTGCCTATTCGGAAGAACAAAGAAAACTTTTTCACCAAGATGCGATGAACTTTGAACGACGTTATCAGGGGCCGTATAATGAGAGCACGATGGGAGTTTGATACGAGAAAATCCGTACGAACAAGGAAGAATTACGAAAAATATTCATCTTCGAACTTTGTTTAGCAATACTTTTACACTCGTACTTTATTATTAATTATCAATTTTTAATAAAAGTGATTTAAACGCGAGACCGAAGTTTGATTAATTATCATTTGCAACAAATGTTTGCGAAAATACGTGATATTTCTCAATACCCAAAATATTGTTCAAGTTTCTACAAAAGCAAACTTTATTCGATAACTTGTTTTTTCTTTTAATAGTAACGTGGAGGAAATCAAAAATTGACATCCAGAACCCAGACTGAAAATTCGCGTTGACCGATGTTATCGATCCGTTTGGAGTAAAAAGTGCAACAATAACCGTAACCGAACAGTTGACTCTTTGCACATTACGCTCAGGAATTACAAAAATTACTTTCACTACAAGAGCGTTGCCGAAAAGCTGTTTTCCAGTTTTGAAAATCGATGCCAACGAAACGCGTATAAAAATTCTTTCGCGATCCGATTCAGACTGATTTACGTTATTCGACAGCCGCCGATGAACACGCGGTCACGTTTCAGCGTTATAAATGACTACGCGTCACGCTAGTGTTTTGTGGCAAGATGCTCGAGCGTGTAACAATTACTCAAGTCTTATCGAGGAGTGTATGACCCCGGTTCTCCTACGTCATAAATATATCTCGTTTAAATTATTGACGTGCGACTGTGTTAAGCAACGGGCAATGGGACTGATCACCCGATCTTTCGGGGTCCCCACGTTGACTGCAGAACCACGTAACCCGTGACCGACGCGTTCGCTAATTATTTTAAATTCACGCACATACATACACACGTATACGCAGCTCCTCGAATTCCGCAAGATCAATCGCAACATGCGACGATAGTCGCGAAAGAAAAATTCGGAGAAGCATCCGATTGCAGCGCTGGTTGATTAAAAATTGTCTTCTCTCCGGTAACGTTGAAAATAAGTCGTCACGAAAAGACAGCGTTTCCAAGTGATGCGGAGATGATTCAAGGCTAAGTACGCAGATTTAATTCAGATACCGCAAGTCTTCGTTGCGGTAGTTTTTTGCGATATGGACGATCCGACCGTGCAACAACACCTCGCGAATCCAAGCAACTCGGTGGACATATTTTTGCGAAATTTTGTACAAGGCTGGGAATAATTGTCTCGGAATTTGAAGCTCTGACGTTGCGCTACGGTCGAGAGGTTGGGAGGAAAAGCCGATGGACCTTGTCTGAACCGAAGCACCATCGACGATACGGCGAGGCTACAGGAAGGTTCAAATTTCATTGACAATGAGACGGGACGATTCGGGTTCAAAAAGAGGAAAGATGACGTCGCGCTGGATCCAGGAATAGAATCGTCTTAGCCGGAAGGAGCGGAAGGCTCCGTTATACATCCACCTCGCCACTTCGTCCAGAAGTAAATTTAGTTTCTCTGTAGATGTTCCGTTGGAAAAAAAAGAGAAAATCTGTAACAAGTGAATCCGGATGTCCAGGAATAAGCCGAAGGC
The DNA here is from genome assembly GCF_021901455.1 of Neodiprion lecontei. Lineage (NCBI taxonomy): Eukaryota > Metazoa > Arthropoda > Insecta > Hymenoptera > Diprionidae > Neodiprion > Neodiprion lecontei. The sequence goes on along the minus strand of NC_060262.1, from coordinate 40,118,235 downwards.
GATTAACGAGGAAAATTTTCGAACGGAGATCGACGAATGAAACCGAAGAATAACAAACGAACAAAGAAAGAGGAAAAACGTGTGATTGATTGGTAAGTAGAATCGTCAAGGTTTGAAAAAAATGCTATTATCCAAGGACCGTTTCGCTGTTGGGCTGAAGATTTATCGTTAATGAATAGGCACGGATGTTTTGCATCTACGATTGATCGTTAGAAAGAATTAATCAAACCACTAGTACCTGGATTGAGTTTTTAAAAATGAATCTTCGTTTTTAAGCTCAGTTACTGAGTTGAACGTTGTTTTTGAATAGAAATATCGAAGAAAAGTTCATCTGTGATGAAAGCAACCGATTTCGTTAAGAGATAAAATACTCAACTTTTTGTTCTTTTTTTTTTTTCTTAATATGAGAACCCATTCCAGGTTGAATTAATGAATTTTCGCCATTCGCGTGAAACGTCAGAGCTGAAATTTTTTTAAAAATTGTTACGCACCGCACTCGAGTTGATTACGAGGTTAATAATTAACGAGCAGCTGTGCAAAGCGAAGGTGAGTATCTGCCTTCAAGCTGCCTGAATACGATTACAAACAAAGAAACGCGTGTCTTCGCGCAGGAAATAATAATTCCAACAATTCCACCGTCTCGAACTAGCGAGAGATAATGAAATTGCGCGTTTGAAAAATACTTAAAAACAAGCGTGCGATCTTTCGGCACGCTTCTCGACCGCAATACGTACGTGTACGTATGTATAATATCTCTCGATTCGCGCAGCGGTAAAAGCGAGCATTACTACGTCCATCGACGATTTTACAGTGCGCCTGAGCACAGTTGTATTAAATAAACAACGAGGTGAACAGCCATTACGCCGCGTACAAGAACCGCCGATTGTATTGTTCGCGATATCGGGAGCCTCACGATCTGCGAAAAGCGAAAATCGCTGAAATCCCAACATGACGAATGCGGCAAGATCCGCGTGTAAAAATGTAAGAGCGACTGGTCGTAAAATATGAAAGGTAAGAGTACACGCCAGAAACGGCAGCATAGGTAAAAAGCAAACAGCCTCGCTTGCCTTTGTTCGAAAATATCACAAGCATACGTTATTCGTTCGGGGGGAAATACTCGAGAGAAGAACGAGGCGTGTGATTAAAAATAATAAATAAAACAATTCGCTGCTCGGCTGTAATTCACGTTGGAAGAGAAAATTTGACAGATTTTTGACCCTCGTGCCCGGAGAAAGATAAAGATAGATAGATGGATAGATAGAGAGGGAGAGAGAGAGAGAGATAGGCGTCGTCTGAATCGCGCAGAACTTGACCACTGAAAACTGCACCGCCGCTGCATGTCTTATTGTAAGATCAAAAAACGATCCAAAATTCTGAACGAACTCACCAAGCAGCGACGTTGTGATTCTCTACGGGTATCCGAATTCATTCCTCGTTAAAACACATGGCGATAAATATTTTCCGAAACTTTTCCTTTGCACTGTAGGGCGAAACTGCACGCGGTTTAGTATCGGCGCGACGATACGCGACGACCAGCTGGAAACGGGCACTTTTCGACACCTCCGATGGGTCATTTGCCCTTTCGCGAAACGCGTCGGTTTTTTTTTTTTTTTTTTTTTCTTAATTTTTTGTACTTTTCGTATTTTTTTTCTAAGGTTTGACTTTTGCTTTTCGTTAATCTCAATTCAATCAGCGCACTCGATCCGGGCTAAAGACGCTTCAACGGAACTGCGGAGCACATTGCCGACGCGGAAATTATCAGCGTTATTTACTGCCTTTCCGATAAGCGCAATAAGCCTTCACGATGAGACACGACGTCAAAATCAGCTGTGCGCTACGCTGCCTGACGGACCGAGCTTTGCTTCTGCCGCTGCTTGCTGCTGCTGCTCCGTCTCTTCCCCCCGCTTTACATCGAGAAAAGGAGCGTATCTACTGGGAGGTGATATTTCGAAGAGGAGTTGGTCTTCTTTGTCTGACGAAAATCGGGGGAGGCGGAATTTTCACCGTAGATACTGCACGAGCATAATTCGGGGGATTGGAATATTCTTGCGATGTTATCGTATTCTGAGAAGTGACGATTGCACTGAAATTGTCAAATATGATACACCGAAGGTATTGTAAATAAAGATCGTTGTTTTCGGCTAAAATTTTAACGGGATCGGCAAAATTTCTTTTACAATTAAAATTTGTTTATTGAAATTTTTATAAATTATTTGCGAATTTCATTTTACTAACGGGATAAGTTGAGAATGAATCTGGCTTCTTTTGATGTCAATTAATAGGTAAAGATTCAATCGAATTGTATACGATAATAACGGGATAATTTTGTTATCCTGGAATAATTATCAACGAGAATGAAACTGAGTACAGATTATACATTACAATAAATATATAAATAAATTAATAAATAAAAATGCAAGTTTTTACGATCTGTAGTTTCTTTGTCCCAATTTTTCATCTCTATTCGTTGATGAAAATCGTTGAAATGCAGGCTTTAAAATATTGGTATCCGTCGTTGGTTGATGAAAATTAGTATTTCTCAAGCGAAGGACCAAAGTTCCTCAATTTTTTTTCTTCACAATTCCACTAAAAAATAATCCGGCAACGAAGAATCGAAGAAAAAAACCGACGGATCGTTCGGATCGTCACGGGGTTAAGATCGGGGCCCCGCGATGCCTGGATACGGGACTGCTGGGAGACTCGCGCATGTACGACAGATCCAGCAGAAGGATCCGTCGGTGGGGATGTGAGGCATTTTCGCGCAGCGGAGGCGCGAGGCGAGAGAGAGAGAGAGAGAGAGAGCGAGCGAGGAGGAGGAACGGAGGGTGAAGGGTGAAGGAATACCGCATGACTACGGGTCGATAGTCTCGCACCGGGCTGTCGGCCGCTTTTCGGTGCACGCGCACTAACCTCGAGTGATTTTAGTGCGGACGCACTCGGAGGACACGGCGATCTTTGTACTCAGGCGCAGTATCGGCCCTGGCGTAACACATTTGCGTGTTAGCATCGCCGGTGTATCAGCAGAGCGCTCGAACTCGATCGTGGTTCTCCTTTTGTTTCCTTATTTTTCATATTCGATAGCCTTCTTGTTCCTTCCCACTCAGCTGCCGAATTTGGAACGATCGGGCAATAGACCGGTTGCAGTATCGAATTTTTAAAAATGATTTTAACCCTTTAACGGCCAAGCCTCTTTCCCGTTGACGAAAAAAGACATTTTTCTCAATAAAAATGTTTGAAAAATTAGACTTCTTGAAAATAGAGGTTTTCAATTTTCATACCTGAATAAAAAGTTTCTTGACTTGATATTTTTCATAATTGTTTCAGGATTTTTAAATTGACATCGAAGATGATATTTTTAGAAATAGCCGTTTCGTCGTTGTAGCATATTTGGTATAATCGCAGTTAAAGGGTTAGTGGAGAATTTTTCAAAGTAGGAAGGATAAGTGGAGAAATTGGCGTAGAGTGTAAAAAACCAAAATGTATAACCGTCAGAATTCTTTCTACATCGACGTTTGTTTCGACGATTTTATTCCTTTTGGTTTTCTAGCGTTCCAACTTTCTAAGTTTCGAAATTTTATACGAAACAGATTTCGAAAATTCGACATCGTGACTCGGTATCAATTTTTTGATCTTTCTAACTCTTCTCGTCGTCCGGCTAGGCCTACATACCGTTTGTTCGTTTATGGTTGCATTTTATTCAACATCCGTTCTTTGAATGAACACATTTAACCTGTTTTTCTGCTGCAAGTAGATTATACACTCGTTTTATCATTTTTTATCATTAAATATCTTGCGTGTTTCTGACCAGAATCTTAAGGCACGTCACAAAAAATCGTCACATCAAAGGATGACATTCCAACTGTCGTATTTGAGACGTATTATGATGAATTTCCACAATATAAATGGAAAGTCATATCAGAAACAATAAAAAACGAAAGAGAAGTTCAGGCTCATCATTCACAAAACATACGATTTCTGCATTGATTTTTACTCGGAGACCGTAAAGAAAAAACCGATTGTTCGATCTGGCCACCTCAAATCGTGACACTTTTCGCACAAAAGTTTATCGATCATCGGATCGACGATATCCAATTTACAAGAAATAAAAAACAGACAAATACAGAGAGATCGGATTTTGATAAAATTTCCCTCGTCTTCTGCGCTGCAATCGTTTGATGTAGGTATAAAAATACGGCAAATAACAGTGAAGAAAAGTGAGGATGACACGTTGATTGAAGAAGCGTAATCTTATGGGAATTCTCGAATTTCTTTTCGCTTCAGACATCACCGAGAATTTTTGTCGCCGTTCACGACAGGCGGGCGTGACTTCTTGCACCGACCAATCGGGCGCTCTATAAGGGCAAAATTTCAGTGAGCTTTGATCTCTCGAGTAAGAATGAAGAGGGGGAAGAAATTTTTGAGTTAAAAACACCGTTTCGGCCTCGAGTTCGTAGCCCAAACGTTGGAAAATAATTTTTTGTTCAAGTACACACGATTATGAACAAAAAATTACATTCTCGACCAAAAATTTGTTTAAAAATCTGTATGAAAAAATGTTGAGATTGAAATTCCACAAAATCTAGCTACAAGCTTGAATCGATAAACAAATTTGTAGGATAGTGTCAAAAATTCACGTCGATCGGATAAAAATTGACCGAGGAATCTCCGTCACCGGATTAAAGACGTGGTCATTTTCCGTTCGTACGCGCCATGCCGCCATTTTGTTATTAATTTCAGTGAAAAAAATTGAAAAATATTCTTAAAACCATAAACAATAAAGCCCTTAAACTGAAATTGCTCAAGGTGTTTTCCTTTCCTTGAAAAAAAAAAAAAAAAAAAAAAACTTCTAACAGTAGGTATGATTTTAGACAGTTCAGAGCCGTTACGCTGAGAAATTGGAAAGCTGCGCAATTCCGGTTTTCTCCCGCAGCACCTGCATGCAGTGTAAGCTTTCAGTGTATAAGATAAAGCAGTAAAGACGACAGACGGCTGATATCGGGCAACTTTGTTGCAGGTTTTATGACTGTTTCAGGGGGCTATAAAACGAGGCGAAATATAATGGTCCCAGGTCCTTGTGCAGCTGCGAATGAGAAATCGATGACTAAGCTCCTGCTGCTGCTGGATGCCTTCTGCAAGTGTAATTAACGGTCCAGATGAGAATAACGTAAGTCGGAGTCCTGCAGGATGCTCGCGTCCTTGGAGTAGGTACAAAAGCTCCGAGTATCCCGTTTCAGCGCTTAGTGCGCAGGCCGTGGAATTAATTAAACGTCATTGTTAAGATTAATTACCGTTCGTCGAAATTGAAACGTATAAATTATTCACAGCGTATCGATTGAAACGAGACGAATTACCTTTTTCTGAATCGGTTGCGTCCCTCGGCGTGTCGTTGAAAGGAGTTAGCAAGTGCTTGCAAAGCTCGCCGCTTCTCCAGATCTTGTATAACTTTATTCCGGAAGCCGTATTGCTCAGCTCGAAGCTTTTTCTTATTCCTACAAACTAGGTTTGTATACGCGTGGTTAGTTGAACTTTATTATGAAAATCGATCGCGTTTCGGACTGGAATTTTTATAGGATATTACATCAGGCGAAGCGAGGCTGAAACTGCGCGATAATTTAAGAAGCTTATCTTCTCTCGGGGAAATACAACGGCTTTAATCTTAGGTTAGAAATATTACCTCGTATGGTTAACGACAAATTTTTATTTTTCAACATCTCGTGATGTCGACAAAATTCATCAATAACGTTAGCATGATTATTGACCGATTTGTGAGCTGCTGTTTCGTTTCTATGGTGTAATTCGAAGCAACGGATTATTACGAAATTTATCGGAGAAGCGACGTTACGTAAAATCAAATTAAAATCGTCTCAAGTTTGATACCTTGATTCAACATTTAATCAGAAATTATGTCCAACGGTGCGGTATATAATCGTCATAGACTAGTTATGGGGTAGGAAGGTGTTTCTGAACACACGTGATTACCTGCGATATGTAATCGGATTAATTGGGTGATGCCTAAAGCAGCGTTTGCCAATTACCAACTGGGGCCTGCTATCGCCTTTCCAGATACAGTACCTATTTCGTAATTAGGTCGTCGAAGTGACTCTTACGTTACACTTTTCGCCTATCATGCCTGACTTTGATTGAAAAAAAAAAATGTCGAAATAAACAATAACTGAAAACGTCCAAAGACAGGCTATGAAAATCGACGCCGATCGATTAAATTGTTATCAAGAAAATTTCATTGTATCAGAAATCGAGAAGAACATAAGTTTACTTGTTTGTTTGCTATTTTTTTTTCTCCCGATCCTGTTTGTTCAATCTTGATCGATTGCCGCTCATTTTGCTCTTCAAATTAGATTATCTACAGATGATTGTTAAAGGATCATGATTTTTCTGGAGAATTCATTTTCGAAAAAGCCAGAATTAATTGAAATTTCATCAATGGTAAGATTCTCGAATAAAAACAATATTAATAATAATAACAACGACAACAATGACACCGGAACGTAATTTGTAAATCAAATCGTTAATCAACAACCATGCGTTTTTCACTTCAGATTCATGGATGAAAATTATTTTTCTTCCATCTAATATCTGTGACTATTTCACAGATTCGATTAGACGCATGTTTCGGTACTTTCCATTGTATTTTTTCTTTCCTAAACACACAAGAACGAGACCGATAACGAAAATGGCTTTCTGAGTAAATGACAACGTAATGCTAAATGATTAGACACATTATCGAAGCTGCAGTCGGGCGAAACATTCCTCGAATCATTCCTCGAGACGTTTCATCCTACTTCAAATATTTACACAGCGGTTCACTCGCTGTATCGTACTAAAAAACAAAACCCACACAGACACTTACACTTTCCTCCCCTTTCTCGCCTGATGATTAACGGAAAAAAATGTTGAGTAGAAAAAAGAAAATTGCGGAATTTCCGAAAATTTTGCTCACGGTTGTTTTAGCTTCTCCAAAAATACCGGGACTTATAAAGTGAACAGTGATTTTCGAAAATTTCTAACTTGTGTCATTTCCGAAATCCCGGACAATCTCAAGGATCATTTTTTAGACGAGCGGAATTGTGAGTTCTGGAGGTTTTATTCTCAAAAAAATCAGACTAAAGACTCACGGAAAAACATACTCTTGAATTCTTTCACATCTGCTGTGTTAGCACATTGTCGTGAAATAATTTTATCATCGACCAGTAAAGTTGTGCAGTTACTGAAATTCTTTGTTCAGGGACAGGTCGGGTGAAATGGATTACCTTCGGATCGTGTACCCGAAAATATTGGACTACTCGAAGATTTGGTATTACTTGAAAATTTTGGAATACTCGAAGAGTTCGAGTACCCGAAATTTCGAGTCCCCGCATACTTTTAGTTGTGGTGAATATATGGACAGCACTTTTTTGGAGTCAAATCTACATCAATTGTGGTAGATCTACTCAAGCATATATATATATATATATATATATATATATATATATATATATATATATATATATATATATATATATATATATATTGTAACGATTGCTACGGGTTTTGTAACTCTTATCACCGGATTTGCAAATCTTGCCACAGTTGCTATAGATTTAACTTGGAAAAAGCGATGTCCACGTATTCACCACAGGAGATGTAAAATGTACGATATTTTTCGTTCCGTGAATTTCACACTCCACCGGTTCACTTGTATTTCCGTTTCGATTTGAGGTAATATCATATTTGCGAATGGCGAACGGGAGCAGAAAAGGCAAGCTGTGTGAGTCGTCAGCTGGTCAAGACAGCCGGAAGAGCGAAACAATAGCCGATAAGAAGTAGCTCGCCTCCGCAAAACCGTTTCAATCGCTTCGGTCAATTCAGATTCTCGTTAAACGCAAATTGTTGGCTTTCCGATAAGACGCGATGCGCAAAATTCCGCAGGTCCTTCTCTCCTCCCGTTCCTTTTCTCTCGGCCTTTATGCAAGCCTTTGAGCTTAGCCCGGTTTTCTCGCCACATTCGTCAACGCCACGCGTCTTCCGGAAACCAGACACCATGGATGATGGAACGCCATGTTACTCGTCACGTTTGTCGTGCACCCCAAGCTTCTCCAACGGCGTTACGTGTCTTATGAAAGTGAAGGCACGTGTCGTGGGTTATTCGCTTTTCAAGCATCGTTTCAATGCCCTTGGACAAAAAGGTTTTACAATTGTTGAACTTTAAAACAAGAGATTTTTCGAGGATTTTTCATGAAGAGGCGTTTCAATTTAATAATATGAAAGTTTATGTACGTATTGGGGTAACATCGAGCTTCGTTCTGATATTTTTTATTTGTAAACATGATGATTTTTTAAGCGGTATAGCCGATCACCGAAAGCAACCAATAAAAAAAGACGTTTCACGGTGAGCGAGATATCTTTGGACTGGATCATCCGAAATGAAAAAACAAAAAAGATTTAGTCGATATAAGGTATCATCTGGTCTTTAATCAAAGAAATAAGCAAAATATTAATTTTTAACAAAACGTCGGCTTCACAAAAAAAAAAAAAAAAAATTGGATTTCTGATCGAAATTTTTGCCTTCATTTGTTTATAAAATAAAAAATATTGAACCGGCGAGAAAAAACCTTCGATCAAGGGATGAAAGATATATTCATAAAGCTTGTGTAAAAATTTGAGACTGATCGGTTCAGCCGTTTAGAGAAATCTTGCTCACCGATATTGAAAACATAGTTATGAGAAAAATGCATTCAAAGTTTCAAAAGCACTTTCAAACGCTCCGGGGCGTATTTGCAAATTTGCGCGTAACTTCGAGAATATTTGTCGGATCGATACGAAATTTTCTCTGCATGTATACACAACGAAAATCGATATTTGAAAAATCAAGACCAAGTATAACCCGTCAGGGTATTTGGCCCGAAATTCAGTTGAACCACGCAACGGTTCACATTCTGATCGAGCATTTTTCATCATTCGATTAACATGCCAAGACATTGATTCACTGTCAAGTGGAATTCACGATGCTTGAACTTGGCTTTCCGAATGTTCTCCCGAATTCTTGTCTGATCAAATTCCGGACGCAACGCCTAAGCGCGGGGGTTCTGAATAAAAGATGAAACATTCTTGAACTGTAACTCTTATCGACAGTTGAGCGAGGAAACGATCCTTGCCAAAAGAACGCGGCAAGACTTAAGTTTCCAAAATTTTTACTCCGAGTTTTGCGTTTCGCAGCGACCGCGTAACATTTAAAATACAACGTCGCGTTGCGAAACGTGGCCGATTCGTCTCGGAAATGCGCTTACGCGATCACTATGTCCGAGGCGTCGGCTGCACTGTACAGAAAATATTTCTCACACTCGCCAGACGATTTTTACGGATATTGCGGGAACTGGCTCTTGAAATTTGTAGACTGAAATAGACGTCTGCCTTCAAATCGGTTGCGTAACCGGGATGATCATCTAGCATCGCAAGCGTGGATCGCGTGTACTTTTCGTAAACGTAGCTTGGCCACGTGCGATCGCCTCGTGGCCATCAGCCAAACTTTAGGCCGTGTAATACCCTTCTATATGTACGTCGTGGGATAATCTTTGGCCACGAATCGCATAATTCATGCTTCGGGTGAGAACAGAGACAGCGTTTCGATCCCATTTGCGAGTCAAATCACCTTCCGCAGCTTTGTTCTTCCAATAAATTCTCCGACTTGGACGGATAATACAACCGCATCCGGTATCGCAAAATAAGTTCGTTGTTCTTATCCGCGTCGTATGCTAATTACTTACCGGGTGTGCGATACTTGAACTTGAGCTTTCGGAAAGCACGTATGTGAGGCTTTCTTCACCAACTCAGCCACTTTTTTTCTCATCCTCTCGGATCTGTTTCAGAATTGGTTATACAGTAGTAATACTTAAAGGTACTCTATGTGAATTTTTATAAAATTATTAATTAAAAATGTTTTGGAAATGTTATTTGTTTTTCAAGCCGTCTATCAGGGAGGTTGAAGTCCGTCAAAAAAAAAAAAAAAAATGTTGACATAAAAAATGTATGCATTTTCCAACAACTGTTTGGTGGGACATACTTTATATTTTTGATGAGATCAAAAAGTTTATTTTCAGCGGAAAAAAACGAATTTTTATCAACAATGTAACGTATATCGCATCGAATAGTTTGTGGAAAAGAAGAACTCTGATCTAACTTAATTCGCCTTTCTCGGTAAACTGTATATTCTATCCGGCAAGAATGTCGAGTTCCACAATGTCAGTTTTTTAATACGTTCGCAATACACTGCCAAGTACCCTGTAAAATTTACAGCAAAATCAAACGAGTCGCGTTGAAAGTAAAAAAAAAAAACTGAAAAAAAGCCTCCTTCTTTTCACTGAAAATAGTCTTCTTGATGTCATCACAAATATAGCATATATTGGTTTACATAGTTCATGGAAAACTAATCATTTTTCGTTTTCAAATTTTTTTCCCCAAGTACAATCCTCCGTGATACACGGGTTAAAGAAAAAAGAAAAAATAACATTTCCGAAAGGGATATTATTAAAAAAAATCTGCTAAGATTCACAAAAATTTGAACAAACAGATCCGAGGGGATAAAAAAAAAGTGGCCAAGTTGACGAAGAACGCCGCGTGTATCAGTTGTCACGGTAAATAAAGCGAGTCAAAAAGTGAAAGACGGAAAACAGGCTCATTTTTCATACTCCGCAACGAGCTTGAATGTGTATTTTCAATTTTCCTTGAACCTAGTCGAAGAAACAGTTGAAACTTTGACTACAGGGTAATTGAATTACGTTTAATGAAACGACTTGACAACTGTTTTCACTTCTTATCTTTATTCCTTTGATTTACTGACACGTCAAGATATCTCCGCACCGCGATTACAAGTAATGAATATTCAAACGAGCTGGCAATTTGTCGTAAAATATATTGCAGTGCTACTGTATACATACATATACATATACATATATATATATATGTATATATACACACAATGATAGCTAATGGATAACAAAGAGCGTTAACGTTAAGCCGGTTTTGCTATCCATCGAGAATGCGCATCGAGCGACGATAAGAAGGAACACATACATCCAATGACACAGCCTCGGTTTACGTACGGCACAGGTGAATGGGAACAACGGCTGTAATTTTGATCGAGCCAAATATGCACGGTGTACGTAAAGTGTACGGCTGCCGATTGCGAGCCGGGTACGTGTCTGAAACAAGGCTGTTTTTGTCGTTCGATTCAAACTTGAACATATGCTGACTAGTAATAATCCTGTACGTCAAGGTGTACTTGGACGCGAAATAAACGAATCAGCTGTTTTATAGCGAGGTCAGATTCACGTATTTCCTAACGTTATTTCATTATTTCTACGCTGTTATGGTACGTGTACTTGAACCGTGCACAGGCTTGCTTGCTCAAGCTACATTCTACACGCTTCCTCGTGCTACTTTTGTCAGGTCGCAAGGCTGATAGGAACTATCTCATATTTTGAGATAATTTTTATTCGCACCGTAGCAACTTCGAGAGATCAACAGAAGATTGCTAAAAATTAAAGTACGAATGGTCGAAGTGTGTTTCGAAGTAATGGCGGGTGAAAGGCCATTCAAAGAAGAATGATTTTTTCAGAGAAAAGATAGATTAGTGAAATCGTGCAGGCGTCGTCTAAATCAGCTGTGATTAATTGCGACACGATGATCCGCGCGCCGTGTCGTTGGGAATTTATTATTCGACATGTATTGAATCGGTGAGACTGATAATAACTCGACCATATTGCCGACACCTCATTCTCTCGCGATATATTCGCCGATAACGAGGAACACTTGTATAAATTGTGTGCTGGTGTTTCCGATCGGTAATCGGTTTGAGACATTAGAGCTAGATTGCCGATTAAATTTAAAACAAGGAGAAATTAATTCAATGTATGAAAAGTTGAGCATCAATGTCGGGTAATTAAACTTGTGGTAGATTGTTTTTTGCTTTTTATTCGCTTTTTTTTTTTTTTTTTTGTACTACCGATACTAGGGTTAAAAATGTACTTGAAAAGAATCGTAATCGTCGAATGTCATTCCTGCAATCGTAAACTGTGCGCGATAAGAAATCCCTGTGGAGATCTCTCGAGCAATCGATTTGTTACAAAGAAACAATGTGCAAACATTGCACCTTGCAAAAAAAAATATCCGTACACGTACACGTACACGTATTACATTTGAATCGATATTTTTAACTGTAAATATGTACTTTGAAGCCTCTCGTATTACGCAAGATAAAAACTGAAGAACCTGCACCTAAAGAGTGCGAAGGTACTTGCGGTGTGTTTTTTTTTTTTTTTTTTTTCTAATATTTCCAGTAGTTTACTTCGCTGGATAACTTTACGCGTGCACATGAACTTGAGTTGAAATTATCAACGCGGAATTTTATCGCCAGCTGTTACTCCGCAACTCGGAAAGATTAAATCCGATTATACGTGTATTTACAGCCCTTCGCTTAATTGACATTTTTAGCACTGGCTGTTTAGATTGTGCATTAAAAATCGTCAACGAACGAGATCTGATACCGTAAATTAGATTGCAGTTATTCCATTCAAACTTAAGTTGAATTTCCGGGTCGAGCCCAGTTTACGATAAATCATGCACGAAGTAATGTCCGTGCGATCGAGTACGACCTTCTATTACACTACTTGCACAAATAACTAATAAATGAGAATGAAATGATTTTTAAATTACATAACGATGTTCATTTATTTATACGTTATCCATTACATAGACTGAATAAAAACATGTTATCTAGGAGTCGATTAATCCGGAAACGGAAACGACTCGAATCGTGAAAAATTGTTTAAAAAATTTGAAAAACACTGTGCGGTAAAATTCGAATTTTCAATTTCTTTTTCCCTTTCTATTCACCTAACCTACTGCTTTTCTGTCCAGACTCAGCTTCCGTTCACGTCGTAGTAACAATTTTCTTCCGACACCCGATTACGCCGCGAGTGTGGAGGATAATCACCGTTATTTCTCGTTGGATAATCCCCGGCAGAATTTCTTCCTCGCCCACCAGACGGCGGCCAATGCGGCCGCCAGAAAACCAATCCCTGCCACGATACCCATTGAGATGGCCCTGTTTCTCCGGTAGGCCGGAATTTCTAGGCCGAAACGATCGCTTGTCGCGAAATCGTCGGACAGCGACATCGCGGTGACTTCGAAAGTGTAGTAGCTCTCCTCCTCGAGTGTTTTCACTGAAACGCATAAAAGCAATCAGTTAATTGCTCTTCCCGAAGCTCAGAGAGGAATCCAAAGAACCGTTATAGGGTGGTCTTTACTTGGACGTTGGAAAACATTTTCATTGGGACACCTTCTTAGATCTGTTCCGAATGATTGAAAAAAAATTTGTGTAAAGTTTCAAGACTCTACGTCAACCGGAAGACGTATCTTTAAGCTTCGAAAGTCTTGAATGTAAGGTATGTGTAGTTTTTATAACCAGTAATTTCGTTTTGTATGACTTTGGTATTAGTTAAGGAACCGATTTGAAACTTGGCAGAGTTGTTGCTGTCTCAATGAATTTTTCCGACCCCCCAACTAGGACGACCGTAAGAACCACGCGTAAAAAAGAGAAGAGAACGAGAAACAACAACACCGCAAGAAAAGCTAGAAAACTTAAACTCTGCGTTAGTGGAATGGGAAGAGCATGAACGAGCACGCCGCTTATTCTCCCTTATTTAATCTAGTTGAGGACGATCCGGGTTAATTGAGTGACTAGTCGTGTCTTAAGACACAATTTGGGCAAGTAGCACTCGCTCGACTTCCTGCATGCGTTGATTATTTCTCAAGGTATTCAACATTCGGTGCTGTACGCCCCCTCCGTACGTTTCTAACCGAGACGACATCGCGTCATACCCGTATTCTCAATTACCGAGGGTCGTCGTAAAGTAATTCTACAGACAGGGGTGGCTTACCCAAGTAGGACGTGTCGGTGGTTTCAGCCATTCCATAGAGCTGCTCTAACGGTCCTCGGAACCATCTCACCGTGTACACTCTGACTAGCTCGCTTCCGTGCGCTGGAGGGTCCCAGGTTACCAAGTAACCTTCAACCGCTGGCTGCACCCTCAAATTCCGCGGGGTGCTCATGTATTCAGAGGATTCTAGTACGACAGATTTGAGTCTCGGTTAATTGGTCACGGAGAAAAGTGCGGAGCATAAAAAAGGCAGATATTCATGGTGTTGAAGTTGCAAGCTTGTGGAACAGGCTTTGTAAGAAGTGATGTTAATTTTTTACTTCACTTGAAACAAGACTCGTTATGCTAGCTTGATGGCAGAGGGATATTCGTAAGTGAAAAAATAGATATCCATGTACCAGCCTGTTAAACAGATCATATCAAAAGCAAACGGCGGAGGATAACTAGAATGAGCGAAAATAAAAGGCTTCGTAATGTTGAAACATCGATTAATTCAATGAAGATGAGATTCAGAAGAGAGAATGAAGTGAGATTTCAAGGTCACATGAATACGAGTTGGATAATTTATGTCTGGACCGATAGAAATGGCAAAAAGTACATCAGCATAGTAATGTTAAGAAAAAATTGATCGTGTTTCAGAGTTTGAACGGAAACCCAAATATTGTGTCAGCCATTTGTTTCGTTTGAGAATTAAAATCAGCCTTTTCATAGCGTCTCCTTTTTGCATAATCTAAAGAGACTTTACCGCAGTTCGCTAACCTTTCGGACTCCTGAATTCTGAAGCAGAGTTCTCATCAATGACACCTGAAAGGTAAAAGGTGCCATGAACCGCGATGCTTCGGACAATCGTGTAAAATAGTAGTCCAACTACCGGATTTTAGCAAATCAAAAACGTACTTGGTTTGGTGTAAATGCGTAAAGCTTTGCTGAACATTCCATCCCCGTGTTTATACTTGCTCAGGACCATGAACTCGTACTCACGACCAGGGGTCAAGTTGTTGATAGTGGCCTCGGTTGTCTTTCGGGACAAAATTTTCATCGTCCGCCATTCGGAGGTGTCGGTTGGTCTGTACCTGACATTTCGTAAAGGAATGGGAAGCAGTGAGTGTCGGCGTTTCGTCTAAGGTATGAAGGGTACTGGTGAGGAACACTATGTCATATGGCTCCCTGACTCACAATGTGTCCACCGGAAAGCACGAAATAACATTTCAGGGAGTGACCAGAACGGCGCTCGTGTAGTGGAGGACGTGGTCCTAATTGGCGCACAGGAATGAGGGTTCAATTGGGTTCAACCTGATTGGTGCTTTGCGGAAGTTTTGCCGAAGCAACTCCATCTTAATTTCTCTCTAGGTACTTTACGGACACGTTATATACACATAGATATTCCTCCTTACCGTTATTACCCTCCATTGTCGTGGGTTTTTCCACTTACCAAACCGAGTACTCCATCTTGGGCCGCACGAAGCCTGGCACCCATCGCAATATCACAGTGTCCCTGCTGCTTGTCGCACTCAAATTGTACGGCGCTCTTGGCGGGGCGTCCAGCACCATGAGTTCAGCATCAGCAACGACTGTGGCTGCCTCGTTGCTGGCCGCGCATTGGTAGACACCTCGATCCTCCTCCTGGATCCGTTCGATCGTCAAATTTCCTCCGTTGATGGCTACCCGATCCGATGAAAGTGGCGTCCCGTCCTTCAGAAGAAAGAGAGTGTCAGTGGGACTCATTAACCCGCGAAATGGAACCCAGCAATTACGAAACGATTCCAGAGCAGAGTTGAGCATGCACTTCTTTTCGTCATGAGACGGTTCACCCAATTTTGGGAATGATAAATCATTAGTGCACACTCATCATGCGTTACAAGTCAGAAAGTTAGACAAGTCGGTAAAATTCTTTCGGAATGAGTCCGCGTTTGTTCGGATGGAAAACGTACTTTGAACCAAACGATGGTTGGACGATGGGTCTGATCACCGTCTCTAGCGTCGCATGGTATCTCAATACTCTCGCCCAGTTTTTGTATGTAAAAATTCTGCGGAGTTACGGTGAAAACAGGCGGCCTTTGCACTATCTGAAGAAAGAAAAACGTGAGGTCAAACGAAATTAGGGACACTCGAGAATCGGTGGGATAGGATTCGAGCTACACCGATATCGGCTGCATTTCTTAGTCCCCAAATTGTACGTTACACGTCACTCTATTAGGACACAGGTTTCTTCACCTCGGACGAAACGAGATTGACAAACATACTTCACGACTTACGATCTTCTGAACCGTATTCGTGAGGGCGTAATTGAAGAATAAAAGTCCCCACTTAAAAAGTTTCGTTCAGCCGGTCGTTGGCCGCACTGACCAACTGCAACGTCTCTCGAAGCACTGAGATGTTGATACCTTTACAATTTTCGTCTGGTTTATATCTGGAACGCTTGGTCGGTGAAGATCTCACCATAGTATGTTCCGGAAGATGAAAAGAGAGGAATGGCTCACCACATTGATCGGCGGACTGGGACCCTCGGTTCCAAGATTGTTGAACGGGGTGCAGGTGTAACTGCCTGAATGCGTCTCGTTGACTTTGCTGAAGTACAAAGATCCGTTCCGCCTGTAAAACACCCCTTGAACGTTGTACGGATCGAAGAGAAATCCGTCCTTGTCCCAGCGTAGATTGGTCAATGGTGGATTCGCCCTGAAGTGACAGTCCAAAAGTCCGGGTCTCCCATAGGGCAGGTAAACTTCTCGCGGAGCGTAAATAACCTTCGCCTTGTCTGGGGAAAAAAAATAACTCCGCGTGAATTCCACCGCTCCATGATCCATTTTCTCATTGCTACATCATTTCAAGTTGACCTGAAACTTACACTGAACGTTTAAGAAGGCAGCGGCGCTCTGCCGTTCGTTGTTCGGGCTGGTAATGATGCAGGTGTATTCTCCCAGGTCACTCATGGCGGCTGAGGTGATAGTGAGTGTCCCATCGCTGCGAATGGTCGCCCGATCGCGAAGGTCCTGAGTAAACAACGTGAAAACCCTTCACTCATGCTTGATCGAAATATTGGTTAACACTCGAGCAAGGATTTGCGATTCGACGTCTCTTGAGCAGGGTATTTTTTCTGTCAAGGGTGTTTCCACGTCTTGACATCTGTGTCAAGTATTTTAATGGTGGGTCAGGTAAACAGAGACAGCTGAGCTTAGTCGTGAACTTCAGTCTACCCCTAAAGGAAACAAATAGCGACAGCTGCTACCGAGGGGAGCGTTTTTCTTTTTCTATTTCCTTCTACGTCGGATACGAATGATGTATTATTCGAATGGAAATTTAACGGGGTTCAAATTGCGTCACAGGAGCGCGGAATCAATTGTGTCGTCTTTCTTTATTTCTTTTTTTTTTTTTTCTTGTCAATTTTGGAACGAATACTCACCTCGATATCCGCTATCGCAATCCCGTCTCGATACCAGTTGACCACCGAACTCGTGTTCTTGGTGACGCAGGCGAAGTTTGCGGTGTTACCTTCCATTGTGGTTTGATTTATGGGCGGTACAGCCAGCAAATTTTCTCCTGTAACAATCGGTGGCCGCAGGGGCACACCTGGTTGAACGATTTAACGAGTCTGTCTGGTGATTGGTTAGTAAGCGGCTATTCGCTTTTGAGTAGCATTTTTCGAAGCTCGTTTGCTACATTTTTTTATTTCGTTAATCACAACATTTATCACAATGAGTAACTTTATTCATTTTCCACTAGTCTGTGATTACGGTGTTTTTATTAATTTTTGTTAATCACGTTCAAGCGTTGATTAATAAAGCTCTCGTTCTCAGCGAGTCGAAATAGTTGTATTGCACAGTGAATTGCACAGGGTCATGATCGGCGATGAATTCATAATTCGCTCTAAAATATCGCGAATTTCAGGACGTTTGTAAACATTTGAAATTCCGATGCTTTGTGAATTCCTATCAGTGTCTTATTTCGAGTCTTTGTTGTGCTTTACTGATTCTGCATTACAATTCATATCGATCTTGACCCTCCAGCTCCTGATACACAATATAATCGACACGAGTCTCTGATAAGAAATTCTCCTTCTTTTCATTTTGTTCGTTACATTACAGTCTTCTTTCAATCGGCACGTAAAAGTTTAGAATCTCAATATTTATTTAGTCGAATGGAGTAAGAAAGAAAAAATAAAAACAACCACAAACGTACTCAACTCAAAGAAAAGTAGTCGAACTGACTAAAAGTATCGAGAATTCGCCTCGTAAGAAGGTTGACGTAACTTTTTCGAATTAATTCAAACTTCGACTTTGTCGATAAGCGGCTGCTTGACGGTGTGGAAGAACGGCAGAATAGAAACGAATAAAAAATTCGATTGTTAAAAATTGGCGAAAATTTGAATCGCGTAACTTGGTCTTTAACCTACTTGAAAGTTAGGAACAACTCGATTACTAGGTAATTGTTGCCGATGAGATTAGTTCAAGTAGTTCCAGCCGCAGGAGCTACGACTAATCACGTAAAGTAAGAACAACAAAGGCGAGGAAATCGATGCGTTAAACGGGTATGTCGGACCTCGATTTCGCGGACAATTGCTCAATGAAATGTTTTCGTAGCAAATGGTAAATCTCTCTTTGTCAATCAAAATGAACGGAAGAGGTGCGCTCTTTGGTTTTCTATACAGTAATCGTTTGTTTATTAAGTCCGTATTAAATTAGAGAACCGGAAAAGACGTCCCGATTTTACAGCCTGTAATTGAAGAGGACAATCCATTTCAGTTCATCCATTTGCTTGATTAAAATTTCTCGAACAATTAATCAACCGAAATGACACAGTTTTCGAGTTCAATGAAGAAATCGAACTAATGTGCAACAGGGTCTTCAACGGTCCCATTGTATCCCGCTTTTTGCGGCGCAGAGGTAGTTTGTTTGTGAAAAAAGCAGACTCTTTCAAAAGTCGTTCCACTTCGGTGATGCTTCTGCAACGCGTTGGATGACCGCGAAAATTGTTGCTAGAATCTTCTCGAGATGTAGCGTGATACAGATGAATTAGAAACGGCGTATTGTAATGCTAATTCAACTAATTTACCGGTATGCCCACGCGTTTCGTCAATTTGCACTTCTCTCGAGGTATTCGGACTCCCGGCACCGTCTGCTCCAACTTCAGAAGTAAAAAAGAAAAGCAAGGTGTTCAGAACTTGGTGCAAAGAACGACTATCGGAACCAGAAACAGATCCGTCATCCGAATCGGTTAGGTTCGAGTTAGTGAATTAGTTTTAGGCGTGAACGTGTACACTTCGAATCGAACAGCCAATGTTTGACGAACAGTCAGACACCCACTGTCGTTCGGCCACTCAATTTTACCATCTATCGTCAGGTGAGCCCACGTCCCGTTGTTTCTGGAGCTCGGTGTCCTGTTTGGGAATATAACCCGACATTCGTACCATCCTTGATCCGTCTCGCGAATGTTGGTCAGATTGATACTCCCTTGTCCGTATCCTTTGCCCCCGCCATCCCCGATCAGGTGAATTCTCCCGGCGTAGTCATCAGTCTCGATTATCTCACCGTCGTACCACGAATAGACCAAAGCCCCCTGTAACACAGGTTAAAAGCTCTTATAGGTGGCATTGGAAAACCTCGGAATCAACTTGCTCCATTATAATTCATTCGACAGACCAAACCAATTGCTCCGTGTACTCTGGAGCATGATTGTTATCGTGTGTTTTGATAGTATCAGGCTCGCGTATCCTGTTGATATGATCGAAGCGGATCGTTTTTCCCGAAGCTTCATCCGAAACGGAAATTCGTCAGGTTTTTATGCCGATGCAGGACCGCCGTAGAGGAGAATTTACTTGGGGTTATTGAATTAGGCTTAACTTGATGGGATTTAACAACCCGTGGCGACACTTAGCCCCCTTCCATTCAATTAACAAGTGTCGGTATTAAAAAGGTCTTGACGAACGAATCATACAAGCAGCGATACACCGACCATTGCAGTTGATGCCTCTCATCTAGATGCACTGAACCGTGTAACAAATTCCAGGGGGAATGCTCGGTCGCAAGTAAACTAAGACACAACCCAACGGACGTCATGCATGGTGACTACAACTATTGAAGACAGCTTCGTCTACGATTCTCTTTGTAGGATGGATTGATTTTCATTCATTCGCCATCACTCTCCTCTAAATCGTGAGCAGGATGAAAAGAAATTTGACTTCTGAAGCTGCTCCCCTCAGAATTCTAAGCCAAACATTTTCTCCCAACTACGAGTTGAATCTCGACTAACCATTGGGTCGTTTCGGGGGCAGGATAAACATGACGATTGACCCGTGCGTAACGTGAAGCGGTGTGTCGTGGTTAGTATAAGGCCAGTTGTGGACGTTGGAATCTGGGAGCTTAAAGGGTTTGATTTGAATCAGGAACAATCGCGAATCAGGCCCTGTCAAAACGCGCCCATCAACGTAGGCAGTCACTGTACCTACTAATGAACCTTAATCGCGCGACAATGCGTTCCGCGTTAACAGTGACCCACTGAAAGAACGAACCCCTCATGTCGCAGACACCGACAACCTAATTATAATGCAGCCTTGCGTCCCGTACTCCAATTACTGCCTTCGAGCGAACACGATTTGCATACGCATCAGGCTCCAATCAGGTTAATTTCCACTTCACTCACTGTGTGCCACTAGTTTGACATTTGCATTTTGTTTCCCGCAAGTTATTCAAATTATTCCGTACGATGTCTTTTGATCGCTGCAAGTCTCACCGTGTATGCAGCAGATCTTACATCCGGTGTCGCGAATAACCACGTGCTTGGTCCTACTCTACATGGCCTGCCTTTCCGAAGGCGCTCGAAGAGCTGTCAAAAATGGTCTGCAAGACGGTAGAAACCATGGTGGTAAGTTTCTGTAAATTTCTAACTTGCAGACTGTAGCAACCCCGAATAATTGAATCAATATCGCCTGATCTGAGACAAACTTGTTCTATTTTTATGAATGGACTTACCTCATGATTCCACCGCAAGATGTAGGGGATTGGTAGGTCGTGCGGAAAGTCGAGGTCACAGTTGAAAACGATGTGACCGCCGACGGTGGCGGTCAGGAATGTTGGCTCTTTTTCTTCTTCGAGTAGGTGTGCATAGCCCTGAGCTAAATGGAACACGTCGTAGAATTATAAAGTGATGGTCAACGATCACTCCGGTAAGCATTCACGAATACATGAAAGTTGAAAACAAAAAAAAAAAAAAAAAAAATTGCTACACTCCTCGACTATCGTGTACCAGTACAATTGCAGGATTTGCGTTCGAAACTCCGGCAGCCGCAAACCGCGAAAATACGAGTACAACTGCGTTGTACAGTGGTTGCGAGAATTCGAGATGGCGAGTCACTCAATACGGGATACCAAGTTTTCAGTTTCATAAAAGTGAAACTTTTTTCAAATCCATCCACGAGGAGAGAACGGTCAGTGTCTATGATACGGTATATAGGATGCAAGATTATACGTATAATTAACAAGGCCATCGACAGTGATAGAATTACAAGTAGTTGTTTTCATATCCTCGTAATGCGATTTTTCAACTCTGCTCATTTTGCAAACCATTGATAGGCGCAGGTCCGTAATAACGAACTAAAAGATTCCAAAGATTCACTGACAATTTATACGATACTTGATTACTCTCAGAGACTCATGAGTGCAACCGAATCAATGGAGCTTTTTTCACGGACAAGAGGAATCGGATTTTGATCACGAGAAATTCGTACGATAATCGCGTTGTTGCCTAACACGGATTACAAGGATTAAAGAGCGAAGTTCTTACCCTTGCAGAATAGCAGGGCAACGAGAAATGTGCGTAAATTTCTCATCGCGATTTGAATGTGAACAACACTTGGCGATTAGTCTTCGAGCGATGAATCCTAGCACTGTTATCACACACTTGTATACACCATCACTTCCGTCAATTATTTTGCCTTCCTTCTATCATCGGTAACCGAAACCGATCAATCAATCGCCCAAGGAATTCGCGCCGATAAACTTCCTCCCCTGTCCTCTCAATACTTCATACTTTCCGATCGAAAACTCGAACCCCGCTTGCTCAGCGATCGGACCAGAACGCGCACCTTCGGCACTAGACGTTTTGCATCTACAGCAACTGCATAATCACCGACTATGCCTTCTTTTTGCGCGCGAAACTTGCGGCTGAAGGCTGTGGTAGGGTGAACTTTAACCTCGCAGGTCAGTAAAGCGTGATTTTAGTTATCGCTGAGCGATGGTATCACGGAGTGGTCTAGAACCGGAGGAGCTTCTAGCAGTCAACTAAGTAATTGCTGCTGCCGCTGAGCAAAGCGGATACAAGTATACGGGGGTGGGGGGATAATTCGATGCTCACAGGCACGACGCCAATCCAGTACGTCATTGAAATCCAGAAACGTCACACCCACTTTTACCGGTAGGTACACATCGTACCTCTCGGCACGTGCTTTGAAAAAAGCTCGTGAAGGTGTTGCGTACCTACATCCAGATGAGATATTCACCAACCATCCTTCCAAGTCACGTGCGTTACGTGATACTGGCGTAGGCATGTCTTCTGTTTCCAGGATCCTGTAGGAAGCAGTATTCCGTATTCATACCATGGAAATGAAGGTTGATCAACCATCTGTTTACAACATTCCAAAAATCACCTGGGATAGTCTTTGAAGTAAGTTCGGATTCTAAGGAGTCGCTATCCTCTCTTTGTAAGAAAGTTTGATCTTCCGTGAAATCTGTTTTTGAAGCTTGATCTGCAAATTGGAATTTGGGATATCTTTGGATATTATATGTTTAACAGAATGATCGAGTCATTTGGAGTTCGGAGAGTGCAAAGACACTGTTTGTGCTGTATTCCTGACTGCCAGAGACGAAAAATTGGGGAAATCTACAGAAAGCAGTCTCTCACGTGTCTTGCCTTTGTCAATAAGCTTCAGGGCGAACCGAAGAACTCTCGGTGAACGAACTGAATTGAACCGGATTGCAGCTGCTTTGTGTAAGGTTATCTACCCCTCTTCAATTTCTGACTCCTGCACCCAATTCCCGTCTAAATCAATTGCCTGTACCCCAGAGTCACGAAGGGAGCAACGGTGACACGTTTAGGGTCAAAAAGAGAAGCCAGAAAGTCCGGTACTATGAGCAATCCGATTCGTGTACGAGGTATTTTGTTTCAACTGCACTGCCAATAATCGATACAAGAATCCCTGGAAAATTCTCATAGTGTTGGCTTCGGAGAAGGTAGAAGTTGTTAATTGAGGGTGAGTTATGCTGACGAAATTGGATAATTCGAACAACCGGGAGTTGGGATGTGGAAGGTTGTTTAACGGTAGGCTGAACGATCGATATCGAATTACACAGAACTCGGTACTGCCTGATATTCCACACGGCAAAGTCGACTTCTTTCCTTTCAAAATATTGTATAAGTCCCGTTAAAAGTCATTCGTGATCCGATTTACTGCCTTGGAAATCGTACTTACTGTAACAATGAGTAAAATCCGAAGAAATTCTATCTTACCAGCTAACGGTCACGGGCTGTGATTCGATGAAAAAGTCGTAACGAATCATGAGGTGAATTTGATTAGCTTATTCGTGAAATGAATAATAGCGTAGGTTAGGTCATGACGGTAATAGCTCAAATTTAGTTGGACAGATTCTAGTGGATTAAAAGACGGTATTTTTAGTCGGTGAGAGAAGCAGGTTAAAAAAAAATTGAACAATCCTGCGAAACTTGACGAGACCAGAAGACCAGGTGGTAATTCCGGAAATGTGAACGTGGCCTACTTGCACCCTGTAAGGTTGGAATAATTCGTGGGGATCTTTGCGGATAAGGAGTGCAACGGTGTCGACGGTTGTTTTCATTCCATTATTCGGGGTTAGGGGGCTGATCCTATTAATTGTCCATGGCGTGGGTGCGGCGCAAGTAAAGTAATTGTTAAAAGAAGAACCCGAACTGACAATGAGACAATTTCCTCTCCTCGAATTATCGTGCATTCGCCGAGCCTGTTTAGAAAGGGACTTTTTTCCGACACTTCTTACTCCCGTGACTTTGCTGAACTCTTTAATCAAACTCAACGATGTTACGCTGTAACTCACTTTGGAGCGTTGGATGCGGCTCTTAATGGCTGCTTAAAGCCCCGAGAATGCGAGTGCCACGCGTCACACTTTCTTACTGGGTACAACCTCGCTGATGAACTAACATAGGTACATAAAATAATAAACTCGACCTCAGGCGCAAGTGATTTTGCAACTCTTGCCGGATGCACGTCGGAAGCAAATGGAAATTTGAAGCTCGGTACGAGGCTGAACTGAGTAACGAAGAAATTATCATCACGCAACTTTAAGAAGCTGGTTTTTCAAAATGTAATTATGTTCGATTGTCGTGGTTTACTAAATTTTGGACAATCCTGTAGGTCCGAAGTAACGGTTTTTCCCAAATATGCGTTGATCGTTACAGTAACGTTACTAACTTCATCCTCATAGCTCAGTAGCGAATTCCAAGTCATCTCGTATTTCAATTCTTGAGCTTAGAGGTTAATACGCTTCTTCCGCTTGCTGCAGGATTAAGTCGAACCAGGATGTAAACATCGGCTGGTTTTCAGGTCAAACAAGTATCTCGCAGCATTCCGCAGCTTCCAACAACACGATCGTATTTCCGAATAATTCATGTTTAAGTATTCTCTACCCTTGGTTCCAGAGTGCCAATTACTTCGGGAAACATCGGGATTCAAATTTTTGTCGAATGTATCAGAAAAAGGATGAGAGGGAAGAATTGACGACGACGGATTAAACGGTATCTGGAAATAGTTACTGAAAATATTCGTTGATATAGAACTCTAGCACAGTCAATACGTCAAATATTTTAGAAAATTGAAATACTTTTCGAAATAAAATTAACAAGAATATCATCTACTTTAATTGTGTTATTTAAAAAAGCTGAAATTTTGAGAGTTCATTTTCGTATGTAAATTCGACCTTGCATGTATACCAAACTTCAAATATTTGGATGGGGGAAAAGATTTGTTGGTCTTGTTTGTATATTAAATAACTGAACAATCGTCGTGCTGTTGAGTGTAAAAATCACCCCGAAAGATTTTGCAAATTTTATTTCACTATTTTTCATCCTAATCATGTACCATAGATTTTCCAAATCGATGCTCTAAAAATCAACGCGGTATCTTTTTTCCACAAATCACTTATTTGTCCGATAAAAATTTTAAATTTTCTCGCCGCGTGATCCAACCAATCTGTTTCTCTCGAGCTATTCATAGCTGCGTGGCTGACCTCAGGTGACGTCACATCCGTTCTGTGCCTGCATTGACTGCCCACAGCCTTGTCACTCTGTTGAGATAATGGGACGGTTCGCGTGGACCGCCACCTTTCATTGGCTGCTTTTGAATTAGTGGAAATCAATGCGTTGAATGAATTTCTAAAAAAGTTCTCTGACAATAATTACGTCCGTGCGCAGCTGCGCAGCGCGAATGAGTAGGTACAGCTTGTCTTTTTGTAAGCCGTGCTTGTTTGTATAATAGGTATGATGCATCTTTTAACTCCATTCTCTACCCACGCCAAAGAAGCCGTCGGAGGGAGGCTGAATTTGCCCTAAATATTTATCCTTTCTAACGACAAGTGGCGCTCCGGTTTTAGCACGCGTGTCGAGTCTCGTGCCCAACGGAATGTAAAATCATGGAAATTATCATAATTTAGATCAATCAGACAAACTGTGCGCGCATGTAGGTGTAGAAACTTTTAACAGTAGCGTGGTTCGTCGCTTACGAAATCTACTCCCCGATTACAGCCGGGTGATGTTTCACCAAAATTTCATTTTTCACGAAGCGTGAGCGCGGCTGGGCAATATGGCTCCGGGAAGAGCGATCAGCTGACCGTTTCAGGCAAATTTCGGGAATATCGAGCCTTCGAAATCGTTGCGCAGGCTGGTGGATGTTCACTTTACTACACTCGGTCGATTTGCTAGGGAAAATGCGAAGAAAAACTACTTTCAAAATTAAATACGACTCTTCGAGGTTCCGCGTTCGGCAACCAGATGGCGTCCAAGTCTTAACGTTCGGTTGGACGTTTGAATTCAATCAGACGAGACAATAAGTTGAAAAATAGATACTCAGCCCACGTCGCAGGGTCAATTAGATTCATTTTCGAGCGTACGTACGCAGAGGGTGATCCATTGATTGAAACGGTTTCGCGTGTAGTTAGAATCATTACAGGAATGAGTGATTGCGACTGACATGAATGACGGAGAGGCAGCGGCTCGGGCGTAGGAACGGCCATTAGTACCTACTGCGAGGAGCTCGTACCTAATGGATGTTTTTCTTTGATGGTAATTTTCTGACGCCGATCGAAACGAGGGTTATTGTTGGTTAGTTCCGTTGGACCTAACCAATTGGACAGTTTTGCGTTGATTTGCGTAAGAAATTTGGTGTGATAAAATTTGACGTACCTGAAACGTTAGCTTGGCAATTCCTTTATAATTGGCCTTCATTCAACCCTGACATGTCACACCTCTGTAGAAACGCATAACGGTCACATGGAGTGAAATTCACCCCAGCTCCACAAAAGTGATATCCTGCTTCAACAATGAGTCCTAAGAATCTCAAGAAAATATCTAGTCATTGCTTACGGATCGCAGAAAAAAACTGTCACACTTTTCTTGACCAAAATTGATTGTTTAAACGTTGTAAAACATCGGCAAAGTTAATGTAAAGCAGGGAAAAAAAAATTTACCGATTTTTTTTTCTATAGAATTGATTTGAAGTAAAAATACTGTGAAAATCTAATTCTGAACTCTACGAGGAGTTTGAAAAATGTCTCGGGTGAAATTCACCCCCATTGACCGATTGGGGTTGAATCTGATCCGGTATATTGCGCGCTTTGCATTTTGATTTCGTATTTACATGGGATATTTTTCTGGGTCTCTGAAAACAGAGGCTAAGAATCATCAGCCATGGGAATTAGTGGAACCCTCATTCGGTATGTCATTTCAAATTTCATTTATTTCATTTTATTTGATAATAAATTGTCTACAATTTGTCCTAGATAGTATGTTTTCGAATTTTTTTTTTCTTCTTATTCAGGGAAGGGACGCAAGAAAGAAAAATATATGTGTTTGTGTGTACAATATAAAGGGAAGGAGGTTTCAGAAAAATAATATCGTTATGTTATATGTGTATAATGACAATTTAATCGTGCGACCGTATAATATGTGTGTGTATGCTTATATTATACCATATATACAGTGAGTTTCTTTATCTGCGGGACGATGCGTCCGCTTTATTCGAGCAACCGGAATTCCATCTCTCATTTCAGTCTCAGCATCCTAAACATTGTCAAGACAAACAATATTCAACGTTTGGCATGAAAGTGGCAGGATACGATGCTCAACCGGAAATGAGAGCTGTAACTCCGGTTGGTCGTATAACGCGCACGCATCGTTCCGCAGATAAGAAAATTCGCTGTATATTATATAATATATATATGTGTATACATATACATACATCTATATATATACACACATCGATTGCGCAGCACATTGAATGACGTAAAAAAATATAAAATAATTACATTCAGACGAAAACGTAGGAAAGAAAATAATACAAAATTGTAAATAATAATAAACCAATATAACAATAAAATTGTACTCAGAAATAAAGATAGGTTTTGTTTGTTCTCGTAAATAATTATGTTATTCATCGTTAAATTGTAATTAATATCACTAAATTGGCTCCTGACTTTGTGACCAAGTCTACGAAGCGCTGATGATTGATGCAATATGCTGAATATCTGACGGAACGAATGAGCTTATGCATTTCACCCAACAAAATGTTGCAAGTCGAATTGTTCAAGGTGAAAATAACAAACAATCAAAAAAAGAAATTTTCTGTGTCCGTCCTTTTTTTTTACAATGTAATTGGTATATACGTGTACTACAGTAAAAAAGGGACCCAACACATTGAACAAAACTCACATTTGACTGGAAATGGAATTTTTGTTCCAGTTCGAAATTCAGTTGTACCGACTATAATTCATACGTGTTCAATCCCCAACAAACGCGACGCTGGTCACAAAGCCAAAGTGTAAATAAATTATTGTACCCGAGAGCCCTTCGATTGCACCGTTTGATTGATCATATCTTTACCATCACATCGTCCTCTGGTTTTTCATTCATTTTTACGGAAGTGTAGAATCCCACAGGAACCCATCCGGTAGTTGTTTCTCTATGCTTTTTTACCGATTTAAACTTTTCTCTCATTTCAAAGGGGTTTCCTAGTCGTTTACGTCATACCGTAGGCATTTTTATTCATATACTCGATTCACCGTCACCAGTATCCCTATTTTTTCTACTTTTTTTTTTTGCACATAAACGTTATCATATCGTTATTCATATAATTACATTTAAATGAGGAATCGCAAGTCTCTGATTTATAATCGCGCGTGCTTTGTCATTATTTTATTATACAGTTAAACTTTTTTTGTACTAACGTCAGTCAACATCACACGTACATGGCAGCGTCACGATTATGGCTCTCAGGAACGTAATTTGTTGCTTTTGTTTTTTCTTTCTTTTTCTTCCTTCTTTACACTTTTAATTATTGTTGATTTCGACTTTTAAATATATTAAATGCAAAACCTGTTGTAATAATATTCGTATAATAATAGTGATAATAGTAACAATAACAACAACAACAACAATAATAATAATAATAATAATAACTAATAATAACTAATAATAATAGAAAAAACAATGCAGTTACAAACAAATTCACGATTCAACCATAGCCTTTCTTATGTGTGTACGATTAACTAATGTATATATATATATATACATATACATATATATGCACATTTATATTATTATTATATACAGGGTGACCCAGGATTATCGCCCTACAGGCTAACTTATGTTTTCCTCATGGAAAAGTGCGAATGAATCGTTTCTTTACTTTTGATAGGAAATTCTTGAAATTGACCAATCCGGTGTGAGAAATAATTTTGAAAAAACGGAGATTTTCTCGAGAAATACATTGGTAGCATATGGGGCGACAGTCCTGGGTCACTCTTTATATATTATTTATATGTATATATATTTATAATATACGTTTTTTTTTTTTTTCTCCTTTCAGCGATCCGTGTGTGTCTTTCTTTTCATCGTCTTCTTCCTCTTTTTTTATTGAGATCGTTGTATCTAGCTATGATATATCTACATGTTACTTAAATACGCCTATAAATTATATATGTATATATATATATATATATATATATATATATATATATATATATATATATATGATCAGACAGGGTCGTCGCGAGTGTGTAAAAAAAAAAAAAATGTTTCAACGAAAGTTAATAAAAAAAAATCGAGGGGAAAAAGAAAAATGTGTAAAACGACGACTGACGGAGGCTGCCAGCCGGCGTTTCAATTACTTGGCTTATCTCGCACCACGCGGCTGCGACATATCGTGATTCTGATCCGTCCCAATGCTTAACGATTGCTGTGCTCATTGATATCGCATAATCGTTTTTGCATTTATTGTTTCAGATTTCAGATACCTGGGTATAGATAATAGATGAAATTCTTCGAATTATCATCAATAATGACGTTTAAATTTTGATCAATATAATCAATGAGACAGATCAAATTTATTCAACGTTTGATAACAATTGAAGAATAGATACCTGATATTGGTCGTTCACGTTACGTAGCAATAGTGAAACGATCCTTAATCTCGATGTGTCGAAGCCATTGGATTATACATCACATACATCCAATATATCATCGTTATAATTATCATTACTATTATCAATCAAATTATTAATTGCTATTGTTATTTCTTTTTAATATTAGTAATATTATTATTATTCTTATTATTATTATTATTCATTATTATTCATTATTACGAACTATGTTTTAATATCTAATATGATACAACAGCAACAGGACCGTCGAGTCCTAATATTAAAAACATTTCTTCAATTTTTCAATATATATATATGTATGTATGTGTGTTTGTGACCGTGTATTATGCCTATATAATGTGTAATAATAATTAATATCTTCGTCGTCTCGTTGATTATACACTACACGCTACGTATATCGTTACGATTTACAATATCAATTACAATTTATATATCAAATTATTAATTCAATTATTAGAATTACTTTAGAATATTGGTACTCTCTGTCTCACCTCTTTGAGTTCGTTTTTTTTTCTTTTCTTTTTTTTATTTCAAATTTCCACTACACAATTTGTCAACACCGTTTCTCATTCGTTCTTTCTTCTTCTTCTTCTTCTTCTTTTTCTTTTTCTCTTTGTTGTTTCACTTTTGTTATAATATACCTAGTCATATCATTATATGCATTGCGTAGGTCAAAGTATAGTTGAATCGTGAGTGCAGAGCCCTCGCTATCGTTACAACAACAACAACAACAACAATAATAATAATAATAATATTAATAATAATAATAATAATAATAATAATAATAATAATAATAATAATAATAATAATAATAATAATAATAATAATAATAATAATAATAATAATAATAATAATAATAATAATAATAATAATGAAAGTAATAATAATATTAATAATAATAATACATCATCATCATTCACAATGTGTATATACATATAATATAATTGTACAGATTATCGATCTGTTTGCGCCTAGTATGTAATATATGTATATACGTATAGGTATATTATATATACACATATATATATATATATATATATATATATATATATATATATATATATATATATATATATATATATATATATATATATATATATATATATATATATGTATATGTATATGCATACGTATATGTATATGTATAATGTACTCGCATACACATAATACGACGCAAATGCGCAAATCTGTATGCGTACATATAATATATGAAAAAATGTTTGCTCTTTCTTTTTTCCATTTATTTTTTATCCTCCTTTTTTGTACTATAAAAAAATTAAAATGTATAATGTATGTAAATGTATACATATTTGTATGTACCGTATACGTATAAATATGTATACCGTTTGCTTGGCTGGTGGGGAACGAAGGCAATCTGGGATACCAAAGGGCCGCGGATCTATTCCCTCTATCCAGAAATTTTATCTGTTTCCGTTTCGTTTTTTATTTTTTTTTTTTCTTCTACGTTCAACAATTTTGCTTCTTTTTTCAATATCATCGTCGCCTTGAGAATAATAACTATACATATTATTACACTGGTGATAATAAAATGCGTATAAATTTAACATAAAAAAAAACAAAAAAAAAAAAGAGCCGCGATCACGAGATTATTTGAGACACCGAGATCAGATTTTCGTTACGATATAATTAAGGTGTATTATTATAATCTGTAAGAATATGTGTATGTTTTACGGTGAAACGTACCGCGGTCAAATGAATACTGCAGCTTCTTAAGTACATAACGTATAATTAAAATAAATAAATAACTTACGTATATATGCGTGTATTGTATATATGTATATATGTATAATGTATATTATATGAATAAACTATGCGGAAAAATCGAGCCCGTTTTATTCAAGCGACGCGTGCTTCTGGATGAGGTTATAACAATGTGGCGGCTACAGGTACACTGGCTTTCCCCGATTCGATCCTTTCCTCCCCCATCAGTCGGAGCCGATGTACGTGATTTGATACAATGCGTTTGGTGACAACTGGGTGGGATTCATTTCGTTACATTTCATTTCGTTTCGCTTCGTTTTTAACATTCATGTACATGCGCTGGATTCTACTCTGCCTATACATATCTCGTCTACTCCTCATTTGGAATTTCCACTTCGTTTATACACCGACTGTCGGCTCTGATCTCCGAATGATCGTTTCTTTTCGAGCCGAAGTTTCTTTACGATCAAGGGAACCAGAGTGTGGATATTTTGACAAACGGGGAAAGTACCGATTCCATAACTTCGAGATATTTCAACAGAAAAGTTTAGCTTCTAGATCGATGAAAAGAGAATCAACCGAATCTGGCAAATTTTTCAAGATTTTGTTTTCATTGTACGGCAATTTGCTTGAACAAAAAGTATTCTCTGCAATTCTTTGACTGAAATTAACATACATTCGAATAACATTTTTGAAAAAATTGTTGTTGTTCATATTTTTGTTTTTCTGAAACCAGTAGTTAACTGACGTCGTTAACTGATCCACGTTTTTTTCGTTGGCCTAAAAAATTGAGCTCTTCACGAAATTGCGTCACTGCACCGTGATTGATTGTATTTTATCATTGTATCGCAGTATGAATTTGAGAATACTGGTTCCCCTGTCGGTGTCGCAAGGGAAATGGAAAAAAAAATGCATTTTCTTGCTGTTTTTGATTTTCTCTTACTTTTTTGTTTGTTTTTTTTTTTTTACATATCTTAAATTCCTAAAACTTCACCAACATTGAAACGAAACTCAGTCGCGAGAGTTTCCTTTCATCCCTTGTCCTTTTCTCGTGTCCGTTCGTCCTTTCTTGTTTTTATCCTTCTTTCTTTCCTTGCAAATTAATATTATATATATATATATATATATATATCTTTATATATATGTATGTATATTTTTTGTTTCAAATTTATTTATCTTCATGTTATACGATGCTTAGGAAAAATTATTGTGCCGATAATACGTTGGGTCGCTAGCGAAACCCTAAACAGGCAGTGCAGTACGAATGTGTGTGTATTGTGTCCTTAAGCGATCTCGAGAGGCAAGCTCCGGCCTAATATCAGTTTTTTTTCTCGTCATCAACTTGAGTCCATTGCTCTTAAATTTAAATAATAATATTTATTTATTCACTTATTTATTACTAATTTATTAATTTACGATTAAATTATTATTTAATTGGTTTTCCTCGTCGTTCTTATTACGCATGTTTGTGTTTTTCCTTTCTCATCTTTGTTCAGCTACCTTTCGTTTTCTTCCCTTATCTATTATTCATACTTTTGTTTTAAGATATATCAAGCACGTGGTACAATTTCTTTGGAGTATATTAGTCATTCATTTATGTTAATGCATATTTCATTCATTCGTCATATTTATCGCAATAAATTTTCAACTTCCGCTTTAGTTCTTACTTCTTTACTACGATTCTTGCAACTGATCGGGTCGCACCTCGTCCTCTCCGAGGTACGGTCGTTACGTCAATACTTTCATTGAGCCTATGAAAGTATCCGTACGAACGAAATTACTCCACTGCTGCACGAGTGTTATATTCACTCGGAAATAACCTTTGTGTCGTAATTATTACTCATGTAGACTTTTTTCACGCGGTTTACAGTTTTATTCGTTTTTTGTTTCGTATTTTATATATATATATATGCATGTGTGTATTTACATATATATATATATATATATATTATGTTATGTACGTAGGTATGTACGTAACGCAGACGCAGGCGGAGTCCCTCGTGTTTGAAGGTAGGTATAACGATAATAAGGTACATTTGAAATGAGAGAAAAATGAAGAAAGATAAAAATGAATAGAAAAGAATTCTCTTTATGTCGTATATGACAACATCATGCGGCGATCAGTCCTTGCAGCGCGAAATTTATATTCAGAACAATAATAGCGAGTGAGAGGCGCGAGCGCGAGATAGAGAGAGATAGTGAGAGAGAGAGAGAGGGGGAGATTAATTACGGTAAAAAACAAAACCCGTGAAAAAAAAAAAAACGCGATTGCACTAGCACGCGCTCTCAAGATGTGCACTCTGTCTTCTGCGAGCCTGCCGCTGTCTGAACTGATGAAATTCAGCCTTCATGGCCTGGACCCTGGCCTCGATGTTGTCCCGGGTGTATCTGGGCGGCGGGTGATGAACAGGTACGCGTTCTTCCCTGGTGGGGGTGGAGGCGGAGGTGGGCGTGGGTGTGCAGGAGACGGGGTCGAACTCGTAGTGTCCGTCGACGCTGCCGGCGTCGAGGGATTTGTGGGGGGGCGGCTTGCCGCCCTCCTGGAGCTCGAGCCATCGGCCTATGAGGGGCGGCGGCGGGGGCCGATAGGGGGGCGGCCGCCACTCGGCGACGGTGCTGCCCGAGCGCGAGCTCTGGTTCTGCTGCGAGGTGTTCTTGCTGCCGAATCCGCTGCTGCTGCTGCGGCTCTCCGGCGAGGTCTCGAGGTCCGGCGAGGCCGCGAGTTCGGGGGCGCTCCGCGCGTGGCGCGCGTGTCGCGGCGGCAGCCGGGCCTTAGGCCTCCCGGCGGTCTGGGGGGGAGACGAGGTCGCCAGTGGCTGGACGGGGATGAAGCGGCGGGATTCGGCGTGGATCGCCCTCAGCGAGGGAAGCTCCTGACTGTACCGCTGGTGCATCGAACGGAGCTGCAGGTATCCGGGGGGCGTCGGGAAGGATCGCTCGCCCGAGGATGGCTGCCGCACCGAGCTCAGGTCGCTGAAGTACATCGGGGACCAAGGGACGTGCGGTCCGGTAGGCGAGCTCGCGAGGAATCGCGGCGAGGCGATCGCGTGGACGGCCGGGGCCCGCGGGCCCGCCGATATTGGGACCGTCGGGTGTCCCGGAGCCAGCGAGAGGGCGCTGCCGTCCGAGCGCAAGCTCAGCTGACTCGTTCCCACCAGAGGGCGCCGCCAGCAGGCGTTGAGGCGGCTCGTCTTCGGCAGGAATCCTCCGTCGTCGCTGCTCGATGTGTCCAGGACGCTGTTGTTGCCCGAACTTCCGCCCACCGAGTCTGCGATGACGAAACGCCCGTCGGCTGCTCGAGATATCTTACCAAGCGGACGGCCCCGCAACGAGTCCGGCGTCCTCGGCGTCAGGTTCTCTCGCAGCAGATTTAGACCTGGTACTCGGCCTTTTCCAGGTCTGCGGTAGACAGGTTTTTTTCTTGTTAGACAACACGCTTGAGACATTAGTTACGAGGGCGCGCAGAGATGCGGGGGAAAGTTCGAGTCGTGAGACTTCCGTTTCGATCGTTACTGTTTTACAAATCAAACGCGAACGTTATCCTCGTGGGAATGAATTTAAACATTTTTTTGCGGCTGCTATTAACAATTGTCGGTGGTTCGCACTTCGATTTTTACCCTCGTACTTGAATTACACACGAAAAGGTCTTTCCCGCGCTTTATGGTACGAATAATCCGAAACAAAATCTGGCCTCTGGGATGACAATTATATTGAGAATTTTATTGAAAAGTACATATATATATACATATATATATATATATAGATCCAATGTCGGTTCGGATTGAAGAATAAATTTTTTCACTCTGGAGGTAAGAAACGGATAATATTGATTCGGTTGAACGCTTTGTTGATAAAAGCGATCTAACTTGGTTCCCTCGCATCTCTGACACTGGACAAAAACATGCGACAAAAAAATAACAACAGCATAAACAACACAACGACAACAAGAACAAGAACGACAACAATAACAATAACAGTAACGAGCATAACTAAAAATTAAAAGTAAACCATAAGGTGAACAAGAAATAACAGAATAATAATAATAATTACAGGCAGAAAGGAAGTAGTCACATGCTCATGCGCGTTCCGGTGCAAAGTGGTTAAGGCGTGACTGGATTTGATCTCTTTTTTTCTTTTTTTTTTTAGTCAAGTTATTTCTTTTGTTTTTTATTCTTTTTTTCGGATCGTGTATTCTTTTTTTCTTTTTTTTTTTTTTTTTGCAACTTTCAACGTTCAATATTTGTTTTTTTCTTTTCATGTGGTGATAATTGTGGTTTAGGTGCTCCGAAACTCGTCACCTTTTTTCCTCCTTCGGGTCCAGCAGCAAGGAAAGATCGGGGAGAGAGAATGTTGTAACACAACGATTACATTCACAAAAACCAATATGCTGATAATGAGAAGGAATGATAGTAACAATAACGATGATTTAACGATAATATAATGATGATGATAATAATATGATGACGATGACTATATAATGGTAATAATAACAATAATCATATATAAAATGCTAAATAATCGAACTCTTTACTTTTCTAGGCGGTGGTAGGGAGCATATAGATATATAATTACGGGGCGCTGCATACTTGAATCGAAAAGATTCGAAGGCGGTTGGAGACGATTCTAACATAAAAGTGAGACTTCTGTGTTACCAGTGAAATTGACAAACTACGCACGAAAATTGGCACCCTTGGGAGCATTTTTTTCCGCTTCTATTATCATCGAAATTCGTGACGGTAGTTGAGGTAAAAATAATGCCGAGTGGCAAGGAGGTGTGAAAAAAAAAAAAAAATGAAAAAGAATCCAAAGAATAATTTTTGCCCGATTCGAGCCCGACGGAAATTTGAAATTTTCAACTCCGTGAACGTCACGTGTGTACGTATAATGACCGTAAGGACCTCAGTGATACATCAAATAAAGTGATATACTTTAAGCGCATCGTTTCATTCGCAGCCGGCGTACTTGCGTATAGTTATAAACAGCTTTGGTCATTTATGGTGTAGCCATTCCGCAAAGGAGCCGATAAAGAGAGAAATATAAAAATTTATATAAAAACAGATAGTCGTACCAGCTGTGTAATATACGTGTTATCATCAGCGTCATTCAGGGAAGCTTCGGTTCGTTCAATCAACGCAAGCACAAAGGTTGCAATAAAGGTTGTACCACGAAAGAATAAGTAAAGATAGGTGAAAATAGATAGAACAAACGGTATAGAGAAGAGAAAAACGATATTGGATCGGAACACTTAAAGAGCGGCGTAAAAAGTGTACGTGTATCCAGATAGAAGTGCCTATTGATTATTGGAAATCCTATACGCTGTGATGAATATGAAACCCGGCGCACTTGTTGTGAAATTGAAACTAGAAGAGGCGTGGATAACACGGGGGCAATAAGATTTTTTATCTGGATACAGGCTAGAGAGAGAGAGAGGGGGGGGGTGGTGGAGGGGGGAGGTGGAGAAACGTTTGGGAGTACCTACTTCTTATAGGGCGTCTAGAAGCGACAAACTGAAAAGATGGAGAAAAATGATTTAGAATCGTCAAACATCGTCGCTGAAGCTCACGACCCACCAACCGGGCCTCTTTTCCTGTCCGGTCATCGTGCGGATAGAACGAATCAACGGAAGGGAAGAAGTTAAGAGAAACGTGCAAAAGTCCGAATCAACTCTGCCTAGTTAGAAGCTAGAAGGGCGGAGGGCAGTTGATAGGGCGACAAACCGTGAACCTAGAGACCAAATTAGTCGAGACCGTGAGTTCAGCGAGTAAATATAGAGCGAAGCGTTCGGGACTGTTCGTGGTCAAAGGGCTGTCTTCTTCCAGCCGAAGGGGCAGGGCTAGAAGCCCTTTGACCCTATGTCTTGGCCAGGCAAAAAAGTATAAGAAACGACTAAAGTGAGACGTAGACAGTGATGTAAAACTGAGATTCAACGAATAATTTATAACGTAATAAATGAACAACGATCATCCTATACGAATTATTATTAAGTAACTTCATTCGAGAGGCACGGATGCTGTCTATGGTATGTATATATATATCGTACATATATAATATGTGTGTGTAACAAACAAGGTGAATAAAGGAAAATAAAATAAAAATTATACGTAATACGATATGTATAAGAATCAACTATTCGATAAAATACGTTGTTAAAAATCATCTATCACAGTATCTAGACGTGTTATAATACGGTATAATCTCTATTGCTTATCTATGTACTCCCTAATCCGCCAATCAGGTAGGTAGGGTACTGACTGGAAGAACTAGTGATCCTAGCCGTTTGCCTGTATCGTTTTCATCTACGTTCAAGACAATCATCCTAATTGGTAGTAGATTAGTGGTAGTAGATTAGTGGTAGTAGGTAGGCAGTAGTAGTAGTAGTAGTAGTAGTAGTGGTAGTAGTAGTAGTAGGTAGTAGCAGTAGCGGTAGCGGTAGTGGTAGTGGTGGTTTATCGGCGAAGACGTGGCTAAGGTCCTATATATCGAGGGTGTCGTCGACGGACATCGCATCGCACTTTGGTCCGTCGCATATTCCGCATACAACAATCCCGAGTTCGGCACTAGGCGTCGCGTCTAGGCGAAGACCGACTCTCCTCCTCGCTCTATTCCAACTCTCCGAGCCGAGGCGTCGCGGCGTCGTCGCATCTACGGTATCGCCGACGACCTGGAGGGTAAAACGCAGAGCTCGTCTCTCGGCCCTTCGGCTCGTCTCGGCTAGCGCAGGTTCGGCTTACTGTTCCGCCTCTCAATGATAAACACGCTCTCGTAATCTCTGTTATCGAGGTGGAGGGCGTGGTGGGCGTGATGGCCCAGATGGTCGCGGTCGTGGTTCGAGGACGCCTCCTCGGAAACCTGCTCCGGGGTAGCCGCGGTGCCCGTGGCATTTGCTGGGCCGGTTACCGCACTAGCGATCCCCGTTACCGGGGCTACTTGCGGAGGACGTGGCTGAAGTGGTTTCTGAAGCAGTTGTTGCGGTTGCGGGTTCAACGGGCTGCAACGGGTCAGCGTCGATACTGACTCGCCGCACGAGTTTAAGTTTGTCGACCTACAGAACACACAGGACAATAGGACACCTAGTTTTGCGTGTGTCCAAATGTTTTTTTTTTTTTGTCATTTCCAGATAGCTATGAACCAGCAGCTGCTGCTAGTGATGCTGCTGCTGCTGCTGCCTAGGTAATCGTTACACACGTATCTCTCATTTCTTTCTTTCTTTCTTTTACAATTTTCCTTTCTTTCTTTTTTATCTACACAAGTGCTGGCACCGGCTGAACCGTCGAACCCGTTCTGGATATTTTATTTATTCTGCGATTCATACATTCCCGTGGGGATTGTCCGATTTAATCTACATCATACGGTATTTTCAAAGAACGTTGTTAAGGAAAATAATTTTAATGTTGATAGAAAAAAAAAAAAAGAAAAACATTAATCGCCGGTGGAGAAAGATTGTTGCGAAAACTTTTTTTTTCTCTTCCATTTCTCAACGGTCTGATTGAATCAATTAAACGAATTCAAGGTTTCCTTCAGCCAAGTATGAATGTTTCTATTCTGCGAACTCTGATATTGGCCCGATCGTTTCGGAACAATCACCACTGACTATTATTTCCAAACAATTAATAACCTAGGGTGTCCAGGAAAAAGGTGTAATCAAAGTTCATGTCAATCATAGATTTTTCATCACTATCAAACTCTGTTCTATATTGTTAAAGTAAAAAATCTCCAAAGCAGACATAGACTCATTTTCAAACGATTTCAAATTTTCTTGAATATATATATACAAATATGTATATTTTTTTATAACCAAGAGAAGGAAGTCGTAATCGTCGTCTGTTCATAAAATCCGATCTGCTGGGCACCCCGTCGAAACGAGAAAATAAAGTAACTGTAGACAGTTGACTGAACTGACAGGAAACGAAATTACACCAGGAACAAAGTCTTCGGCAGATACGATTTCGAATAAAAGTTGAAAGGATAAAATAAGGGTGTTCAAGATGAAAAAAAAAAGAAGAAACAAGGAGAGGGACGAAGAAAGAAGAAGAAAAAAAAAAAAAAAAGAAACGGAGAAATGGCAATAACTAAAGATAATCCAGAATAGGCATCACTGCAGTCGTATTGTGGACTTTTGGATGCCCTTAAATAATAATTGTCAATTATTTTCTTTTCTCTTCTTAAGTACACATAATGAAATCAGTCCTGCTTTGAAGGCGACTGATGCATTGGCGTGATTAATTTTATTTGTACGATTCGGTTCGTCGGAAGATACCGCTCTCTCCTTGGAAGATGAAAATCTAGGGATTGTTTTTTTTTTTTTTTTTTTCTTCAAATATATACTTCTTAATTTTTTTTTTCAATAGCATGTTGCAAAAAGCCACTCCTCTTCGTCCAAAATACCTCTGCTGCGGTTAAGTCTGCCTGCTCGTTATTCATTTTATTTATTTTTTAAATAAATGTCTGTTTACTATTTTTTTCTTTCTATTATTCTAAAAGCTATAGTCGTACGGTTTTTTGATATAAGGTAGTGAAAGAGAATTCACATCAGTTAGACACTGGAGAATATTACATGTATGGTATGTATAGAATACGTTACATATAAATATGTATATATATGTATTATATATATATATACATATCACCTGTGAACAATGATATTTGTATATACACATCTTGCTATCATTGGTTAAAGGTTTTCTTACTATTATCGTTGTGTATAAGGTTATAATCATTATATTGTAGTCACCTATTATAAGGGACTTAAACTCTATCTTACTAATCATGTGTATATATGCTTGTGAAATATTGTACTTGCAATTATATGTATGCGATAATAAATTTGTCACACGAGTCTCTGCAGCTCGGTATGTAATTATCATAATCATTGTTTTTTTACGTTAATCAGTGATTTAGATCTACGTTCATACGGTCAATTAATACAATTCTGATCAAATTTTGTTGCTGAAATTAAATAAACATTGAATATCAAATTTGTGGAAGTTGTGATATTCTTCTACTCCATCGTAAAAAATTACGTCTTTCTTTTTAGAAATGAATTATCTCGTAAATAAAAATAACGTTCTTAGAGATGAAAAATGCTTTCCACTGAAAGATCGATAAAATCTGCTGAGTTGAAAATTTTCGGAAATTTCGCAATAGTTTGCAAAGGATCGATAAGATATTTCTGAACATGGAAAATAGCGAAAATCAAGCGAAAACTTGTATGCACGAGCTTCGAAAACTTTCTGTTGGCACTAATATTTTTCGCCCACACTTTTGCGACCCTGAACACAGGGTCGATGAAAAGTATTTGCAAGTACAACATCGTCGAGGATTATTCTATGTACGGTGGTTACATCTGGAGTAACATCCGGTGAGTTAACACTGAAAGACTCACTTTTTCAAAGGCACTGTTCCCTGGGGGCCCTGCCCTGCGCCGTTCCTTGAATCAGTGACTCGGCAGGCCACCATGTTATACGCTGAAAGCAGTTCTACAATGTTACAAAATTATGTTAACCACGCAAGTGTTCAGGTGTCTGGTGCTTGCCTGTTCGACGCAAACGTCATACGCCAAAAACCCCGCTAAAACCGCGCCTAAACTTGTCGGTAATAAAAGAGAAAGTCAGTCCCGGGCTCTAAGATTCATTCGGATTAGTAAATTCAGCCGTCTCGGTGGTTTCCGGTCTTCGTCGGTGGCTCCTCTTGCCGATTGAAAAGTTTCACCAGACTCAGACAAGGACATTGATCAGAGGCTTGCTTTACCGCATGATCAAGTTCGCACATCATCAGGCTGCCTGGTCAGGGCCTGACCAGAAATGTAACGCGTCGTTCTGAAATGC
The DNA here is from genome assembly GCF_021901455.1 of Neodiprion lecontei. Classification (NCBI taxonomy): domain Eukaryota; kingdom Metazoa; phylum Arthropoda; class Insecta; order Hymenoptera; family Diprionidae; genus Neodiprion; species Neodiprion lecontei. The sequence goes on along the minus strand of NC_060262.1, from coordinate 40,077,066 downwards.
CCTGATCGGGCTGAGTTCAGGTACGGTGGTCAGACCCTGATTAGGCGTTGATCAGAACTGGATCAGGGGCCTCATCAGGCACTCAACAGGGGAGGTTTGAGGAACTACCTGATCAGACTCGAGTAACGAATGTTCAGATATATTAATTATTGAAATATACGTAAGAAATAAGTCAGTTTCACATCAGACGCACAGTTAAGTCTACTAGAAGTTACCAGCTAATAACTGGAGGTAGATATCTACACAATTAATAAACCGCGAGATGATATTTTGTACCAACCGGCACGTAGATGGCCACACTTTATTACAAGTGGCTTGATAAGTTTATCCCGAGAACGCCAAGGACTTTCACGACGCCTGGTGGCTACTCTCGGTACTTGCAACGCGTCAGGTTAAATCAGTTACGTTCTACTCAGACATGCCTGATTTAAACCTGCTCCAGGGTCTGCTGGAACATCAGGCTAGTCTGATTGAATTTCTATTCGGAGTTCTCCGCTTGGATTTAAGTTAGACGTAAAAGCGGGCCCGGGACGGACAACCATGTTCGTTAAATGATTAGTTTCGAAGGCAAATCTGCGTTTCGATTCACGGCTTGTTGTTTTTTTTTTTTTCTTTTTTTTTTCTCGTTTTTCATGGGGATGGGAGCGAATGACCGTGAGCGAAGATACGGGCTAATGTAATAAGGTGATTTTAACGTGAACCGCCACGAGGCGTACCTTTCTCCTGTTTTCGTCGTTTCCGTTTGTTGCATATTTTCACCGCGCATATGCTCAGGATTATCGCCACGATGAAGAACAGGATGCCGCCAACCACCCCGGCGGTTATCGCTTTGTGCTTTACCCTCGCTGGAACCGGAAACTTCACTTGGTCGCTGGCCCCGTAGTTCGTTTCCGAATTCGCGAAGACTTGGAAGTGGTACGTCCGTCCTCCGACCAGACTTTTCACTGTTGACAAACACCCTCATTTACGTTATAAGAACAAAAGTGGTAGTGGTTAATCTGGCTGAACTTGATGGGCTGGAAGAAAAAATTATTAAATGAAACGGTTACTTTTTCTAATCTTGTTACTTGAAAACTACTGGACCGATCGAATCCAAAACCTAATCAGTTTTAAGTTAAAAAGAGCGACGTCGATTCAAACCAAGATCGTGAAAATAGGTTCATTCATTCTCGAGATTCGGTTGGATACAAGATCGATCGCAAACACGCGTCAACCACACGCAGCTGGGGCTGTTCGAAAAAGGTCGAAGGTGATTCTTGGGATCTGAAGACTGGTGAAAGCTAAAAATTGAATCTTTGGGGTGATTATGACGACTTGTTCTCTACTTTCTCTGAAAACAGAACAGGGAGTATAGTTATTCGGAAGCAAGTAAGCACACATATGGAGTATTTTCCTCGTTTATCGTTCCCCTGCTTGGCACTAAAATTGATGAAATTATTCACCACCGGTGGAAACAAATATCGCCGTAGGTGGCGTGAGACGAGGTTGAAGGTGCGCTCGTGGATATTGGCTTTGATGTATATTCGCGTGCATAAACCGCGCGTATGGATACGCGCTACAGACGTATAGGTGAATTTAATTAATACACGGGAAACAGAAGGGCAACGTATGGCGCCCCAGAAGCGGAAGACCTCCGGCCGCGATATTGCCCCGTCAAGAATTTCTCCGCACAGACTCCGGGAACCAAGGCTAAGGATATATATTACAGTCAGTCATCCACACAGGGAATATGTAATTGAATATCCGGAGGAGAGAAATCCTCCTTCAACCGTGAGGAAGTCTCGGGTGAGAATTGCTCGGAGATTCACAGCTCGAGCATCACGGCCGTCTGAATCATACATTGCTCAAGTATTATGGGAAGCGAGAGGCGAGTTCTCTACTCCTGCTACAGTCGTGCATTATTCTGTCATGGGAAATGCCTGATTAGAACATCAGGGTATGTCTGTCTTTCTTTGATGAGCTTTTAAACCTCTTCGTCATTGTCTGTACGAACGCACATTGGGACTAACGATAAGCGGACTTGACGAGTCAGGAAACATTGACTATTGGAAATTGGTCTTACCCAGGAAGCTGGTTTCCTCGGGACGAATTTGCCGTCCTTTGTTGAGCGTTTTCCACTGGGCGTCAGTTTTGTACTTTATGGTGTAGGACTGTACCAGGTGGCTCCTCTCCAGAGGTTGTTGCCATGTGATGAGAAATCCGTTGCTGATTTCGGTTATCGTCAAATTTCTTGGCGGACCCGGTTTAGGTCCTGGTCATATATACACAGACGTTGTAGATGAGGAATATCTCTGCTGGGTTTTAGCCACGTTTAAAGGGTGGTTATTGCGCGAGAAATTGCAAATAATGCTTGCTATTTATCCGGATAAAGATTCGCGTCTGCACATGTGCTGCATGAATTCCCGAGATAGAAAAAAAAACTTGATGCCACTTTCAAGCTGATAGTCAAATAGCGTAAACAGCCCGTTGACAATGGGTATGTTATACCAAACATATACGGGGTTTCTATACGAATCGCGTAAAAGTGATTCCGCGTAATGTATCGCCCGCACACCCGTATAACACCGGTAATTTCTAAGCGCGTTGCATCTCATTCTGACAGCGATGTACCACCATCGTCATGTTATGGGTACGACCATCAAATGGTTTTACGATCAATAATGGCCCCCGCACGGCTGTAGATCTGCTCGATCAAACTTAATGACCCCCTCCCCTCTCCCCCTCCCCAACCCTTGCCCGTCTCATTCATTGCGTTTACACGTAATCGTTCGATTTGCATTGTTATTCGGTTTCTCTTTTTACTTTCTTTGTACATTTTTTCCTCTACGATAAAATAAAGTTGTCCATTCGAGCCACTGACATGGTGTGTGTAGACATACTATTGTACCGGGATTAATCGACGATTGATAATGAATTAGTGTGAAATTTGAAACACGTGTAATAACGAAAGCTTAAACTGGAATGTGGAAAGTTGGTAACGTGACGTGTGAGTATCATAAAAACGAAAGAATAAAATAATGAAAATACCTTTCGGATGGGCGGTTGATGGATGGACGGGGGGATTTCCTGTGGAATCAGTTGGTAAAATCTGAGTACTATTATCTACAATGTCTGAAATGAAAGAGAAGACAAAAAGAAAATGAAGGTGTCAATGGGCACGTGAAAAATGTAACGGTCTGCAAGCTTTCACGTCGGTGGCGTCAACATTTAGTTTCTTTTTTTTTTTTGTCTGTTTTTTTTATATTTGTCAGGACGAGGTAGGGCGCATGAACGGCGTCGAATGAAACGAACAAACAAAAAAACTCGGCAATGATACGAAAAATAGTATAACAAAACATCGTATCCAAAACGTAAAAAAAGACGCAAACACAATCGCTACTCCGAACTGAACAATTTAATATGCAGCAGCGGCTGAAAAACAGCTGAACCTCGCGAAAGAACCAAAACTGAGGTGATTTTTTTTTTTTTTCAACGTTTCTTCTCACTTTTGTTTTTCAAATGCCTTACCAGTTTGATCGGGGGTATCAGCAGAGCCACCCTGACCAGCCGAAGACGTTCCCCCAGACTGTAGTCGGACGTCTAGGGAGCCGGCATTGTGAGAAATAAAGGGTCAAGTTTGCGATGTTTTGTTGCGTTTGAAAGTTTCAAAGTGAACAAGCCTTTCAGCGTCGTTATAGGAATAGCGATATTTTTGGTGTATAAAATTCTGTTGGCGGAATTCCGTCCGATGTAATAATGAACTTCTGTATTGGTTTGCCAATAAATTGAAGGAAGACTTTTTTCCCTTGGGAAATAATCGACACGTTTTAATTACATCTACGTTATCGGAAACGAAGTTCAAATATCCGTCCAACTCACCCAGTGTTCGAATCGTAATCACTTTACTGAGCATTCCTTCGCCGAGGGCGTTTTTCCCTACTACTTGAAACTCGTAAACTGTTGCCGGAACCAGCCTGTTGATAGTGACCGTCGTGCTGCCTGATGGCGTGACCGGTATCGTCTCCCATTCCGAAGTCCCAGCTTCACGGTACCTACGGATCATCATAAAAGCTCTATATGACCGTTTAATCGATCGGTAAGCAGCTTGCATTCTCATCAGAGTCCCGGAAAATTGCTAGACAGGGTTTTTTTTGGATCAGAATTTGAACTCACGACTCGTGGGAGGACGATATAATACCGAAGCAGTGTGACCGTGCTTCTCTTTCTTAGAAAGATCGATGGGTTCTGAATTTGTAGCAGGAATTTGGTTTTCCAATGCAATGGAGCAAATAATACCGTACAGATACCCGATCAATGCTTCTCCGAGAAACCGTATCGGAAAGATAACTTGCGCAGGAAGTTGAGAGTCTAAGCGGCAGTAGTGAACAAAGTTTTCCGGAATTTGTCGAGCCCACTGTGCGTGGGGCGATATCAGAGTTATATCGAGGAAAAGTGGAGCACTGTGTATACTTGATAAGTACTCTGAAGTAGGACGTCAGATTAACCCAGCCTCGCTACCGGAACATGGTGTAGGGTACCAAAGCGACCAACTACCGATGCGAAAATCGGTGAGAAACCTTTTGCGTTGGTAGTAAAAAAATGGTAGAAAGGTCGAACTGACCAGATAGTGTAATCCTGCTTGTAGTCCGGTCCACCGGAGTTTCCCGGCAGCCATTCGAGAGTGACGGAGAACTCGGTAGCCTTCCCGGTGACGTTGTAGGGAGCGTGAGGCTGGCTACCCTCGATGACGAGCTGGGTGGCGACGACGATGGTGGCGACCTCGTTGGTGGCGACGCACTGGTAAAAGCCAAAATCCGACCGTCTCAAACTGTCGATGGTCAAGTTACCGCCGACGACCTTGACGCGGTTACGCTGCAGAGGTGCACCGTCCTTCTGGAAAATTGGAAAGTCTCGAAAACGGAGATCGGAAGGTGATTGCGTGAAAAAAAACCGGGCAATGCTCACTCGCTGCCACTGGATCGTCGGGTTCTGCGTGCCCTCGGCCTCCTGGGCGTCGCAGTGCATCTCGACGGTGTCGCCGACCTTCCGCTGATAGATGGGCTCCGGCTCGACGGTGAAGACCGGGGGCTTCCTGACCAGCACCTCCATCGGTCCCGAGCTGCCCTGCGTGCCCTGGGCGTTGTACGGGGTGCAGGTGTACCGGCCCTGGTGGTTCTCGCTGACCCTCGTGAAGAGCAACGAGCCGTTGTTCATAATGACTATGTCCTTGGTCTGGTAGGGCTCGAGGAGCCGTTTGTCCTTCGTCCATGTGACGTACTGCAGAGGCGGGTTGGACTTGATGTAGCACTGGACGACGCCGGCCAGCCGGAAAGGGAGGTACTGGATGGTCGGGGTGAAGGTGACCTTGGCTGGATCTGAAAGTCGAGTTATCGGCTGTTAACTGCTCGGCCACGATGCTGGCTGACGAGCAGCGAGCTCGCGAGTACGCACATTCGACGTTGAGGTAAGCACTGGCGCTCTGAGGTTCCCCGATGCCGTTCGTCACCTCGCAGAGATACTGCCCGGAGTCGTCGGCGCTGACCGGATTCACGACGAGGCCGCCATCCATCCTGATGGTGAACCGCGTTTCCAGGGCCGCGACCTCCTTGACCGGAGCCCCCTCGCGAAACCAGCGGACGGTCACGTTGCCCGGAAGAGCTTTCGCCTCGCAGGAAAACACCACCTTTTCACCCTCGAGCTTCGTCTGGTTCGTGGGGGGTATCATGATCACCGCTCCACCTGCGTCACAAATCGGATTTCTGATCGTGTTGAATTTTAATATGCCATTTCCGATGTGTTCCCATTTGCAGATGTCCCAACTCCTCCCCCTATTATACCTACCCTAAGATGGGGTGAATATTTCGGTGGATATTTGCAAACTTTATACCTACTCCGCCCGAAGCTTCTTCCTCGGGGTTTCGATCAATGCCCATTTCGGCGCACGATACACATTATGGTATTGGAGAACGCCCGCGACCAACTTCAGGCGGAAACGGAGAGGCAACGAGTCGCTTGGATTTCCGGCGTGACGTTGGAACGACGCGGAGGCGGGTACGAGGTACTTTGCGAATCAGCAAGCGACACTTCGGTGATGAAAACTGGCAAGTTTTAAAATTCCCCGTCGCGTTTCTTGCCCGCCTCCGCCTCCACCTCCACCGCCACCCCGCTTATAGTTGTCCTCGGCTCAATTCCGTGACGCTCCATAATCCCGTTTCTAAAGTTCCGCCTTTTTCCCGTGTCTGCATCGCGGGACGGGGAGAAGGTATCGCGTTTAAAAGTTTCATAACTCCGGAGTAAGGTGAAGTAAAGTATCGACGAAGCGAAGGGGAAACAAAGATGGAGGGGAGAGGGTGAAAGACAAGACAAACTTGAGAGCAAGATTGGTACGAAAAACATCTGGTGTGTTTGTCCCGTTTCTACATGGAATTACGCTAAAGTCCTCGGTGGGATCGTCTGGTTCAGGATATCGGTATCCTCCTACGGCTATTTCAACGATACACACATTTCTTCGTCCAGGAACAGAACAAGGATTCGTTTAACTTTATTTCTACCCTGCAGCCACCTCATCCTGGCGCTCTCTTCCGTTTCCAAAAGACGAGCATGAAGGCCACCTTAAGCTCTGGGAACAAGGACCGCGTGTTACGCGAAAAGTTCTTTCATATGACAAGAGAATACCCGCGTTCCCGCTTCTCTTATCCACCAGATTACCGGGATTCCTTACTTGACCTGCACCCTCGCGGATTTCAGCGCTCCACTTTAGTTCTCATCTACCTTGCATGCTGTAACAACGTATATTAACAAGTGCAGTTGATCTCTGGAATGATTCTTCCGAAGCTTGGTGGGCAGGAAAATCGACCCCTTGTAAAAGCTTCATCGGAAAGTGTAACCGGTGTGTTGGAAGTAGTCTGTGAGATGTTTTCTTCGTTTAGGTGTGAAAAGGGGTTGGAATCATTGAATAACTCAAGATACTCTGCACTGAATCATTTCACCCTCTGCACAACTTGCTTGCACGAGCATTCGAGGCAGATTCACGCAAGTGGTTCGGTTGGTCGAGAGTGCATTGCAGAGGTAACCACTTTGTTTACCTGTCCTATTCATCCGCTTCGATCCTCGAGCCGGTTACCAAACACTGTGGACAAAACTCCACGATTCTTTGTATGCAGAGCTCGCGAGTCGTCACATTTGCGGTGTTTTCGATCGGCAACAAAGTGGAGAAACTGGCTTAGGGAGGAGCGAAAGAAAAATGGAGTCGAGATTGGAGTCGGACTTACCAGCGATGATTACTCGAGCTGTGTGACTGATCTGTCCCTCGCCGTTCCGCGCTATGCAGGTGTAATCGCCGATCTCTTCGGCGCGTATCGTCGCGATCCTCAGCTCCGTACCGTCGTTGAAGATTCCGATCGTGCCCGAGGGTTCAACAGGGTTCGCATCCTTGTACCAGAAGATTTCCGGCGTCGGAGTGCCTTCGGCCTGACAATTCAGGATTATCGCATCCCCAAGATTTACGTAAATTACGTCCTCGGGGGTGATGCTGAATCGCGGAGGAGCTTTTCGTGCCGGGGAAAAAAGAAAACAATTAGATTTTCTCCTCGCCTCTCTGCCCCTCTTCCTCTTATTATTATACTTCTTCGGGCAAAAGAATGAGGCGGAAAATCAAGGAAAAAACACAAACCCACAAAAAGGAGATGAAGAAGAAAAAAAAATAAATAAATAAAAAAAATAAAAAAATTGAAGAACGAAACTTGAAATTAGGTTGCTCATAAATTATGGCCGGTTTTTGCCAGACGTCGTTATATACCTAATACTCGTGCTTTCATCTTCTCTACCTCCCTATTCGAGAGTAACTCTTTGTAATAAAAACTGGAACGTAACAGCTGTAAAAATTTCGTAATGATCAATTAATGTCTACCCACCTCGCAGTTGAATCGATCATCCCTCATGTCCCTAACAATTTCTTTTTTTCCCCCCTCATTTTACCTCTCGTTTATTTCAACATTACGATATACAGCCGGAGAAAACTTTTATTACGAAGATATTTTGCCGAGGGAATCAATAATCATTCGCGGCAATGTCTGAACTTTGAAAACCGCACATCTGAAGAGAGAGAGAGAGAGAGAGAAGGATATTTCGTAAACAAAGTTTTGCGAAATAACGACGAATTGGTTCCCTTGAATCGGATACCCGTTGGAAATAAAAACCAATGAAGGGGAGTAAATTTGGCGTATTTGAACGGGGTTGACTGCACGATTGTGAACAGGGAGAAACACGTATAAGGGAGGAGAATAAGTATAGAAAGAATCCGGACGGACTGTTTGAACGATCAACGCTTCATCAATAATCATTAAATTCTCCTTAGCGGATGATAAAGGTCTGATTCGCGTCCGTGTCTCATACCTATAATATAATCCGGGACTTCGAGGAGGTTCGGTTCCGTTTTGTGTTAAAAAGGGGGGTAAGAAGGAGATAAGGAGTCAGGATAAAAAGGACGAGGAGACAACGAGAAACGTGAAGAAAAAAAAAAAAAAAAACGAGCCCGGAATAAAGACGCGAATAGTAGAACAAAGGTGCGGTAGGTGAAAAAGCGATTGGTTTGATTGTCCGTTGTCGATGCGGCGGGCGTCGCGACGCCTTTTTCGTTTCAGACGCGTGGTTTCGCCGCTTTTGCAGTGCAGACCCGGAAGCATTTATAACCGTTAGTCGCGGGACAGCCGAGGGAAAACTTTACGACTTTTTGAGGGACAAAAGGCTTTAAGTACTTTCTGGTCCCGCTTTTTCTTCTTCTTTTTTTTTCTCTCTCTCTCTCTTCCTTCCTCTCTTTTTCCCTTCCGCGTCAACGTCCGCCAGTTACTCCCTTTGAATTCTTTGAGTGCGTTATAACGGCTATCAAAATGTTTCTCTTTCTCAATTCTTCCTCAGCCACTCGACGCCTCTCACTCTACACGTACATACTATCACACCTTATACTCTTTGCCTGGCAACAAGCTTTCGCATTTTATTTTCCTCTCTCCTCCCTCCAGACTCTCTCCCTTAACGTGCTCGTCATACGCGAAACGAAATCTCCAAACGCTCGCCAAACCTAATTCAATTCCGTTGAACAGTTGCCTTCCTTATTTACCGATGCAAAGTATCACTCGAAATTCATCTATTCACCTGCATCAAGCGACTCATACAACCACTTCCCAATGAATCTTACACGCGAACTTTTCAACTACTACTACGTACTTCACGTGCTGTCGGTCTACCGAAGGGCCCTCCGACTTGAAGCTTCACGGTGAATTCCGTCTCTACCTCGAAAGCTTTCGAAGGAAAGGTTGTCCTTGGTCTATTAGATGTACGTAGAGTGTGAAAACTCACCGTGTACGTCGAGGTGGAACCAGGTCCCGTTCTTCTGACTGTTCGGCGATCGGTTCAGGAAGACGACCTTGCATTCGTACCAGCCCTGATCGCTCTCTTGAATGTTGGTCAGGTTGAGGCTGGCCACTCCGTAGGGTGAATTGGGACCGACCCTCGACACGCGACCCTCGTATCCCTCGCCGCTGTGGGTTGGGTACGACTCGTACCATATGTAAATCGGTATTCCCTGCCCCTTGCACCAACACCAACGCGCAACATAAACGAAGTGCCCCTTTCTGCGTCAACATTCGAGCCACCATCCGCCGCAATTATTGCCCTCGCAATTTTCATTTTCGTTTTACGCTTTTCGCTCTTATTTATCAACGATAAGCTGCACGGCCTCGGAAGATTGGCAATTATTTCTGGCGTTTTTCGTGGCTCGAAAGTTGGCCAAAATTTACAGTGAAATTAATTAACCTACGGTATACACATATAATGACAATAACAACAACATTAAATGATTCAATGAGTTTGATATAGATTCAGCTAGCTGCGTGTAATAACTGACGAATTTCACGGGTAAACTAAGCGTGATCAATTTTTTTTTTTTTATTTTATTCTTTTTTCACTGTCGTACGAAGCGTAATCGTGCAGATGCAGCAACCTTCGAATCATACGTCTCGACGGCAAAAATATAACTCCAAGATCGATGAACTGTAATAAACAATATGCGACAATCGTCCGTTTGCGTGCCTGGCAACGATACAACGCGGGTATAAATTGATACATGCAGATCTATACGAGTGAATAAATGATCGGGTAAACAGTAATTTCCCGCGTTTCTTATTGCATTCGTTAAATTATTATGCAACGTGCAAAGAAAACATCCAGCGTTCTATTTACCTGTACAATATTGTGCATAATAATGTGTCTACAAAGTTCGCTGAAACAGGTATTGATTGGAAAGTCGACGGTGCGATTTGTTTCCCGTCAGCAATGAACAGAGCGCGATTGTTATTCACGAATCGAGATTATGCGTTTGCCACAATAATTCATTGCTATGCATAGCTGTAGGAAATACGCTTGATTGATTGTTCGATATTTCTTTATCTATAATTCGATAAAATTACCGATTTTTGCGATAAATTTTTTGTTTTTGTTCTTTCCCCTTCCTGAAAACGGTTGGTACAAGTACACTTATTTTCTCAACAAACACCGAACGCGCCGCCATTCTGTAATTTATTCCTGGCACGGTAACTGCACAGTTTGAAAAACATCTCTGAAATTTTTCCCTCGGTATTATTATAGAGTATGTATATTACAAACATACTTTCGCCTGTGAAATAGAATGGATCGAGTCAGGAAGGACGGTCGAGAACGCGTCAGAGCCACGAGTGCTAATTATTTTTCAATTACACAAGCAAGAAAGGAATATAAATTCTCTCTTCTATACTCTCTACGGTTCTTTACGGTGTTCACGTTGTGAATTCATCATCCCGGGAAATAACGAGAAAGAAGATGAGAAAAAAAACGTTGCCCGGCTCTGTAAAATCGTGAGAATAGTGAAACTTGGCGAATCTTTCAGTTTTATACTTTCTAGGATACAGATCTCTTTTCGTATTAATTTCATCCTCATATTTCTCTGGGCTTCAATTGCATGGCCCGTTAAATTTTAAGAGAGAAAAAGGGATATACTTAGAAGACTGGCATCGAAAGCAACTATTATATTATTACACAAGATGCGGTTGGTACCGTTCTCACGCATGCACGAAACTCAAGTAAATTACCATGGCGAAGGGTGGCAACATGCTTCAATTCCGGACTCTATTATTCGCCTCTTACATTTTTCGACTCGCCTCTCCCTCCCACCCTCTCGCTCTATTTCAGCATACTTTCAGAGCTTCCTCCCGCTGCGAGATCCTGACGGCAATGCGATATTCTCTTTCAAGTGCACGCCGCACCCTTGCGGTCTACCTACTCGCATTATATGCTGTACCGAGTCACTGCAGCGGAATTATTCACCGGAAATAGGTCAGTTGGCTTGTTCTCCGGTTCGGCGCGTCCAAATTCAACGCTAATTCCGTTCCGCGCGTTCTCCATTTTTTTTTTTTTTTTTTTTCGGGGACGATTTTAATTTTCTTCAGCTCGAAACTTGCGGGCGTACATTTATGTGCTGAATCGTGAAACGGCGCGGTGTTGAAGTTCCGAATTTGAAAAGCTCCGAAAGCGCCTAATTCCGAAGTATTTGGTGGCGAAAATTGAAGGAAAGAAATCGAACTTTGGAGAAATAACAAAGTTTCGAATAGTCGGAAACCCGACGGCGACTCAAAGTTCCGAAGTACAAGATTTTAGAGCATAGTTTCGAAAACCGAAATACACTCACACAGCGTGGTTTACACACCAGTGGGTGTAAAAAATCGGAAAAAACTGAAAATCAGAATGACCAGAATTCCGAACGTGAAAAATATCGAAAATCCAAAGCAAATATCAAAGTGGTAAAAATTCACCAAGCCTGAAATCCCAGACCTGAAACTTCAAGTTTCACCGCCAATGAATTCAGAACTCGGCGCTTCGGAACTTTTCGAAATCGGAATTTCAACGCAGCCTTCACGAAACGAAGCTTGGAAGCATTTTAAACATTATTTGTTTTTTCTCGATTGCTTGTTTGATTTTAACGAAGTTGATTATGCGTAATTAGCCTGCAGGTGCGTACAGATTATTGTGAATAATTTGCCGGGGTTGTTTGTTGCTTACACAAACGCCTCTCCGTTGAAATTGGAGAAATACTCATCCCGCGCATCGGTAATGTGGTTCATGACCGACGTGCTACAGTCAAGAGCTTTGGAATTAATGGTACGCGAATTGAAGGTAATTCCCGTTGAAATTTTGTTAATTTCATTGAAGTTCGAGCGGCACCCATTCGCACCGAGTTATATCGAATTAAATTTCACGACCGTCACTCTCACCCTCGGTGGAATAATTATCACCGTCGGAATACAAGTTATTCGATACGCGGTAAGGAGGAATGTCGGTAAATCGATCGCGTCGATCCCCCTGAGAGTAAAAAATCAACTTTCCGTGTATCCGCGACTTTTCCGGGAAAAAAATCGTCGGGAAAAAGAACGACGAACATTTCGTCGAGTTTGTTCCGGTCGTTACATTCTCCTCTGATTATCACTCATTATACGTAGAGTTTCACGCGAGAACAGCGTCGACTAATTATTCTTTACTCGCGGAGGACTCAATTGGACTTCGAATTTCCCCTCTACGTATATAATACATCGATACGCGTTGTATCGTGAAATTTTCCCGCCAATTAGGGAAAATAACGAGCAACGTCGAGGTTGAGGGCGAGACCCTGGAAACCGAGGAAGGTCGAAAAGTTGGGTACAAAAAAGCCTAATTGCTCGACACTGTGAAAATACGAATCATTAAACCACCGGCGGAGATTTTTTGCAACCGTTATAATTGTTACAGTTTGTATTGGGCGGCTTTAATTCCATTCTGTGTACGCTTGAATTTCATTCTCGAAACGATTCATCGTCGGAAAAGTGATAAGACGAAGATTTTGATAAAGTAAGTGCCATTGTGCAAGCAATCTAGTCTATAACCAGAAAAGTCACCATGATGCGGATACGAATTTGAAAACATAGATTTTCAATTCTGAATACTTAATGAAATTGACAACATAGGAGAATCACACTTATTTTCTCCAATTTCTTTGACGTCAAAATATTTGTATACCGATCATCTGCTTCTGGAAGGCAATAACTCGTTTTATTCGTAAACGAGTTCTCAAAAACGATTGGCCGGCTTCGATTTTGAGTAAGATTAATAACGTGTCATTGACGAATCGTAATGTTCGTCATCCTTAAGTTGTAAGAATTCAGTACGTCGGATTACTTGTACCAATAGACAAACTGAAGAAAAAATCCGTCTAAGACGATTTTGAAAGAATTTTTTTCGGAGTAAAATGATCTATTTATCATTGAACGATCGTACAAACTGTATTTACGTATATTTCGGTGAAAAGAAGTCGAACGATGCGGTTTCTTTAGCTTCTAAAAGATGAAAGCAAAAAAAATTCAAGCCGATAGGTTGTTGTTTCAATTATTTCAACATTATTATCTCAAATTGTACGTTTTGACCCGTAAAACGTTTCGTCACGTCTTAATTTCTACCCATTTTCATCATCACTCGATGTCTGATGTATTTATCTAAAAGTCTGTAATTTCGGAGAGATTCAGAATGATTATTTTTTTTTCATTTTCATTAATTTTCTAATCACGGGTGAAACTGGTTTTTCTCTCTGCTGCAGCGTAATTCGACTCCAGGCGTGTGTGACTCGAGTCTTGCACGTGTGTGGCGGGGTTGGGTTTGCCCTATTTTTAAGCCAACTAGAGGAGCCGGCACGGGTTAACCGGCAAACTGTAAATCGATATGTTCGCGCAGAGGTTCTCATAATCGGGTCTCGTTGGAAGAATCTGCATTGTGTCGCAGCGCTAAGCCGGAGGCTTGATCCGCTTCCGCTGCACTTGCACCTCGGGCTGAAAGCCTCTCCGGAAATCGAGTGGGTCATCCATTCGACGATCGCGCCTTTTTCGACGATCCGCGATGCGGATTCTCACCCTTTTCGATCCACGCAACCCCTCGAAAATACCGCACCGTAACACGATTCTTTTCGTCAGCCGACTCGATAATAAGCTAAACCCACCCTTGAAAATTCTCGGGGGGTAAATTATTTCCCGGACCAGGCGTATGATAAATCGATCGAGAGAGCTGGTGATGCGAATATTGCGAGGAATCGTAGCTGCGGCTGTTTCAGGTGTGATCGATTTGAATTACAGGTATTCAAGAATTTTATCAGCTTTGTAAGAATTTCACACTCGAAGTACTTTTTCAATGCTAGAAGAAGAGGAGAAAGTAAACCGGGCGAATCAAGGAAGATTTGTAACCTAGCGACTTGCGGTTGAAATTTTATCACCAGTTATCCGGTAGGAAATCGTTGACAGAAAAATAAGTTGAAAGGCAAAGATTCCGGAGTGCAATTTTACCGATTAAAGCTGGGAGAGTTGAATTTGATTAAAGCTGTGTCTACATCTTTGGATGTGAAGAGAAAAAATGAACCGTGTAGAATTTTTTGCAAGAACACTCGTTAAAGATTAATCTATGACTGATGAAAATGATAACGAGAGGTTGTTAATAATATTCTTCTGCAATATTCGTTGTTCATCGGTATCGAGACTTTTCGCCAATGTCTGGAAGAATTTTTCAATTTTCATTCCTTCCTCGTATGCGTGAGTGAAAACAGTATTTTTTACTTTTATCCAGCCAGCCGTAATATCGCAGGCGTATACATGCCAGAAACAGTGGAAGCGAGTTATTTACACCCCGACATTCCGCGGTAACTGTATATCATAGGAGTAACATGTACATGGTGTAAGAAAACACGAAAGTGTAATGCATAAATTTCTACTCTCTCCATCGGAGGAAAAGAAAGGAAAAATATCCACAAAAACGCGGATTTTCGATACGAGTAAATCTACAAATTTTGGTATTTAAAATTTCGCTAATTGACTTCGCCGCATCGATCGTGTGTTAAACGTTCGTTGCAAAATACTCGGGTCGTAAATCGACGATCCGAATGATAGGCATGATCGTCTCTCGAAAGCTTGAAAATGCTGAAGTTGAACAGCCGTGAATAATTTTTTTCTTTTTTTTCCAATGCGTCATCAATTTATTGGCCAGACGTTTATCGGCCTTTACTTTTATTTTATTCACGGTATTTCTTGCCGCCTTTTTATTTTCAGGGACAATTTCACCCGGAGGACGACGAAGGCTGGTACGGCCATTGTTTTCCCGAATGAAGAATGTACGGGAGCTTTTCCATTTATCGCGTTTTCCCTGCCATGCCGCGATGCAAACCTCGCGGCGTACATCGTCAGCGGGGGGTGAGAGTTTCGAGGGTGACGAAATGACGCGGCCACCAGGGCGTTCTCTCATTCGTGAGAAACTTCCTCGCGGGAGAGAGAGAGAGAGAGGGAGAGAGAGAGAATGGGAGAAAGGAAGGAAAGCTTTCGACGCAGGGTGGGTGTAACATCGGGCGAACACCTACGCGACGTCGGCTGTTTTCAAGTATATGAAATTGTTACCGGTGCTGCAGACGTGCCACCCCCGACCTCTTCCATTTCCATATTAATTGTTTCGCAATTTATTTAGCCGGATGTAATTTTGTAATTTCAAAAATAGTTACGCGCCTGTCTACCTGCCAGCTGTAAGCTCGCACACGCGACCGAAATAATGCGAAACGCGTTCGCAGCTTACTTAATTAAAATGTTTAACCAAACGCCATCCCCCCACCCCCACTTTCACTCACTCTCTCTCTCTCTCTCTCTCTTTCTGTATGTCTCTCTCGTTATAATTCTGGAACAGCGATAAGCTTCCGGGCTTATCGTACATGTTTGTTCATCTCCTCGTTGCAAGACAATTCTGTTAATCGAATTCACGTTCGCCAATGTCTAGAGGCAGATAATAAACGCGGTTTCCCATTATTTTTATACCAATATCCGAACGCGTACAGACGGTTTAAAAAACAAGCCTAATACGTACTTCGTTCATTGATTTTGTACGATATTTATTCACTCGTTTGTCAATTTTCTGCAGTTTACCTTTTTTTGGGGGGCGAAAACCTGTTTGGGAATACACAAAAAGGAGGTGAATTTTACGGTCTCATTTTGCATAGGTAAATTTCGGTGTCGATGGGATTTGATAAGGAGCACGCGACTTATAAATTGCCAAACGGAAATCCGGGTCCGGAATGTTTGCTCGATGCTGGTGGAGAGTAAACATTGCAATGTCTGTAAGATATTTACGAAGCTGGTCTCTGCGTATACGTGCGAAACTCTCTCTCTCTCTCTCTCTCACGCGCTCTCCAATCCTGTATTCAGGCCTCGGTTTCACCGTCGTTCTAGAAAATATGTACCCCGCACCTATTGATTTTAGTCGAGCAACCCCTTGGGTACGACGCATACCTAGAAACCGGGCTTTGCCCGGTATATTCGGTTTAACTGCTCGCAAACAAGCGTGTATATGAGAGTAATTTGAAATTGCGCGAAGCGGAAGTTTCGTTGTTTGGATAAACCAAGTGCTCCTTACACGCGTTTAGTATTTTTTCACCACAATTGCAGACGACGACAACAATTTTTCCCTCTCTTCGTTCGGCTGGTCGACAAAAATTTATGATTTTCTTTCGAGTAAGGATATCATTCCGCTACTACGAGCTACTTTATTCGCGTCACTTGCTGCGAATTTGTGGATAAACTCGATCTTTTCATTGTAAAAAAATTTCCGCGATACTCAATCGAGTCTTCTGATCAAGAAAAATTGCTTTCAAATAGGTTCACTCGAGAATCGTCTACGAAAGTTGAAATCTCTTTTTCGCGCAGCGCTAATTTCACTTATAGATCGTCGCGTTAGCGAGTAAAGAATAAAGAATTGAGAGTACCGAAGCTCGGCGTAAAGATTTCAAAGAAAACTGCTACAGCTCGAGCGATTTTTACACTCTAGTCGTGATATATTTACGAAACTGCGGGAAGCGTTAAAAATTTACGAAACTCGTAAACCAAGTTACATCACCATCGGTCATAAAATTGCTGATCCATAATTTTCTGTCGATGCATGATGCAGCTGAGAAATTCTCAGGACTTTATCGCTTATTACGCGAGGCTGAAGATATCTTTGAACCTGAATATCAATTGAAGATTTAGAAATCCCCGCGATACGCTCCTGCAAAATCTATTTTCTACCCGAGTCCGAAGCGCGCTACAAGAAATTCAATTTTCGAGTCAGATGCTTTTCTCGCTGGGTGCGAAGTGCAGCGGAATTAGTCGGCGTTCCTCAAACCTGATCAGTGGAATACTTTTCCTAATTTTTTCTCGTATTTCGAGGCCTCTCGTTGCCGGTAATTCGGGCCTCTTCATTCCCGTACCGAGTGCAATGTGTATGTGTATGAAAAAGCGTTCGTTGCGAGCGTCGACAGGGTAATCTAATCAGGAATGCCCCGACGGTCGGTCTCTGGGAGTTTTACGCTGCCGAGAGGCAAATAAAAGGAAAACTAGCAACAAATGCATTCCACGTTTCCATGCATTCTTTTTCTTTTTTTCTCTCTCGTTATACGCGAAAGATTCGCCATTGGAAAATAAATTCCAAGTTTGTTGGTCGAAAGAGTGACAAAAAAAAAAATGACAGATTCAAAAAATAATACGAAAACTAAAAAAAAAATATGGCTTTTAATGTCGCCCTCGAGCCCGTAAAAAAATTGCCCCCCCCCCCCCCCCCCCCCCGCCACCCACTTACTCCCCTTATTTTTAACGCGTCCGCAAATTCAGGACGAAAATGTATATTCTCGGAATCACACAGCGCACCATCGACGACTATCATTTTTTTTTTTTTTTTCATTTCTATTATCGTAAATCGATAACAGGCACCGAAATTCACGCGTTCGGTGTATTTACACTAACTTTCACCGTCGAACAAAAATAAAAGATGGAACGAAAAGCAATTGACTATTTGATACAGCGTCAATTTTTTTCCGTGGATTATTCTTGTAGTTCTTTTGAATTTTTTTTTATCTAATAGAAATGTTGTGTGAATTTTCTGAATTTTTTTTTGACTGTGGAAAATTGAGTGGCACAAGGTACGAATTCCTGACACATCACTATACCGATGGATGAAATTGAAAGTAATTTATTGAAAATGAGAATTAAACATTCTCCAATAGTGATAAAAATGTTACGCCAAATGAAATGATTTTGAAAAAAATAAAACACAGAAATATTTACAAAGATACGTTCTCGCAGGGAAAGACAAGAATGTATCTACGCAGTTGCAAATTATGTTCTGCGACATGAGAATATTTTTCTAAAGAATGTGAAAAGTTTTGCACATTTGCAGAAAAAAAGAAAAAAAAAATTTCACGGTGAAAAGCATGCGGGCGATTTTCATTCGTCTAAAATCTACCGTGTAATATGGTTGCATTCGAATAGCTGTATATAACATTAAGAGCTCAATGACGGACAGGCATGCTAGGTTTTGAAAAATCAGGTTAGAGAGTCAGAGACAAGATAGATTCGTAGAATCTAATTCTTGGTTGTACACGGTGAACAGATAAAAATAAAAAAGAAAAAAATAAACAAAGTGCACAAATCTAAAGAACGGACCAATTCATAGTGGCAAAGTAATGTGAAATTTGCGGAGCCGTGAGTTGGATCGGTTAACAATTATTGCCGTTGTTAATTTTACCGATATAAATAATTGTGTACAATGTTAAACGTTACTTATATAATAAATAAACGCGTGTGTGCGAATGATTTTTAAGCCTATAATGCATCATGATACTAATAATTAATCTACGTAAAAAGTGTGCAATTTGCATTATGCGAATTCAGACTCTGCTCTCTCCAGTCCGGATGGATCAAAATAAGCTAATGTATATATATATTATATACTGTATATACGAACAACAATTATCATTAATATTATATACGGCGTGTCTTGTCCGCCAGCAAATGAAAGTTTCAGCCAAAAATTATCCAAAGCAGAATACAATCATTAACGGTAGCATTTTGCAACAACGTTATTCGGTCCAAGGGTCCTGCCAAAGTCCTGCTCCGCACTGTCAAAGACTCGGATCAATCCTTCCGACATAGGCAATCGTTATTTCCTCTTCTCTCGCAGTTATTACCTCCCAACGATTCAGATATTCGATAAGAATAAACAGAACATGTCTGATCCTCGGAAAACGAGAGGCAAGAAATTGAGTTATTACTTTTTATATAGATAATTCTAGACAATTCTCAGCCGTGATTTAGAACAAAAAAGTCTGTTAATTTATTATGTCTTTGCGAAGATACAATCGTCAAGTTTAAATGGAAAAAAAATTGAAACAAGGGACGAATCGAGGCAGGATTGAAACGACGAGCAACGAGTCGGCGGAAGGATCGCGACTTCGGTGCAGGAGCCCTTGTCTTAAACTCACGGATAGAGCAGAGGGTGGTGGCCGATATCGTACCGTATCGCCTACCTTCTTCTCCCACTGGAGGACGTAGGGCACTGGGTGCTCACCCGGGAACTCCACGTGGCAGTTGAAAACCACGCTCTCGCCCAGGATCGCCGTTATGTGGACCGCGTCCTGGTAGCACAAGCCTAAAACAATGAAATTAAGGAAACGAGGGTGAAAAAAGGTCTCTGCAAATTTACAGATTCGATCAAACATTGAGTATAAATCGTTATTCGTTAGAGAGTGCGGAAATAGGAGGAGAGACGGAGAGGGAGAGCGAGAGAGACGAGTTTTGGTCGAGAAGGTTTAGTAGATATACGTGGTTCGGTAATATAAGAAATGTCGTAACAGCGAGTTGAAGCGTAAATCCTGGCGGGGTAGAAATTTTAACTGAGAATACAAAGACTTGACTCGCGATATTTTTTATTCATTTTTAAACATCGTCACCGTTTTCTATACATATCTATACATCTGACTAAAAAATCTCTCTCGTCTCAATTTTATTTCGCGGGCAATTTTCTCCTAACTCATCGTTTTATCTTTTTATTTATACATATGTGTGTTATTTGTTATTTATTATATGTTTCTTTTTTTTTTAACCATCAGGCCAAGTTTGTTAGACCTGCGACGAGTAGTGTCCCTTTTATATTGTAACAATAAAATAACGAATTTAAGAAAGGGTGGATAAATAAAAGAAAAAAATAGAAATTCCCAAAATTATATACGTCTTTGTGTCTTTTTCTGATTTCATTGCGTAGATTGTAGAAGAACGACGTAAAATCCTTACAAGGGAGTTTTTATCGTAGAGCAAAACTGTGTATAATTTCTCGACAGATGAAATCTACGTGTGGTTTTTGAACAGGCATTTTTCAATTCAATTTTACTATTTGTAAATTCTCGATAGAACCGGGGCTTACTACTGTCAGAAAAAAGTGGAAAATGCAACCTTGACAGTTTAATAAGGGATTCAATATTTCCATTAAAGTACGGGATATATGTGTAGAGATTCGTTTTATTCTCTCGCACTCACACCTGTTTCGGTTTTGATTAAATCTCAACCCGTAACGTACAAAGTACGCGGTGCGTCAAGCGGCTTTCGCAAACCGATTCGATACACGCTTACAACCTATATACACGCAAGGGGGTGTTGAAATTTACGTTAGCCTAACAGCTGGCTGCTTTCCGTGTAGCTTAGGCTCAGGTTAGAGAAAATTTAAGACTGATCGTGAATTGAATTTATCGGGACTCGGCAACGGTAAGCGGATCTTGAATTTTCGATGCGCGAAATAATTGCATATTTCTTTAGCCTCCATGCCTGCATGTCTTGATATATAAATTTGACGAAGACTTGGTTCAAGTAAAATTTCACTCTGCTTTACTAACTTATTTATTGCCAACTGTATTTCTGTGGAGTCAAAATTTATATACCTAATTTATACATATATTATATTTGAAGTGTGCGCGTATGAATAAAATTCTGTGAAGTGTGAAATGAATAAAATCCCGATCAGGTGACAGATAGAGAATCAATATACGACGCCTGTTGAAATAACAAATATAATAATCACGTGATTAAATAATAATAGCACACACACACTCATTCTTCTTTATTTTCTTTTACGACAATTTTGAATTGAATTTTATGTTCATTGTATAGACTTTGTACTGTTCATTCTCGTTCAAATTAAACGATTAGGTCAAGTTTGTTCGCCTGCGCCGATTAGGGGAATTATGCTTCTGCTCTATTATAATTGTTATTGTAAGGTTTGTCGGTATAAGCTATAAATAAATGAATAATCTTTCTTTTCAACATTATTTTCAACTATTCTGTGTATTTTTCTTTAGCGGTCTACTTTATTCCACGTACAATAGTTATTAAAACGTTACAGAACGTCTGCACACACTGCGCGTGTCCAAAATCCAGCAAAGCATCGTTAATTTTTCAAGATAATGTAGCAAAGTTATTTCGCGAGTTATCCGTCCATGTACAAAAGTACGATGCTAAGAGGAACGATGAATGGAAGCCATTGTTACGTAGGTACCTACTTCAGTGGATAGTCGGCGTGTTTCATTGAAGCAACTTTGCAAAGAGATCCGATGAATAGTTTTCCCCAGTTATTTTATACAAGCCCGCTACGAATTTCCGCGGCTTCTTCGACGTGCAGCAGCCGATTCGTTTACAGGCTTTGCGGGCTGCGTTGCGGAGAGTTTGAGAAATCCTAGATGCTGCAGCTTTGCAGGGATGCCTGGAAGTGCAGCTTCGGAGCCAGGTGTAATCACCATTGGCGGGCTTCACCTCGAGGATGATTTTTCCTCCAGGATCGATTTTCCCGCGGGTGAACGGATCGCGTTCATCCATCAGGAGCCGGGATCCGTACAGCTGGAAGGCCGCGATTGCTTCATTGAATTCCGAGCGCGGTATCAAGCTCACTGCAAGCTCGTGCGCGCAGCTTTGTTCCGTAGATTCAGTCGAGCCCCCGATTACAGAGAGCGAGCGGCACGCGAGCGGGTTCCGCAAAACAGCCGATCCCCGAAATTTACGAGACGGAATTTTACTTCAAGGGCCGCGTTGGTTTCGCGACTGATACCGACGTTCGTATGAACCCAATTACAGGGATACGCGGAGAAAAAAGTTTACGCCCTGTAAGCTCGACGTTTTCTTATTCGGAGGGGGCAAATATGGACAGCCTATCGCAACCGGATCAATTCACACGCTGCGGGTTATTTCGAGCGACACCGCGTCCGGAAACTGGGAGAACGTGACTTTGCGTGTTAAACGAAATTTGACCGTGGTGTATCCTCCGGATTATCCCCTCCAGTTTTAGAGTCTGGCAGCCGACCAAAACCTTTCACGTTCTCCGATTCCTTCGCCACCCTCCAGGACCGAGCTTCATATTTTCTCTGGAATTCACCGCAGGCAATTAACGTCTGTTCGGGAAGACTCGAGTGCGCTGAATTACGTTTTTAGAAAAAATGCGTCGCTGGTGTATCGACGTTGCGACGTGAGAATCGTCAAATCTTGTCGAGTTTCCAGAGAAATTGAAATTATATCCGTTAACAGACATTTTCGAGCCGAGTCAACTTTTGTAACAAGTTAGTATTCTGTGGTTTTGGGGGCTATGATTACGAATCTGAAATCTGATTTTGGAAATTCAAGATGGCGGATCCAATACAGTGGAAGAGAATTACAAATTTCATGAAATACGGTAAAAAAATTCTACGCAGGGGTTTTCGAGGCTTCTGATTGGATTCGTCGTACTGAATGTTCGAAATCTGGTTCCAGATTCGTAATCAGCGATTCTAAAAACCCGCGAACAGAGTTTTTTTTCTCCGAATCCGATCGGATTTGAAATTTTCGTCCCTCGTATCGGACCCGCCATCTTGAATTTTTTAAATCCTATTTCAGATTCGTGATCAGCAAACTCGAAAACTTATAATTTATGTTTTACGTGTAAGTGTGTAGAAGGATAACTTTCTCATTTCTACAATTTTCACGATTTTTTCCGGTCAGTTTGTTTCTAACAATAACAATTTACATTATATCGCAACAACTACTCTCAAGTATTGAAAACTCATTAGTGTACTGTCAAAAATTGGAAAAGAACCGTGAAGAAATACGTTTTCAAAGTTCTCTAAATATATAAAAAAATGGATACAAAATACTCGGCTTTCAACTGAAGCTCGAACGGACAAGTGAGCGGTTTTGTATGACGATAAGATTCACCGGAGAAAGAGATCGGAGAAACAAGCCGTGACTTTGGAATGGAATGGAATGGGAAAAGTTTACCGTGTCGCAGTCGTCAAAGGCAATTAGATGGAAAAATCTGAATCGCTGCAGCAGACCGGACGGCTGATTGTCGTCGGGCAGAATGGCGCGCTTTTCCTGCTGCACGAGGCTGGTCCTGATAATGGGAGCTTGCAGCCGTCACCGTGTAATTTTCCTTAGCGGACGTAATTTAACTGCAACTTTCCCGGAGCGACACCCTGTGCCGGAGCTTTTCGCCGTGACTAGAGCCGGGTTTCATTCATTCGTTGGATCCGGCGAAGCCGTTAGTTTTTGCATTCCGTATCCGAGTCTAGCCGCCGCCGCCGCCGCAGCAGTTGGCCGGTAATCCCGAGGCGACGATAAGCTCGCAGACACGGCTGCTCCGAAAAGTGTCGAGCTTTCCATCGGTGTAACTGTCCGAAGATCAGACGGCTAAGAGCCGCTCAGTTTTCACTTATGGGCCTGCGGATGGACGGGTCGGGGTGTTTCAAATTAAACTTGACCGTCCGGCGCTCACGGCGATTAGTCATCCGGTCAAGAGCGACGGAAGGATCGAGTTAAGCCGGCGAGATACGGTGGGAAAAACCGTCTGCGATCCCGGAGGGAATTAGAAACGCGATATTTCACCCTCTGGGTATCGTGTCGTCGGGTCTAATCGTTTTCTAATTCATCCGTACAAGCCGATTGAAATTTTCGCCCTCTTCTTCACTCGCGATCAACTGCGTCAGAAGAACATTCAACGTCATCGAGAATGATAACGAATCGTGAAACGACGGAGCGGAAACTAGTTTCCTGCCGTTGGACACTTCCGATTGGATTCCAGAACAACGCAGGCCTGATCTTTTGAAACGCACTGAGAAAAATTTCATTTGTTACAGTAACTAGAAGAATTCGGTAGAACAGGTATCGTTAAAAAAACTGTTTGAATATTGTTGGAATTACAGAAAACGAGGTAATAAAAATTTCTTTCAATGCGAGAAGCTTTGCTTCAACGGCAACGTGTCTAAACGTCCTGCGAATTTTTAGCATCGGTCGAGCTTTTGCCTTGACGAAAACACTTGTTCACCAGCGAGGCGTCTCCACCTTTGTGACCGTTGTTCGTGCTCTTCGGGTCGAATGAATGGGGAACGGCGCGAAGCTGGCTGCGGTGTGCCGATGTGTATGGGTTTTGTATCATGGGGCGAGGCCTGCCAAAGCGAGCAGCCCAACGGTATGGCACAGTTGCCAATAATGAGGACAAAGACGAATGACAATGGAACAAAAGGCGCCACCCCGCAATCAAAGACAACGCGGCCCGTTGCCAGCGGAAATTATAACGGCGACGATGACACAACTTGCGCCTCGTCTTTTGTCGTTACGTGTGCCCCGTTACTCGGTACTTACGACATTATACTCTTGGAGAAATTTTCACTCCGCAACACCGGGCGTCGAAAGGACGTTTCACCTCGTAATTTTACCCCAGTCATAACATAACGTGGAAAAACGTGTTTCACCCTCTTTTACGACAACATCTGCGATGCTTGTCCGGGCTTTCAGTGTTGCTTCGTATACCGCGTTACGAAAGATCGGGGTGGCTTCTCGTGGTCTTCGGTTGCTTTGTCAAACGGGCCAATTTGAATTGAAATTTTGGTATTTTCTGGACCGTGGAATGTGCAGGTATCGTAGAACGCGGAATCAGTCAATCCTCGAAACGACCCTTTTCCAACGATGTAGAATAATTTACCGGCAAATTTTCTTCGATCGGTATCACGATGTGGGAAAAAGGGGGAGAAATGCAAGCTGGCGAGGAAAGAGTGGCTCAGGTGGCGACGAAAGCTCGGTAATTTACGAAAAAGCTCAAACGGTTGACAGTGTGACGAATTGACGGGGTGGCTTGAAACGAGTACCGAGTGCTGGAACGCTGTTTCAAAATTGTTGGTATCAATATCGGCGAACACTTCACATGCACCTATGACGTAGCGAACCGCTTGAAGTCCTCTGTTTCTGTCACCCGATTCTTCCTCTCTTTTTAACTTGGGTGAAATTCGCTACAGAGTTTAATAATTTATTTCCAGGTGAATTTGCATTTTTACTGCGACTAGATAGTCGTATCGTGGGAATGTTTACTATGATAAAGTGACAATGTACGAATTATTTTGTTCTTTATTCATGTTTTATTATCATTTGTAGTTGGGTAAGTTTAGGGTCAGCCTGACCCTAGTGTGGCAGCAATGTGATTCCAGAGAGATGTGGAAGCTAAAAGTTAAGGTAACGCAGTACTCTTACCCTTACCGACCGAGCAAACTCACCTCTTCTCCCACTCATTGCATCTTACTTTGTGACTGATGGAATAAAAATGTATCCCACGAAGCACGTTGTTCCGCGTCATACAAATTTTCTCACATCAAAGTAATTGCCTCAAAGTAATTGCCAGATGGTCAGATTCATAATAAGTAGAATAATTTTTTATGATTATCTGACAGGCAACTCTTATCTCGTGCAAAAATGTAACTTATAAATTTTTCACACGTTCCTTTCAGATCACGTTCAAATTCTTCCTTATTCATCATCCCGACTGTTTTAACGACTACGCTCCTAAAACCCTAAAAGTGAAGGCATCATTGTTTAAGACAGCGAAGCCATACTCGGTGCTGCTTTTACGCCTCGATATTATTATATAGATAAAATAATCGATATTCATCGATTTATTTCTGACATTAGCAAACTTTTCAACACTGGCTTTGATATGCTTTGCGTTTTTTTATTCACATCGTATGTCACGCAGCTGCAGACGTATTGTTTACGAAATTCACCGCGTTACGATATTATCGACAGAGCACGAGCGATTGACACGCTCTCTCTTGTGTTGCCTCCATAAGCTTCGTAAGCGCTGTGTTTAGCCCACGGAGTAGTAGGAAGGAGACAAAACTCAAGCTCGGCTCAAAAGTTGGTCCGGTTTTTCGGGCAACGTAACAGAAATTGTCAAGGTGTGATGTAACCGCCTCTCGCGCACTCTGCCCCCTTCCCTCTATGATCTTACGATTTGCCGTTTGTCACTTTTTCTTCGGATTTAATGTCGGTTGAGGTTGGAAAAGCAATTACTCAGTTTTCATTCACTTAAAATGCGTATTTTACGAATTTACGGAGTATATTTATAGCACGAAGGTTTATAGGTTACGATACCTTCTTTTTTCACATTTTATACCGAAAATTTAGCTTTTTCAACAAGAGGCGCTCATATCGCATTCAGACAATTCTTCTTACGTTATCTCAAAACTGGGGACAATTTTTATTGCAGAACATTGTCTCTTTCCTACCACTCCGTGGTTTAGCCTAATATGACATGTTGTATATAGTTGAGGCGTACGTCATATATCTAGTCTTAAGCTCTAAAAGTGGTTGAAATTTCTTGATCCAACAGACGATTTCTACAATGTTAGAAATGTCAGAACTGGTATATTTCAACTCTCATTGTCAGTGCATCGATCGTATTGATATAGGGCCTAAATGAAAGCTCTGAAAATCTAAAAGCATAAGAAACTTGTCTTATGTCGAATTTCATCGTGAGAGGGGAGGAATACGTGATAAAAATGGCTGGATAGGCCAAAGGCTTATGTTCGCAGTAAAAGACAAAAGTTCAGCGCTGCAGCGTTGATGACACATTTTTGGATTGGTGACCACACGACTGCGCCAATTTGCGAACTCTTAGATCGTTAGTTCCTGCTTATCACTGTGTAGGAAACACTCTACGCATTTCAAAGTATTCGCGTGAGAAGGTAACAATACCCGATTGAAATTTTTTGTAATTTCCATTCCGGATTCTGCAATTAACTGCACGGATTTCAAATTAGTGTCGCAAATAATTACACATATACTTTGTTTCAACTGAAGCACAGGTGATTGGCAAGCTGACAGCGAGACTCCTAAAACAGAATTCTCGTATATCGTCATTTCGACGGAAGCGTAGACCACACACGTACACATACGCAACTGTCAAACTGACAGCGGGGCTCTGAACACAGTACATAGCCCAGCGACCAATCACAGGACGAATAAAACGACAACAATGCTTGCGAGATTTATCGTGACACACCAACTTTTTAGAAGTTCGTTAGAATTACAGTTGTCGGGGTCCCGGAACTTATTGAACTGGATAGATGAAATATTTAATACTCCAAGCGGCCGATGTACCCGCCAATACATTTCCTTTGAACTGCGATATTGCAATCCTCGTCTCACTCTACATCCGCTATCCGCACGACAGGCAAAACGGAGTGTCTCAACGTGTCCAAAGGGGCTAAAAAGTCGTGTGAGAATTCGAATCCGAAATTACCTAACAGAAGCAATAAAACTTTGACTCTCTAGCAGCTGTCTACTTTTATTTAAGCGATAATTATACAATCGTGTTTACGAACCACTGTCAACGCGTGATCCATGTGGTAACTGATACTGCGAAAAGAGATCCGAGCAGGTTGGTTGATTCAGATGACGTTGACAGAACCGACAAAAACAAAAATGGGTTTCCGCACATTCGCCCCTGTTCAACAATGATTCCCGAAACTTATCCCGGGTTGTTCGACCCGACGCGTCGCGTCTCCTGCCGGCAAGTGGATCAAATAACAGACGCCTTCCGCGTGGTTGGATTCAAATTTCGAACATGGCTCTCCCGAGGCCTCATTTTGGTGCCAATTTGAATAAAATTTGAATACCCATTTTCGCTCAAGCTTGCCACTGGCGCCTGGGGCGCCTATTAAATGATCATCCCTACGAACCGACGATTTCCTGTGGGAACAACGTTTCCGCACCTGGCGGAAGCTCGCGTCCCGATCGCCACGTCGCTCCCTGAGGACTACGGGAACCGGAAGCCAGCCTGACGGGGCGAAAGGCGATGACGAATGCAGGGCGAATCTCCGGTTCTTTCCACGCGTCTCTTTCCGTTCGACAGGACTCGCGTCCCCGGGACGAAACGAGCCGAGGATACCCGAGGGACCCCGAGGGAGCCCGAGGCCGCGTCAATACCGGGACAAACTCGTGCCGAACCGGTCCGAAAGTCCAGAGTTTACGCCGTCGTTTAACAGTTCATAAAAGTGGTAATCCCGCTGTCCCCTCGACGGGGGTTAATGGAATTTTAAAAATGGCTGGCGCGCCGATTCGTCCCTGGCTCACCTGCGGGGACGAGGAAAATTTACGAGCCGAAATAATTGGAAAGTAAATAAATTACAGGCATTAGCCTCAAAAGTTTTCTTCTCGGCCCTGCAGTGCAGAGAGAGACAAAGAGAGAGAGAGAGAGTGAGAGAGATCGGTATCTACGCGTCACGGCTACGCCTCACGTATTTATAATGTTCGTTTACACGCACGGATATTGCTGACAATAAACGCAACAAGGGCAACTTGAATAGTATAAGTGAAAAAAAACCATACTCTTCCGGTAACGAATAACTTTTATACTATTGTTTTTTAAGTTTTTCTTCCTGATCTTCATCCTGTTTTTATTTATTTATTTTTTTTTTTATTTTTTTTTTTATAACGTTTGACCGCTTATAACACTATCGCTTATTTTTTCGGAACTTACTCAGCTTCATTTTATTTATCAATTATCTGCTACATCAGTGATTGTTCGTTAACGTAGAGACCGGTGGTGATATATCGTAGACTGTGATTTTTTTAATTATTATTGACGAGTTATTGAGAATAGAAAAAAGTTTGTAGATCGAAAAATAAAAGAAAATCTTGTTAAAGTTTGCAGAACCGTTGTTCGAAGCGAATTCAGCGCCGTAACAAAGACTCGTTAAACGTTATTACTGTCACGTGCGAAGTATTATAATGCCAGGGATAATAACGAGCTGTTAAATGGGAATCTCATACGCCAAAGTATGCCGGGTATATTCTTCGAGACACAAATACCCGAACCGAGCTTTGATTAAATTGCGCTAATGAGACTAACGAACGTATAATAAGAAGAGTGGGAAGTGCGAAGGTTGGAGCTTTTATCGAGAGAGAGATAGAAAAAATGAAATATTTTTTTGTGAAAATTGATGAACATTATAATGTTGGAAACATAATTAGGTTAGAGACGCACGTGCGGTTGCTGGGGTTAATCAAGAATAACTTCAACGTCGATTGTTAGTGAAGCTTCGAGGCTTGGGAGCGTGATATAACGAATTAAATTCGTATATAACGAATGAAAGCCACAAGACTCGTTGAAATTATTCAAAATTTGATTGAATGTACGAAGTAGGAGGTGGAGGTGGAAGAAGAAGAAGACGAGGAGGGGAAGGTTACAGAGCCGTTAGCAAAATTCCTCCTCGTATTTACCATAATGTAATCAACCCCTTGTCAATTAATACAACTCTAAATAACCTCGAAAGGGTACCGCTTTAATTATCGCCGTCGTAGGGAGGGGAAATTAATTCGTTCCGAAGTTAATTCCCCAAATAGTGAATACCGCTGACCGACAATCCTTCGTATAATATTGCGCCATGTATATCCATCCGCGGAATACTCGACTATTCAGATTATACTCCAGTCGGTCTATCTTCATCTCCCCGGAACTTGACGTTGAATCGATTATCTCCAGCTTTCAGTTAAATTACACGGATTATAATATCCACTCACGGTTATGAAGCGACGCGATTCGACAAACTCGAGGAAAATTCTCCCGGAACGTTTCGATATGTGCCAATATGGAAGTAATATATTTTCTGCAAACCAGTCTGACTTTCGTTGAAGGCCGTGGTTTAAAATCATACCTATTTTTCGAAGTGTTTTTCAAAGAAAACGAAAATACTCGAAGCAATTTGAGTTTGAGGGCTTTACTATTTATAGTTTCAAGAAGGTTTCAGAATTTATTCATTGAAATTAATAACAAAATGGCATTTTTGAACTTGAAATTTTAACACAACCTCTAGAACTTATTTATCGATTCCACCTCGTGGCTAGATTTTTGATTTTCAATCCCAACATTTTTTTATAAACTCGGTTTAGCAATTTTAGGGTCGAGAAATGAAACTCTTTGTCCATAATCGGACACGTTTAACTTCTAAAAATTTGCGTTTTTTTCACAGCATATCCCGGACTTCAACTGCCCGACATTACGTGTGACAACTTATTTTTCCGATCCACGTAAGCTCGCATCGCAACAAGGATCTGAGGGGACGTAGATTGCAGCGAGGTTCAATCGGAGAAGAGCAATCAGTGCAGTCGCAGATAACCTCGTCACACCGAGTATATTCCAAAATTCGTCGAATCGCCGTTTCGCAAACACGGACACAGCTTGATTCCACGGACTGTAACATGCATCGGTTATACCGTTGGACGTGTTGCGAAGCTTACAGTCGCGGGAAGTTGTTTGATCCGAGGAATAGAGCAGCCGGCTTTGTGAGCTCCGTGAATTTGGACCTGGCTAATCAGTGGGAACCGAAACCCGGCTTCGTTGGCACCCGAAATTTCCCATTTTCCCATTTCCCGTTTTCCGCGTCTCGATTTTGGATTAAACTTCCGCGGCCCGATTCTCACCTCTCGAGATTTAACTTCTGCATCACGGTTAAAAATCTGAAAAATTTTTGACACCTACGCAATCTTTTTATTCGCACGAACCGAGACGCGGAACAAAATTGCTAACCGACGGTTATACATATACGCGTTCAATTTTAAATCCTTCAACCTTCGGCACCCCGCAAGCTCGATGCTCAGCGGTTATTTTTCAATCAATGAAACCAGCTCCGGTGTTTTTCACCACCGCAGACGCGTCCGCCGATTGATAAATCCACGCTGCGTGCACACCGGGTAGAAACTGACCATTGGTCATGTCACGCGGTGATGCGTTTCCGCTGCGTTTCTCTTACTCTTCTCTGTTAGGTTGGATTTTTGTGTTTTATTTTATTTATTTATTTATTTTATTTTTTTTTTCATATCAGTTTCCTCTTTCTCCTTTTTGTTCCACACAATATTTTTCCACGACATTCAGTTGCATCAACCCAAAACTGCGGTTATCGTCATTGAAATGTCGACAAATGATTCTATATTTAATTAACACGCGATTGGAGCGTAATTTTAAACAGAAAAGATCAAAAACTTTTGAATTTTTAGGTCACTCCGATGATTAGATTAGATTAGATTAGGTTAGGTTTGGTTCCGAGCATAACAATTGTACGTTGTCTTGATCCTGAGATAAATCTAACGCGTCTACCATGTTTTGAAATGCATAAACCTGTTCGCTGTATGAATTATACGAGGGGGTTGAAAATCCAAGGGTGGTAAGTCAGTTTGACCTAATTTTTTTTTAAGACAAAGGAATTTGCATTTGATATTACTAGTAATTTTGCCTCGTTCCGTATCTGAACAACGGTTAAAAATTACCCTTCCTAAAACATTGAGTTAATATCGAATACCACGTATTAAATTGATAAGCGAAAATGAATCACCAAGGTCCTAAATACCTTACACCAGCGCTTGGATTTTTAACCCTTCATATATCGACTGTGTGTACCCTAATTTGCGAGTACAAACCGAAGTAAAAAAATAAAAAAAAGACTCCACCCAAACTCGGACATCTCGAATAAAAGCTGCGTGCAAGCTATCTTAAACGGGGTGTCGAATTTCGGCAAAGCATAGTCGCGATAAACCTTGAAATTTAGACCGCAGGGCGAAGGTTTAGGTGTGGAGGTAAGTTATCGTCGTTCGAAGCTGCGTTACGAGCTTTCATATTCGTAATAATAATGTTTATATATCGGTACGCATCGTGCGTCGACGGCGGGGAACGGGGGTTCATACGTGCCTGGTGTGACGAAAAGTATGACGCCGAGAACCAGAGCTTGCGCCACCATTTCAAAGAGCCAACGAAAGCTCCAGTTCCCCCGCAGCTGACAGCGCCTCCTGATATTATCATCGGCATCTCGTTGGTCTTCGGTTGTCAGCCGCCGCTGACGATAGTCGGCAGCAGCTCCCAGCCTCACTTTTCCAGGGATCACGTTGTCCTCATCCTGCCGCTCCTTGTACCGACGTCTGCATGATCCTAGACACGTCGGCTGGCCCGAAGATAGACTCGGGTTTTTCGCCAGTTCCGTCCTGCTGCAAGGAAGAGAAGAAAAATATCGTTCATCCCAATACCAAAACAAAAATCGACCAAATTCAACGGCTATTCAATCGTTACATTTTGTGTACTTGGACAAAACGGTCCAGAAATAATAACCAGCAAAAAAATAACACGTATGTGAAATTTAATTTGCTGTCAGGGGTTATTTTTGTTCGGTTAGCATTTGTCGCGCGTTGTTTATGCAAGTTTATTTTTCCATGGGTTATTTTTACACGAGTAATTAAGGGCAGTCACCACAATTTTTCGCCGATCATTTTTTGAACGAATACAATGAGACATGCTGTATTTTCTCATTCGTTGAAAATACGTCCCTTTTCCCACGTGGATAGTAACAATAACGAAGCTTGCAAAATTCTATACAAAAGTTGTACGATGAAATTCCGTTTGAAAGCAACCTGTCATTATTCGTACGTGAGCAGGTGAATTTTTACGCAGCACGATATCAACGACAATTAAAATATCAGTTAAATATAGAAAGCATTTCGATTCGAAAATTCGATGAAATCAAGATCGAAAAAGAAAGCTTTGGGTGTTTGACAAAAAAGAAAGTACCGTCAATTGCTGTATAGTTATTAAAAATTTATCGAGACGAACAGAAATCCAAGCTGAACGTGGAGGCTTGAACGGTGTGCGAAATCTTTTG
Organism: Neodiprion lecontei; assembly: GCF_021901455.1. Classification (NCBI taxonomy): domain Eukaryota; kingdom Metazoa; phylum Arthropoda; class Insecta; order Hymenoptera; family Diprionidae; genus Neodiprion; species Neodiprion lecontei. The sequence continues at coordinate 40,044,215 of NC_060262.1, read as the reverse complement.
TGCTGCCTCAATTTGATCGAATATATTTATTCCGCAATTTTCTCGCTCTTAAAATGAGCAGTCTGTACAATTTGTATTATACTTTGTATTATATATGCGTTGGCATCACGCGAATCGTGCCGGCATTCTCAGTACGAACGCAACACAAAAGAACATCCATATAGAAGCGATGATGATCGTCGATCGGATAAAGACCGGTGATTTATGTAGGAGTCCGGACGGCACAGCCCTTGGTTCGAAATTACAACGCTCAGGTAAGTATACAGCGATAAATTAACCCCCAAGTTCGCATTCGGAAAGGAAAAAACAAGTCGCTTGTACAGTTCATTCAAGCTGCATCTCGATCCTTCGATCTCGCGCTATTTATAATCCGGACGCGCGTTTGACGATGAAAAAATTTATGAAAGATTTGAAAATTTCTACGCGATTTTTAATCAGTTCCACACGTTTCTACCGCCGAATTAATCGATCCAAGTTCTTCGCCGCTCGTCAGTCAATTGCTTTTCTCCATAATTATCTCACCTGTCCTTCTCCCTGCAGCCTCGAGCATACTCGTCAATTTTGCGGGGATCATTCACTAGCAGATTAGGCGAAGATATTCGCCGGTCGCAGGATTTTTGGGACAGCCGTCGCCGGAGTTCCGTGGCTTGTGGCCCTCCTCCGACCCCCATTCCCCCGCTCCCATAGTATCTGGGGATACAAAAAGACGGGAATCAAGCGTGAGGATGCCGTCGATCGTCAAAAAGCAGGATTCAAAGCTGAAGGAAAACTAGATGAGAAAGAGAAAACGATCAAAACGGCTCGCGAAAATCAATGCTTGGGTAAATTTTTTCGCGCAGTGTATAAATTTCTGCCAATGTTCAACTCGTATTTTTAACCCTTCCGAAACAGTGTCTTCGGTGAACTTTAACCCGGTCAATCTTATCGTTGAACTTTCAAGCGCGGATATCACCCACGACGAAGAATCGTCTTTTCCTAGGCTGTCACTGAAAATAGGGGTGATCGTGGAGTAAATCAAGATGTCAAAACTCACCCCCGCTGTTCCGCCACCACTACCTCTGCCGCCTCGTCAACCCCCGGCACCGACCTAGGTCGCCCTGTTCAGTGGCTGATCCGCACCGCGTTTCCAGAATAATTCAAGAGGCGTCTTGATTCTGGGTAGCCGAAAGCATCACCTGCAATACAATGATTAAAATTAAGATTTTCAGAGCGGCCTTTAAGCACAGCGTCACATCTAGATTACTGCCGAGAAGTACAGGTGACAAAAAAAAAAGCGTCGAGGGAGATAATTTTCTATTCGTCGTTTTGTTTATTTTATTCATCGCGTGGTATGCATATGTCTACGCGTATATATACATATATATGTATATGTGTGGGTATGTACACGGAATTGACCGTACCGAACGAGGCGGTGATTAACGCCTCGATTTGGCTTGTGTACATTCATTTCGAACGTTCGTTAAGCGCGGAGGGTTAAAATCCCTAACGAGCGATATTCTATATCGTATCTGCGTGACCTGTTGAAGGTAATTGATACGACGCAACTGCCTCGCGACATTTTGTCTAGTCCATCCCTGACACTGGGATTCTGAAAAAAAAAACAAATGAGAAAAAAAAAAAATGTTGTCCAGGCGCGAAAAAGTACAGGATGCAAAGTAATGAAATATTGTAATGTAGTAGAATGAAGATTAAGTTATTTCACTACTCTTTTCAGAGACTTGATAATTTTTTTTTCAACCGAATCTGTACAGTATGGAATTTCACTCATCGCGTATAATCGAAGATTTCAGACAGTGAAAAAATCACTTCCCACCAGACACTTCGAATTGAATTAAGATCGCTACGACGGTATCGGTATATCCGGTACGATTCCGCCCGTCACTCTCCGAAGCAATAAAAAAATTTCTCCCCCCATTTCTCGCAGTATCATCGATACAACTGATTGACAGTATCCGGAGTGAAGTTAGCGCGCCGAAGTATTTACAGACATGTAACTGACTATTCTAATTCGTGGAAAGATCGAACGAGCATCGAATATACCCGGTGAAAAATTTTCATCCGCACCTCATCTCTACAGGAATATACGAACCGTGTGAAAAAAGCCTCGGGGTGAAAAAAGTCCCATCGAAACAAAGAACGCTGCAATTTTATCCCCGTAAACCGCACGGCGGGTGAAAAAGGAGGAACCGGGATTCGGCGCGGGGGAGGAACGTCGAATCGGGGGTCACCGCCCATTTTGTTGATACAATTCACCCCCGTCCTGCAGGACCTGCAACGCCGACGGGACAACGACGTGCGAAGGCTTAAACCGAGTCCCAACCGAATCCCACCGGCTCGGTGCTAATAACCGGGTAACAGGGAGACGAGCTATGACAGGTGGTGTCATAGCGCCAGCCAGAGCTGAGATAGCGGGGTGCAATTGCCCGGACGACGTGCGTGTCACGGTGGCATAACCTCCCCCTTCAACCCCCTTCATCCCCCGTCTCCGATCAGCCGCGTAGTCGCGGTCTCCCGTATTCTACGCCCCCTTTTTCCCCCCCGCACGGCATATATTGGCGAACAAGGCACAATCTATCCGGACAGATTTGCTCGGAACGTGATCAATTATTAAAAAGAGAGTTTAGGGTCAGAGGGGGGGATGAGGAAGGAAAGAAAAAGAAAAAAGAAACAAGGGTTGATAACGCAACGACAAAAAAAATGGAGGGAAGATCTGTCTTTTTTTTTTTTTTGTCTTCTAATTATAAGAAGATTTCTATAATCAACGAAAATTTTGGTTATAATTTTTCATCGCGATTTATACTCTAGAAAATATATTATTCACCCAACCTTGTAGCTTAACCCTTACGGCCACAAATTTTTTAACTCATACTTTTGCCCGAATTTTGTTACTCTTGGGTTTTTGGAGCTATACGAAGTGAAGAAGATCGTTTGATGAAACTGTGAAAAGGCTAGGACGTGGAAATTTTTGAGGCAGGACGCTGAGCGTCTCACTGTGACTGAAAGGGTTAAGCCTTGCAGATGTTATTATTTGAATGAACAATTTTTGAGTAACGGAATACTTTACATTTAAACATAGGAATCATTCTCTCGTGAGAAATTGATTTGATAATTACATTATTAGGATTGGAAATTGAGGAAAATAAAATTGCACGCTTATTGCTCGACAGAAAATTTTAAGAAAATAAGAAAAATGGAATAGAATAACTTTCGTTAATCCGTGACCCTTCTAACTGCAAAATTCGAGTGCTGGATTTGCGTGCCAGCATCGGCAACGACATTGAGAAACCTGGCCACCTCTGGCCTAGAAATTTCCGTTCCTTGAGCCGTTGCCTGTACATTGTTAAAGGAATACTACCGTTACTCTATACCGAATGATAAATTGCACGGAGAGCTTGCAAATACCCTTTTCATATCGAATCTGTCGAAGGTCTATAAAAGAATGAGCCGTGATCTACACTGCGGTGGGGTGAGTTGATCGATATTGAAGCGATGCGGAAGAATCGGCGATCTTGCAGACATTCCTTCATTGTTACATTATATCGGGCATATTATATATTATTCCCTGTGTTGGAGAAAACCATCTAAGTATAAAATCAAGCATAAACACTTTTCTGCCTGTCATTTGTAAAAAATCTGGAATTAAAAATTCACAGAAAAATATTGGTTTCATTTTTTGATAAAAATATAGAAAATCATGAAACAGATACGAAGCTTTTATACATTGAGAGATACTTTGAATTTCATCCCAAACGATATGTAAAAAGATTTGACGTACAGCGTATTACGTATCTTGCAGGGAGTGTGAAAATTTGGTACAAAAATCCTGAGGATATTTTTATACCGAAAACCGGAATAACCGTTAATGATGTTAGTCACGACAGGGCAGCGCGGGCTAATTAGTCATAGTTTGAAAGCTGTACGTCCCGGCCGGTGACGTCATTTGTTGGTATATCTCACGGGGATCGAAGGGATGCGTCCATCACTCAACGTATTGACGGGTATCTCACCCCCGGCTGTTTGGCTCGATCCATCGCGTTGTTGCGTGGCCGAGTGCTGCCGGATAAAGGGTGAAGAGTTGTGGGTGAGTCGGCCGGTTTATTAGTTGTGCAGGAGAAAAATGACTGCAGAAAAACTCCGGAGCGCCAGCCATCCGGCCATCGGAGTTCGGCGCGTTACGAATAATATCGGAAACCGAAAACAAGGGATGATTTTCACCAGGTTCGGCCCGCGGTGAAAATTCTCCCGGGATTGCGGGAAAAACGAGAAATTCACTGAGGCGGAAATCGCTCACCGAGGAGCCGCGTGGTGTGAAGAGATTTGAAAAATCTCCGCCGCAACGGGGGAAGGGAAGCTCCGTGTAAGGAGGGGATTACTATGCAAACTGGGCAATTTTTTTCTCAAGGGCCGTTGGTATGCAACACGTGACGTTCCATCCGGTCGGGCGGTTAAACGTAACGCGAATCACGCGCTCCGGTCGAGAAGCCGAAATAGAGGCGCGAGGGAAATTCGGAGCTGGGGAACGAATCGGAAGCGAGAGAAAAATTTCCGGCGAACTAATTGCGACGGTGTTGCAGCCCGACGACTCGATTACACGCAGCGAGCTTACTGCTCGTCGGAATTGCAAACGCACGCTTGCAAAATTCACGGCCCAGTGGCCTATTTATTAAACAGCAATTTTGTGGGACGCACATTCTGACCCCTGACCTTACAGCGATACCCGGTTTCGGGTAGGCTGGCAGAAACTCTCTGGACTAGCAACAACTGTTTGAATAAGTGAATACCGTGAAATACGTAGAGTCGGTTGCCGGAATACCGCATCGCGAAATTTTCTCAGAGTAAAAAAATATTAAAAACTTGAAACCTTTGAAACAGTCAAAACTTTAACAAGAATGTATCGAGCTGGTGGAAAAGCAAAGCGATTTGATACTTTGGGTCGAAATTCGCGGTTACCAGTTTCGCCTGTTCATCTTTTATCTTACTTTTGGTTACGTTTCGTCCTGACTTGGAGTCCGTTTGCCGTTGTCAAGGACAATTAGCGAAGGCGGCTTCTCGTCGCGTCGGTAATTTCCTCTGCAGGCGAAGAAAATTCTTCCTCTTATTTCGCAATCCAGATCTTGGGGATAACAATGCGCAGACAGAGGTGGCGGGTGTAACACAGGCCGAGATGCGGAGTGATGGAAGAAAAAAAAAGAAATTATTTTTAGGGTGAGCGGGGAGAAACCGGGAACGCTTTCGTCGAAGTTGATTTAAATCAAAGTTGCCGTAAACTTGGAATAAAATCATAATTTGAACGAAGCTTTCAGACTGGCCAAGAACCTCGGGAAACTTTTTTAATTTCATCCCAACTAGACAAAGTTTATACATATATATATATACATATATACATATATATATATATACATATATTCGTATTACAGCGAGCTAATGAATTCGACGTGCAGGCAGCCGGCCAGGTATTATAAGGCGTACCGAGAAGTTGAACCTTTAAGCGTCGATCGTTTTGTTCCGAAACCGTACTTGCAAATATTGTTACCCTGCATAGAACGACAGCGAACGATTCACGGGGCGAAAATAGGAGAAATAGACGAACCCTTGTAGAGGTGTACGAGGATAAGCCGAGGCCGAGAAGTTCAACGTTAACCAATCGAGCGGAATAAATCTTTCCTGCAGACTCGTCAATGCAAACAGAAACAAGCCACCGCGTCCCTCCGGAGCAGAAAGGGTCCGATTCGAGACGCGTGACATTTTACGGTGGGTGAAAATTTATAACCTCGATTAAACGGTCGAGATATCTTTCATTGTCGGGCGGCGTTTGCAAAACACGCTCGGAGCTCTCGGGAGTAGATTGTCGAAACGGTGTTGCGGGGTGAGAAGGGGGCGAGGCTTGGAAAATAAAAACAGAAAGAGGAGGGAGCCAAGTCCCGATGCTATCTCGGAGTGGACGGTTCGGATGGACAGTCGACGAATCGCGAAAAGATCATTTTTTCCTCACGATGAGGTGATTCCGCTCTTTCCTCACCCTTTTGCCGTCCCTCCCTGTGCGCTATCGATCGGGGGATCTTAACTGCGTCCTGCACCAAAAGCCTAAGAGATCCTGGAACAACGAGTGGCCGGCCAATTCGCCGGAGAGGTGATAAAAAAATTCAACCCTCTATGAAATCGGGCGTCGCGTCGATCGCGATCGGCGTAAGAAGAATTTAGAACGGATGCAATCACCGAGGTCTTGCGAGTTTGTCCGGAAGGATGAAAGAAAAAAGGGTAGAACGTTGCGAGCGGAGAAAGCAAATACGTCACCGCGGAGACAGGGACACACGTATGGCACACGTGCGAGGAGGATATAAATTTACTCGGAAAAAACGGCGAAAGGGAGGAAAGCAATAATGTGTCCCGATACACAGCCGGCAAAAAGGACAAGACAGTTGTCTGTCTCCCAAAAAAGGATAACGTCGGAGAGAAGTGGGCTGCGCGAAAGCTTGTCCCAGGATCACATCGAGTATAAACGCAGCGGTTGCAGAAGTAGCGACTATTTCCGTGCCGGAAATTGTATTTCAGGATCAGAATCCGCGTGTAGAAATAGGCGGGGGCTGTCATTCGACAGACGGAGACGTCGCGTCGGAACGGAAGGAGAAGAGACGGTCCCGTCCGTTGCTGGTTGGGTACCTAAGTTTATTCGTCCGTCTTCTCATGAGCTTCGAGGAAATTTTCACCTCCGGTTATTGCGAAACAGGAGCTCGAACGATCCTCAAGAACTATTTTCCCCCGTCCATTCGGCCGAGGCACAAAGTCGGAGCGTTCAAAGTGCACTCTTTCCGATTTCCGGCACCACTCATTCGATTCACTAGATGAACTCTTCGGCAAAGGTTGAGTTGAGCTTTTGTCGAAGCGGAGATAGGTAGAGATAGAAAGTGGGATCAATTATATAAAGACGAAAAACGACGGTGCGTTTGCTCGAGTTGCACGTCGACATTGGAAAGGGATGCTTTTGCACAGTTTCACCGAGAACGTTACTCCGGTCCATTTTCCTCCGAACCTTAACAAGTGAACTGCGCTACTGATCGGCCAGGGAAATGACACGAAGGTGGAAAGTTGGGTGCATGTCCTTGTTTGTCCTGGTCTACTGTCGTATACAGTGTCCTCGATGCGGGAGTGTAAAGCAGGGTTACATCGACTCGGAGTAGCTGTACTCGTAAAATGTGGAGGGACTCCATTCACCGCGGCTTTTCCTCTTCGAGGCTGCATCCCGAGGCACACACACACCAGTTTCGGAACAGCTCGAGAATTATCTCGAGCGGAGTTGGCTCCTCGGGACAATGGGGAGACATATGGGAACCCGTGTGTACCTTCATATTTACTTGCTTTACATAGATAAACTCGAAATTATTAGACGTCGCAGGTTAGTTAGGCATCCATTTGTCCACACAATGGTACGTTATAGGGGCTCCACCCATTACCACTTTCGTCAACTGAATCCGAACTGAATAATGCAGTCGAACAAACCGTTGAATTCGCCGACCGCGCTGCTACCCTGCAAACATGCATCCATATGCTCGAATTTCTCTAACGAACTGTTTGCCGAAAGATAGACGCACGCTACTGTACGCAAACCCTGTATAAGGGACTCCGGTCATTTATTGACCTCGTGGATGATGAACCCCGATTTAGGATTTTGTGGATGCGGTAAATCCAGCGAATTTTAGGCGAAATGTCAACGATGATATAATTGGTTATCGGAATTTAATGGGAATCATTTTTAGTAGTCTGGGTTGAAAGTTCGAACCTAAATAACCCGCGAGACATTTGGATAATTGTGTACTCAAGGTTCGCAAGCATCGTTTCCTCTTCTCAAATAACTCGGATGTAGTTACATTGTAGGAAAAAAGATTGCAGAAGCTGAAGAAGAACGGCGGGGAAAGGATTATATGAAATTGTCTTGTTGAACTCATCGTTGATACTTGGGGTTGGATAGTTTCTTGGAATCCTGTTACCGTCCCGAGTTAAGGAGTAGAGCGAGTCAGGTTAAACTGTAATAAAGCTTGCTACCGGATTTCCGAACTTTCCCAAGCACCTCCGGTTCGATCTTATTCTCTAATTACGGGGCAGATCGATCGATGGAAACGGTTTTTATTTCGCTCCTCTGCCCCACCTGAAACTTTCAACGATTATACCCTAAGAGGATTTCCCTTACTGCCTCACTTCCTACCGTCCATGCAAATGTAATTTTCCTCAAGTATATGTACTCGTATATAGACAATACATAGATATATACCTATATAAATAGATGTACACGAGCGATTGTGAGCATTGCAAAAGAATTCGAGTAATCAGTTAAACTCGCATACATTTTCATCCGCTGTTATGAAAAATATGCAAAATTTTCAGAGATCAAGAGACGGAAGAACTTGACGATCATTTTGGCTGAAAATCGTAAAGAGTGACTAGCGGTGATCAGAATGTTTCTACTTACAGGTACAGACATCAAGTTGCGAGGTAATCTGGTAAATCAAAAAGACGAGGCTTGAATCTCGTCCGGAAAAAGTTGCAAAAATGGCTGAGTAATTCCAGAGTGCAAGTTATGTATATGATCCAGCAAACTTCATTATTCACTGGGTTGTATGACATTTATTTTCACCTTTGTTTCTTGTATTTCTCACCACCACCCGGCGCGTTTTCTCTAAGTCGAGTAAGAACATTTGTGCTAATTTAGGTATTTGAAATGAGAATTTTTCTTCTTTCTCCATTTTCTCTCATTATTTTCCACATCGCGAACCGGCGAGAGAAAAAGCAATAAAACTGAGAAGCACTCCCTAATTAAATTTACCCTCATTAGAGTCCATGCTTTTCTTAATTATTTCCATTCTTCACCAAACCTAGGGCGGCTTTTCAGACACACGAACGAGGCAATAGCATAACGGTATAAAACTCGACTCGCGATACCTCCGGGGGCAAATTGTTTAAATTTTTCGAATTTGCACCCCGAGCGGCGGCAACTGCACAGGCATTTTCATCGGCGCTGCAGCAATTACCGGACGAGAAAGGGGGCTGCAGGCAGCTGCAACAGAAACGCAGAGCAAACAGCTGAACTTGAAGAACAGATTGTCCACTTGACCTCTCCTCGACGCAGAATGCCCGGAGGAATAATGCAAACTTTGAAGACGTGCCTCTTCTGTCTTCCTCTTCGTCGAGAATACAGAGACAGACGCATCCGCGCTGTTTAAGCACTCGAACTTGTTACACGCCCGTCCACAAGCCCTAGTGTCTCCAAGACGAGGAGCGTAGAAAACTCGAGACGCTTTTGTACGCCTTTAAAGCTCGCCACTTCGTCCGCCTCTCCGCTTGCTCACGGGCACGAGACTGCCGACCCTGACATGCGGCGAACGTTGCTGTCGAGGCTGGCTTCCGGAACCGGAAATTCATCGGAGGCGGCACTTGAGCCTGAAGCCGATATTTGCATACGGTGCACGTATGTGGTTCGGTTTCACAGGTGGATATTCTGGAGTGAGGACGCGCGCTGTGAACCTGTTTGCGTACCATCGCGTTAGGTGTCCTCTGAACAATTTGTAGTGAAGAGAAGAGATCAATGAGAACCGTCGCCCCGGAGAATGATGGAACTGTTTGCCGAAGCAATATTTATCGTTCACTCTCTTCGTTTTACAAGACTTCGTTTCATTTTCTTCAGTTCATACTTGAACCGAATTATCCACGGCAGTCGGTCCACAAACCAACGGAGCAAACATATTCCCGTTTCTAGAACGGAATCGATCCTCGGAGTTCTCTTATCCTCGTTCCTATCGATCCGGATGATTTTCCTTTACTCTCAAGTCGCGGTTCCCGCTGTCGATTCAGTTTTACGAGTGAAATACCACGGGATGTAATATTTGTCGAAGCAATTGTTGCCACTGGAGGCATGATCAGGTTCGGAGTTGTTCGTTGGAAAATGAGGGAAAAATTCACCCGGAAGAACCCGCGAAACGGCGAATGACGAGGACTGAATGAAGATTCCGGAGGGGAGGGCGAAGTTCGAGGTGGATCCCAATTGAGAGGATCGCTGGTTCGCGTGTCCGCGGGTCGTCCTGGCGGTTTGGGTCGCTTGGAGGTCCGCAGGATCCAAGCGAAATCAGGTATTCTCCGGGCGCAGGCCACGCCCGGAATAGATTTTGGCCCTCGGTGAAAACCCATTGAACATGCCGGAGGATCTTTGGTCTGCGGAGACGTGACGTTTGCGAAGGGAATCATTTGACCGGCTCGTTAATCAGCCGTTCACGCGACTCGACTTGAATTCCTTTAATATTTGCTAACCGGGACGGAGTCGAAGCGAGGTCTGAGTGACGGAATGATCGACTGCCGCGCCAACTCTCGGGGTGCCTATTCGGCGTCGAGGCGTTTCCTTTGGAGATCAATTTCAGATATAGTTGCGGGGATTAGTGACGGGGTTGACGTCGGGCGATGTATTATAACCCCGCGGGTGCCGAGCGACGTTGGGATCGGAAACGCCGCGACGCCGCGCCGTTGACGTGGGTAAATTTTCAACAATTCTCACGGCGTTTTGCAACCGGCGAAGGAAATCGGCCTCTCGATCACTTTCATCGCCGACGTAGGAAAGAAGAGGAACTTGAACCCTGCCGCGCGTACGCGAGAGGGTTAATCATTCCGAAGAAAAGCTCTGCTCTCAATTCTCAAATCCAAGGGCAAAGTGGTTCGAACGGCACTATTCACATCCCTCCAGTTATATTCGAAAGTAGAAACATACCTACGATCAACTGGATCGACACGAAACTTGCTTAGTTGGTATACAGCTGCCAGGAAACTGTTCACCGAGTGGTTAACCGTTCTTGAAGTCAGGTATATACTCGGCGTGAAGTCCTTTGCTACTGCAGCTTAAGGTCGTGTGACATCTAAAGTCAAGTCAGGTTGAGTCATTTGAAGTTAGCTGAACTTATCAGGCTTCAACGAAACCTATTTGAAGTTATGTAAAGGTAACTCGTCGGTACAAATTATTTGATGCTGCGCGTCTTTTAAAGACGGCAAAACGATCACTTCAAAACCACGTAAAGTTGTCTGGATTATTTCACTCTCAAGATTTATTTCCGAGTAGGATCCAACCGATACCCTCGATCAGGTACATACGTAAGTACCTTTTTGTGCTTTTGAAGCAAAGTGCATGTTGGACGGTATCATATTTGAACTGTAATTTCCTTGGAACGGTGACGCGTTCAGGGATCGTCGGAACACGGCGAGTGCAAAACCGGGAACAATGATCACGTCGTAAAGTATGAGTTAACGTCAGGCGTTGGGAAGTAGGTAGAGAAACACGTATAAGGTACCAGAGGAATATGTACGCCTCTCGAGTAACGTGGAGGGACAAGTTGTGTGCTCGTAAGAGTTAACGACAGCAATCGTTACCGGAATTATCAACAACAATACAATCTCGTATACCTGCCGGTGAACGGGGACCGGAGTAGTCGCATATTCCGGGATTTGCGTAGCGGAACTTAAGTCTGATTACTCGAACCACGCGACTCTCTTATTCCGCAGCCAACTCGATTACGGGTACCCGGGGCTGTAATTTCACAATCCATATTTCACCGGTCGCGGTGCGGGAAATCACGACTCTGGTAAACAGTACCTTCGGTTGAACCAGCGAGGGGAATTGCACGGTACCGAAGGTTTAAAACCCTCGTTCTCGTTGTGCCGGAATCGTGTTTCAGGTGTAGACGTTGAATGAACGGGGAGATAATCTGAGAGCGGAGGATCGGAGGTCGGCTTGACTCGAGAAAATTGCGGTCAACGACGTGTGAGGCAGAGACTGGGTGCCATTGGGAATGAAATGAAACTGGCATAGGAACGAGGACGAGCTACCTCGGGCTTTGGCTTACCCAAAGCCCATTAGTTCTTATTCCGTAAGTTCAGGGCAACACCCTATTTTTACCGAAGCTATTATCGAGTTAGCGAAAAAGCAATTTGCAAAATATGGGTATACTTTGTCCCTCAGCAGCCGGGACGAGATATTGGCTTCGAAAAACGAATTTTTCCCTTTGATCGTTCCGTTCCTTCCTCATCGCTTCACCGCAATCCGACGCAAGTGCAAAGTAACAGCGAGACACAAAGCGGGGGACCCGAAGCCCGGGAAAGGAAGAGAGAGGCAAAGACAGGAAAAAGAGAGATATGCTCATTAAGCAGTGGAAAACGGAAGGCGTACTCGCCTCTGCAAAAACCACGGCTCATCATGTGGTTCGAGTTAAGTCTGGGCTGGTTCACCGACAATTTCCGACGAGTAATTACTAACGATAAACAATTTCAACATCTCTCTTTGAACGAAACCTGACAAAATTTTGGCCTGCTTTGATCGGATGCTGATCAGGAAACGCGGAGGATCAACTTGCGTTCAGTACGTATCGATTATTGTCAGGGTATCACTTCGAAGACAGGCACTCTTTACTTTACTACTTTACTACGGAGACTTAACTCTTACACTTTGTGACAACATTTTCAAGTGCCCACAGTGAAGTGACGATGTAATTTTACAATCCATGTGACGTATTTCTGCAAAGGTGAACAGTTTTAAGCATGGTTTCGAGAAGGACGATTGCGATGTAACGAGGTATCAGAGGGCACGTGCCTCCGTTCGTTTGATAAGGGAAAAGGGTGTTTAATGGAAACTGAAAATTAAATCAAGTCCGCAAGGCTTGCCAAGCTTGCGAGGAACATAAATAAAAACGGGCTCTAGACTTCATTGGTCTCTCAACTTTGAGTTTCCTGCAAGCCCTTGATGTCTACGCGAGGTTAATAAATATGTATTATCAATATCTCCGTTGCATATGTATGCGACCTAGAAATATTTCTCCTTTGGTGTTAATGCCCAACCGGGGCAGAAAGGGAGGTGGAACATTTTTAGCCGGCAAAGTTAGCATAAATTTCACTCCTCCACGCGAGTGGACGTTGGACAACCGGAAACTGAATACCGAATGACCTCGACATAACGAGGGACTCGAGTCGGACTGAAGTGACCGACTGAAGTCGGGACTGCAAGAGGGTGCGACCTACTCGACAATTGCAATCCTAATCCGCAGACGGCACTCCGCCATTATAAATTCATAGCTAATACCAGTTCCGCCAATTCAGTCTAAATCCACCGCATGCAACTACGAAGAGGGTGGAACTGAAGTTTAACGATCTTCTCGATCGATGGATTTCCAATCGATCCTCGTTTTTGAGAAACCTGTAGACTTCGGCCACGGTTTTGCAGATCAGTGCTTAAAGCATGAGTCCTGTCATTGAATTAGATGAAATAAATTGGTCATTTGTCAGTCAGTCACGCCGAGGCTTGATTGTTTTCACCTTGGGAACAGTTACGATTTCATCTTCTCGCGTCTGGCTATTGACTGAAAGCCGAAGTGAATAGCGAATTATGCTATTTAAGGTAACTGCGCGGGGCTTGCAAGCTCCCCGTTCTTTTGCGCAACCCAACCAAATCTAGGATGAGATCTGCCATGCGGTGCAGCGTGCTGCACCAGCATGCACCAGCATGAGGAGTGGATCACGCCTGGAGTATCACGCGGGCTTATTTACACCGGGTGGAAAACGTTTGGGGAGTGAAATTGTAAGGGTGAAAAAAAATGAACTGTAAATATGGTCTTCGGCAACTAACCTGCGGATATTATCTTGTTCTTGGAAAGTTGTGCGGATCTCGTTTCCGGTTGGGTGTGGTTTCTTACCGCGGGTGGGGCTACGATCAGCGATCAGGATTAAGGAGTTTGGATTTGGTTGGGCTCGGGAGGGTTCCGGGAGGGATCCGGGGACTGGGATGTATGGAACAGGGACAAGGGAACACCTAAGCGAGGTCCTGCCTTCGCTAGGACATTTTTTTCCTCGGTTATTTCAGCTTCCGTTTGGGCTCATTCTTCCACCTCGGTATATTCACCGCACAAAGATTTGTTCGACTATTTTAGCGTGTTGTTTCGCGCTCTTTCTATTTCGAATGACATAGTTTGTGGAATCACGAAGCACAGAACGAAGCAACCGAAGGACACGGTATGACTTTCAGTTCGAAATACTCGACGATATCTTTCACTTTCAGACCTTTTTCTTTGCCGTCACTTTTGTAAAACTAAATCTAAACGCGTTGGTTGAACTTTTACTCTCAATGCACTGTATATTGACTTTGAATCTAACTCGTGTCAGCACGAATGACACAGTTTTTCATGCGGCACACTTCACTCGACAGTTTCTGAGTTTCAATATCGTTTCACAGTCAAGTGACGACGGCGTTTATTGCTCTTGACAGATATGTGTAGACCGTGCCAATGAATGTTCAATGAAATTGGATTGAATCCACCAAACCCCAACTATTCACAGTCACGATAAAAATCACTTGTGAACAACAAGAATTACTGGATTGTTTTTTGGCCTTGAATCGTGCACGTTCTAACGATATCTGTCACTGTGACGTATACGATAAAAAAAAAAAAAAAAAAAAACTGCAAGATTGAGTTCGTATTCCAACGAATCGTTTTAACCCCCGATAATTCACTGCGCCACCTTGCCAATGTACGGTAAAATGACCCCACAACACAACTTATCCGTTATCACTTCGTTCCCCAGTTTTAATCTCACTTATTTTTTCACGAGCATTTTCTGCGTGTTGACGACACGGTCGGCGGATCAGGGCGTAGGGTGATATTCGGCTTCAGGGTGATAACACGTCGAGGCAATTCGACACTGCGAGATGACACGCGAGCCTCTCGGCGGCCCGGATCGCGGATATTTTTCCGGTCACTATCGGTGCAGGAAAAAACGTGACAACGATTTTCGTAAGGCCGGGCCCGCTTGTCTCGGAGCAATGCGCGGCGCCATGACAGTTTAGGGGCTGCTGCCGCTGTCGGTGGTGCTGCCGGTGCTGCCGCCGTTCCCCGACACCCCAACACCCCCGAAGACCCACAGCCCCACCAACGAAATATTGATCGGACAGAAGGGCGGCAGCCAGGAGCGTACCGAGTTCGAAAGAGGGCCCCGGCTCAAAATTCTCCTCCCAGATTTTCGAGGCTGAAGAATGAGAGACTCGCGATTTCGCTCCGCGGATCGATCCTACGAAACGGGGACGAAGGGCTGATCCGGATCGACTTTTCCGCTATGGATCGGGGGAACTGGTCGTGCAGTGGGTCCCGTTTGACGTCGCTATAAATCAAACCACACGACGTGGGAAATGAGTTTTGAATGCAGATTGTCCGGCGGGTAGGCGGGACTCGAGCCCCCAATTTACATCGGCGTTGGATTACTCTATGAATCTAAAACGTCACTGGCGGTCCAGTTCAGCATCGTTCGAACGACGATCGCGGGACGAAATGTCGCGGAATTTTACGCGGAAATTTTGCACCCCTGCGGCAACTTCTACCCAGTGATCCAACCAGCCTGGATCGTCCGCCGCGCCGAAAAGCCTCCGTTCGTCGGAAGAGAACCCTTGCTAACTCCGTTTTCAATGTAGGTACCAGTGCAAAGGACGACCGAAAAGCTCGACTCGGGAGAAACTGAAATCGAAGACGTCCTCGAAGCTTCGGAAGCTTCACTAGCCGATCGGAAGGATCATTGGCCAAGTTGGAGAACTATTGAAAAATGGCGGGGGCGGAAACGGACGTCGGTATTCCGGGCGGTCGGTTATTTTTATCATGAACCTTCGGCACGTAGCCGCGTTGAGCCCGAGCTTAATGCTGTGATTTAACTCACCCTGGACGTGCCTTGTATCTTGGCGTAGCGGCGCTTCAACCTCGCGGTGTACCTGAAACAAAAGAGACGAAACTTTATTAGTCTGAGAAACATTTGTATCGCGAGATACGGCGGATCGTTTATGGGAGGAATCTGATGGCCCGGAACTGAGCGAGTGTATTGAATTTCGAGGCGAAGTTGCGCGTTAATTAAGACGGGAGACTCGAGGCAAAGGAGTCACGCCCCTTTACAAGCACGCCGAATCCTTCATTAGCGAAATTTGGCCGACGGTGTAACGAGTGAAATTTTCCTTCGCAGACACGCGTAACAGCACGATATTCGTACACCGCTGTAGGTTGTCTCTACGATATACGAGACGGAAAAGACTACTTGTAAAAAATGCTTCGCGACACAGAGCGGCGGGCAAAAAATATCCTGCAATTGCACCGGGTGACGATGACACGCGTTTAAAAGATTGGATGTGCCATTGAGGGTGCTGTAAAACGGAGGAGAGACTTTAACAGCAATTGTCGAGATTACGTTCCCGACTGTCTGTATACCTATACGTATAACAACGTGTATGTACGCGTATAGCTAGACAAGTTCAGTGGAAAAGAGGGAGAGTGAATCGGCGAGAGAAGGAGATACGCGAGCTTGCGGACCTTGATACGTCCGTGACAACCTCCGCCGGGTGTCGTTTCGTTTGATATACTCGAAGCGAAGTTCGGTTATGTACGGGTGAATTTACAAGGTCAGCTAATTCAAGGCAAACCACGTTCGGAGAACTAATTTTAACTCAAGTCTGAGAGGGTTAAGACGCTGTGAACTATAAAGCGAGACGCCGAGAAGCCTTATTTTCGGCAAAAGCTTCCGAAGCGCGATAAACTCGTTCCGTGTGTTCCTCGAAAGTAAGTCAACCCTGACAGTAATCTGGATTAAAAAAATTTTATCGCCTAAAAATGTTCGCGCCAATTATTCATCAGTTGACACAGATTAGCTTCGTTCTTCGATTCATCATCTTCCAGTCAACATTGGCTCAAGGTTTTCAGTCATCATTGAATGATAATCGGTAGGACGACGAGAGAAATGCGACTGCCTGGAATTCTCACCTCTCTCGGTTCATCGCACGGAAAACATCGGATTCTCGATTGGCTAGACGGCTTGAAACACCTCGGGATTTAAGATCTCACCGCCCGGTTGCCGCAAAGTGCAGTAAGTAATCGAGTTTAGCTTCTCCCGCTCGGAAGTCGGTGGAAATTTTCACACCCAAGATCCGTCTGAGATAGTTGCACGAGGTAAAAAGTAGGATGAAAAATCGACTGTAGTTTCTCTTCCTCGATCAATTTCCCACATCACGTTGCGCCGTAGTTTTGTCAGTGTTCAAAATTCGCAATCACGTGATCGCGCAGAGTTCTCCAAGGAGCGTGTCTCCCATTTCCTCTCTTCGGAGTCGATGGAACTCGCGAGCATCCCGGCGTCCAGTTAATTCCTTTCCCTTTCCCCAGCCCCCGCTCTTCCCCTATACAGACGCATTTTCATCTCAACAGAGACACAACGCCGTGTTCCATTTCGCTACCCGAACGACAATGCTCTCTGGCAAAGAAACCACGGTCGATATACTTGTCACGGACGGGTTATGTTACGTCGAGTCGTTCACCGGGAGCTGGGAAGCGGGACGAAGAGGAGCGAGAGGCGCCAGGGTGAGGATCGCGATCCTTACCCCTTGGCATCGTTCCTTAGACCATACTCGATTCGAGTATCGGCTTTGCAGCATCCAAAGCGCGTTCGCTTGGGAGGGAAATCTGGATTGGGATGCAGGAACGAGACGCGTGCGGGAGAAAGTTGAATCCGGGAATCTGAATTGGTCAGATTTCATGGTATAACTGCGACGATGTTGATCTTGAAGACGAATAGACAGCCCCGATCCTCCGGAAATGAGCTCAAGTTTTAACGAAACGTACACACATGCGGTATGATCGATCATCGCGCGAAGAGTCATTTTAATTTGGAAATTAAACGCACCGAATCCAACATACTCGAGTCTCTTTCCCTCGGTAAAACCCCTCCGGGATCTCGTAATGGATGCCGGTGAGGGAAGGGCTGCCCTCGTCTCCCCATCGACAATTTCGTATGCGAAAGTGTCGAGGATTCGGGTACCTCGTGACATATACATTCCCTTTCTTATTCGTAGCCGCGCCCAAAACGTTTTGCTCTGTATGTATATTGTATGAGGTATGGCGACACGATCCAACGTAAAAGAGAAACTTGTCACAGGTACAAGAACGCGGTGAAGACCATCTCCGGTTTTACACTTCCGCAACCCGCCGGAATGATGGAAGGTGATTCGTTCTCCTTCCATCATTCCGAAGGTGCAACCCAACGAATAGCTAATCGATGTGCAATTTTTCTTTCATGAAACACACGACGTCAGGGGTGGCTTTAATCGCCCGGCACAGCTCGGAGGGTGAAACGCGGAGGCAAGTAACTGGGGTGTTTTATAATCTCCGGTAAACTGCCGGCAGCATTACCCCCAAGCGGGACATCCATAGACCGTTGAATATGTATGGAGAGAGGGATGTGGTCTGTACCTGCAACCCGCGTACAACTTACCCTAAAACCCCTAACACGGTGCTCTAATCTTGCTTGGCCAAAAAAGCGGTCGTGGGTCAGCGTTAGGAAGCCATGTTCGCGGCTTTCCGACCGGCGCCGGACCGAGGTCTGAACTTCTGCTGCATTTCAACGGACGGGGGAAAAGAATCCGGCAATCAGTATCCGCAAGCGGATGCGGAACGACGGGACGTGTAACGTCGCGACTGATGAGGGTATAGAACTTGAGACTCGCCGTGCAAGCCGAATGAATTGAAATGGGATACCGTTGCAGCCACGCAATTTTGCGTAGCGGATGCACCGACTGCAGCTGCGTCGATAATTGAGATTCCTGTAACTGGATTGACGTCCACAATACCGCGGCTGGGAAGCGGAGGAAAAAGCGAACTAATGCCGCCTGGAACTAAGACGTATTCTTGCCAATATCGGGTGAATGCCGCGGAGATACGATTCCCGTTTATCAGGCTCAGACCACCGACTGAAGAGAAACCTGGACTGATAGAACCATTCGAATGCAAATGGTTCTACTCTGTCCCAGACTCGTCTGGTCTAGTTAGCGTCACGTCAACGCCCGCATACTTGCGAGTAGCGTGAATTCGTCTTTGAGGTGCGGAGGTTGATCGAGGCTCGAAATCCGTGGAGAAAATGCGAAAATGCGACGGAATGTACGGAGAAGAAAGAATCAACTTCCAGGATCGGAATTGAATATTAATAAAGATCAAACGCCTGGGATCCAACGCTGTCGTCACGAGTTTGCTGGAAGGCGTTTGTAATCAGCAACGTTACTAATTGGATTAATACCTGCCTAAACGGCACTTGAACTCGCTTTCGAACGATCCAGAGAATCGAAATTAAAACGAAGATTTTCCTAAGAATAAAAGAAACACGTAGAGATAGAGAGAAACAGAGGAATGGAGGAAAAGGTGAAGGAGTCGCGAGGGGGTAAAGAAAAATTAAATAAAAAATAAAACCTAATTCGTTGAATTAAATCGCGGTAGGTTGTCCGTGAAACTGTCGACCACCTCCCCCCCCTCCACCCTCGATAGCAAATTCAGGTTGCTGGTATAACTTTTATTCAAAGCATTAACGGCTAACGAATCCGGGAATGACATTACCAAGTCAAAGTATTAAGTTTGTTATCATATCTTTGCTCCGATGTCGAGAAGCAGCGGGCACCTCGCCTCATCCCAAAAGGTTTTCCTAACTCTCTCTAGAATCCTGCGAATATATCCAACGTATATACACATCTATATACATTTATACATACATGGAATATACATACTTTCGGAAGTGGAGCATTTCAGGTTGGGTATTATTTGAACCGAGTTAGGATTTTTTTCTTTCATCCTCGTCCCGGACGCCTGCAGCACACATTCACTGCCATTACCGTGATTCCGTATTATATTCCTCGTTTCTATCCCTCATTCTTCTTACCTTAGTTTATATTCAATTCCGCTCCCCTTATCGCCGTTATTACATCCGTTTCTTTTCACCCCGGACCAACTGCAGACGTCATCGTGCTCGTTGAAATTTCGCATCTTTTGCCGGTCTATAATTGCACAGTGGGGTTTGATTTTAGACCACTCGGTTAGCGCGTGTGAGTAGCAACGAGTTAAAAACTGCTTCACCGGCAGGAGCCTGATTCGACCGTACGAATAGCGATTGCAAAAATCTGTTGAACGACGGGAGATAAATTTTCTGCTGAATGTATAAAATTCATCGCTTCAGAGTAAATTGACAAAGGCGGGGAGGATAATTCTTCAGGCGAATCTTGAGCCGGGGGAATTAAAATTAGAAATTCATTTTCTCCCCTCTCTTTATCCTCTCGATCGAAGAACCGCGGAGTCCTGCAGATTTCATATCGACAAAAGCTTAATTCCGACGATCCGTCAAACGCGATTATCGCACATCAAATTTAAAGCGTTTCTCGCGTAAAAATATGGACCCCAAAATCCCCCCCAGCCCCTTGTTCGAGTTTGCAACGACGCCTAATAGCCGAGGCGCTAAGCGTCGAGTAATCACGGTACGTCTGTACAAATCTAACCGCGCACCATTACTTATACCCGCAGATTCACCGTGCGATTAAATTCCAAAGCACACACGTGCTGGGTGCAGATATCCGGCCAAATTTGCGCCAACTCTATCGCGTTTCCTCTGCAGTTTCTGTCCTCCTTTCTCGTCTACGACGTAACGCGCAACAACGAGTTCAGCTGATTTCGCCTCTCGAACGGAAACCTCGTTGTGCCTCTAATTACATTTCTCGCTAAGCGTTCTTGGGAGCAGGGTTCATCCCTCTATACCTCGAATTTACTTAACGCGCCGAAATTATCTAGAGCGATGTACCTGCTCACAGCTGGTGCGTAAATATATCTAACTACAAATTATTATCCGGACAATATCGGTCTCTGTTTTGCACCCTGCGAATTGCGATTTTGCTTTGCTCAGCGATTTGCGCAGTAATTAATAACGAGTTTGAGGAATTTATTGCAATGTTAGGGTGAAATCCTTGTTCTGCTTCATAGAAGAAAGAAATTCATCGATACCAAGAATCGAAGGTAGACGGAGAAGGAAAGAAGAAGAGCGACTTTCTATGATTTATCCACGTGACTAGGAAGGTTGAAATTCAATTTGCTGCTTGATAAAAAGACCCCTGCAGCCATATATCTGTATGTTCGTATAAAGTGCAGAGGGCAGCGTTAATGGACAGTGGGCGGGTTCAACGGCGTCTTAACTCTTCCTCGAAAATTTCCAACTCTGTGCCAGTGGATTTTCATTCGGAAAAATTGGGTGCTGTACAGGGAAGTCTGCGATGATGATAAAACTGATTGCGTCGATTAGATTTGTAAAATTTTATGACAAACAATCGCGTGAAATTGGTTCTAGGCTTTCTGACTTGTGACAACCTGAGCAAAAAAGGATCGAACAGTAAATATATTGCCGTTCTTCGTGAAACCAAAAAACAAATCATTCGAATCCTCCGCACGTATCGACGTCACAGGTACTAAACAATATATTCAATTTTCAATCGTTGGCTTACACATCGCATACCTGAACCCCGATCCCTCTTGTGTTCTGCGTTGGACTTGGGCCAATTTTACTCCTAATATTACGCGCTGCGCGTAGTTTTTCGAAACATATGGCTTTGCGTCTGTTACACGGGTATATCAATCAATCGTTTTCAGCCTTAATCCGACAAAATTTCCTCTTCAGAATCGATATCGATGTGTAAAGTAACTTATAAACGAATGTTGCCAGTGTAGCTGCGAAAGCTCCTCTGATCGACGAAGCTCATCGTTCTAAAAGCGTTTCGACAATTCCCGCATCCTTAATCCCGAAAGCATTGACCCGTAACGGGTCGAGTGGTATTATATAACAGGTAAATTATGCGCCGGGTT
Organism: Neodiprion lecontei; assembly: GCF_021901455.1. NCBI lineage: Eukaryota > Metazoa > Arthropoda > Insecta > Hymenoptera > Diprionidae > Neodiprion > Neodiprion lecontei. The sequence continues at coordinate 40,022,517 of NC_060262.1, read as the reverse complement.
GGTGCGAGTTAATTGTTAACGTCAACTTGATGCAAGGCTAAGCCAGCATGGCGCAATGGCGGCGGCAGTGGGAAGAGGGTCCGGAGAACTGGAAGTGTGGAGCGAAGCGCGATGCCGCTCCTCGAGCAGTCGACTCATTGTCAGAACCACGAGTTTGTTTCCAACTCCGAGAAATTCCGAGGCATTAATTTATCTTAGTCTCGTTAGCTTCTGTCTCACCCGAAACCATCGATCAGACCCGGGGCCACGTTCGGGGCGGTCGACGCTTCGCGCAGCGCCGTTTTAAACGCGTGAATAAAAAAAGAAGACCGAACCCGTTGCACCGAGTCGCAGGGCGAAGTCGTGATTTGAAAACGAGCCCCGGTTTTGCTGATATTTTAAAAAATGCTCACTTAGGATCCCGTTTTTCCATTTAACGAACCCGATTCGAGGGGACTGCACCCCAATTAACGGTTTGGCTCATTGCGAAGATCCAAATTGACCTACAAATTGGTCGGTATATTCAACGACCCAGTTCCATGGTGCCTTTGCATTAATTATTGCACTCCCCCTCTCTCCCTCTTTCTCTCTCTCTCTCTCTCTCTCTCTTTCTCTCTCTTTCACTCTCTCGGGAAGCACGTCTAGAGTCATGACTGACATATGAAAGTCCTCGAAATACGCGGAGCTCATTTCAATGTGTAGCCGTACGTCGGGTCAGGACGGATAATATACGTCGTGTCGAGAATCGGGGATGTAACGGTCTTTTTCTCCTCTTCTCTACTTCGGCTTTTCCTCTATTCGTATATTTTTTGTTCTTTTCTCCGTCATTTTACTCCTCCTGTCTCTTTATTTTCATTCTGTTTTTTTTTTTCCGCTCCGACCCCACCAGGTTTATTTCAGGGACGATAGAGCCTTGCATCTTATCTCTTCCAGGTTCCTTCGCTTTTAATTAGCCCACTCTCTCTCTCTCTCTCTCTCTCTCGCGCGCGCTGCGAGTTTCACCCTCCGGTACCAGAATTTTACACACGAAGTGTCCATTCGCCTGGTCCAACTTCGCTTTGCTTTCCCTTGTTTTTCGCCTTCCGGCTTCTTCTCCTTTTCAAAAGAATATCCACGTCGCGAGAATTGTCTTTCGAGAATATTCCCCCAAGTACAGGTGGCCGCAGTCTCGTCGTCTGTTGTGCCGCGTTTTAGCTCCTCGAGAGAGGTATTAAAGAGCGGGAGGGTGGAAGTTGGCTTGGGGGCTGGTGGGGCGGCTAGACGTAAAGCACGGGAAATTACGTTGTGTATCATCCAGAAGCTTGCATCTCCAGGATACAGAAATGGGAGAACACCGCAGCGACTGGATGCCGGGGAGCGAAGCTGCACCCCCAACCATCAACCCCCTCGTCTAGAACCAATTTGGGACGTCAAATCGCTCGAGCATTGTTAGGATACGACCGGTTCGTTTGGCCAAGTTGTTTCTTGCCTCGGGAATAAACGCGACGTGAACATTTCGGAAACAGATTCGTTCGGCTGTGGCGTTCATCGAGCGTAACGCTTATACTTGCGGTATGTACGTTGTGCAATTACGTAAACATTCGTCATGTGTATCTGTTGCGTCGTCCGCATCGAACGATCATCGCAGACGAGGAAGATCCTCGAGGTTTTACGGCGGCCGGAGGGACGAAGAGAAAGAAAGCTCTGTTTCTTCTGTGCCGGTATCTACACAGCGATAAGTCTCGAAGTCCGTAAATAAGGACGGAAAGTCCGCTGCATGGGACGTTGTTATTGAAAAGTGACGGACAGCAAAGTCACGTACGTATAACCTACCCGCCAAGGCGGATCTGTAATCCTTGAGAAATAAAAAGAAAATCCAGGTAATATATCGTCGAAACGGGGAGAGATATGTACCGAAAGCGGAAAGTACAAAGCAAACGAAAAAGTAGAAGAATAAGGAGAAAAAGAAGAAGAAGGAGATCGAGTTGTAGAAAAAGAACACTGTGTGTCGAATATCATGTTCGTTCCGTAGAAAATTCTTCGAAAAATTTCTTCGTATAAGTTGCTGTAAGGACATCTGACAAAATAAAGCCAGCAGAGATTTTATACCGGCTATGAGTGAATATTTCAGATCGCTTACGTACGATCGCGAGATTCTGAAGAAGAAAATTTCACCAAAGATAACGAAAAAAATTTCTTCACATAATTATAAAACAAAATAAACGAAGAAAAATTCAACCAGATATTCTTTTTTAATTCCGTCGTCAAGCTGCGTAAAACATGAAGCCGTGCTGTAATTTAAAAATGATAAAATCGAACGCGATTATATTTCATTTTTACAAATTTCATGAAGGCAGTGAAAAAGAAAAAAGAATTCACGTGAGAACATTGAAACGTATACACATGATACATAAGTATTCAGACCAAGTAAACACGCATTATAAATAAAAAATAAAACCCACTTGCATTTGAGATCGGTTATGAAAATACACGGTACAGAATGGTTGAAAACGTGCTTGAGATCCAATTCACACGGTGTATCATACCGCGTAGGTGTAAATCGGTATGTATACACTACACGTACACGTGTGATACGGCTGAGATCACTTTAGCGTAGGAAAAATCTCGGCTCGGCACCTTCAGGCGTAGAAGCATCTATAGAGCCCTTTGAGCCGTCGGTTCTCTGTATAAAAATGTTCATTAGAGTAAAACTCTCTCCCTCCACCCCCCCTCCACCCCCCCCCCGTCCCTCGCCCCTCTCCGAAAAGGGTAGACAGAAGCTCGAGAGTCGTGCATCCCGGCTTCGCGCACGCTTGAAACATATTCTATCCGCATGGTTTAGCGCCACCCCGCATCAGCCCGCGCCCGCCTAGATCAAAGCTCGCACTACTTGCGGGGCAACTGTAGTCGGGGTCTGACTACATTCGTCATCTTTCTCCTTAGCGTTCCACTGCGCTGCCTCCGGGATGCGGACCGGAAGGGTGAGGAGGAGTGAAAACAAAGGGTGAAAAGCGAAAATTCTAGGGAGAAGAAGGGGACTCGAGTGGAAAAAGAATATGAAGAGCGGTGACGCCGGGAGAATGATGAAAATAAATAATGAAACTGCAAAAATGTTATAGGAAATCGATAAGCTCCGAGTCGGCGGGTTTTATTAACGATTTAAAGCTAACTCGATTCCGTTGATATATGTATATATATGTATATATACACGATTCGATAACTTTTCATTTGTATAACTATTCACAGATACTTTCTGATCGCAATAAGTTGTACCTGTAAGATCTTAAGAATACCAACCGTGTCATTGGTTACCTTTCTAAAGAGCTCCAAACACTTTATTACCTATATTTGGTTGTTTAAAAATTATCATTTTTTCACCGTTTCACTTTACTTCGTCTGTAAAACAGTTCTTCCAAAAAATTTAAATAACCAATTAGAGCGTTGACTCGACATAAATATGATGACTATTAACCTAATATGTTACGTAGTGTAATTTTTATATGTCTACGGGGCTTTTCACGCCAACTCAGTAAACGGTTTATCATGACATTTTTTAAGTTCACCAAGGATGTTTGATACGCTAGTACGACCCCTGAAAAGCTTCCGAAAAATTTTTTCAAATGTTTTAAATGACTCGTCTTCACACTATGATTTTTCTGAAACAAAAAAAAAAAAAAAAAAAACATTCGGTTTCCGAAGCGAAAGATTTTCAGGCATGATTCGGAGTGGAACCTCGTTTATTTCTACTTTTTTTATTTTGTTTTTTGTTTTTTTTTTCTTTATCGGTTTATCTATTTTCATATCCGTTTAAAAATCTGTCATAATACATATCGCATCTCCGATTTGATTACCGATTTTTTAAACTGTTTTTCCAGTTCTAAAATACACTCGCAATTTTTTTCAACATCGGTTCACCAACACTTTTTGAGTTACTATTTTTCACAAAAAGTGTACTATATAAGAAACAAAAACAAAAAAAGCTTCGCTCTTAACACAAAAACGTCCTTAAAATCGTGACAAAATTTTCCCGCATATCGTTTGGGCATCCAGGTCACCGTATCGCGAAGAAAACGGAATGCGGGACACCGTTGAGATGATCCCGTGGGAACTGCAGTCTGCACCACGAGGGGCTTGAATATAGCGACAGAGATACGCAGCTTCCGCTTTGCGTCGATATCGCTGGAGGACCGTAAGAGAATGGAGTAAAAATGGAAGCAGGGAGAAGGGGTGTATGGGGGGGGAATAAGGGGAGGAAGAAAAAACGAGAGACAGGAAATATGTACATTGAATAAAAACAGTAATATCGACTACGTCGACGGGGGTCGGCCTGGGACCGGGGTCGGGATTATTAAATCACCGTTCGACAGACCTCAATCTTGAAAGCCGGTTCCCTTTTTCCCGAGGTATGCGACGACGCCCGGAGTTCGTGCCGCTCCCAATAATTTCAGCTTTATTTCTTCGGGGACTCGATCCGGCGGCTTTCGGTGCTTCCGAGGCGAGTTCCGTTCCACCCCCGTCGTCTTCTTCTTCTTCTACTTCTTCTTCTTCTTCTTCTTCTTCTTCTTCTTCTTCTTCTTCTACTTCTTCTTCTTCTTCGCTCGGTAGTCCGTCGCGTTTCTAACTCAATTTTGCACTCCGCGACGGTCGAAATCCGCCGACCAGAGGTCACGGAGAGGCTTCCGAAACTCTCAAGAGTTCAAATTCCCCAACGAAGAGTCTCCGACTACGCCGTCTTCGTTATTACGGAACTCGCAATCAGTTCCGTTACATCGATACGAGTATTCGGACGCGGGGATAACTTTTCGCCCCAAAAATTTCACGCTTTCTCAGCGTGATGTATTTGTTACATTGTATTCAAACAAGACGTTTACGATTCTCGAGGCGTCTGCATGATGAATGAGAAATTACGAAAATGGTTTGAATTTTTTTTCTCTTCTCAAGGATCTATCGTAGCCTTCTGTTGATCTGAATTTCTACCAACGAAACTTCGTAAAGGACTTGGTGATTTTTTCAGACCTCGGACAAATTTTTTATCACAACTCTAAATTTTTTTTTTGAAGCACGAAACATTTAAATCGGACGAACAACACCAGAATTTAACCATTTTATCTGTCCCGATTGTAAAACCTTTTCAAGCATTGCTCACGTTCGTTTCTATGTCATTATAGTTACAATGTTATTTCATTCGTGTTTACCAACATCATCGGCGCAAATAACATGATCGGTAATTCTTTGAAACGATTTTTCTGCTTTTCATTTCCTTATTTTCGATTCAAAGGATTGGGCTTATTCATTCTTGATAGTTCACGAAACCTTCTCAATCCATTCAAATCCAAGAAAAAATCTCCAGTCAAGTTTGATCTAGAAAATTGTAAAAATAGGTGAGACATGATTTCATGTTCAAAAATTGGACGGTTCAAAAAAGTTTCAAAAAATTCACATCCGAATTCTATGCATTTTCACGAACCATTGACATTGAGACCGAATTTCCACACCGGGAGAGAATTCTTTTATACTATGTTTCACGTAGCGAGAGTCGAGGATCGATCGAAGGGTGAGGTACGTGTTCGATTTGAGAATTCCGGTCGCCCCGATAAAGACGGAATGGAAGACTGACCGCCTAATTGCGGTCATCGGACCATTTACTGGACTCCGTGAACTCCTCGGAGTCTCGAGTCGACTCGCAAGACTCAAAGCTCAGCAGCAGCGATTTCGCGAGCACCGTAGGTAGGATATAGCTTTGCAGGACTTTGGAGCAATTGCTCGACCACGTGAGATTTACCCGGCAGTGAAATGAGGACTAAATGAAAAGCTTAGCAGGCAGGAAGAGTTCGTAACCAGGACTGCGGATCTCGGATATACGCTGCATAAAATTTCAGCGTCCTTTTCCGAACTGCGAGGGAAAAACCAGAGCTTTTTCGACCGGTGAAAGATGTAAAATCGGGTATTTGCGCTGTTTATGCGAATTTTTATATCGTCGGGAAGGAAAACGAGTCAAGGAATTCGTCGACGAAGCACGTTTCAGTTTCTGGGCGTGAATGAAAAAATGGAACCACGGTTCTTCCTTCCTATCTCGCAACCGCGAACAAAATTCTGAAAACTCACTTAAAACTTGCGAAAGCTTTGCCAGATCAGCTCTGTCGTTGAGTTTGAATTATTTTCGGCTATGAATCGCCTCCACGATCAGAGGAGCATAAACAGATACCGTACACGTAGTGAAAATAATTTGCTTTTATTTCTTCGAACCTGCAAAGTGTTTTTTCAAAGACGTCCGAAAAGCTCGCTGCCGTTTTAACCAGGTTACAAAAAAAGCTATCTCCTGAATTATTGATCATGCTGAAATTAATTGGTTTCAATTGCTGCAGGTGGGCGAAGCCCGCGGTAAAAACTAATAAAAGATTTCAGGGGATTCGGAGCGGCTCGTTTTTTCGTGCAATTCAACGCCGAGAGTTTCTCCTGCAGGTTTCTTCCTCTCTGCAGGATTACGAAGAGGAGTATTTCACAAACCACAGCTCGAGACCGCAAACAGCAGCCCGAAACGAGAGAGCGCCGTAATTTAAGCTGATTTTTTAAATTTAAACGACGCTCTTGTAAATTATATTCACGGCAATTCTGATCCTCACCGTGCACGTGTCACGAGTCTGCATTTGCGTGACATTTTAATTTGATAATCTTTCGAATCTTTCACAAATCCAGCTTAATTTTTACCGTCGAATAATTATAGGACGTTAGTCGTGTTACCGGAGGTTGAAATTGATTTACAAAACCGATTCAAAAAATGTTTCAGTCTCCGCATCGAGCAGAAATCTTAATTACAAGACCGTGTCACGTGTTAATTACTATACACCGTCAACTTTGTGCATATTTTCTATGGAAATGGAAGCAGTTTTAATTAGTTTTATGCGCTGTTTACTCTAGGCGTGACACTGCAGGTTTACAGTGACGCGGGGCGATTTTCTCATTTCATAGCTACGGACGATGATTATAGGTTGATTCATTTTCTGGCGTGAATAATAATCGAAAAAGAAATTTTCAGAACACGGCGACAAAGCGCAGCTCTTCAAATTTCGAAGCCATGATCTCGCGGCACACCCGCGAATTCCGGTGAAAAGACTTTTATCCCAGTCCCGATAAAACTTTGATGAAAAATCGAGCACTCGGTCAGCGATGCGCCACGAAACTTTTCAAACTTCTACAACTCCCTGTTAAAAAGTGGCCAAGAGTCTCTCAAACTCGATCCAATTTCCCCAATTTTTTATTAGTCCCCATAGAATTTGGCACAGTACCTACGAGATCTGTATTCAGGATTTGAAAGGGGGGAATCAGGCGTTGGAAGAATTGGTTTAGTTCGTCCGAAAGTTTGGATAAACAACAAGTTAGAATTAGCGATTGGATGAATTGGACGGGGATGAAAGTATAGAAAAATCAAAAAATCGAAGGGCTACAATATTGAATTTTTAAAGAAGCGGAAACTTGATTTATAAAACTTTGAAATGTTGAAAATCGAAGTATGGAGGGGTAAAAGAACAGAAAGGTCAGATCATAGAATATCAAACTCTGTAATCGTATTCAGATTCTCGATTTTGCCATTATACGTTTTGACCATTTTATATACCATCTTTTTGAATTTCGAACTTCAATATTTTTAATTTTCTATACTTGAACTTTCGACACTTTTAAATTTCACGAAGAAGATTTTCGCGTCTATGAAAATTCGACATTCAGGTTGTTCTGTCAATAGAAAATTCCATTTATTTTTTCGTTTCAAGTAAAAAGTACGAAAACTGGGGTTTAAATTAAAAATCCACCTATTTCTCGTAACAATCGTATCGTACCTACCGAAAACCCGGTGACGAGAGAAAAGTAAAGTTATAGGTACGTGAACAGGGACTGAAAGTGCATAATTTACCATGAAAATATGCTCGGTCGCATTAAATACAGGTTCAGTATAATCCTTCACCTCCCTTTTATTTTCCCTCGTTTCGATTCGAGGGCAATACTCGAGTGACTCTGCGCTATAATACGTGGCTAGGTTCGTTCCTTCCAGCAGGACTAAGGCAGGATGTGAAAGGGGCGGGATGCCTTAAGCCGTGCGATGACATAACAACGTCGAAGGGATGAAGGATAATTCCTGCACCTACCTCTTGTTAGCTGATATAGCGCAGCTTTCTGTTAGGCGAGGGGTATAAGGAAAAGGTTCAAGAGTCGAAGAGGATGAGATCCCTGTCCCATCCTCTCGGGTTTGTACACTTCGAGAGGGAGGAATCCACGAGACGTTTTCCCGCGCCCATTGCCAGTCGTAGCCGAAGAGAAGCGAGCCGAGTCGAAGGGCGTAAAAAGGGCAAGATTATACGCGCGCAGTTCGCGGCAGGGCCGAGTTTTCGGTAGAGCCCCACCCCCACCCAATTCCGCCCCCTCGCCCGTCGTTCTCGTTTTCTTTTTCCCTCTTGCTCGGTCGATAAAGGCGCCCCTACGCGCTCACAGTGACGTCACTGCCCGCCCCAACCCCCGGTAAAGCTCAAATGACGTCACGCCAAGCAGAGCCGAGTCGAACCGAGCCGAGCTGAGCGGCCGCCGCGTTCCCTGCGGCGCGTAAAGCTCGTAAGCTCTCTTCCTCCCTCCCTCGCTCCTCCTCCTCTCTCTCTCTCGCTGGCTGAGAGCGACTCGGATGACCTAGCCTAGATCACAGCCTAGCGTGGTGGTACCGTAAATGCGAGAGAGGGTAAACAATCGAGCGCCCCCGACGCCTGCCTCACCCTCACCCTCACCCCTTCAGACTCCTCCCCGCAGTCCCACCGTTTTTGGGGCAACGCGACGACGAAACGTTGACGATGCTAATCGCCCACCGTCGAAATAACCTCCGACGCTAGCCGGGAACTCAACGAGTAACGGCTTGAAATGCGCTTCTTTTTGCTAAATTCGTTACAATTATTATACCGTATTCGAGAAAAAAAAAAAAAAAATAAAAAAAAAAAAATCGTCTTTCACTTGCCATGCGAGAAGTTTTTTGAGTGGTTACTCTCAGAGACGAATCACTCAAATTCACTTCCGTTTATGTGAAGCCACTTGAATTCATCTAAACTTGGTTTACGATACGTTATTTGAAGTCTTTACAGTTCACTTTAGATCGGTTCAAGTGTTATATTCGAATCACTTTCGCCTGTATGAAATTCATGAAATTTTAAAGTCGGTCGTACGTACAAGTTTGGTATGAGAAATGAATTTTATAAGACCGGGAATCCTTTTTTTCTCTCGTTAAAGTGAATTATAGAGATAAACTAAAGGTTCATTCAATTAAGAAGCAAAGCGTCTAGCAGAATACATTTTTGGCGCAAACCTAACGTTTTCTGTTATACTGATTAAAACTTCAGCTCAACGAGTATAAAGTGATTTTCAAAAAGGCACTCTGACTTTGGATTACTTGATTTCCATGAATTCTTTATGTGCGATAATTAAATACATTTTCAACACTTATAGGTATAACAGTTACTTCAAATTTCGATTTTTTGTAAATCCATAATTGCTTACAATTGTTATAAGCATATGAAAAAAAACACATATTTTCATGAGTGTAATTCGTTAGCGGAGAGATTTGATATAATAAACGTATACTGAAAGCGTTTGGAATTCGTTGTTTGACAAACAGAGATCTCGGAATGAACGTCAGATTTACACAATTCAATGCATGGGGTAGTTTTCATCTTTATTAGGGGTGCATATAGATAGTATGGAGGGTTGCACCTATTCTCGGCCTAAAATCGTACTGTCTCAAAATAAATATTCATTAAAATCTCATTCAAGAATACTGTCTAAAACAATGTTGATAATTCAACACGTTTTCATCCCATTTTCAGGGTTGTTTTTAGTTTTATAAAGCTTTTGACATCAGATTCGTATTCAGCGTCAAAAAAAAAAAAAAACAAATAAAAAATAAAAAACACAAGAAACGTGTAATTGCACTTTCGTGCCAAAGAAAAAACTGCAAGGGTGAAAATCCAGCTTTCTTCCGTAGATCTTGGCGAAAATAAATTAAAAGCGAATCAAGAATGGATAAAAATTAGGGAAAATTATGAATGAGGGCAGTAAAAGAGGCTTTTGCTGAATAACTGAAGCCGGGATCGCGGCCACAATCCAATCTCGATAAGCTGACGCCGCTAGTCTGCAGCCACTCGATTTAAAAACCAGCTGCAGCTAGCTCTTTTAATATTAAGTAGGTATAAGCGGGAGTCTTGACCACTTGACCCAGTATTTCGTATCGATTACAAAATATCGTAATCACTGAAATTTATTCTTGTTACAATATACAACGATCAAGACAAGAACCGTCAAGTTCGGCTTACGAACATTTTCGCAAACAGATTGAAAATATTGCAGAGTTAATCGGGGGTTAAAACCAGACGAAACCAGTTTTCATCTGCATTTCTACGAGACGTATTTGCTTCTAAGAAACTGCTTAAGGTCGGTATTTATCGGTTGTGAGGAAAAAAAAAAAAAGAAGCAACAAAATAAATATGAAAATATCTCACGTACCGTAAGTGCAGATTTTGCGAGTCACAAGAGGCACAAAGTAACTTGTGCCGACCGGTACATGGCGATGTTTGAGAGCGGCGAATGTTTTAGTCATTTTGGCGCGGTGGTTTTCCGGATAATTAACTGGACCGGTCATCTGCGGCGGACAGGTTGAGTCTTTTTCTCGAGAAACGTTAATAGCGACGCCGGGAGGGATATAATATTATGTCGATAAATAACCGGGAGTAGGAAATATCCGGCCCAGTTCCACTCGTGTTATCCAGTTGACAAATTGTTTGTATTATTTCATCCAGAGCTTAATGCCTGTACAGTGTACAGCTATATAAAGCTCAGGGTGCAAGCACACGCCACTACCGCATCTGTATTCGTAATAAGAGCAGCTCGATACATAAATCAAAGGGGCAGCAAAGAAAACAGGAAATAAAATCCTCAGCCGGTGGCTCTGAGGCTGAGAGCTTTTTCTCCGTCTCATAAACCGTTCTCTCTCACTCTCTCACTCTCTCTTTCTCTCTCTCTCTCTCTCCCGCCTCCATTAGGTATTCCGTAATTCAGGTTCCGGTTCCCAAGCTCGTCTTGAACTCACCGATAAAAAAGCTCGGGTTTCAAGTAAGGACGTCACGCGTCGTGACGTCGCTACGGAATTCACCGACGTCGGAATCTAGCCTAGAAACTGCACTCGCCGTGCGGGTCAAGCACAAGGCGTTGGTGCAACGCTGACCCAATTCTACCGCGTTAATATTAGCCTGAAAGTTTTAACTGCAGTGCAAACAACCTTCACCTGCAGCCGCAGCACCGCGCGAATGCTGCAGTCTGTTTCCACGTCATAACCGCCAGACTGCAGCGGGCTATTTTTGCGCTACCTGCCGGGTTCGCAGTCTGAGTATTGACCAAAACCGGACGTTAATCTTTGATTTCCGTTATTACCGCGCAACCTCGCTCGTCGGCGTTTATAAAATATGGAACGATAGATTCGATCTTGACGATTTTTTAAATTGGTATTTTAAATTTTCAAAAAGACGTTTCAGGCTTTCGCCAAGATTGTTTCACCCCCGGAAACCGGGGGAGAGGTTTACGGATAGTTTGTCTTCCCGATTTCTGATTGGCGATTCCTTGACACGAACAAGATATCACAAGGTATACAAATACCCGAGAGTAATTTATTTCAATCGAAGCAAGAAGTGCGAGCTACTCGAAACGTGCCTTTGTTTCTATCCTGGATAATTCGATACACCGTGGATTGACTGTTCCTGATAATGCCAGTTACGAAGACTTGCGAAATCGTAAATAGCATTTTTTTTTTTTTTTTTTCTTTATTGACGATCATTTCATCTTTTTCAACCAAACGTTCTCCGCTGTAGCAAAATATCAAGTCGAAATATTTTAGATTTGAACTCCCTGCCGCCGCGCTTTCGAAGTTAGCAACTTGAGCCAACAAAGACTGACGAATAAATGAACAGTGAGAAATCCTTCCGCGAGTAAACAGAAGAGGATTTTTTTTCTTGGAAATCCGAAAAAGAGGCTTAGTTAAAAGGGATGAAAAATCAAGAATACGGAATAACCCTAAAAGCGAATGAAATTGACTTAAGCTGTCCTCGGGACGAGGTCTTCAATTGCTACTTCCGAGCGGGATTCTATCGATCCTGTTTCTGTCTGGCCGGTTTTCAAGAGTCGAGACTCCCTCAGGATCATCGAGAATATCTCCCTTGCATTCATTCACCCGCCTCAACTTCCCCGTCAAATTTTCCCGGACGTCGTTAAAATTGCTGTGAAATCACGATGATTATAGTTTTTCCCCGGCGATGGCTACGTGGGTGAAAAATTTTCACGGATAAGTATAGCGAATCAGAGAAGAAGAAGAAGAAGAAGAAGATGACGATGACGAGGAGGAGGAAAATCGGGGCGGAAACGACGATTTGTCCGTTCGATTTCAATCCCGGCAGAAGCGAATTGAAGCGAAACTTGACCCCGGGGAAGAGAAGCCTTTTTCCTCGGCATCCTCGAGATCTCCCCTGAGTTTCCCCGGGTCGTGGAATTCCCGTGGATGATTCCCGTGCGACCCGGCAGATACGGGGTTGGTTATTGGTTAATCTTGGCCATTGTTGTAGCGCGCCGTAACCGCCCCAGCTATTTGCCTCCCTCAGTGCCCGACACGAGCCAAGTACGATTCTCATTAGAGGACCGATTACGCCGTGTGCTTTTGCACGGCGACAAAGGGGCCGACCGAGTTTCCCTAATCTCCGTCTTGAGCGTAGTTGGAAACAGTAGCGTGGCTTGTTCCACTTTTAGAAATTACCTACCCTTCCGCAGTGGCGGTTCCGCGTTGCTCCCGCGTGTGAAAAATTTAACCGCAACCCTGCGATCTCGATTAATTACCGCCGCGATCGTCGCTCTTCTCTTCCCCTGCGTCGCGTCGGGAGAACGATCCGGCACTTTTTCCACCCCTTCGAAACCTTTCAACGGGGTGGCGACCTTGCGCCGACCTTGCGGTTGGGGGCTGAACGGGAAATCGAGAAGACGCGTTCGGAGCCAGACGGGGATTGTCGGAGCTGGGAAATAGGGCCGGGATATCGGGGTGACGTTTGACGGGCCCTGCAACTTCGACGTTCGACCTTTTCGACGGGTTCGCCACCCCGTCTGACTGACACCCAGCCATTGCTTTCGAAACTCTGTGTACAGACGAGACCAGCAACGCGTTTCATGCATACATCCACTCCGCTCGCATGCCAAACTCCTTCTCTCCACCAGGACGTTTCGCGACCGAGACGACGTGATTTATTTACCCGACCGCGAAGGTTCGCGATCCTCTTTTTTCCCTACAAGTTGTGTCATCGAATATTTTTTTTTTTCTTTTTTTTTTCCACTTTGTTTCCTTCAACTTTGTCAATACCACTCCGAATAAACACGTGGTCATAGCTTTTCTCTAGTTTATTCTCTGTACGATGTATCGAATCGCGCGAATGACTCTAGAAACTCTGGAAATAATAGATAAACTGAACGTGGTACAAAACGTTTGAAATCCCGTTTCTCAAAGTTTTTATCAAATCTGTTACTAAAATTATCGTGGCCAAAAATTTCGAAACGCCGTTCGCATTACAGATGTAACGATTTTGAGCGAAAATTGTGACGATAAAGACTGTCTTTAACGTTGATAATAACGTTAAAGATAATTGTCGTGAAGAATGTAATTGCGTAAACGTAAATATGGTAAAAGCCACGATATTTACGAAAGACAAATTCTAAACAACGTTGAACGCGTTGTATTATACTCTAATTGTAGTGAAGTGTAGTAAATATATATTGTCTTTCGCTGTAATCGTAAGACATAAATAGCGTTGAAGAAGAAAAAAAAAAAAAAAACACGTATTCATATCCAAGCGTTGGGAATTAATTAAAAATGGGAATCAGCGTGAAATGGAACTACGATCGTTTTATAAATTTATATTAGTTCGCGTTGAGGGTGAATAAAGAAAGAGGCGAGGGGTACAAAAGAGGATATTGAAATCTGGCAAAGAATTTTCGGAAGGAAATGAATTGGTAACGACAGGCGTGACGCAATTCGGAGGAAAGTCCTGGGGAATAATAAATTACAGAGGGTAGTCGGTGTCCTTCGGCGCCTGCCTTGCCTTCCTTCGGCTTTGTATATTTATCACCCCCGTTGGAAAATATCATTCTTCGCGTCTTCGCTCCCGCCAGTAAAGGATAGATTGTTCGAGCTCTCACCTATTCGTCAAACCAGCCGGAAAGTTTGTCAGGGTTTTTGTTGTTGTCCCCGCAGGTTTATGCGGCAGCTTTTGAAAATAAACACGCTGTTCGTGACAAGCTTTAAGAGCCCGTACGTATCGAGTCTCCGCGACCTCTTTGAAGTTCGCGACAAGCTATTTTGAACAATTGAAAATTTCCTTGCCGATACGTTCGCCTGTATCAAAGAAACTTTTCATATGCGCGAAGGAAAAATATCGAGGAACAAAAAGCGTTTAGAATATAAAGAAGGAAGCGAAAGAGCGAGAGAGCGAGAGAGAGAGAGATAGAGAAGGAGGAATACAGCGAATAACTTTTCAACCCTACTTACGGTTGTATTTTATACGATCCTCGGAGGCGTAAGTTTTTCCTCTTCTCTACTCTGCGAATTTCGCTATTTTTACGCCGCTTATAAATGAAATAACTTTATCGAACCGGTCTAGTCAGCTGTATACGAGCTTACGGGACATTAATCGCTTGATTATTTACAGTGTATTTCATAGTTTTACGGACGATTTAACGCCGGACGCCGGAGTCGGATCCTTTTAGTCGTCGCTCTGCGATGCTGAGAGAAGGAGAAGGGGAGATGAAAAAAAAAAAGAAAAGAGAAAGAAATGAAAAGCTGCACAGCGATGGAAACGACCGCCAGATCGGGTTATGGCGAATCCAACGTAAAACCGCTCGTCAAATCTATCTTTGTACCATCCCAATATCTTTCGACATTTTTCTTTAAAGCCCAAACATCGGTCGGAGAATGCTAATTGAATTTTTTTATAGCATTTACGATCGCATGCCGCACGAACTCGTGAATTTGATAAAAGTTTAATCCTCTTTCTTTACTGCGTTCCAAACATTCGTTTTTCATGCTTACATTATAATCCGATTTTTGGATTGGTTAAAAGATCGAGCAACTTACCAAATACGAAATTCCGTTCAGATCCGTCCTTCGAATCTGAAATGAAAAATAGAGAGAAGAAATTAGTGAAGAACTTCGGGCAGCGTGAAAAACTGGCTATTCCCAAAAATGAAAGACTTCATTTCGGTGATTTCCTGATGAAATAAAAAAAAAGAAAAAAAAAATAATAATAATTAATATTCATTCCGCGATTGAAGATAAGTCGTTCAGACGTAGTGTAATCTGCCATTAGCCGTTAGACTCTGACAATCTCGAGGAACTTGGTTCGGACTAGCGGTGAAAGGCCAGGCGATATATAATCCCCATCACCCGGTCTTGCGGGCCGGCTATCTTATCGTTGAATCTTTCGTGTACAACGTTGACTATAATAAGGAAGCTGTCGGAAGTTTGAAAAACTTTTCGTTGTTTCTCTTTTATTCTCCTTCCCTGCCATCCGTCGTCTCGTCTTGACTAAAGAGGGGTGAGAAATCGATAGCTGAAAAGCATCGAGCAAATTAAGGGTGGGAAATTTGTGACAATTGGTGTATAGATTATATCGAAGGAATTGATTGATGCGGAATAATAAATTTCCCACAAAGGTCGACTGTCCGAGAATAAATCGTTCGTTTCTTTGGAAAAGTGGAAGAAAGAAAGAAAGGACCGGTACAAGTATAAGAAAACAATAAACTAGAAGAAACCGTCAACATGTCAGCGACGTGACATGTACCACGCGCGGGAAACAGTTTATACTGTTTTCCTTTCCAAATGTTTGCCCACTACTTTCACCCTGCTAGACGTATAAAAACAGAGAGAAGAAAGACCTCGCAGAAATCAACCCTTGTGCGAAGAGGCAGCGTCGTCGGGCTGTCACAACGATACCGCGAATGTTCAAACTGTCCAAAGGTGCGTTTAATTTTAGCCTCGTTTCCCGATCTGCCGCGGAGGCGGAATATGGCTTACATACTTCACCGTCCTTTCGCTATTTCTTTGTTATTTTTCCACTTCTTCGTCTTCTTTATGTCATTGAGACACGAAGCCCTTCCCCGACAGCCACCGGGTTTTTCTCCTATTTATTGTTTCCATCCCCCTTTGCGTGCAACTCGACGCACCTATCTCACACGTGACAAATTATGGCTTTAATCTTCCTTTTGTTTCTCCCTCGTGACCTCATGCTCTCTTTTTCTCTTATTGCCGGACGCTAGCTGACGCTGTCTGAATCTCTAGATTATAATCTGGTGTCACTTTCACGGTACCAGACGTGGGCCCAACGGTATCCGATGTCAATACAACACTGTCTGATCTGAAGTTCGTCACACGTTGTCGGATGTCGATATAACGTTAATTAATGTGATTCTAACTCTATTTGATGTCAATACATCACCACTCGATGTTAAATCATACCCTATCTGATGTCAATATAACGTTATTTCATGTGAATCTAACGTTACATGATGTCAACACCGTATGATGTCAATATAATATTGCTTGACGCGAATCGAACTCTACCTGATGTTAGGGCCACAATGTCCGATGTCAACTTAACTCTATCTTTTGTCAACCTAACGGTATCTGATGTTAATATAACACTGTCTGATCGGATGTTCGTCACACGTTATCAGATGTCGATATAAGATTAATTAATGTGATTCTGGCTTTATTTGATGTCTATCCATGAACACTCGATGTTAAATCACACCATATCTGATGTCAATATAACATTATTTCATGCGAATCTAACGTTACATGATTCAAATCCAACACTACCTGATGCTAATGCCATACTGTCCGATGTCAACCTAACTCTATTCGTTGTCAACCTAACGGTAATCGAGCTCCGTCCAATACTATCCGACGTTGTAGAACATCAGAATTTTTCACAAAACACGGCCGTTCGGTATGGAAATTTTGACTCCCGGCAACGCGGATCAATGATAAAGAATGAGGCGAAAGGCTGCACGCAGTGACGGGGCACCTCTTCTGGTGATTAACCCGGTGAAATATTCAGCGAAACGAGTGCCAACCGGTAAATCGAGCGATCCGGAACATGTTCGAATATCGGGAGCTGGCGCAGAGCGTTAGTTCTGAAACTGATCGATTAGCTGTCGTGGACATCGACTCGACGTTGACCCGGCGCAAATGTTATCAGCCGTTGGTATAGCGGTCAGTTGTGTAATTTAACGCCGGCAATTTACGGTCCTATTCACACCGCGCTGCTGGGTCCGGGTCACTTTGCTCTTCCCGCCGACCCTCGACTAGCTTTTCCTGTAAATCGGAAGATCCAGATCAGCCATTCGGACCGGCGGAACGATTTCCCCGCTTTTCGTCGACCCGTTAAATTTCTACCGGAGCGGCAAATATGCAAAAGCATTTTCGCGACCGCCCAACTCGTATAATCCCTTTGCGGTGCTTGCGACGCCGGAGCTTGCGGAGAATTTAGGCGATCGAGAGCCGCGATCTCCATTAAAAGACGAGTGTTTGATCAACGCAGTTTCCAGCTCCTCCGGCACTTCCTTCTGGCAAGTTAAACACTGCCGATTATCGGCTTCCCGGTTCTAGGTACCCACCGACCTTAGCGAGCTTTACTTCCGGCTTCAATGCGGGTCGGAATTTTCACTCCTTCGGGTTATTTTATCGTAATCATTTCATCGGGATGTTTGCGAAACTTCAACACCGGCTTGGAAAACATCAGAAGTCGGTCGACGGGACCTTTCCCAGACTAGAAGCCGGATTGTTCTCGAGGCTTCGTTCGGCACCCTTTCAGACGTTGGAGGATTTGATCCATGCTTCGCGCCTCGCCAGTTTTCGCGTGATTCGATTACCGAGGAAGGGTTGCTCGCGCTCCACCTTGAAACACCTACAACCACCCGCCTCTACCAAGCCTTCTAGGATTTTGGCAATTCCGTGGAAATTAATTTTCGCCTATTGGCGAAGCGAGCCTTAATATTATTCTCCTGTACCAGCCTCTGTACGCTTCTTTGTCACCTCGAATTACGTAAAAAATTTGAGAAAAGAAAGTAACGTCACTCCGATTTCTTTAATTCTGAAAATTTCACACCAACAAATTAAGTTTATAAAATTTCCAACATTTCTACCAAGTCGGAAACAATGAATAAAATACATCGCTACAAATATTTGCGGTCAATTGATTGCTGCCAGTAACATACAACATATATTACAAGTAGAAAAAACAAAAAAAAAAAAAAACTGTTGCTTATAAATTATAATATTTTTCAAGTTTCAAACTCTTGTCCAGTCAACTTTGTGAACACGTTATTTGACACGCATAGCAAAGTACCTCGGTATTCGAATTCTAAAGTAGCGATCTCCGCGAGTGTGCAGGAGAGCCTGGAGATCAAGTTATCCCGGAGCTCCGGAGGGACGCATGAAGAAAAAAGAGAGAAGAAAAAAAAAAAAAGAAAAAGAAAAAGAAAATGGTGGATAAAGAG
The DNA here is from genome assembly GCF_021901455.1 of Neodiprion lecontei. Classification (NCBI taxonomy): domain Eukaryota; kingdom Metazoa; phylum Arthropoda; class Insecta; order Hymenoptera; family Diprionidae; genus Neodiprion; species Neodiprion lecontei. The sequence continues at coordinate 40,003,950 of NC_060262.1, read as the reverse complement.
GAGTCGACACGAGTCTTACAGCGTGTACCGAATATCCGAGTTCGAGCGGTTTTAGAGGGAATTTTATTTAAGGAAGCTCCATATTCCAGGAGACGCAACTCAATTATGCCATCATGCTTTTCCCTCCCTGCTACTTATGGTGAGAACGCCGAGCGAGGGTGTTTTTTATCATACGAACGTTCCGTTCGCGTATGGACAGGGTATCTTTGATATATCTGTTTTCAGTCTTTCGCGCAGCCTGCAAGCTCTCTGAAAATTGTGAAATTCCTCAAGTCCATGTATTAAATAACCGATGTGCTCAAAGGACTCATTCCAGGTCTGTTATTAACCGGGGAATTTTTCACCTCAGTTTCTTCGAATCCATTTTCATCTCAAAGTTCGCAATTCTACGGCCGCTGTTCCGGCTTCACGCTTTGAGCCCCGCCGATCCCAGAATTCTCTTCTCCCGCTTTACACTCCATTGTTCGGAAAATACTAAACAGATTTTAATATCGGCACGCGGCGCGGAGAAAGCCGAAGAAGAATACAGCGAGGATCTTTCGACCCCTCTTCTGCTCTTCGTTTTTATTTCTTTTGACGTTGTCTGTCGTTTTGATTCTCATTTTTAAAGAATCAACGTTATTGCCCTTTTATTATACAAGTTTGCGCGATTCGTTACGAAGCCGAGCGATTGCCTCAATTTTAATTTCTTGTATCCCACGCCGCGAGATACCGAGAGTTGAAATTAATCACACGGCTTGCGGTGTTCTTCCTTTTTCTTTTCCCTTTTACAACAATTTTCATCCAAACGCGTAGCACCCGGGGAGAGAGAATTCCATTACGAGATTATCCCACATGCCTATACATGTATATATGTATAACAAGAGCGAAAGTCGCGCAGAGGTAAAACCGGCCGCGTCGTATAATGAACGGTAAATTTAAGGATTCAATTTCGCAGAAAAAATACTATGCTTCGGAATTATTGTACAACAGAGAGGGACGTTGAGCCGTGGGTATAAAAGGGGGGAAAAGTTACGCAATGTTAAAAGGAGAGAAAAAAAATCTTCCTAATCGGATTTTCACTCGTCGACGAAATGCGGATGCGGCAACCGCATTACACGGGGATACAGTGAGGATGATAACGAATTTATATACGCCTTTTCATGTAAATATTCTTATCGTTACTACGATTATTATTACTTTTTATTCGACCGTTTCCCTCCCATCTTAAGGAAGGAAGCGAAATACCGTCCAGCATTAGCGTTCCTCGCGATTCACCAACTTTTTCAACCGGAGTCAAGATTAATTATAACGGGGGATCGATATATCACCTCCTCCCATCACGTGACGATAAATTTCTTGATTTTTTTCTTTTTTTTTTTTTCTTTCTCTTTTCACGAGATTCTCTCTCGCGAGTATACTCGAGAAAGAGAGAAATTATATATAGGATCGCTGCCTGCGGATGAAGAGTACTTCAGCATGCGGATGCTGCTGTATACATATAATAATATCGCTACGTGATGCGGCCGGATAAACAGGAAAATAATTATCAGATTGTCCTATAAAATCCAATCAAAACTCCGGACGAAGAACCGGGAGAGGCGAGATGAAGAAAAAAAAAAGAAAAAAAAAAAACACCCGCTCAAAGATACAAAGGGGACCAAAAAGAGGGGGAGAGAAGAGATATTAATAAATTGGATCCACGTCTTCGCGTTGGGTCGAAGCATAAAAGTCCACTCCAGAAAGAGAGAGAGAGAGAGGGAAAATAATTAATTACGATAGTTCGCCGATTTATATTACGGACATACATACATATATATTATGTAATATATAAAATAAATGAGTCGAAAGCTCATTTTTGTCTCGGGTTTTTGCTGTCGGCAAGAAATGACGAATATAGTAATAGGAATAATATTAATAATAATAATAATAACAACATATTGATATTAATTATACCGATGAAAGTATTTAGATCGATTAGATTTTCACCGCAAGTAGAACTTGCAGCTTTTCAATAGTAATTTGCTGTTCTCGATCGTATCAACGCAATTCTTTCTATCGTATACTTTTATTTTTTGTTTAATTCTTTTGTGAAAAAAAAAAAATAAATAAATAAATAAATGAAACCTGTCACACGCTCAGCGATGGTAAGAGAAAGGAAATTTTGTACAAACACGAAATATTATTGTGAGCCGATATAAGAGCGCGCAAGCTGGAAGGTAAAAATCCGAGCTAAAGGCATTACGAAGAACAAATGTAACTGTGTAACTGCGCAGATATACTGAGTATCACAGTCGAGCTTATTTCGTTTTTTGTTTTTTTTTTTCCATATTTCTTTTTGCTCCCATTTCATTTTCGTTATTCCAAGTTTGTTTTTTCTTCATTTCTTTCTTCTCTTGCTTTCTTTGTTTACTTATATTTCTCTCTTTTTTTTCCCCCCCTCTCTCTCTCTCTTTCTCTATTTTTACGAGTGGCTCTCGTAATAATCCTATAATCTGGATCCTCCGTTGGGAAATGGTAACCTCTCTCGCAGTTTCATCCGCTCTCTCTCTCTCGTCCTCTCTTTCCGTTTCTCTGTTTCTCTCTCATCTGCAGTAGAGAATCTACCAACTGGCGCTAAGCTTTCTGGTATAATAATATACGTTTATTCTTATACAGCGATACGTACAGCTATGCAGCCTCTGCCTTGATATAAACACATAACGGAGCGATAGCCCCGCGTATAGTGGAAATGCTTTTTACCTTCCCCTTCCGCCGGGTTCTCGATCTCGTCGATAAATGAAAAAACACTCGAACGTCCAACTATATCCTGACTTAATAAAATTTTCCGATACAACATGCCTATATGTATAGGTATACGGCGATATGCTTCAACCTTGCAATATTATATTCATATCTAGTTGAAAATCTTACCAGAACTATATAATATAAATTCCACGGATAGGTGAACGATATTCTTACCACGATTGTTTATTTTTTATTTTTTATTTTTTTGCTATATTGCGCGAGCACAAGCGATGGGTAAAAAAAAAATATGTATACATGTTTGACAAGAATCTTCCGATCAAATTTTAAACTTACTTCCTTACGTTGATTCGGCTCTCGGAATCATCTTCAAGTCTTTTTTCACCCGAAGGATGTACGTTTGGAATTTTCAAAAAGCAGGCAAGTTTTTTTTTAACCCGTCGAAACAAAAGAGACGAGAATTATTGTAGCTCTTTTTCGTCGAAAAAGAGGAGCATCATAGTACGAGAATAAATGTCCATGATTAGGAAGCTTAGACGATAGCGATTAATCGTCTAGCAAGGAAGATAATCGCTTAATGTATAATCCTGAGGTATTTATAACGCGATAAAGTGGGCGGTTCGGCTGTACAGGAGATATGGAATCGGCAGGGGCGGATAAATTCGACAACACTCAAGGCGCCCCTCGATCGCTAATTGTTGTATAAATTGAGAAACGTCCCCCTCCCCTCGCTCCGCGTTTCCCGCGCGATGCACCCCCAAACAAAACCCGGCCTGATGGCGGCGGCGGTCCGCCTGAATGGCTGACTGATGCGTCGAATGAATAACCGGCGTAATCGCGCCCCTAAACGCCCGACATTTGTTATCTTTAAACCGAGGAAGCGGGCGCGAGAGAGCAAATATAGAGTGCCGGCTTAGAGCCCGGAGAGCAGACGGAGAGGGACTCGGGATAAAGAGCGAGAGAGGAAGAGAGCGAGATAAAGGGAGAGGGATGAAGGGCGGCAGAGCCGCGATACCGCGGACCGAATGGCGGGGCGAAGGACGGGATTAGCGGAATGATTAGCGACGGCGAATGGGAGGCGTTGCGTTTTTAAAGGATGAGCGGTAGAGAGAAAGATTACAGACTGTAATCACCCGGTAGAATTCACTCCTGGAACTGTTTTCCGGTGGTCGAAACTGCGGCTAGTTTAGGTGTAAAGAGACCCGACCCTCATTCCATCCCCTGCCAATAGTGAGGAGCTTTCGAAAAAATGCGTTCCAGATTCCAGGGTTCGGTTCAAAGCTGTTTCAAAGCTTCTAAAACACGTATCGGAAGCATCGGTGCACCTTTCCGAAAATCCCCACTGCGCGCACACTGGATTGCTGAGACCCTGAGAGCAGTGAAATCGATAGGTTGAAGCAACTAGCGATGCGGTCAAGACATGATAGAAAAGCTCCCTAAGGGACGGAAAGAAAATAACCTATGGCGATAAGATGAGCGGAATTGAAGAGGGTCCTCTTTCCTTGGTCCGGGGTTCGTTATGGTTTCTACGAAGCCGAACTTAACGGTGTCGCGTTTAGTGGTGCGAGAGAAGAGTGTAAGGTGTTTTTGAAGGACCGATTGGTTCGCGAGATCGATCGTAATTTCGGCGAATAAGAGGAGACGTGAAGTTTTTTTTTTTTTTATTTTTTTTATTTTTCAATTCCTCGTTGGAAAGGCGAGCCTTTCTTTCGAAAACAAGCACTTCTCAAACTAAAGAGCAATTCTATTTGCCAAACGCTTCCCGCTCCCCAGATCCCGCACTTCACTCGACAAATACCCGGCTCACATACTTGCTCCTTTCTGACTCACACAAATTACACATTCTTCATCTAGAACAACGCCGTGACCATAAACGTATTGACGATTCACTCGAGACTGCTTTCGGAATCGAAATAATGTTTAAACATCCTTTCTTCAGCCCTGCAATCACTCCTGTAGACACAGAGACCGATATCCTTTACGTTCTTAAATGGTCTATACCGGTTTGACTTGTGAGGTAACAAATTCCTACACTAATATCTGGTTGTGGTTCTGTAACCGATAGCTCAAACACTTGGAAAAATAAAAGTGATGAGTAATAATGACTTGGTATGGCGTATAGGCCGTGGAAGAACATAAGCTGCAACCATTGGAAACAATCGTTCACAGCTACGACAGGTGATGGCTATCCGTGAATGATTGAGGAATGAAATGTAGCGTGAAGTTAAAAGCTTAAACAGAGGCAATTGCAAGATTTCAGGATACAAATTTGCCGATTTTCAATATTGGCAAATGAAAATGAAAGTTCTTTTCATTTGGACAACAGCAATTGAATACGTCAGGGAACGTTGTCGATCGGTAAACCTTGCGTACAGTGAATAACGACTGGAAGCACGAAAGCAGACCATTCATTAGCCAACGGGCAACTATGAGGCAATAATCGACGATTAGAAAATGAAAAATTACCGTACCACACAACTCCAATCAATAATATGAACCATTAATTTGTTACCGTCAATTACCGAAAGTCCACCAGTACATCCAACCGTACTCGATGAACCTGAAGAAAAATGCAGTACCAAACAAAGAACGGTTCGCCGATCCTCTTTCACACGACCTCACGACATGCACATGGCTGAGGTTACATCGGGTTCCCGATTCCGGGAGAGCTGGAAAGCTGGGAAAGCGTCTCCCCGGCGTTCGGGATTGTCCTGAATATTTGAGGTAAGGTAATTCCTTCTCTCTCCCGGGGTCACGGGTCTCGCCTAGCTTCGACGATGGGAGTCGGTGTTTTCGCGCTCTTCCATGCCTCTGTGTGTCGATGCCACGCGTGTGTGCGCACGCTTCCGCTTGGTTCGAGTGTTACCGGATTACAATATTTGCCGGCGACTGTCCAAACACGCCGCGGTTCCACCTCACCCCCTGCCCCCGGCGTACCTTCGTCCCCCACATCGGGTACCTCGAATTCGCACGATCCTGGCCAAGGGTTTCAACCGCTGAACGCAACGCTGTTGCCTCCCGAAATCTGCTTTTCCAAATTCGTGAGCTTGAACCTGACGATTTGCTGCTTGCCGTTAGCTACCACTGCACCATATTGGATTCCATCACGTAATTCGTTTGCCCCGCTAAATCAGCTTTTTTAACTCGTTTGTCACAAGTTTGTAGCTGTTTCGGTACGACTAGCCGATTTTGTCGAAATTTGGTACGCAAGGGGTCAGGGATCCACCCCAAGTTGACCTTGTCGTGATCTTGGCACCTTCGACATGGATCGATTGAGTATCACGAATTGATGCACTCTTTCAATCCATTACGTAGAGGTTTCGCATGGAATATTTGTTTTCCAAAACACCTTTTGTTCAAGTTATTCGGCGGTTATTCTAAAGAGTGACGAATGTAAAGGACAGTTTTCACTCTTGAACCCGAACCATTGACGTTGTAGGAAAAGTCGTTTCGGTCATATCGAATTGCTCTACGGGCGAGACAAACATGCCAAAAATTAGGGTAGCTTAGATCAGGTTAGGCTAGATATTTTTCACGGCGCACGATGTCTGCACCAACTTCATGCGGTAAGAAAATTTACCAACACTCCGCAGTGCTCCAGGGGATAAAAGTGACTTGATTTCCGACAATCGGACTACGTCGAATAAGGTATACCCTGAAATGAAGCAGCAGTCGTTCGCCTTTGGTTTGCGCTCGTTTGCTCGTTTCGAACGGTGATCTGTTAAGCTTGCAGTGTAGGTATACAAGCCGCGGTATATCGACAACAAATTACAGGAATTGCGGCGGCACTGTGAGGCGGTGGATTTTCCGCTGACGAAGCAATGCGGTAGTCTGGTGCGACACTGTAATGCGGAGAAACAGGACACGGCAGGGATGCTGCAGTTTGCTCAGGGAGCTCAAGGATGAAACCAGGAGGGCCGAAATGCACTCGGGCATGCACGGCCGTTTGTTCGTTCAACTTGCGGAAGAAGGTACACAGCCACTGGACAATTGATCGCTGCGATAATTGAACCGCCCTGGTTGAAAATGATAGGGAATTTTTTGGAATCTCGGGAAGACTCGACATTTTTTTTTTTTGAACGGCTTAGTGACTCTGGATGGGTCTCAGTACCTGTTGGAGAGCCCTTAAATTTGATTGTACTCATCGCTCAGAACGTTTCTCCAATTTCAATTAAGAATGTAAAAAATCATCATCAGAATTCTTGGATAGTCGACGTTTCGGGTCTTGTCGCCAGCCCTTCTCAGGACATTTATTTATTTCGTTTAAACATTTACGGTATTAAAATTTAAAGCTGACACTTACACACAGCGTAGCAGTCTAAGCATGCTCCACTTTTTTTTTTCTTTCTTTTTTTTTAAACATTAAACTGGAAGAAACGTATAGAAATAATTGCAGAAAATCGAAAACGGAAAAATAAAAAATTAAGTACTTCGTCGGTGGAAACAAATTTTCCTTTAGCTCTCAGATAAATTGCAAGAAACTTATGTGTTCCAGAGAAAATTGTGATAACGGGGCGTGTAATCGTTTGATATTATTAGACCTGAGAATAAGTGAAAAAATGTGTCACCTTTGCACGAAGGTTGATCGATCGAAACTCGATTGTAATATACAAGGAGCGAGGTTCAAAAATAAGGGAGGGAAAATTTGTTTACTCAGTTTTGGCATATTTCGCGCGGTTCTCTTGCCTCTTGCCTTTCTCTCCACGTCGCTTGGTTTCGTCCCAACCCCTCGGGGTGACGAAGTTTGCCGATGGTAGATAGAAGCCGCGCCTTGTTATTTTTCGTATTCGTCAATGCATCGAGTCTCCTGCACCGTGCACTTGTGAAAGAAAAATGACCGGGCACCCCGCGCTTCGATGATATTTCAGCGAATCGTTGAATGCGCGACCCGGCCGTTGGACAGAACTCCTTTTTCAGCGTCTACCCGAGACTTCGTGAAAGATGCAAATTCCCCCAAGACGTCTCAAAGTCGGGAAAGTCTCGGGAAAAGTCGATACCTACTCTTCGACACCCCCGCGTACCCTCGACCATTTTTCACCAACGAAATTGTCCGTCCGTGGATCAGACAGATTTTTATCCTCGGACCGAAGTTACTGTTTCCCAGTGTAGACTTTGGCAGTCCGGAAGACAAACAATCCCCGGCAACAAAGGATATAAATTAATCATCCGTCACTCTCGTTCGCAACTAAAAAGAAAGATTTTTTCTGTAAGTTGATGCTCCGATATTCTCGTCAAATATTAGAATTTTTCAACGATATGCTATCGAAAATCAAATCAAACGGGATGATTGTCAAACCAATATTTTCAACGAAAGGGAGAAAAAAAACAAACAAAAATAGTCGGTTTACCTGGAAGAATATTAAATCGTTACCAAAAAATACGTAATGTTTCGACGGAAATTTTTCCTCAGGAACTAAATCCGCTAAATAACAATCAAAATTAACGTTATCAATTCCATTTTTCGTAAAACATATTCCAAAAAAAAAAAAATATTTCTCAAATTTCAACCTCCGTTCGGGGAAATAATCGACGAAGATCAATGATTTCACTTGACCTGCGAATGATATTAGTAACACAGAAAAAAATAAAAATAAACTTCCGTGTACGTGTATTAAAAACTTTTCTCTCGGCGAGTTCTCGACGTGTTTCAGAATACCGGGTGAAATTAGGGGGTAATGGAGCTAGCTCGTTTTTGCGAACCGGAGGTTCAATTATCGGGGGGTTCGAATCCCCCGGCAGCGCAGCGCCCCCTCTACCAACGACGGGGTAGCAGCGTATGGAGAAGGGTGTGTATCCCCGGAGCATACACAACACGTATGCAAATGTATACGCGTACACGTATCCAAAGTTGCGCGCGTATGCGTCAACGTTACGGAGAGGAGGTCGGTCGTTGTTTCGAGGTGAGCTCGGCTTATGAGCCTAGCTTTACCTGCGTCTCGTCCAGGGCCGAGAATTCGGACCCCAGGGGATGAAAGGGCGGGGGTTTCTCGACCCATGCGTCAGATGCGAAAAACAATCTGTGAGGCGGCGTAATGTGGGCGGGTGTGATGTATGTATGTATATATACACACACACGTGTGTGTATAATATCGGAAAATTACTCGGCCGGTAAACCGGGCGAAACTGTTCGGAGGTTTTCATCGCGCCCTTGCGCTGCTGATTTTTTCCTTGCAGGGCGTGGCAAAGCCGGAAAGCCGCATGTGCGAGATCGAAAAGAGTTGTGCGGTTCCCGCTACTTTTTGTTACGCCTACAGTTTTGCTTCGTTTTAAGGCCGAGACTATGTTTTTCTTTCGCTTCGCCCGATACTACTGCACGGGCAGAATAAAACCTCCCTACCCACGGCGTTTTTCACCCCGCCGGTTTTGCCACCTTTGCGTGCGTCGTTAGGCCGGGATCCACCCACGCACACGCGCTGACACAGAAAAATTCTACTTGCAGCCTGCAGAGGGAGTTTTCGGACGTGCCAGCGAGTCCGATTTCCTTTTTGATAATTAAAATCGAAACCCACCCCGTGCCTACTGTACGGAATTGTCCTTTCGCCCCCTTCGCGGAAATTAATCGGACGCCGCTGAATACCGCGATACTTGTGCAGAAGTTGGGTAGAAACACGAGTCACCGTTCGTAACTCGATCGGTAATTGATCAATTTTCGATTTAGAAACGAGGAATCGAATCGCCCCCACGCCACTGTTCGAACCGATTATATTGACAAGTATTATCCTCATCTCGGCCTCCGGCATCGCGTTGCGGCGATCCCGATTCACCGAATTATTATTATTGGCTGGTAAAGCGTGAAACGATTCACCCGAACCGTATAAACCTGCAGTTTGACTAATCTGGAAAATTGAACTAATAATTCAATCTGCGGAATGGTGCGTGAGATTTTCCCAATTTTTTTCTTCACAGAGGATTATTTCCGAACGAATATATACATATACAAAATTGTGTTCGGTGTTATATTTCTGCGGATATCGGATAAACCGCGAACGCGAAATGGCGTGATACGTTTATATATGTTTATATATATATATATATACATGTATTCGAGCATCGTCTCGTATGCGAAGAGAGATGGAAGTGAATAAATATCATCGAGTGCCTGTGCAAACTGCGTATGTGTACATACACATATATATATTATAGCGGGGTATATGCCTATGGGAAAGAGTGGCGGGCGGAGGGTGGGAACAAATATTTTTCTTTGACATAGTGGCAGGAAAAACGTGACGACAAATTCTTTGAAACTTATACCGCAATAAGAACTAATGCATATTCTGTGTACACTTAACTTCAAAGCCGCGGAGAGAAGAAGTCGTTTTTTTTTCTTTCGACGGTAGCCGACGTGCGGGGTTACTTAGAAGGGGAATAAAACGAATAAGGTGAAAAAACAATTTTTTTTTTTTTTTAAATATGAACAAGAAAAATAAAAAAATAAGTAAGAACAAAGGAAGGAGAAAGAAAGAGGGGAACGAAAAAATTGCCAGACAATAGTGAAAAAGAAAATGCGGGCAAAGAGGGGAAAAGTAGAGATCGTTCTCGCTCTAGCAACTTAAAGGGAAGTGAAGAACTTCGCGAGAGCGGAGAGAAGAGGGGATATAAGGAAGAGAAAAAAAAAAAAAAAAAATCGAGGAAGAACCCAACTAACTCCAGTCTTTATATTGGCCCCCTGGCTGCGCCCGTCCTTCAATGTTGACGCTCGTCCACCGAGGTTATTAAATATTAAAATATAACGTTCCGATCGCCGGATAAGCCATTGATATTCATCGTCGGTAAAAATTCCCCCTTATTATACGTAGCTTCACCAATACCACCCGGGAATGAATTTCTGGAAATTATTTATCCTTCACAGTTGCAGTTGGGAGAAAAAAACTTATTACACTGTTGCAAAGGATGAAATCACCCGTTCTACACCCACCCCCGGTTCTAATGACTTAGTAGCTGGCAATGATAAAAGAAGTTGAAGAGTTCTTAGGTCACAAAATGAATAAGGTGGCTGCGTCAATCGGTATTGTTGCAAAAACAGTATTGTTTCGGACGTTAAACTGAATTTTCGCTCATATTTTAATTCGCCGACTGATTATTCGCCTCGTAAGCTCACGAAACCATTTCTTTATTTTGTCACGCCAAGTTCGTTACAAGGCCAACCCTTTCGGTATTGATCGATAATTTTACACGAGACATCCTTGCGGGCCAAAATATTCTGAATCAGAGATCGGATTCGCGATAAAGGATGAAACAATTGAGGAAAATTTTCCAACGCGATCGAGCTTTCCATAAAATCTGATTCCAGATAGAAAATAATTACCGATTTCGATGACCGAGTCTTGCATTGATGGAATTACTTTCAAACGACTTTGTAACAATGTATAATATTTCTCCATCAGCCAAATTGGATCGTAAGTTTTGAATTCATTTGTCACGTTTAAATAAGAAAGGCCTAAATAACGAGAGGGGGAGGCTAATTTTGATGAAAATTGATCAAACGCTTTCGGGGCTTGAAACGAGGACCCTGAAACCAGGCCGCGCCCTTCTCAGACGTCAGGGATTATTTTCAACCCTTGATAAACCGCGAAAGACTCGCGGATAAGAAGATAAGAATATTTTGACTCCAAGTTTCACCCCGAGTGAAGCGCCAAGTTCATACTTAGCGAATTTCCCCCCTGCATCAAGCGACGTTTCATCCCCCTTGATGACGTCACTTTTAGACGGACAGACCGACGCCTCGTGACGCGTCGCGACGCCGAAACTCACGCGTATCTCGGGGCTTCCTTCAACGTCTCCGGCCTCGTTGACGAAGACGAAGAAGAACGCAGCCCGGCGGAAGTTGGCACACAGTTGCTAATGAGCGGTACACATCTCGTACGGATTCCGCCTCCCGCGGAACTTTCCAACCGCAACGCGGCTCGCGTTACTTATCTGCGAAATTCTCAAGCTGCCAGCGGGCTTCCCAACCGTCTCTGTGTCTCTGTCGGAAAAGTAATTCGAAATTTAACGCGTAACAGGCCAGTTTCAACGAGTTTTTGATTGCTTGTTATTTGAGCTTTAACTTGAATCCCGCGAAAGCTCAGATACCAGAGTTAAGTAACGGGCTTGATACTTTATACCAAGCATTTCGTGGTAACTTGACTAGCTGGTTTTAACCTTTGCAACGTTTTTAATTCAGTTGAAAATTTTTCAAGCGATAATAATTAGGGATTCAAAGACCGCCGGTTCATACATCTTTAATTTTTTTCATGCGATGCGGGTTGTTGAGTTAGCTACGAGTGATATTTTTGTAGTTCAACATTTTTTTGGAATTTGACACAAATTCTAGAAAACTCGATTTACTGTTCCGATCGTTTTAAGATCAGTTAGGTTGTTTTCTGCGTAGGAAATTTGTGATTCACAGCAATCAATGTTTAAACGTTTCGGGAATTTTGAAAGTCTCAAAAACATATTTGGACGTATAACAAAGAAGATAAAACTAGAAAGAAAAAGGAGAAAATAATTTTTCTCACAACCTTAGACCGAATGCGTGAAGAATCTTGCATCAATTCGGTCTAATTTAAAAAAACAAAAAAAAAAAAAAAAATTAAATACAACAGTAGTCAAAAAAAGAAGAGAAAGAAGAAAAAAACTCTTAAAATGGTCGGAGGGAGAAATGACAATATTTGATATTCAGTCTCGATCGAAATTAAAAACGAATTCCCGATATACGTACCAAAAGTACAAAATAAACGAATCGAGAGAGATTCCTTCGGAGTAAATTTTCCCGTCCGTGGTCAGTAAGTTATGAAAGGCACCGGAGCGTCTATGCGGAAGGTAAAATGTTTGTCTTTTCTAACGCGATAAGGCGCGCGGAGCGAAGTTGCGGTTCGATGGAAATGGTCGAGTTAAACGTGTAAGCGAGTAGAATGGCTCGGCGGGGAAGTACCGGCGTCATCTCGTTATCCGGGTCCCGCCGTCTCGTGCAGCCAGTTCCGATTGGATTAACCGGAACCTAAGATTGCTCCCCGTGCAGGTTCGTGGTAAATTTCAAACTTCCAGACCGCGTCGCGACGCCGCCCGCGGACAATGGCTCAACCGTATTTCGTACCGCGATGGCAATATTATCAGCCACCGCAGCCCTTTGATCTCGCAAATAGCGTCCCGCGAGCAAAACGACGCTGGCTCGTATTCCTTGTAATGAAATGCACGGCTCTGAGGGCAGAATGCAAGTTCTGGATTGCTGAAAATATTTTACGTGTCTTTTGAACTACCCTGGATTTTACGGGCTTCTGACAATTTAGGGTAGGTAATAATGGAACGCTGTTTGCGGAAAAGAAATTCATAACGCGCACGTATCGTAATAGGCCGAGTATAAAGTCGGCGAGTACGCTGAGAAAAATTTCATTTGTTACGGTAATTAGAAAAATTCAGTAAAACAAGTATAGAACTATATTTTTCGATTGTGGTAAAAAATGAAAATAGTTAAGGACTGAGCGGTAACCGGAACTAAAAATATCTCTCAGTGTAGAACTTTTTGAGTATGATTCCGAAAACTTGATCTAAGGATAATTCGATGACGTTGAAGCGAATGATGACAGTATAATTTTGCGATCTATCCTCGAGGCCATAATAAGGAAAAAGGGTCAAACACCGTTTAATTCGAAACCTATTAATTGAATCGAACAATATGTCAAACAAAAGTTGTTGGGGGCAAAATATAAAAAAAAAAAAAAAAACTTAATAAAGAATCCTATGTTCATCTTCTCAGACTAACCCTCGCTAAATAATGACGTTTTCGAATACGAAGAAGAACATAGGATACTTTTTTAGATTTTGTTTTTTTTTATACTTTGCCCCCAACAACTTTTGTTTGAAATATTTTTTGACAAACTTATTAGGTTCGGAATTGAACGGTTAAATACTTTTTTTATATCGTCAAATTCACCGTCATCGGATTATCCTTCGATCAAGTTTCCTGATTGATACCTAAAAAGTACTACCTTTCACGCTTATTTACCGGACTATAAGCCCAGCCTGAGCGATCGGGAACCGGGCGATCCACCCTAGATTATCATGCGAGTCGGTGTGCGACTGCAATCTAATTCGCGAATTCGTGGCACCTGCGTCGTAGATGATAATTATCAGGAAAGCCGGAAGCGCAGGGTGCAGGAATCTGATATTAAAGCAACAGTCATCTGGATTAATAGAAACCGGGGCTTTTCTCCCCATTGGCTAATCGCAGTTGCCAATTCCGTCTGCGCCTCCGGCTCAGCGTGCAATGTCCGTAAGGAGTTTCTCTTTTCCGCGGAATAACTCGAGATCCGCAAGGAGCGTCTCGTCATTAGGAACACATGCCACATCGCCAAGTGGTTTTTCGGGGTGTCGGAAATGTCCCGGGTGTCAAACTCCGCTGTCCTCATTATTCAGGAGGAAGCTTGAGGAGCAAGTGGCTTTATCAGACAGATTTCAGAAGCTCCGGCGATACCGGTTCTAATCCACCGTGCAGTCTCGCGTCACTTATACATATATACGTATATTCGCATTTCTTATCGTCATCTTTCCCATTCGTTTCTGTGCACCCTTTTCCGCTCATGCTCGGTTTTCTTTTCCCCTCCGAGTGCCGAAATTTTTTGCTATCTTTCTTTTTGTCTTTTCTTCTTTCACGTTTTTTAACGTCCCTCACAGCGGTCGTATAATTTATCGGCAGGGCGAGCGAGTAGAGGACTGATTTTCATCGAAACGAAAAAAGGGAATAGGTGCCGTAGGAGCACCTCGAGGAAAAAACGATCCGTACACACACTTGCTGCGCAACTTTCTAAAGCAATCGGTCCGTAAAATTAATTTTCCGAAGCCAGCCGGCTCTCGAGGAAAAATATACCCCTGCTAGACTCTCTTCTTCCTTACTTCCATCTCTCTTTGCTAGGGTAAGCATCCCAGGAAAGCCCTGGCCTAGCGTGAATTCCAATCAGAAGTCCGATGTCTGAGGAAGTGGTCAATTGAATTCCAGTTCTTCCGGAAGTTGCCGATGGTGGTTTTTCTCTCTTTCTCTTCTCTTCTCTCTTCTTCCGCGCACATACACACGTACACGCACACCCTCCTCTCCTCCTCCTCCTCCTCCTCCTCGATGAAGAAGATACGATTCTACCAAGTTGAGGAAAATTCTCAAACCAATCCCATTTGCGTCTTGCCTCCCGCGTTCTCAGACCAGCGGAGCCGAGTTTTCCCTCAGCCACTAAAGTCGAGAGCCAGCCGAAAGCCCTGCACCAACCCTCTTCGCGGGTCGCACGTCATGCGATTCTTTCGTACGACTTGCTCTGCATAATTCCCAAATGGAAATTCGTATCCGGGACGGACTGCCGGGGGTTGCTAGGAAGTGACCCTTCAGCCAGCTTCTTTGATGTCGCTTTTTCGTTATTATTATTATGTATTATCATCATTATTACTATAATTATTAACATTATCATCACCGCTACTACCGCGCAGGATGAACGACGCCATGCACGCGTGTGTAAACACCTGACGTATCCTTAGACGGGTATATATATATATATGAGCGAAATGTAAAGCCCTTTCACGTTTCCTTTCCACGAGGGAAAACTGAACCCAACAAATCTTAGCCCGAAATCATCAGCACGAATCGTGACGAAATATACGCCTTGTGCCTCTTTGGTCTTCGTGAGATTCAAACTCGGGTAGCAGTTTCCCCTTTTCAGCGATACGAATTCATCCGATTCAAGGCTATCGCGAATGGTGGATGAGATTATTACCGACATGTTTTCCCTCTGTATTACACACCGCGACACACGACCAGTGAGCTTTTCACCCCTGTCGTTAGTGGCCCGGAACTTTGAGGAATTCGAGCATCTTCTTCTCAGGGCTGAAAACTCCCCGCCCAAGTTCGAGCCAAGGACGCGAAAGCTCTTTTATTCATTCCTTTGTAACGGCAGTGTTTACGTGGCGAAAGGATTTATCTGTTTCAACGAACATCCCGCCTCCTCCTCCTCCTCCTCCTCCTCCTTCTTCTTCACTCCCCGCATCAACGAGACTCTCTGACGTTGAATAAGGTTTAAATACGAAATTCCACGTCCTCGGATTTGCTCAAACGAAGTAGTATTCATTTGTCCCGCTCCCACGCTGTTGCGTAATCCCTTTTTGTATAGCCACTGAATATCGTATACTTATATAGGGACGGATATAATCTCTCGGTATCCTATTCAGTTGCCAAGCGGCGCGGCGATTTCTCAAGAGTTACGTTACAAGTGTATAATGCTTGATGCGAAAACTTGGATTCCGCACCGAAGATAGAGAGTAAGAATATACCAATAATGAATAAAATTTTATTACAAAAATTTAGGCAATGGATCGGAGTGTTTGGAGACTCGGCAAGAGCAGTGCCATTTACGATAAATAAATCTTTGAATTGTAAAATGGAAAGTGTAGGAGTAAATTCATTTCCACCTTACACCTATCTAAAAAATATTTTTTTTGCCAAACATCAAAGCTTCCAACCGGAATAAATCAACCGATTCAAATTAATCGGGGTTATTCGTTTCAATGATACGAATTAAAAAGGAAAAAATCAATTTCAACTAAATCGTTTCGTATCTTCTTTTTCCTGTATCAAAACATTGAAATAAAGAGTAGTGCGAATATGTAATTGAAGCATAAAATAAAACGGTATCATATTTGCGGTTAAGCGAACTCGAGTACATTTTCAACCCAAATAGGTTGATTTTGTCATTATTTCTCCGCAGCACCCCATATTTTACCCCTGACGGTCAATAACGAAATTCCCTGTACCGATGCGATTTGCATTTTGGAGAGCGGTAAAAAGGGAATTCCGTAACCAATTTCGCCCAAAGAAACTGGTTAGAAATCGCATTAGTAAAATGAAAATGTAAAAACATAGGTGCGTAAAGTCTGGTCGTCGGTGAGAAAAACTTTGATGAAAGAATTTTTCTTCACGCTGATTTAAAAGTGCAGGATGATCGATAACCCTTGATACTTGAGTAATTCCGCAGCGGTCGCTCAGGGCCGAGGTTGGAGCTCTGATAATTATGATATTTTCCTCGGTAGCGAAAGGTGGGGCACACGTTTCACTTTGTAAGTTCTCGTCGCTAGTCGCGTGGCCCCCGGGGGGTTGGGGCGCGGCCGTGTTTGCTCTATCGACCACCGAGCTTTCCCGACCACCCCCGACCAACCCCGAGAGCAGCGAGCTCCGAGCAGCCTCCCAAAAAATGTCCAACTTTTTCGGATCAAGCCGAGTGATTCAATTGAAGAATTTCCGAGGACGCAAGTGTCTTCTGAATTTTTCGTGGTTTTTTCAACTTCGCCGCAACCAATTCACGCCTTCGCGTTGTAAGTTTATACTTTGCGAAACTTGTGATTTGAAGCTTGATGCTACTTTCGGATTTCAATTTAATCAACCTCCGAAAGGGATATCATCTTTGACCCGTTGTTGAATCTTTGTTCTTCACATTTCGGACCGATTGATCTCTTCCAAGTTGGAGGAAATCATCGCAGGGGTGAGTTTCAATCGCTTGCTGAACCGGCGAGTCAACGAATATGGCGATTAGATGATCGAAAAATTCAATTTACAACCATTTGTACCGGATTGCATATACGAAAAACATGAAATCTCATCTTGAACATTGTAATTCGATTTCTGAGAACCCGAAAATGATGAACTCTTATACAAGGTCCAAAGAACAATAAGATTCAGAAATTTCACTCTGTCCAGTTCACATGACTCACTTCAGTCCCCGCAACATCAAAGAACTTCCTACCTCCTTTAGTAAGAAGAAAATAATTCTATAAATATCTACGGAAAGTTTATAACCAATTGTCCAAATTGCGTCTATATCCCATGAAGATTTTCAGAGTCTGACAATTCGCATCGTTGAAATCAACGGTTTGTCTTGTTCCGCGTGAACAAAAAGAAACAAATATTGAAAATGGTACTTCAAGACATGAGCCACTCTTCGTTTGAGTTGTGACTCCAAAGACGGATGTATGCATGGTCGAGTAGTGGGCAGAAAGTTCCTGATTGCACCTGGAAAATACGTCGTAGACATTGGATGCGAAGCTACAAACGGGAAACAAGGGGACAGCAGGAACAGTGCTTGATGTTTAACTACGTAATTGGGTTGTTTGTTGACTCGTGTCTTGGGGTCCGTAGGAAGCATATAATTACCTACGCGGAGACAACGGCGGGCCACGTTGTTCACCGAGGGCAGGACAGCCTTCCACCTTGAATTTTGTCTTCACGTACGGGACGTCGGAGAAATCGAATTAACCCCATAGGTATCAAGTAAGACTTGAAGTTGCACGGCGACGACAACAATCCTTGCTGAATAGAAAATTGATTTAAATTACACGTTACGACATTTTGGTTTCCTAGAAAAGGACCTGCAATATCTGGAATTTGCTGAATATACTCGATTTCCGTCCGTACGTTCGATCGAATTGTGATTCCAATAAGGCGGTACTCTGTTTCCAGTTATCGGGAAGAAAAAAGGATTTTGAAAGAGAAGAGCTGCTGCGCGACGATTGGTAAAGGATTCTGAATTCTTTTCCATTGAGTATGGAATCGATAAAAACAAAAGCCTCATACTATTCTCGAGCCAAGGCAGCTTCGACTAGCACAATATCAGACCCTAAAATTCCTCGACATATGGTCGTTCTCAAAGAAGAATATTGATCATGTAAAAGAATATATGTGTATAATCTGCGGTGAGTTTGTGAAATCGCTTATGGATCAGACGTAGCGTGTCGCTAATAGGTTAAACCCGTAATCCTAAGTAATGGGGAAGTTCCTGAACAAGAGGAGTAGCGGAGGTTGTGCGCTGGATGTCGGGACGTCTGACCCGTGTTCCGAAACTCGGTCCAGCCCCAGAATGTTAACGTCGTTAGCCATCGGCTAGGCTGTTTCACCAGAAGCGAAATTCCCTCCCTTCTCGACCATTGCATTGCCACACGAGGGAAAACTCAGAGGACCAAATCCTTCCCCAGACACTCACGTTCGACCGAGAGCAGGAGTATCCGCCCCGAGATTCGAGGAGGAGGTCAAGACGAGGGAGAAAATAAATCGTGAGAGGAAAAGAGAGAGAGAGAGAGAAGGAATAGGACAGGGGGAGAGACACGTAAACATGAATAAAGGTTTTCAGCCGAAAGTCGAGCTGCGGAGAATGCGACTTGAATAGATCATGGGGGTTAAATGTATCCGGCAAGGAGGCAAGTGCAGCTCGGAATGCTGCCGCGCATATAGCGTTTTGTAAGTGGCGTGACAAGACTCCGAGTCGGTGATAAAATACGGGAGCGAAGCTCCGTGTAGTCGGTGGCGAAATGGTCCACGGATGATTAATCAGAAACACCTCTTCACGGCGCACGGCGCGAAGCTCTCAAGCCAGTACCAGAAGCTTGCGACAATGCAGACTCTCCTTTGTGTCGGATCCTGCTTTGTTTAATGTCTGACGAGATGAAACCTTCGGCCATCTTTACTTCTGATGTTGCACGTTCTCGACGAACGGAATGCTTCTTTCACAAACTCAACACACCTTCATGGTTACGACCCGAGGTTGTACGTTGATGCAGACCAATCAACCGTAGTTCATTATCGTTGTATCCTTCTTCCATTTCTTTCGTTCTCTGTGCCATGTTTCCTTCTTTCCTTCTCGCGTTGTTTCAGTGAAACGTCAAAGGTTCGAAATTTTCCAATCACTGACGACAGACTGTCGAAAATACCACCGGCACCTTGGGAAATGTCTTGGACGAGTGATCAGGTAGGGGTGGGCTGTTGAATCCTTCGGATAAATGACTTTTAATAACGCCAGGGAGAGGAAGTGAGCCAGGAATGAACCCAGGGATGGATCCACGTGGGGAACGTTGGTAATATCCTGGGGGAGGAGAAGAGCACGGGTACGCGGGAGGTTCCGTATCCTTCCGGAGGAAAGTCTGGGAGTCAGCTTATCGTGAATGATACATGAGAGGTCCCGCCGAGGAGAGTTGAGTCTAGGCGTTCATTCGTACGGTACACATGTAGTTATATCATACTTTGCGTTGTGTGGACGATCTGGGACGAGCAGCGGGGTCGCCACGGGTAGCAATAATTTCCGAGGGCCTCGTGAGCGTTCATAATTTAGAAGTAATCTTCATAAAAAAAACAATGCACTGGACACCCGGCTGGTCGTTGGGAGAAGGTTACAAATTAAGGACCCACTCTCGCCAACTTACGCTCGAAAGCTTGCAGCGGCCGAGTTACTGCCGAGCATTCACCGGTCCGATACTCGCTATAAAATGATACTGCTGTCTAGCTTCTTGGATCTTCGCGCTACTCGAGAAGGACAACCGAGAAAACGAGATCCGGTTAGGACGGAGCTTGGAAGATGAAGCAACGGAGAGAAGATCGCGATTGAAACTGAACACGGGGTCTGTATGTCTATAGGGAGAGTGTACGGAGGGTAGGCCATCATTGATCCCGGCTAATGGATCCCCGATGTGAAGTCCAGAGCTTCCGTATGCGGCGCGAAGGCGGTGCACGGAGCCCCGAGTAGTTTTATTATTCGACTTTTACATTCTACCAGACTCCGTACCATATGACGCAGGCACACTTTTACACAGAGTACTGCAGGCTGCTACTTGCGTCGAGCCGTTTTATATGGATCTTTTATGACAACTACCGACCTATTTTGCGCCCACATGCATGCATGCCTACCTAGCGTGCGCAACTATGGTGGACTAGCTAAGAGCTGGGGGAGCCAGATGGATGCCGGTTAAAGTGGCGGCGTGGAGCCCTTTTCCATTCCTCATTTTTCGAAAGATCGACGCCCCTGGCGTTTCTCGGTCCATTTAACGAGCGACTGGCGCAGTAACACCCGAGCGCCTCTTCCACTCCGCATTCATTAAAATAAATACGGATAATTAGAGAACCGACCCTGGGACTCGTCCTCTTTATACCATAATCCGGAATACCTTCTACCGAGTTGGGTCAGGTTAGGCACGCCTCGATGCTGCGACGATGTAACCGGTATACCCGTAACAAGATACTTACTTCAATTTTTTCACTCGATGCAACGCGAAGCCCGAGCTCATCATCTTGAGTTTCGTACGAAATTCGAGGACGTGGTTCGTGCCCTTTTTTATTCACCTCACCTTCGTCCTCCTTCCCTCGGCATTCTTCCTTCACTCGCTAGCGAAGCCTTATGAATAGATAATCAAATTTTACGGTAAGTTGGCGCTTACAGGCATGGATACCCAGAATCAACAGCTGTCCTCAGTTTCGACTGTGACGCGACCGTGCCGGTCAAATTGCATCACATTCGTAACGGATAGGCTTGAGTGCAGCATCGGGTTGAATCCTGGCAGAGTATCACATCGGAAATTCAATTCCCTTCGTCCACCTCAGCAGGCTTTATACACACGTGTAGAGTTTTCCTTGGGTTTTACGATATCGCATCGCGTAGCTAGAGGGCTACGACGTACACCTAGTAACGATAGTTCCCATATAACTTTTATAGAGCTTGCACCAGTTTTCTCCCGTGCAAGAATGTCACAAATTGTTATACCTTTCGTGACTCCACCTTACATGATCTGCAAGCTCGCGAGTCTCCGAGCTATTCTCATGCAGGATTTTCCATTTGATCGTCATCGAAGAAGGTTCCACTCCGGTACGACAAGCTTCTTCTTCATGGAATGTTGAAGAGATCGGTTGGCATATTCATGCGATTCTGGGAGTACAAAAGCTCCATCTGGACACTGGTCAACTTCCCGCAAGAGTGCCAGACCGAAATCCCGAGGTGAGGTAGCTTCCCTGACCAACGTCATAAGTGTTTCAGGCTTTGTCTGGGCGTCGGATCGACCTTCCGAGTTCCGGGTAGCGCGGGGTGAAACAGGTATCGTGACCGAGCTGACCCGGTGGCTTCTCAGTGCAGGTTGAATAATTAAAGACCTTCTCTTACGGAAACTGGGCTGGTGATGGCGCTCCGGGGGATACACCGGGACACCAGAGGGTCTGACATCTTGGCTTTCCATACTTCGACTAATTTCAATGGTCCGTTTCTCTACAGTTTGAAATCCGACGAATCGGATGTTCGCTGGAGATTTGAAAAATTGATATCGTGACTCTTCTATGATAAGGCTATTCCATTTTCTCCATTTTCGAGCTCTTCGATCTCTTTGGCTTGTTGTAGAAGATCCTGAAAAAGCAAGTTCGCCGTTGGCCTGGTTCGGCGAACTTTTCATACTCCCAGAAACAATTTCAGAATTTCGTTGACTGGGTAATACATCGGGAATCGAGAAAATCGAATGGAAAATATTCCGATCTTCGAAATAAAGTAACCATAGAGAATAGCACGAATTGATAGCGACAGCAGAATGGTAGGTTCGTTTTATATCGTCAATTGGTTATACAGTCCCACGTGACCTGAGATAAATTCGTTGGAAGCTGAATTGACGCTCTCGCGGTTGGGATGGAAAAAATGATATTTCCCACTTTCCTTTTTTTTAAAACGATAAAAGTATTTATAGTTGGAGTTTATCGCAGAGAGAGAGAGAGAGAGAGAGAAGCGGCATAGAGATTCAGAATAGCGGAGTTATTGGAAGCGTTGCGTATACCTGCAGGGGTTGAACTCTCCACTGGTTCGTATGAATGGTTGGCAACACGCAATCCGGGCACCAGTTCGCATATGTCGAGCTGTCAACCCAGGCCGGGCAAAACGTCCTCCCGTCTCTTTTACATTTTTATCATTTATTTTTGTTGACGCTGTTGGTTTTTTTTCCCTCCCTTCTTCCGCCCTCGTTTCGAAGGGCAGAACCCGCGGGATTGGCAGGAGTTTTTTTTTTTCCGGATCGAAGTACGCGCGGCGAGCTTTTCGAGCGTGACTCCCTCCTTTGGAATTCCATATTCGATATCCCAAGCACTCAATGTCACATTTTGCCAAAAGCGAATCGCAGAAAAACCGAACCCAGCATCTACTTGCACCCCGATTAGCAAGTCAAGAGATACGTACAGCTCCACACGAGAAGGAAATAAACACGAGAATGTAGAGAGAACGAGGAAATACGAAAACCACCGTTTGCCACACCGTTGAACCTTTTTCACGCCAGTGCACAACTCGCAGCAATAACTCTCGAATGTATAATAATACACAAAACGGGGGAAAGTTTCTTTGACGTTCGTTAAACGCATCTGACTCACTTCCCTTACCTCGCTTTACTCGTATTTCATCATCTCCAAAGATCCATCACGGGTAAAATACGTCACGGTAAACGAATGGGGGATGTTTCTTGTTTTGCTCTTGTACATTTCGACGGAGCGAGACGTGCTTTCGGGATAAAATACCGAGATCCATATCGGAACACAGCCGCCGATGGAGATATTGAACATGGGAAACGAATCTTTTTGAGGAAATCCGGTAAATGAAACATAACGTCCAGTCAATGGATTTTAATTAAGTGGGGTGAAGTGCGGAGCACAATTTTGATTTGTCTCGTTGTTTCATTGAAATTGGACTACACCATTCAATCGGAACGTATGCGACTCTCAAACAAATTATATGAAATTACACGACAAACAAAACTAGCAAATTTGTCGTAACTATGACGAAACGCAAGCGTGTGCGGAATCGGTGAAATATCCATATAAATACAGCAATCTGCCAGCTGGAATAATAATGGTCGGGAAAATCTGAGTGAGTTAGTTGCGGGTTTCCTGCTGCAGCGTCGAGTAAATGCGAAAAACACGGCTATTTTGCATAATTTACATACTGCAGCTCTTTCTGCTGCACAGAATATACACAGCTCTGCGAGTACATGAATACACGACGCATACATGCATATTGCATAAGTTATACATACGGAAATATACGCTGCATTTTCGGTGGCGTATTTTTTCTTAACCCGCGGTTACTGTTGTTCTGCTCGCGTTATAATTAAGCTTTACAAATTTCACCCAGCCAACGCAAACGTGTGTAAAATGATAGATTCCCGGATAAAAAGTAAGTGAAATTAGATGGACCGTATTATTTAATTCCTATTAAAATCTAATTTAAACCTTCGAGCGCGTTGCCCTTGTTACTCCATTTGTAAGGTACACCTTTCACGTCGCACGTCGATTTAGGTGTACAGAAACGACGAAGAAACTTAGACTCCCTCCGACTCTGGACAATGTAAAGATTCTTCCACCCCCGCGGCTTCGTGTGCCGACGAAAGCACTCGGGATAAAGCAGGGAGGGAATAATGGCGCCCTGCACCAAGTCCGACGATGCAGCATCGCACATTGAAACGCGTGTATTACGGCGTAAACGCTTCGTGGGATCCTAATCTCGCAGAAGAATTATTATTGAAGTCCGTTTAGCTGAGTACTCCGAGTGTTTTAATTAACGCGTGTATCGGAGTATCGGACACGTTTTTACTTCACGTTACGTATGATTGGTTGATGCAATCGAGAGATGTTACTCGAAGCTGAAGTATACCTAGTTGTGTTTTGCTTTTGGGATGTACTGAGGAAATTATTTCAAAAACCGCCCTTAAATTATCCTTACAAAAAAGTGCAGATTCTAATTTGATTCTACGAAATGATTAACTGTTATTTTACTCGTAAATAAACTTGATTTGATTTAAAAAAAAAAGGTTCAATCACTTCTGTGAAAAAGTCGAAACAGATACTTTGATAAGATTCATCAGTCGAATTAAATTGATTTACCGATTTTCGCATCACTGATTTAGTATGACGATGCCAAAAACTGTTATAACCATAACGCTCTTTATCTACTGTTTTACTATTATACTGTACCAGCAGGTATTCAACCGAATTGAAAATTTCATCAAAATTTCGGCAAAGATACTCCGTGGATAAAACAGAGAGATATTTTCAGATATGTTAGTACATACATAGCTACGGTGTAAATTCGATTGCATATCTGCAGGCGGCGAGCGGTTAGTTTCACAGAACCCCCCCCCAGTATAATCGTGACTAAAACGACCCCCGTGAGTAATTATTATTCATTATTTTACTATTACACAGTACCAGCAGATATTCAACCGAATTCACGTTCCAGCTACGCATCAAAATTTCGGCAAGGATACTCCGTCGGTAAAACAGAGAGATATTTTCATAAATGTCAGTACATAGCTACCGTGTAGCTTCGATTGCATATCTGCAGGCGGTGAGCGGTTAGTTTCACAGAAACCCCCCAGTATAATCTTGGCTAAAACGACCCCCGCGTCGCCTCGACGACGTATAATATAAGAGGTAAGTTTAACGACGTCGTGTCGGGACAGATGTAGGCGGGTTTAGGTTTTATCCGTAGGAGTAACGACACACGTGAGGAAAGGAGAAGGTACAAGGGGTGCATGGCTACTGCATATAAAGAAGAGAGAGTTTGCGTTAGCAGGACGGAGGGACGCTCGGCGTCGCGCATTGTTAAGTCTTCCGTCGGGCTTCCCTTTGTCTTCCCGTAGGAAATATGTAGCCGGGGATAACGGGTGGCGGCCGCATTGTTGCCAAGATTTTCGGGATTTCGGGACTCTGCGAGCTCTGCGGGGTCGCCGGGGTGGGAAGCGAGTTTAGCTCGTCGGTCCAGGTCACCGTGGACGCCGGTGATCTACGCGCGCGTTTTTACCCCGGATCCGAACCGCGTCCATCCGTCTTCTCCCCCGAATTTTCCGCCCCCGTTCCGCCACTCGTCGTATCGGCTATCGGTCGGAGGTCTGGTTGAAACGAAAAATTGAGACACCTAGAAGCTTGTGTGGAATAAGAAACAACGAAATTTATGGATGCCGATAAGTTTGATCGGAAGACCGTCACGTGAGCAGAGAAAAAAATTGATAACCGTGAATTTTTGTTGAAATATATTCCAGTGTAATTGATAATCGCAGCCACAGTCGATAGAAACTCGAATCTGCGGGACTCGAGAAAAAAGAAAACCTCAAGGATTAATGGAGATCTGAATCGAGAATACGGCTCCAAAGGCTTCCGAGCGTCGGATAATCGGGAGTTTTGTAAAATTTCGAGATTCAAACGATGAGGTCTTTTTTACTCAGAATTTCCCTGTCTAAGAAGGCCTTACAACAGCTTACAAAAAAACTTGGAAATTTTCTTGAGGTACAATCGAGGTCTGAAATTCGTCTCCCGATACTTTCAGAAACATGAAACATCACTGTTAAGAATAGTTCTGAATTTACTAGATATTTACTACACAAAAGCGTTGGTAATTTACGAAATCAGGTTGCAAATTTACAAATTCGGCGCACCGACGTAAGTTACTATGTATTTGTCTCAAAATTACAATGAAAATTTTATGAATGTACTAGAATTCATAGGAAAAACACAAAAAAAATAATTTGAATTTACTAAATTGTGTAGTAAATTCATTGTGTTTGAAAATTGAATAAACAGTGATGTAAAGATTTTAGTTTCTTCTACAATCTACGCAATACAATCAAAAAAAGACACAAAGGCATATATAATTTTGGGAACTTCTATTTTTTTCTTTTAATTCGTTATTTTATTGTTACAATATAAAAGGGACACTACTCGTCGCAGGTCTAACAAACTAAGCCTGATGGTCAAAAAAAAAAGAAAAAACATATAATAAATAACAAATAACACACATATGTATAAATAAAAAGATGAAACGTTGAGTGAGGAGAAAATTGCCCGTGAAATAAAATTGAGACGAGAGAGATTTTTTAGTCAGATGTATAGATATGTATAGAAAACGGTGACGATGTTTAAAAATGAATAAAAAATATCGCGAGTGAAGTCTTTGTATTCTCAGTTAAAATTTCTACCCGGCCAGGATTTACGCTTCAACTCGCTGTTACGACACTTCTTGTATTACCGAACTACGTATATCTACTAAACCTTCTCGACCCTAACTCGTCTTTCTCTCCCTCTCCGTCTCTCCTCCCATTTCCAATACGAATCGTCATAGTAAATATACGGCGAAAATCCACCGTTTCTTAAATACAATGTAGGAATTTTATGGAATAGAAATTTTCAGCACCGATCTTTCGAGGAACGAAAATACGAAGGGAATGAAAAATTCGTCGCCGGTGAAGGTGAGGCGTGAGGAGTGAGGCGTGAAAGCCATGGATGCTCGTGTGTCACTCTCTAATGATTCTTGAAAAGCAGCCAACCTGCAGCGATAATCCATCACCATCAGGAGCTCACGCCTTCCAATTTACACGGCCGGTAATACCGCGGCACTTTTTTGTCGCTTGCCAGTTGCCACCGTGAAAACTCGGACGAAGACGCATTTTCCAAAAACTCCGTCTCTGCTTGGATCCTGTAGCCGAATCGATCGATCAGCCGAATTGCGACCCCACCGGTTCCTCCGTCGTCACGTGACTATACGGTGGTAAATCTCTCGGTGGTATCAGAAACTCGGTGATCAGTTTTAGAGGGTACAACGTCAGATTTTCCGGAACGGTACTCACAATCAGCTATCAGAAGGGAGCCGATCCCGATCTATCTCGAGGCAGCTTCTTTCCCACCCCGAAATTTTGTAACACCGATTTCATTACTCGAGCTTACCGAACCTTGTCACGGTATTCCGAGAGGTATAATAATCGTGTTGCAATGTATTATGTGAAAGTCAGAATCTCTGGCAATAAAACTGCCGGAGATATTCGGACGACAGGGAATTTTTTTCCCGAACCACTGCAGCTCCATGTAAAACAGGGTGGTTTTTTCAACTCTTTGTTTTTGTTACGTACCCTTCGAAATATTGGTTTTCAGCCCCAAACGAAGCCTCGTGAAAAGCGGAACTCGGTAGCAAAATTGAGAAGCTGTTTTTGCTTTCTTTTTGCAGATAGTCAAAGTTTTTATGGAAACAAAAAAGGTTATACACGTAAATGTTCGTCTTGTATTCGATACGAACGTTTGAAGTTAAGTGCATTGAATAAATGAATGAACATGCTTATAAACTTTAAACGTTCACATCGAGTACAAGATGAACATTTGGATCTAAAGTAATCCCGATCTTTTTTGAGGAAAATTCGATTGTTTACAAAATGAAACCAAAAACAGCTTCCCAGTTTGTATAGTTCTCGAAATATTCCGGTTAGAGTGTTTGAAAGATCCAAATCGGATGAGTCACCTTGTAGAATTTTCCTACCGAGTTCCGGTTTCAAGAAGCTTCGTTCGAGGCTAAAAAGTTAACTTTTCGAAGGGCACGTAACATAAATTTATAAAAAGAGGAAAAAGAAAAAAGAAACCACCCTAATGTATAATATGCGTGACTTTGGGGATCGTGGATGAGTGTTCGCAGCCACATTTTTCAGCATCACGTGATTCGAAATTGCTTCGCTTATTCGTACATCCAATTTTCTTTTTACGAAGAGGACCCGATGCGAGACATTAATACACGGGTAATAAATCTTGGATCTTTTTATTTACTCGCGACGGCGTGATCCGTAAAAAGAAATCATCACAACCGCTACACGGTTCGGGATATTCCTAAATATCGCGAATGTCTGGTATGGATTGAAAAAGAAAACCGATTCGTATGACAGGTAGAATCGAATGAAAAAAAAAAAAAGAACCAAAAAACAAAAAAAAAAAACGTTTTTGCATTCCTCGCACTGATGATTTTGAATTGCATGGCAAAGTTGGGATTACGTGTAATTCTTTTCGCATTTCTAAAGTACTGTCGAGCGCAGCAGCTGACAATATTACAGAATCACATGGATGTTTAGGAATTTTTTTGAACCCCGTTATCAGAGGTGACCAGCCCCGGGTATTCTCGTAGCCTTTGGCTGTATACCTATATATATATATATATATATAAGCTCTCTGGCAGGGTATTTTGAACGTGTGAACTGAAACTGGGATGCAAAAAACCCGAGAATCGAACGGAGAAGGTAAAAAGTGTAATTCGTGCAGGCGGCCGTGGCGTTATGTGTGTATATATATATATATATATATATATATATATAGTAGAGAAAAGAAAGGAAGAAAATTGCGGTTGAAAGCAGGGTGAAAATTTTCATTCCATCCGTGAGTAGCTAATATCACTTCGGTCTAACCACAGTTCGCGGTTTTCCTGTCCCTCCTAATACCGACTCCGGTTCTCGGGCTGCACGACGACGAGACAGTCGAGAGAAAGAGAAAGAGAAAAGAAGGAGAGAGAGAGAGCGAGAAAGAGATGACGATGTTGAAGGAGAGAGAGAGAGAGAACGGCAGTGGGGGGAGGGGGGCACGCGCAGTGTCACGTTAATTCGCCGACGAATGTGACAACCGTGGGCAGACGTCGCGACGCCCGACGTCGTCACCGCCACGTTTCATCCGTGCCTACTAATTGCGCTCGACGATACGGGACGCGACGAACTTGCAAGCTTCCCGTCCTGGTTTGAAAATTCTTCATCAGCCATCCAACTATGCCATTGACGTTTATGACTCTGCAGGCAGACTGCGGAGCACCGTAGAATTTTTGGGATGTGTCGCGTTTGGGTTATTGTTTAAACAATTATCTCGTAAAACAAAGGAACTGCCTGATCGATATTGAACTGTGAGCGAAGCTGAGACGATAATCGAGTCTAATTTTGTCAGTTTAATGTTCGCCCGGTATGGTAACAGTGAATAAAAAATAAAAAAAAATTTGGCGTTAGTAACAACTTTCGAGACATCGATAGATGTTCTAGTTTTTAGATAATGAAAAAACCAGTCAGTTATATCCAATTTAAGTCGCTTGGCAGATGATATTGTTTTGTAATGGAATAATCTGGAAATCAGGTGAACTTACAGATATTTATTGACATCTTCAATTGACCGAAAGAATAGTTTATGTAAAATTGAGACAAGCATCGAGAAACGAAAGCGGATGCCTTGCTTCATAAAACTGCGTTACATTAATTAAGAATCCATATTGGGTGATTGGTAGAGAATTCATAAAAAAAAAGATAAGCTAGTAATCATTAAAAAGTGATGAAATCACAGTTCTAAGACTTTTCTTCGACCGGTATTGAATATTTTCCGAAACAGCGTTAACAGTTGTTTAAAAATCGATAGACAGATTCTGACCATTTGCAGAAAGAAACACAATGCAAAAAATAATTACCATATTCTTAAAATTATTCTGAATTCGACTTTTACCATAGAAAAAAAAAAGAAGAAAATTCTCCTGAGACGGTGAAAAATCTGAATTTCCAATCAGTTAGATACCGAAAATTTCGGACAAATTCCCTGAATACACAGTGTCGTAATTTGTTTAACGATGAAAATGGTTTTCAGCACGATTCAACCGTTGACTGAATAAAACTATAGAATTATTTTCCCCTCAGGCAATGTTTTCCGTAATAATAATATCATTCGCAGCCGGGAATTGTTCGGGAAAATTAATTCGTTCCAGTTCAAGTGCAGATTTTCATCGCCGTCGCATCTGACAGGCGCGCTAAACTTTTTTAACGATTATTTTTTGAGCCGCACGTGCTGGACTTGAATGCGAGATTTGTCGTTTGATATTCGAAAACGTTTGCATGTAACTATACGTATAATAACGTGCCGATTCAATATAAACGAACTTTCCCCAAAGTTTTTTACTCCGATTTTATTCCCTTGATATTTTCTGCGCATACAGTGCCGGCTGTTATTTACTTAAAAACTTTTCCAAGATATTGTTAAGGCACACTATCGTGTCAAGAGTTAATCGGGTGCATTTCGCGTTACTTCCATATTTATATCGTTAAAGAAGAAATATTTCCCCAAATCGTTCCTGTAACATTACACAAGTTGTTTCAGAGAGAATTAAATATGCTCTATGATACAGGTGAGCATGAATCTCATTTGGAAAAGTTTTCTGCTTACGATGGTTATCCACTCGGTGGAAAAGGCGGAACAAGACTCAACATTATTCACAATTCTTTTTTTAACGAAATTTCCTAGAGTGCACAGAAATATATCGCTAGCAAGTAAATAAATATACAAGTAGTTTCGTTTCCGTATCTCCGCCTACTCTCAAAAATTTCTATAACTTTTCGTCGTATCTGTTTTTTTTTTCCGTGGGAGTGGAAATTTTTAAGGGCT
Organism: Neodiprion lecontei; assembly: GCF_021901455.1. Taxonomy (NCBI): domain Eukaryota; kingdom Metazoa; phylum Arthropoda; class Insecta; order Hymenoptera; family Diprionidae; genus Neodiprion; species Neodiprion lecontei. The sequence continues at coordinate 39,973,235 of NC_060262.1, read as the reverse complement.
GTTGTGGATATCGTTAGATATACAGAATCGCAGGTACGCGGGGAAAATGAAATAAAAATGGCAAAAAGTCAAGATTCCTGTGTATCGACATTGATCGAGACGAGGTAAAATTTACTTACTGCACGCGGTGAAGAAGCTCAATCATAATAATGCGACTCTTTATTCACAAAGGGTTTTTTAACTAATCGCTGCTGCATCTAGACGCAAACATAATGAACTATAATCGCTTAAACGTCGTAGTAATCGCATCTTTACGAAGCGCCGGCGTATATAAAATGTAAATATGACCTCTATAAAAGTCATTAAAACTCCTCGCCGTACTATTACTATACATCGCAACGCTATTTTCCGTCAAGTTTTTCCATTTTTAATATTCTTTTTCACCATTCTTTTTAACTTATTATTATTATTATTATTATTATTATATTTCTTTCTTACGTTGGATGGAAAATAAAATATTACCCGCGCGATTTCGTGTCATTATGTATTCCGCTAACGACCCAAAAACATGGAAAAATAGAGGAATGAAAGTAAAACACGACAAGTGAGAGAGAGAGAAAGAGAGAGAATTTTGTTATTTCTTTTCCCTTTTTTGATTTTTTTTTTTTGCTCGTTCTTGCGAGCAAAGAGAATTTTTTAGAAAAACGCGAAGGTCTTAAGCTCCGCTTTGCCATTTTCCATCCTGCAAAAACGCCGAAATGTATAACGTTAATCCCTGGGCTAGGTTTTGTCCAAGAATAAAAAAGCCTCAATACGTTGGTAAAATTGATGACGATAATTTTTGTAAAAAAAAACAATAAAAAAATGGTCTTGTTTCTGTGATAAAAAGAAGAGTTTTTCATACTCGATGATGAATCGTCTCTTACACGATTTTGAATTGTTTCCTCTCATATACGGAGAGCAAGTCCGCCCACATAGAAAGTCGACTACGTGTTGTATTATCATACGAACGTTGCGAAAGCCACGCGTAAGGGACTTCAATTATTCACCGGATCCAAATATGGATCCGAATGTCTCGCTTCGACGGATATGCATATAAAAATACACGACGTCTGAACATCCAGAAGCCGTTGCATATGGATTTTGAGACAATGGAATAACGCCCAGTGTAATTTTCAATGAGCGTAACACATGACAAATAACGTCCGATATTTATTAATTTCACAATCATTCCCCCAGAGTCGATAAGGTGTAACGATTACATCATTTTCATGTATCATTCGAAGCAGCATCCAATTCAAAGCTTCTCGACGCACGAACGAATCGATGCAGTTATTCCTCGTTTTAACGAACGGTTTTCTAGTCCGAGAAACGAGGCAATTTCGGCCCTGCGGTTTACGTCAGGTGAGAGACTGCAGCAGGGCTTCGCACCTGTTGCGAATAATTTTTTAACGTTTGTAGTATGGGTGTAATATGCGTGTAAACTGATGGGAATTTTGTCGGGAACAGATGGGACTCGAAGAGTCGTTAAACAATAGCGCCGCAGACGCGTGCTCGCGAGGCGCGATAACTAATCAAACGTCGATGACGAGAGAGGATTCGATACTGCGCAAAGTAACATGAAAATAGCTTATGTTTGAAGAAAAAATCCCGGTATTCGTGCCTCGTTAACTTTTCCGAAAAACTATGCGGCCGTAATCACACTGAGTAAAATTTCATTTGTTACGGTAACTAGAAAAATTCAGTAAAACGGGTATCGTTAAAAAAACTGTTTCAATATTGTTGGGATTACGAAAAACGAGGTAAACGTAACCATTTTGCGCTATTGTCGATTCTTTTTTGGTTATTGCAGCGGAAAGTCAGTGTGTTCCGTTTACTCTTCTTTTTTAGTTAAACAAGGCTTTAACGTTACAAGAAAATATAGTAACAGTGATCGTATTGAGAAAGAACAGTAACGGATACCAGACTTTCCGGTAACAGCTGAAAAACTAGTTTTCATTTTGTACCCGGAACTATATTTTTCGATTGTCGTAAAAGATGAAAATAGTCAAGGACTGAGCGGTAACCGGAACTAAAAATTTCTCTCATTGCACGATTTTATACAGCGTGAATCGAATTTTTTCAATTGTGTTAAATTTTTCATCTAAATAGAAATAGTGACTGTAGAATTAAAGATACCACGAGCAATTTAATTTCTGTACATAAATCTGGGAGATTGGAAACAAAAAAAAAAAATAAATAAATAAATCAATTAATAAATGAGTAAAACGAATAAATTCTGACTGACATCTTTTCTTCATATTTTCCAATAACGCGTCGCTGTATTTTATTTTTGTCATATTTGGTGAATCGAAACTGTATTTTCGATCCGTTTTTTTTTTTCTCCGTCTCTCTCCATTCATCCGACGGGCATCTTGTACTTGTACCGAGATATTATAGAAAAATTTTCAAATAAAGTTGGTGGACTGCGAGGCGCGCATAGCTTCCTCGGTCGGTTCCGGTAAATACGTCACTCCGGCAAGTAACTCCGGAATTTTCTTTCCGCGGACCTCGTCAACTGTTCAGAAAGAGAAGAGAAAAAGGAAGAGGATAAAGATTGAAGAAGAGGAAGAATGAGAAGAAAAATAGCCCTCGACCAACGGCTTTTGTTCTCCAAGCCTCTTCCGTTTTCTGTCTCGGCTGTTTTTCCAAGAGCTAAGGGCTTAACATTCCACCTTTTTGCCACACGCACACGTGCCTTTGAAAGTTTATTAAAATATGTTTGTGCAGTAACGGAGAGGCTCGAGGCTGGTAAAGTTCAGCTAAACTATACCTCGAGTGACTCGAAACTTGAATTCAACCGAGCTTTCGGGAGATTCAGAGATTAATAACAATTAACGCTCTAGTTATTCAATGTCAAGATTGCATTTTAAGGACGAATCCATCCGCCATCTTCAAAATCCTTTCAACCATTTTGTTTCTTCGAAAAACTGCGACTTACGCACGCAACAAGAAAAAACTTTGGTAAAAATTTTGTTTAACGAGTGTAGAAACCAGTTTACGAATATTCGAAACGTCGACAATTTTCATTTGTAAATTTTCTTAGCTGCACGCGAATCGATTTCCGAAAAGAGCAGCAGAACGTATGTGCTGAAAAATTCCCTCGGGAAAGGAATTGCACTTCCACGTTTAACTGGCGAGTCGGCAATTCTCTGACACGTTATTTCCTTTGTTCCCACAAACGTTTACTTTGATCGGTTGTACAGCAGTGCGGGAGAAAAATTCACCTCGTGGCAGATATCTGTCACTTTTGCAGTTACTGCCGAAACGTATGAAATTCCGCGCTTTGAATCGAGGTGGAAATTTCAAAGTATTTTTACATATTATGTATCCGTACGAGGCGAACCTGAAGTTATATCTACATAAAACGCTTGGATAATCGGGAATTGTGCATTTAGAGTGCACCAGCCGCAAATAATAACGTAGAAAAAGCTCCGATAATCCGGCGCCGCGACTTGCATGGCTTAAAAGTTGGAAAAATTTGTATATCTGCACTGTCACCGCAATAAAACACTCCCCGATTATTCCTTTTTACCCCTATTTTTACGCTCCACGGCGACGCGGCGCATTCGGTGATATTATGCCTCGAGAATCACACGCGATTCGAGGCTCATCAGAGGTAATGAGAGCCGGGATATCCGCAGGATGTTTTGTTCGCGTTAAAATGCGCGCAGAAACGCGAATAATACATTATAAAATCTATTTTCTCGCCTGTATATGTATATATAAATATATACAGTGGCGCATTTTTTACTTTACTTTTTTTTTTTTTTTTTTTTTGTTCCAAGTTGCTACTCGAAAAATTTGTGACAAATATTGAAACAAAAAAAAAAAAATTGGTGCAAAATGTGGACGAGGTGAGAAAATATTGTTAGATTCCGCTACCAATTAATATTGAAATATTTTTTATTTATTTTTATGTGAAATTTGGATGAAAGTTTTTGTTACTGGAAAAGGAGTATCGCATCAAATTGATGTTCCTATTTCGTTTTCAGTACCGATTTTCATGAACAATGATTAATTGGATAGCGATACGGAAAAAATAAATAAACTAACATATACGTATAATATAATTCCGTAAGGTGTGTACGTAAAAATAAATAAAAAAACATTTCAATAATTGGTAGCTACCTTTAAATATTTTGATACCTCTTCCAGCTGTTATGACAATTTTTTCCTTCAATATTTCTCGCAAATTTTCAGAGTAGCACTTTCGAAAAAAAAAAAATAAATAAATAAATAAATAATGATAAAAAAGAGCCACCCTAACGTATGTAGGCAATAGTAATCGAAAGAAATTTTTGCCCAACTAATTTTAAGTAGACACGAGAGGCGTAAGGATTTCGGGCAATTTTATATTCAACGTATTCGAATCAGTGGCGAGATTTTCAGGCCGATGGGAAGGCCGGATTAATTCTGTGGATCGCGTAAAACGGTGATATTCAAAACCGAGCCCCTCGTTAACTGTACGGATCCAGCTGAGAGTACTGAATTTTTTTTTTTTTAAATTTATTCTCATTTTTTTTTACATCCTTATAACGATTTTCGCGTAACCCTCGACGGATCGTCGACGGTGTAACGCGTACACGCTGCTGGTTTTATTTGATCCGTGTAACGAGTGTATTAACGATAAAAGTAAAAAAAACGATTAAAAAAAAATAATAATAAAAAAACCAGAAACGGAAGAAGCAAAAAAGAAAGAACATTTCGAAGTTCAATAAATGTGCGGTTAGTAATTTAGTGAAAAATAATTGGCAAAGAAGAAAGTATTCTATAAAAATAATTAACTACTTCGCGAGGTGAAAGTCAAACTTATTTCATTAATTTTTTTATTAAATCAACCCCATAATTTCATTCAGTACAATTCGTTACACAGAGAAATCAAAGAATTTAAATCGAATTAAATATAAAATATTTACTACGATTCTAACACGTTAATGACGAAAGAAGAACAATCTTGGTGGATACTGTTTTTTTTTTTTTTGTGCCATGAATATTTGAGAATTGATTTTTCTCGAAGCTTGCTGAGAATTCGATTACGATAATGGAGGTCAAGCTCGCGAAGCAACGATCATCGTAATTTCACACGTTTGCACAAAATTATACAGCCAGACGATACGTCATATAGTGTATAAATAGACGTATATACAGGGTGTGTATACATGTATCTACGTCGCGGCGGTAGGCCTGATCGATCGCGCCATTACAGGCACTCGGCACAATGCGTTTCAACTTTAATATATCGAGGATATTCCTGTTGAGCCGCGAGGGGGAACGAAAGAGGGAAGCGGTATCGGTTTATACAGCTGCTGAAATTGCAGACATGAAAAGCTTCGACCCATTTTCGGTAAATAATAAATGGGCAGGAAAAAGAGATGACAAAAAGTCACCTCAAACTTTTCATTCCAGTTTTCTTGGCCGTTCTTTTCACGCACCGCATTTTAATACATATATATGTATATATATATATATTATGTATATTAGACCTGTCCTTAAGAAGGGCAAAATCGAATTTTAATGGTCTTACCCCCCAAATTGGTTCGTAATAATTCAAAGGAAATGTCAGAATTTTTTAAAATTTTTACCTCCATATTTACCCACCGCTAGGAAGCTCTACTTTTTCCCATAAGAAGAGCATCGATTTTTCGTGATTTTTGATCTTTTTTTACCGCTGCCCTAATTATCAGATAAAAAATCGTAAATTCTCAGAAAACGTTGACAGTTATGTTACCCTTTTGTCGAATTTTTCGGAATTCGATACAAGCATTTTTGGGCTAGATCAATCACATCTTTATTCTCTGTATGTTGCGAAAAACGCGGAAAAAATCAAAGAAAGTCGAAGAACGTCGTTTTGAGAGTTAAAAATAGGAGGAACGAAATGGCAGAGGTTACGAAAAATAGGAAACTTTTCGAAACGTTCTTCGACTTTTTTTGCTTTTTTCCGCGTGTTTCGCAACATACAGAGAATAAAGATGTGGTTGATCTAGCCCAAAAATGCTTGTATCGAATTCCAAAAAATTCGACAAAAAGGTAACATAACTGTCGACATTTTCTGAGAATTTACGATTTTTTAGCTGATATATATATATAATGGCCGCAGGTTGATAGTTCTCGCGTTTCTACGTCGCAAGATTCTGCAATTTCGTGCTCCCCGGAATTGCAATTCGGCTGCTCAAGTCAGCCGCGAAATTTTCGCTCAACGTTTTCCCGGGGCCGCTGGTGTGGATATTAAATTTTGACAGGGCTAATTCCGCCCCTCCTCTTCTTCGGAACGATTTCAACCGTTGTAAATACGTAACGCTAGTACGTTTCTTCATTCCGTTCACACCCCTCCCGCGGACAAAAATTTCTCGGAGAAAAAGGTCAGACGCTGGGGAATGAAGTTCGAATTTTGCCCGACTGGGGAGATAGAAAAAAAAAAAAAAAAAATGAATTATTCTTTACGCACGGCTCGAAACTCGGCAGCTGGTGCAATTAAGCAAAAAATTATTAAAAAAAAAAAACCCTTGCCGAGACTTTCTGAACTGTAGTTTAATTTTTCGATCTAAATGTAATTGGTAATAATTTACGAGCTGAGAAGTGGAAGATAATAAACCGGTTCTTGCGCGGCATGCACCGTACATTTGCGTATGATAAATATTCTGGAAAAAAGTCTGGTCTGCCTTGGAATATCGCGCTGCATTCGTGTATAATATACCTACTTGGGTATACTTTTCGCAGAAATCCCAGTGAAGGAAATTCAGTAAATAAAATGGCTGGTGAACGAGGCGGAGCGAGCAAGAAACGAGGGAGTGAATAGTTGAAAATTACAGTGAATTCACTTGCAAGAAATACGGAGTCGGAGATACCGAGAATCTTCGATTCCCGGGACACCCGCACTCTTTTGCATTTCATTGCTTGACGCTTTTCACGCTTTTTCACACACGCGTGGAATCGAACGGGGTGCGTTCGAAGCGCAGCTTTCCGGTCCTCGCTGAATCGTGAAAATTGTGATTTCAGCCAATTCCCGAACCATCACGCGAAATATGTCATCTGAGGATGTACGCCTGGTGCCAATGCGCGTCTTTAATGCATTCGGGAGGCTGATTGGCCTGAAAATTTCACACGAGTCTAATTTTACTCGATTTTCTTTGAGTCTGTGTTATACCTACTCAAAAGTGCGTCGATCAATCCGTTACAGAGTAAATATAAACAATTCAGGCACTTACCGATTCAGCTCAACAGCAGCTGTTCGAATTCGCAACAACGGATTCGCCAATTTCTCCCTCTGGAATGAGAAGGGAAAAAATTAAAAATTGGGTTTATGTTGCGAGTAAGTAAAGTGGCCGGTGTATTTAACTGAAATTGAAACAAGCCTGTTGATGTGTGCCGAAAGGAAAAAGAAACGAAAATAAAATTGAGATGAAAATTATAGCGAAACGTAAGTGGCTTCGGTTTGAAAATATCACCGTTGGATTTTACTATTAACGATAATTTGAAGTGAGAGTTGCATTTAAACGACACGATTAAAGTTCATGTCCTGATCCAGCCGCAATTATGATAAATATTCGCGCCCTACAAACTCGTAACGACGGTGGTACAAAATTATTGAGCCATTCCTATGCAAAGACGTGATTCCGTAACCACTTTCGAGGGCTAATGTGAATGAATAGATCGTGCGGAAATTTATATCAGCCACGTCGATAACGTTTATATCAGTTCTCAAGGAGGACACGAAGGTGAAGAAAGAAATCTTATTTTTCACACAAAAACCGTAAATACAGAATCAAAAGCAGTTCAAACAGATCGGCTATTCATAAATCGATACTTTTTACGAATTTGATTACGATTTGGCGGGTCACACGTTGAGTATTTCTCTTCTGAAAAATAAAAAAATGGAATTAAACGTGAGAATTATGAACAAACTCTTCGGTATACATCAAAGTTTCGAATTAAATCGCATCAGAATGATTAAAATAATCGAACGAATTCGTTTAATCTCATTCTGCGATGGGAAATTTTATTCAGAAGACCTTTTACCGAAAATTTACCAAAACGCTTTTTTTATCCCGTTAGCATTGTTGAATATTTGTTTTCACAACATTGAACCGATATTTATAACGACTAAGAAATTTTAACGCTTAATTGACAGCTAAAAAAAAAGAAAAGAAAATCGATTTCAGCGAATTTATAGAAAATAGTCTTCGGGAATAAAATGAGCCATCGCAGAATGAAATCGATAAAATCTATTACATCTTTAACAATTTCAAAGTGATTTAAAACAGAAACGTCGATATTTAAGCTTTCATTTATAATTCCGACATTTACTATTTTAATACTTATATTCCACGAAAATATAATCTGATAAATACTGAATGTGAGAAAATATAATAAATTGAATAACCCGCAAGTATCAATTTTAAGAAAACTGTATTCTCCTCAAGAATTCTAGGGCGAGAAAAATTTTAGTCCATTCGATTCCTCGCCGAGTTGCGTAAGATCGAATTAAACGCGAAAGCGCGAATTTCAAAGCGGGTGTTGTCGAATCGCCGAAGAAACTCCGGAGCGATGGATTCTTCTGTATTATGTATAGCTGGCTGCGGTTTTTCCGAGCTGATAACTCAGCCGGACATCTCTCCGAAAGTCCTGGACGACGACGCGACGCGACGGACGGCGGGTCTCTCATAAATCATCCTTATATACGCCCTATAATGTTTAGCGGTAAGCCGGCTTAACGAATGACAGTCACAGTAAAGGACTCCTTCTTTTCAAGATAAATAACTGTAACGTATACGATACCGTCGACGTTGTATCCACACGCATATTTCTCGAGATAAGAAAGAAGAGAAAAACAAAAAAACAAAAAAAAACAAAAAAAAAAAACCAAGAACGACACGAAAAAGTAAAAGATAAATTTTATCTAGGGAAGAAAAAGTAACGCGTACATGTATGTTGAGTAAATCGTTTCTTCGACGCGAAAGCTGATTGTGAGAATTTTTACGACCGCGTTAGGTACGTCTTGTTCATGCATAGAATACGTAGAAAAGCTCCTCCAGACTCCCATTATAAAGCATTATAGGTTTCGCGGTTGCGGTTTGAGTAACTTCCCGGCACCGCAGCTTAAAGGATCCTCATTTTCCCTCTTACTTTATGCCATCTTAGCTTAAACCGCCGAGCTAGTCTACATATATTTACATCGAATGCATCAACCGCCTTGTTCGCGGATCCCTCGTGCTATTTTATCATTTCGAATGTTTTCGTTCGATCGGGTTTCTTATTTCGCGAAATTATTCGCACGGCTTTCGCGGTTTCTTAATATATTGTTTCTTATCCTTTCACTTTTTCGTTTTCTCGTCGTGCGTTTAATTTTCAAATTAACCAGAAATAAGCCATAAAGTGAAAAAAAAAAGAAATGTATTCAACTCTACGTTTAATTCGTACAATGAACATTCTATCCACTAGTCTGTTGTAAAAGTAATTACTAGAATTATATAAACGTCAACTTCGTTTCGTTGTACATTCCGCATTCCATTATCTTGTCCCACCTCGACTGACGAGTAATTTCATAGAACATCTAGTGCAGCTAGCTAGTAAGCCGTTTAATTTTCGTAGCAAAATGCTAATTTTACCGCTTTTGAACCACTTAGAAAGCACGATGCGCGTAAGGGAGGCAAACCGCATATCCGAGCTGTGCATGAAGCCAATTAATTCTTTGTTCCCGGGGAATATCCCGCAGGATGTACGAGTTTGAAGCGCGGTAAATCGAGAACATTAAGCCGGAGGCAGTTCGTGCGAGAGAATAAAAACATTGAGAAAATGCCTGGGAAGTTAGAAGATACGGAAAACTTGATTTCAACCGCTCTCTTATTAACGACTCGAGTCCTCGACTCCCGGCTTTTATAAAAGCTTCGAAAAAATCGGCGATTCTTTGTCGAAAAAAGAAAACCACTTTTCCCCTGATTATCGCGGTTTCGTCGAGATCAACGTGGGTTATGAATACTGATACCGGAGAGGAAGCTGGATAACCTCCTGCCCTGGGGGCTGTGAGGACGGTAAATTCTGGGAAACGATAGGTCTGAAATTGGAGGAAAGTTATCGAGCTTTTACCGCCCGCCGATAAAACCTCGGAATAAAAACTCGAACAATGAGAATATCTGGCATATATCTGTGTATTTTCGTTCGGCTCGGCGAGTTAATTGCTCGTGATTTTCACGAATCCACAAAAACCGGCCCGGCTGCCTCCACCCGGATTGTATTTCTGCAGTAGAAATTGGAGGAGTTTTGGCATCCTTGTATTTTACAGAGAAAAGTTTAATTGAGCTACTCGAGTTCAAAGCAACGACAAATGCGACCATCGTGCTTTCCCCCGCCTCCCGGTTTCACCGCTTCCCCGACTCTCTAATAATTCGTACTAGGTATTGCCGGGGTCGAGAGAAGCCTTTGCAATATTTTACCGCTCATTATTCGCTAACTTTGGCAATCGCTGTTGTACGGATCATATTACTATTCTTGTTATTATCGTCATTACCGCGTAGCATCGATGAATTATTTAATTATAAATATTCAGGTTCGTTTCCTTGATTATTCAGCAATCGCTTTCAAGTAATCGATTGTGTTCATCATTTTAGTACTCTGCTCAATGACTGGAATGAACAATTTTGCTGATCGATCAAACATTTGGTTAAATATCGATACGAAACTGAACGAAAATTATTAGTGTTAAATAATGCGACCGTCAAAACGTCGAGTAACGGTCAAAGGCGCCTCTACGGTAAAGCTTTTTAAAGCTGCCTCTCTTTCTTCGGCAGCCGAGGTCGTTGTCGCGAGAAATATAACGTGAGATACCGTAAGTGAGCTTTTTTCGTCCGTGTAGCAGCGGCTATTGTACATCCCGGTGAAGATAAAAAATATCGAAGAGAACTGATGTACAGTTATTATACAGAGGTAAGAGGGAGAAACGAATGAGAAATAAAATGAAAAAGAAAAAAGAGAAGAAAATACTTGGCGCACAGAGAAGCCTGGATGGAACGGTGTATGAATACATCTTCCCTCCATTCAACGTTTCTCCCTCGACATTTTAAACAAAGTTTCAACCATAGCAGTGCAGATGGCGAATAGTGGCGCAGAGCTCGACGCGTTGAGTAGCTCTGAGTGTAAGTGCGAATGCATAAAAACCGAAACGGCATGCCGACGACGAGGTGAGTGAGGACAGGGTAGTTACATTGTTTGCAGGGGAAACGTTTCAAAGAAGTCGCGACAAGTCGGCAAGAGTAACGCGTTTGCCGATAGCAGCTGAATTATGTAATTTATTACAAAGGGCGAAAAGGGGTGGAAAAAGCTTCACTACTTTTCCATGCAAGTGCAGGAATATCGCTTTGCCGAGGAATTATTCTTACAAAGGCACGTCAATTCGATTTGCAATTAGTGATGAATTTTTAAGCCACGTCGTCAAATATTTTAGGATTATCCGGAGGCAGGATTAACCAACGATTTTCAACCTCCCTCTCTCTCTTTATCCGTCAATGTGACACTGATCTGAAATTTGAGATAATTATTTCCCTCTCTTGGACGGATCTGGCCGATTCCTCTCCTAATATTTCCACTGCATTCCGAGGAGCGATCGACGTAACGTCTCGTGTTTTTTACGCTTTTCATTAATGACATTTTCGTTTCCGTAAAACGTTTGACCAAATTTATCGAGTTCAGACCACTTCGCAATGACCAGCATCGCCAATTCCCTCAAGTTGAGTGATAGTTCGATTTCCACCATGATTTTCCGCACGGTTAGGCACTTGATTAACCGAGAGTGAATGCTCGGCTCTCCACAATTCCGATTAGTTCCTAAACCAGACCCCAACGCTGTATCACTGGACGTAAACGAGAACCAGCCGGCTGAGACGTCGAAGACGGTTGTGCGCACAGCGATGCAGATTGAACGATACGTTTCTAACTGTCCGGCGCATCTAAAACACTCGATACCTACCACCGAGCAATCACTTACTCCGAAACATGATGCAATTGAATCGCGTAAAGTGGTTACCGAACCGGATTCCAACGCACCTGCCGCAACCGTCACACCATCAGCAATCGATGCATCAGCGTGTATCTTCGAAATCCGCTCCTTATGTCGGAAATGTCGGAGTTCGGCCGTTTACAGGCAAGCTCACATGGTCCAAGATGGTAGTCAGTGACAAGACTGCAGCGTCACTGATGACGACAGGGTGGAATATCAGAGGGAGATGTTGATGGGCTTTGAAAGGCAAGGAACCCATGAATAGGAATGGACTCTTTTACTGGCTACTTACTCTGAAAGCGATCTCAGCAAATTCCCTTACGTAGGTATAAAGTGGGCGGGTAAGGTGCTCGGAGCGTCGATGGTGTGCGAGAAGAGCGACGAAGGCTAAGCCGGGACGCCGTACCTTGGCGTATTACACCTTGGTATATGGGTGTGTATGTATGTTATACGCGGACCTACCGCCGGAGGGAAAAAGCTGGACAGATATTCGCCCTCATCCAGCTTCCACCCTCGCTCCTGGGACACACCGTGCACGCATCCCATAAAGGGTGGCTAAGTGATGCCGCTGGTGGCTCAGAGGCGCAAGACTTCGTGCACTTCGTGCACCGTGGCTATCCGTCATAGTTCACAGGCCGTAGTCTGGGACCGAGCGTTGTTCGCACGGCTGAAGGATCCCACGAGGACGCACCCTAGGCACACCTCTCGGTAGATCGGTGCTTGCTTCCCGTTTTTATTCCAACGTATAAGCATCTCCGCACGTTTATATCCGCGACCGTGCGTCTGGGCCAATTAGAGAAAGACGGATGCACGCAACGTGGCATTGGACCGTGGTTCCGGTAGCGATGAGCTTTCGTAACGTTTCTCGATTCGTTCGATCGTTTGGAACTTTGAAATGGATGAATGATTTCTGAGGCAAATACCGGGGGTTTGGTTAATTCGAATTGAAAACACTCGGCGACAGGTGGCATAAATTTCAATTAGTGGAGTAAACAAAAACGTCTCTGCTCATTCGTGTAAGCCGTGTACGTACGCGTGTATGACACTGCGAGTATTCACACACCAGGTTATACCCACGGTAGAGAGTGAGGAGGAAAATACAGTAGGCGGGCTATGAATACACGCTTTTCCGAGAAGGTGGTATACCGGTGTAATTACGTAGTACCGTGGTACTAATTACGAAGACCGTGTGTGAATGAATAGAAGAAAGGGGCTGTTCATCGTACCGACACGTGTGTGCGTGCACCGTATTTGTGTGTATACATACTCGCAATCCCATTTCCCACGTTTCGCGTTACGTAACAGAAGCGTATTTCTTGGTCGGAGGGAAGAGTCAACACCGTGAAGAGGGGCAGCGCAAACGATCGTAACACAAGATCCCCATGCCCACATTATTACCCGTGTAATCATTTCCAAGTATAGAATTACACCTGCTTAGCATACAATGAATATGCGACATCTTTCATATACATCTCACGGAAAGAAACAACGGACTCTACCCTTCGATAATGTAACGAATTACGAAACTACGTGCTCGAAGAAAATTGAAAATACTGCAAGAACTGTTCATATCTTCGTTTCTTCTGATTTAAAAACGACACGAGACATCAGATTTTGGTACATCTTGGATAAAGCTGGACCTGTTTAAAAACCGCGTCTCCAATTTTGCTAAGGAACCGTTTCGGCGCGACTCAAGGACGTAGTAATCTTGCAATTTGTATGTAGATTCGAAGGCAAAGGACAACAGTAGCCTGGAGGTTGACGTCGGGGATGGTGTGAGGTACGATTTGTCGATGAGCTTATAGCTGCATGACCATCTCGTAAGGCGGAACACGCAGTAAACGCGCCTGAAACAAGTCTATCAGAGTATCATTCCCCGGTGTAAACGGTGGATGAAACTGTTTTGTTCGAGAGTAGTTGCGTTGGAATTGCATTACCGGTGATGCAGCCGTCTCTTTGTCTTTCTCTCTCTCTCTCTCTCTCGCTCTTTCGGTTTGCTACTATCTAGGAAGCCGGAGATATCCGCGAGGTCGAGGATGGGGTGCAGCTTTGTGAAACCAGCTTTCGAAATGAACGCTTTTACAGGTTTGCCCCACAGCGCTGAATGTATCCTCTTGATCCCCTCGGCTCTTTGCATCGGCTTGACGTTAAACTCTACGAATTAACCCACCGTACGAAAGCTCCCGAAGGTATCCAACCGTCTATCCATGCGCTTTCAGAGCCCTTCTCTGCCAGTCGATTCTGGTCCGTTAACAAGCACACAGGTTTCTGCATTTCATTACACTATCGCCATGTCTCTCTCTCTCTCTCTGTATACATTCGCTTAGTTACAGCTCGCAAATTGATCCTCGCACGATCAACTGACCTTGGACCTTGGGTTGAGTTACGCTTGGTTGAACAAGAAAGTACTTCCGGGTGATCCAGGCCGCCTTTACTTTCGACTTACCGTCCAGCCTGACCCCCCAACATCTCCTCGTTACGTGAGATATCGTTGGTCCAATCCACAGTCGATATTCGACACCCTTGCGTCCCGTATCCCGATACAATGATAACAGACCTTCGAGCGAGAAATTTCCCGGCAAACCTTATCCTCGACACCGTGCACTTTGACCCATGCTGTAACGTTATCGGCGCCTCCTCAATGCCCAGTTTTAATGATCCGCACGTCTGTAGATCCCTTCGATCACGTGGCGCGACTCCGAGTTGTTAAGAACCCTTTTGAAATCATCGACGTCACAGCGTTGGTTAACCCCGTCCAACGATCATCCCTAAGACAGAGTATCTACCTTGCTCTCCCAGCTCTTTCACCTCAGTAGGAAATGGAATTGGAAGAACGAAGGAGGAGAGAGGAAGCTCGCAGTTCGATGGGTAATATGATTATTTTGCTTTGGCGGTTGGCGCTGAGACGCTGTATAAGAGAAACTTTGGAAGTTTTCAATGGGGGTGGGAGGGTGAGGGTGAGGGAGGGGGGGGGCGAGTGGCATACCACTCCAAGATAATGAAACGTTCCACAAGTTGTCGAGTGCTGCGTCTCTGAGCCCGAGCCACTTCTATCCTCCTGCAGGTTCTTCCTGGGATGGATGGAACAAGAGGCATCGTCGCTGCTGTTCGAGGATGAGGTGGAAAGAAGGAGTTTCGGCCCACCACTCGTATCTCAATAATATTAATGCATTTCGAGTTGCCGGTTGCCGGTTGCCGTATCGCCCTGCTCCTTTAATATACATTTGCCGTTTCACTACCGCGAAGAAATTACCACCGGCCTGCCGGTATCAATTTCCTTTAATTTTATCGATACGCGAGGTATTAAATCGCAACGCTTCTGTCGTTTCGCGGTCACGTGCCTGGTTTTTACTGCCGAAAGCTCTCGCCAGGTTTTCTCTTTCTTCTTTCATCCTTTCATATATCTGTACAGTGCCAATTGAAAATACACTTCTTGATATACGTTTCATCGATTCTTGCCTCGAGGTTTGCGATTCTTCCCCTACTTTTTTAATAATTTTTTGACAGATATTTTACCATTTTTACTCTCCGCGGAGTTGTTGAAATTATTCTTGAACCAGGCCGCTGAAAATGGAGTAAGATCTTGGTAGTAAAACTGTTCAGAAATCGTATTAAAATCACTGAAAGTTTTGAGCGCAAGTCTTTCACCCGTGAATACATTACAATAAGTCCGCGGTAATTTCTCCGTAAAGTTTAACGGCGATAATCGGTTGAAATGTAGAATCCATAATAAATCTATCGATTACCATAAACTTAACCCGCCAATTAACAATGCAGACGTCTCGAAACGGCAGGTACTTCGTTTGTAGATACGATTATTCTAGTCGATCGCTGGGAATAAAAACGAAAATGAAATTGATTAAGTGAATCGGTATAAAGGACGAAGTTGAAAAAAAAAAAAAAAATGTTATATCCTCTACGTCGGCGCGATGGGATAAAAAAGGAAAAAGAAAAAGAATGAAAGTTTAATGGGATAATTAATCAGACCCTCGCAGCTTTTTTACATAATACACAGTAGGTATACACACCGTGCAATCATGTATAATATACCTACACATACAATATACCAGGAGTTTCGTGAGTGGGTATAAGGATCGATTTTCCTGCAAGTACGTCGCGTGACTTGCCGCGATTAAATGCGTTCGAAGGATTTCTACATATATATGTATATAGCTATAGCTGTTACAAATTCGATGTATACGTACGGAATCGCGGGGGTGTCAAGCGTATCTTGACGAAAAATAAGCGATTTGTAATGTAACTGCGCGTGTGCATTTATGTACACACACACACATATACGTATAGCTTGCCTCTCTTACGTGTGTTGAACAATTAAAATACACGGCAAAGTCCCGATCGGAACGGCACTCGAAGCAATAAGAGGGTCGAAGTTGACGGAACAACGAAATTTTATTTGATGTGAGGATTAACGTACAAGCAATAATTTATTGAGAACGAATGGTGAAGCGATTAGATCGACTCTACACGCGCAAACACACACCTATAAAACCATGCATATTCATGGACCATGTATGGTGGCGTGAATGTGGAAATGAAAATACTGCGATGTGTGAGAGATTTATTCCGAGACGTCAAACTATTTTCATCTACCATATTTCTTTCCGTCTTTCTTCTTCTTCTTCTTCTTTTTTTTTTTTTCTTTTTTATCATTCAACATCATCACGCAAGATTACGTTACAGCACAACGTGCAGGGTTCGTCGGTCGAGTGGGAATATAACGAAAGAGATACAATGGGAACTATTGTTACCAGTCAAGTTCACGTGGGAATTTCTATGAATATATACCCTGTGTCAAGAGTTCCCAGTAATTTTACCGCAAGTTTACGGTCGATGATGTACATTCTTACAAGAGCCGAGCAGACGCTTGCGTGCATCGAAGAATAGACGGGCATAAAATTGATAAAAGAATAAAAAAAAAAAAAAAACGTGTAGGTATTTGTCGTAACGATGAACGGATGGGGAATAAAAAAAGATTTCTCATAGCTTTGGTCTTAGATTCGTTTGATAATCAATATTTTCGATGCGACGAATTGAAATGACGGGAAAAAAATTTTCCACTCGATCGATGGATGGAGAATCGTTTTAGTGACACACACTTCGCAACTTGATACGGGTACTTGGATTTTCAAACACTTGAGGCGCTCGGCTATCGCACATCTGAAAGCCATCGAAGTGCATGCTCGGGAATGCATGCCTACGCAACACGGATAACTACTCGACAACAAGTTATCGCTAAAGAGAGACAAGCGTATCGCTGTCTGAGAACGATAAACGGTCGAGTACGTGTCACCGCTAATGGTCACCGGGGGTATTTCTGGCCAAAGTCCAACTGCGCACAAGAGCAACGAAACCACCGATCCCCAACGTCCAAGAGCACGCTTCGCTCTGTAGGAACTTGAATTCATCGCGAAAATTTAAATTGAGCCTAACGATAGGCTGGCGCTGCGGTAATTTGATGAAAATTGAAAATGTACAGGGTGAGTTTTTTTTTATCTCGAGACATCGGAATACCTCGAGAAATAGGCACAGCACAAAGAAATGTTAACGGCAAGAACTGTGTGAAAAAATCTGAAATGAAAACCCCTATCATTTGTTGCAGAATCAAATTTTTCATGAAAAAACAAACAAGTTTTGTTGGAAATTTTTATTTTCGATCCGATACAGATGGCGCTGTAATTTCAAAAAATCAAATTTTTCATGAGATATTCCGATGTCTCAAGACAAAAAGCTCACCCTGTATATCTCGTCGAAGCTGACAATGAACGTCGGGTGAAATGACCCGGGCAAGTATAACCGAAACGACGAAAGCACATCCGTTCGAAAATACTCTCGACGCGTAAAGAAGCTGAAGAACCGTCAAATTACGAAGGCAAAGGGGCTGGAAATGGGGGGTCGGAGGTGGAGGAGGAGGAGGAGGAGGAGGCGGGCAATCCGCGCTAAGCCGAGTCGTGTGAGATCCGAATTTCGATTGAGGGGGCGCGGCGGGGGGATGATCAAAGTAATCCGGTCGAACAGAGGTGTGCAAAGCCCCTGTCGATGCCGGAAATTCAAGGCAGCGTGTGTACCGGAAGGGTAAGCCGGTGTCTGTGCTCGGGAAATCTGCTGCCTCCCGTCTGGTTCGAAGGAGCTTTCGGCTCGGGACTGCAGGCAAGGGTGCCCAGACTCGGGTTGTGTACAAACGTAAATCGGGGCACGTCGGCCGTGTTCCGAGTGCCGTGGCAAATTGGAGATCTGACGGTGTATCCGGCTCTCCTTCTACGGCTACAACGACCTAATAGCTTATTAGCGAGTGCGAATCAGACTTCCTCCAATTCCGCCTAATGAGCTGAAAATATACATCTACCATTAAACGAGGGATTCGATCATCCGTTATTGTATCTGGGTTGTAATCGAGGGCACGGCTATTTGCACGGTCTTTGCTCCAATTTACCTCTCGCTTTTTTGACCTTTCACGCCGGTTTCCAGATGAGGGAAAACAATACGACTAACGAAAACTGGGACAAAATAGTTTGCGATAGTGTAAAAAATTAATTAATCGTTTAGTTATGTAGAAGCTTGCATTGTTCAATTTTATAAAATCTATATACATATATTCGTAAACCAACAAACTTGGCTTTATAGTTGAACAGGTTCAAAGCAAATGGACAGCACAAAGTGTATGAATTGAAAATACAATTCAATGTAAAACAAGCCATAAAATGGAATAAAAGGGAAATGAAGGATATAATATCGGACAGTGATAGTTAAAATGTACGTGAGAGAATAGACCGGGTCGAGGATATTTTGTATATTAAAGGGAGATCGAATATAAATAGTTTATTACGTGCGCTATTTTATTGAATTAAGCAATTTTAATAACCGCATTTTATTGCAAAACTTACGAATAAGAATATTGAAAAACAACAGTTAGTGACAAAAGAAGTTGCGTGGTTGCTATTGGATTATTTAATGGATTATCGAATGATTTAAAAATACTGTATTCAAATACTAAATCATTGAAAAACAAAATAAAGCAATGGATAGTAGATAATGCCATGTTAACACGCATGTGATGTGAAAATACGATGAAATATAAATATGGTTGATCATGAAATAGTCTGTGAGTGTAGGTTTCTTTTTTAATTACCTAAATTATGGTTATTTTTCTTTTTCTTTTCTCTTAGTTAGAGACCGGGAGCCCATAACACTTTTTTCATGTCTCATTTGTTCACACTCAGCGGTATAAGACCCACCCAAATCCTACCTTCCACCACACGGAGATGACTTCGCCAAACATAAATGGTGGACCAAAAGGTGGGGGCTGTATTAAAAAATCCGGGATCTAGAATTATCACTTACCGTTCGGCGTTTGTCGCAAATTACTGTAGATGAAAAAAAAGTTTGGGCGGACTCTACACCCTTAAGACAAAAGTACGCGTAGGTGGCTGGCCCCCGATCCAACCTAAATATTCGCCGATAATATTATCTCGAGTTTTAGTGTATAATTAGATGAATTAACAAAATTCCGAACGTTGACAAGTTATGATTTTTTATTAACAATTTTTTACAACAATAAACAGAGTCACTTCGCGTCATATCCACTCTACACGTTCGGCAATGCCGTCCGCCCAAACTTTTTTTTCACTTACAGTAATTTGCGACAAACGCCGAACGGTAAGCGATAATTCTAGATCCCGGATTTTTTAATACAGCCCCCACCTTTTGGTCCACGATTTATGTTCGGCAAAGTCATCTCCGTGTGGTGGAAGATAGGATTTGGGTGGGTCTTATACCGCTGAGTGTGAACAAATGAGACATGAAAAAAGTGTTATGGGCTCCCGGTCTATTAGTTATTCTAGGATTTTTTATTACCAATGCACCAGTCCTGCGCGCAAGTTCTTGTAACCTCCTGTAGATTTTTTTCACATTAGATTATTTAAATAAATAAATGATAATAATAATTTTCAGTTTGTCATTTTAAATTTTAAATACAGTCGTAAATTTTTTATCGGTTTTTACCTGATCAAGATTCAGTTCTGTACACACACTTCACGGAATTTCGATTTACATAAATTTCAAATCGCCTTCTCTCCTTCGAGTGCTGTAAGTCTACTGATTATTAGAATCATCCGCTCGTACCTTGTACTCTCTTTATCTCTCTCTATGTATATTTCTTTTCTCCATTTCTCAATATATTTCCTTCGAGGATTATACATCTTTACAGCTATTTACTAAATATCATATGGTCAGCCAAGCATTTATTTGATCAATGCGGATGTTTTTTGTCACTGACTTTCGGTTTGAACAACCAAATCGTTAGTTGATTGAGTGGTAGATTATAATCATTAAATACTTTGCTTCGTACACGGTAATTATACGTGCGATCATTGCATTGCCAGTGTGAAAAATACGTTTAGTTGATTTTCGAGCTGTTATTTACATTAGTTGAAAAAAGTCAGTCGATCATGTCAGTTTGTTGATGCTAACCCTTTTTCTGAATGTAATTAACAATCGCTGTAGTGGACTTTATTTAAAAATTTCTGATTCAATAGAATTCGAAATCGATTCTTGACCGATGATTAATCGTAACTAATAGTAGAATCGTTGAAACGTTTAATGAATCGTATTGTAAAACTGTTGTCAAAAGTGTGAAAAATATTCTAATAATGTAAATTTTCAAAAGATGGCATGTCCAAATCTGAGGACCTATTTTTATTATTTTGGGGCAGAAAATAAAACAGTTGCGGAGGAAATGTCGTTTTCTATAGTTGAAGCTTTTCGTATAAAAAATAATGACAATATCAGCAACAACAGTTTGTCCCGTTTTCTATCGCTGGACAAGCAACTTCTGTCAATGAAGGCAATGCGCGCAATGTAGAGCCGAAGTGATGTGAAATCGAGACAAATGTTCGTCGGATAATAACGATACGCAATAACGATTCGGTGATGATTAATGAGAGATGAATAATGACGGAGTGAGATGGACAGCTGACGTGAAAAGGTGTTTAATTTCAACATTCGGTGCGGTGGAACGACAATTTCAATCATATTGTAAAGTATATATTGAAATTTCAACGATATCAATGTAAATTCAAACATCAATGCGGTCAATGCACTTCGATCACCGCAGGCGTTATACTTTCTAGGCAGTTTAAAATAACAGGAACAAGTTTGTACAAGTTTCATTCTGAAATCGTGTTAGGAAATGAACGAGAAGAATAAAAATAATCAGTCGCAGGTACAAAGAACTCTTTTCACTTTGTGCGTAGTTTGTATCTTCATTCGTGCAAAAATTACCAATACATTTAACTTGAGGAATGACAATCACCTGTATTATACTTCAGATTCATGACCGAAAATAACTTCGTGTGTGTTGACGGGATTTTAAGAAGTTTAAAATCAACTTCAAGTTAATTAAATGACGTGAAATTTTTCGGTGCACTTGAAGAGAATCGAGCCTACTTTGAATTTTTTTGAATATATTTTTCCTTCCCTGAGAAATAAGATTTCCTTTTTTTATCAGACCTTGATCTTTTTGAATTTTATGACGATTTAAAAAGAATCAAACGGTAGACAAATAAATCTGAGATAAAAAATACTTTTTACTCAGACACTTTCAATTTATCATGATGGAATAATCAATATGGCATCCAAAAAAAGTACAGCCCAGAGATCAGTGTATAAAAAATTTCAAGGAATCCCAGAATGAAAAATTAAGAAATTGCATAAATGGTGTACGTTTTTCAATTCATTTTTTTTTCAACCTCTCTTATTAATTCGCACATTAATTGAAGAATTGCTCGATAGTTAATCCAATGGTACACAGTAAAGACAGTTATAAATAAAATTACCTAATTGCAAAAATGAACAAACCATCAGTATAGAATTACAGGTACAGTCAATTCGAGTTTTTGCGTAACTTCTCTCGTAACTGTTTGTTTTCTAGAGTGTGTAAATTTTTTTCTATACTCTGATGATTCTCGCATTAGAAATTGCTCGAGATGCTTGGATGAGACTAATTTCTCGATTATATTAGTATATATATATATATATATATTTTTTCAAATATTTCAATAAAAAGTATTTTTAATCCTAAATTCGTTTGTCTACCGTTCGATTTTTGTTTTTTTTACTCGAATCGTTATCAAATTCACAAAGATCAAGGTCTGAAAAAATGTGAAATCTTATTTTATAAGGATAGAAAAAAAAAAAAAGAAAAATCTGCCGTCATCCCTTAACAGTGAGATAGAGCATTGAAACTCTGACGATATTCTGTTTTCAGGGTTAACTTACGATTTTTCGCCTTGGAGCACAAGCTTTTAATTTTTTCAACGGCCACTCTAACATATACATAGATGTATAAATTTACAGATTTTGAGCAGTCGAAGGCTTTGAGCCTCCTCGAACCGGCGTGCCGACGAAAGCTTTGACGCGTGGTGAGCTTTCAACGTCAGTATTGTAGCAACAAGGTAATTGAGATTGCAGGCCTGCATAACCAGCGTCAATTCTGAAAACTCGACGGACGGTATTAATTACCCTCATCGGCGGTGCGAATGGAATTGTGAACAATGCTGCAGGGGCTGGAAAGCGACAGGATGACGGGGTCGGATCAAGTTTGCATGCATAGATATCGACAAACTAGACACGCGCGTAGCCTCGACGATGCGTTCGATTCGTAGGTGGGCAGACACATGGCCATTGGCTGGGCGTCGGCCGAGCATTAGTCACAGCAGTTGCCCAGCTGCCAGTGATCGAGGGTCGTGTATAAACCCTAATTATGCACAATTGCGTACGCTCTAGGGTATCGCGTCGAGTTGACACGATTATGCCACAACGCCTGGCATTCATACGACCAAAACTGCCAAAACGGTCGTAACGTCAACGATCTTGACGAATGGACGCGCGCGATGATCGTCCGGAATTTTCGCCAATTCTTTCCCACGTGTTTACATACGCTTGGGAACACGATTGTCGAGGGAATATTTTTGTCTCTGAAAGCGGAGAACGATAAGCGGTGGAAGAATTTTGTTTGTTCGTAATCGTATCAAGTATTTCCGTTTTCTACGAATAGGAAGAAAAAAAAAAAATTCCTAAAAATAGAAGTGATTTTAAAAAGTACAAGTTGTAACCCCCCACCCCCTTAAAGGGGCGGTGATATCACTTTCAAACGAATACGAGGCTGTTGTCCACGGATATGATTGGATACAGAGTAGATTCAGACACACGAGCGCGGAGAGGAAGTTTCACTTTGTGCCTATTACCGAAAATGACCGTGACAATGACGAGACGTTTAGGATCGAAAGAGCTGGGAGCGTATTGGATATGATAATGCCGAGTTTCCTGCACCACAAAACGTTTCGACGTGCGTATAAACCGGTAATGAATTCGTATCGTGAGCCTAATTTTCTCTTGTTACCCAGGATCGAGCTCGTTAGAACGGAAATAGAAGTCGTGTGAACTGGAAGTAGAAGAACTCATCCTCTGATTGTAATTCAGCCATTAAGAGTAGCCGGATTACAACTTTACGATCAAAGCTCATCAAGCTTTGCTGTAAAGTGAGAAGACGATAAACGGTGAGCGGATAATTAAATACCGCGATGAGATGTTTGACTTTTCGTTTGAATCCAATCTGTGAAGTATGGAAAACGATCAAGCCCGAGACTTTGAGTTATTGTTGGGTAAAGGATTTTTTTTGTTTTTTTTTTTTTCACCTTACCTCTCTAAAGGTCTCCCGGGGATTTTGAACGCGAATCACGATTCGGGACCGACTCGCCAGTGGCAGGAAGCTCCCTTGATTGGATAACGAGTCGTCGTTACATGGGACGATGTCTCAAGGACGACGTGGATGTTCGAAAGGGAAGGAGAGCGAAAACGACAACTGAGGATAAACGGTATGAAACTTTGCACACGGCTTTGACGACTTCCGGTGTCGCGTTATTCGAGGCCTAAAAATTATCATCCCGCAATAGCTTCGACTCGACTCGTTATTGTCAACGGCCTGAATTACAATTTTGCTCAGCACGAACGAAAAAGGCAATCCCCCTTTGATCCCTCAAGCATTCCCTCGTATTTCCAATCGAGTTGAAAGCCTTGATTAATCGGTACAATATTTCCAACTACTTGTTCCGAAGGGCCACTTTTAATCAATGGCGATTAGAAACGACGATCCGAATTCCAAGGGACAAATTATCTGGGACCCTGATCGAGGAAGAAATGCAGTCGATGTTGAACCGCGGTGCAGAAGCCGTGCAGCGTTGATTCGAGAAACTGCTACAGCGGTCGACAAATCGGCCAAATATTTAGACTATCGTGCATTAATTGCAACAAGCCGTCCATATTTTGATGCCGAGTTAATTGATATTTCGTCCGTAAACCGTTTCGTAATTTAATTAAATTCGCACCTACTAATTAGAATATTGGTCACGCGAACCTCGCGCTCTCTCAAATGACGGCTTTGTGTTTGTTTGCTCGCGCGTGTGTGTGTGTGTATTGTTCGTTTGCACACGGACGTATTATACAATTATTGCACATGCCGGTCGAGGCAGGTAATTTACCGAAACTCACGAACGAAATAACTCGAACAGAGAATTGACAATTGAGGAACAATAATTACCAGAAATGTCGACAATCATTAAACTTTTTTTAAAAACCTTTTTTGGTATTTGATAATTGTATCCGCAGGTAATGAATTTTCCTGGTTTCAAATATACGTTGTATTCGTTTGTAAATTGCTTTGCAAGTATTTCAATCTTTCAAATAATTTGGATCGCACAAATTTCCATTAAAATTTCTAAAACAATAATTGGAAAAACATTAAATTATTATACGTACCGAATTTCATTTGCCCAGTAAAGAAAGAAAATACGTTTTGTACACGAATGTGCGTAACAAGATGGAGGCTCGGTATATTTTGTCGGCTGTTTCATGTCGACTTATACGCCTGAAATTGGTTGGTATAATAACGTACGGGGTGGCGGTAATATATCTGAATCCAGTAGATCCTAGTAGCTGAGAGCAATTTCCGTACGTATAGTACGTAAAGTACGTAGGAAGGGGGTGGTGGGTGGTAACGTCGTCGTAATGCGACGGAAGTTGGCTTGAAAGCCCCGGCCACGAAACCGTACCTATGTCCAGAAGCGTCCGCGGTTTAATACGTTTAATGGCTTCTCAATATAACTTCTCGGTCGGAGCTTCTCCCAATAATATAACCGCACGAATAGCCCGCGTTGTTAACGACGTTACAGCTAGGTGTGCACGTATATTATACGTCTATGTGTGTATTTATATATACATATATATATATATGCATGAATGTACTTATGAAAGTGAGTCTAATTAAACCGTGGTATTACAGACGGGAGTCCAAAACTCGTAATAATTTAATGGGGACATCGGGGAGCGAAATGCATATTATATGCAAAATTCAATGCTTAATCTACGTACGTTATACGTACGATGTCTTACCGATCTATCTGGACGCTGGATCGTAGATCCGCCCGCTTTGGGTGCAACTCGTGTCGTCGTCAACTTGTTCTGCAGTATAGTTGCTAAATTCGCGCGTTAAACACACTTGGGTTGATATTTTTCAAACGACACGTTGGTGAACTTTGAATTTCAGGGAAAAGGTAATAACGTGATACGAATTATAACGAATCACCGATGTTGCAATTTATTTTCGAAAAAGTGTTCCATCATCGAAAGAGATAACAGTTATGACGTCATTTGTCAAAGAAGGACAGTTTTTTTTTTTTTTAAATTTTTTTTCTTCGTTCTCAATTCACAGAAATTATTGTGAGCTGTAGAAAATAAATGGAGAGAAAGAAGAGAATTGTACGAAAGGCGAAAGGTGGAGCGCATTTTCGAATAGCTTCAAAAGCCTTCGTGTATAGCACGAGTGCATATTTTGTTTAGAGATAAACGTTATGCAGCGAGGCACCTTGTGCGGAGATATCTAACTATAAACGCGAAATGCGAGACGGACTCACGAAACTGGCTCAAGTATGCGAATTTACGAACGGATGGCCGGAGAAGAGTAAGAAGGAAAGGAAGGAAGGAAGGAAGGGAGGAGCCGAAAGCTTCCCGGCGCATAACAATGGAAGGGCTTTATTCAACGCATGGTCGAAACCGGTCAATCGGGTCGCAAGCATTACATGCAGAGTTCAATTTTACCGGCACCAAAGACTAACTTCAGCCACAAGGACATTTCCTCTAGTCCAGGCGAATTGATTCGATATATGCTCCAAGTGATTCCGGAGTGCATGGAAAGCGTTTTTCAATTTTGTGAAATCTGTAATAGAGTGGAACTGCAAGCCTCGGATTAAAGCTCAGAAGGTTTCCTGATTCTCGGAGGCTGCAGGATAGATGACCGGGGCACGAGATACTCGAGAAAGAAATTTCCTCCCGCTTTTCTGGCCTCTTTTTTTACCTCCCACGAACGCGGGTGTATTTGCTTTTAAAAGTTTCCCATGGCCGGGTAAAACTAATTAATAAGAATTTCCCATTAAGACTTTTGAGTTGCAGGATAGGACAGAGATTAATATTAATGATCCAGGCGAAGTAAGGATCCCCAATTAAACTGCATTACTCGACTAATAAGGATTGATAACGCGATACATACTCGTTTATTGCACTCAACGTTTCATTCCATAATCCGCGACTGACTTTGGAGATGTAACGACGATGACATTTTATCGTGCGATCGTACAACGCACTCCGTTGGATCAAAATTGAGAGTGAAAGTCGCGGAGGACGAGACGACGAAAGAGGTAGCGGACATCGACCGTGATCAATTCGAAACCGGGGTAATTTGTAACGTCGTAACGAGGTTAAACGCTCAGCCAATACGACTAATCACTAATTGCGAATCAGCGAGTTGCAGGCAACGAGGAATTATTTGACATGATTTCGAACAAGCATACTCGAATAAATTATCGGGGCAATTTAACCGTTGAAGATAAAACGAGTTTTCAATTTATCGTCAGTCGGTAGATGCGAGACGAAAACAGCAGCAGAAGCAGCAGAAGCAGCAAGCAACGGCGGCAAGAGAAACGTCGCGTAAATCATTGAGTAGAATTACCGTCCTGCGGAGGGATTCCGCAACAGTAGCGCAAGTGGAAGAAGCTCTGGCTTCCAACGACATCCATGCACCTCCACACGGGATCGGCGATATGAAGAGCGCTGACTGCGGTAAGTTATGCCAAGAGGAAGGCCCGACGTGTACGGTTATCACACTATCAAGTCAGCTCGCTGATTCGGGCGTAAATCTTCGCCGCCTCTGCGTCTTGGGCACCAAATGCACCAAATGCACCGAGGGCTTTACTTGCGCGTAGGACGCCAAGGAGGTACTCAAACTCACTCGCTCTCTCTCTCTCTCTCTCTCTCTCTCTCTCACTCTCTCTCGAGGAGGATTTGTGCTCGCGAGCACCGGACACTGGTTCACCTTGGACGACCGTTGTGGCAAAGTCGATTCCAGCCGGCGTGCCGATGCTCATGCTGCCCCTGACCGTCCCGTGGAACTTCACTCGGCGACCAACAAGTCTGGTGAACGACGTGTCCAGTATTGTCAGCAGCTTGAAATCGTCCCGGAGAATCTCCGGCGTGAAAAAAGTCAGACGGTGTGACCAGTTCTCCCGCAGCAGGAATCGACGACAGCCATTACATTCAGGGTTGCTCAAATCGGCGTGGAGCAGAGGTCCGAACCACCTAGAATTTTGTACCGCACGAGGAGACGATGTTTGGTAATTGTATGTAACCTTGCGCTCGATCTCATCTCGCACGAGTAATCGTTCGTTTAGGTACACTTAAGTCGGAATACAAGACGAAGCAGTTCGTCTTATCGCCAGTCGACGTCTGCAGGTTCTCTCAATTTCTGGTACCGTTGTCGCGAGTGTTTTAGTTTAGGTGCACTGCTCGTAACAATCTATTCGGAGCAATTTCGTTCGCCGATATATATACATATATGTATAATATGCCTGAGTTATACGCGTTTTATTATATAGACCGTAAATCTGAGCATCGATTTTATACCGTGAAGGCAAACGTTTCTCTCAAAGGTCAGGTTCACCGTTACACAATTGATCCCTGTATATAAATACGATGTTCTCATATTTCCCCGGCAGAACTTTCCGAGAAGTTACGATACGTCCGTGGACACCTTGCGTCCTCTCTTATACATAATTCGTGGTTTTCCTAGTTTTCGAACCCAAGGTAAATATGGATTCCGAACACCTTTGGATGGTCCACAGGTGCAGAACCGAAGTCTGATAATTGGAACAGATTCGCGCCAAACGTCTTCAGCGATTCCGTTCCAAAGACAGTGAGTACATCACGTTGAGACCAGACGTTGTACCAATATCTGCATCTGATCCGAACCCCGGTGTGTCAAATACGTATTATACCGAAGGAAGGCGATTCGCTGTCCTCGTTGGGTTCGGTTTGTGGGAAACGAAGAGGACCCGATCTCGTTTCGAGGATAGAAATTGAATGGCCTGGGTGTAGGACGACAGCAGGTGACCCGGTCCAGAAGACGAGTCGTCGGTGCTGCTTGCCGAGGCGATAAGATAGTAAGATTGAAAATCGGCTCTCCGGCACCGCGATCGACGGACCGCGGCTTCTCGTCTCGCGGGTTTCTCTCGTACCTCGAGACGAGGTCCTTGCTCTTGGATCTCGGCTGCCGATGGTGCTCGTACTCTCCTCGACTTGCGACATCCTCGTGCGGCAGGCGGCAGCGGTTAGACCAGAGTCGGTTTACTACGACTGTCGAGTCCAAGGTTACTACGCCGGTTCTCAAGGCACACGATCACCGTCCGCTCATATTCCTACCAAAGCGATAGACGATGACTGAGTGTGAGTTTGTGAGCTGGCAGGGTGAACGCACCGCGAGCCGATCGGCGGAGAGGCGCCTGATATAACGTAACCGTAACCGAAACCGTAATCAAGTTATTTCGTAACTAAAAACCGAATGCGTATATTTTCACTATTTATAAACACGGACCGGAATCCCTTGTGTAGAAACAAGTTTTCTCTCCTCTCCCTTTCCTTCCCTGCACTCTCTATTTGCGTTTCATCTTCCTTTTTCCTTTCGACTTTTTATTTTTTCTTTCTTTTCTTTCTTTTTTATGTCTTCTTCCACCGGGGAATTCATTCCGGAGAAAACAAGTATCGCCGCGCAGACTCTCCTCTCGCTCTCTTCACGGTGGATATGCTTTACACGATTTATTATGCGAATCTCGAAGACCTTTTCAGGTGCTGATTATCTGATTACATCATAATTAACTGTTTTGTCAACACGGTAAGAAACGGTCGGGTAGTACAGTCTGGTCGAAGAATATCAAGATAAGAAATTTTCACAGAGATGCTTCAAGTGGCTAGAGCTTTCGCTCGCGATGTTTAAGAACTGCAATTTTCAAAATTTCGTCGGAAAATGCTTTCCCCAATCAAGCGCATCAATTTTTTTGTTTTCAAGCGGTGTAATGTTTCTAAGCATTCCTAATCGTATCAGCATAATAATCGATGAGCATGAAAAATTTTTTGAAACATATTCATAGGTCAATCGAAATGTTGAATTTTTGTTCCAGCTCGATTTAAAAAAAAGTGTTCCCCTGTTTTAACAGCGCCTTTTACATACTTATGCATGAACGAAGGATGATCAAAAATGCAGGAAGAACCGATTGAGGAAATAAAAATGAGGCTCGAGGAGGTTCGGGGAGGAATGATGGTACGGGATTGATAACAGAGGACGAAACACGGAAAGCCCTTTAATTCGGTGAATGTAACGAGTCGAAATCAACCGCATTGTGAAATCACGTAAGGGAACTGCGTAATAATTCGTGCGCGTCGCCGGTGACGAAACCGCGGACCCCGCCAACAAGTACGGTAAAGGCAGAGTGGGCCCTGCGATGCCGATGCCGTAGGGCCTTTGAGTAAAAAAGAAAAAACAAAAAGAAAATGGAGAAAAAAAGAAGAAGAACGAAGAACGAAGAGAGAGGAAGAAAAAATCATCCGAGCCGCATAATCTTATACCGAGACAGGACGGACGCGCGAACGGAGAAAGGAAGAAAAGGTACAAAGGGAAAGGGAAAAATAACAAGGAAGGGAAAAAAAGTGTACGATTAAAGAGGTATACATAAGGACGTGTTATACGAATGTATATAGGAAGCGTCAACTCGGCGGAGCGATATATGTATAATATAACTATCGAGGATTCAATTCACACCTGTAGCCTATCCAAGTGAAAACAAAAGGCAACCTACTCCTAGAGACGGGCTAAAAAAAGGTTTTGACGCTTCCTTTTCGAGGACCCGTTTGTTTCGGATTCTCTCAGGTGGCAACTATACGAACCACCCCCTCCCCTTCATATTCGTCTTCCCAGGGATCAAGAACGCGGCACCTCCGGGCCCCTTTTCTACCCTCTCGAGTTAAAGGGACCCACTTCCCCTACCTCCTCTCGCCTCTCTATCCTCCGTAATAGTACCGCCTTTCGGCCCGAGGTATCAAGGGGCTGTTAGAACCGTGCCCGAGTCTTCGCGTTTCGATTTCAATCGACCGAGACTGGAGCTTGAAAAGTCCCGATGAATCGAAAATATCGGCAATCTCTGTGGGTAATAAAATCTATCACGAATCATTGGGTCACTGTTTTGCAACTTGTTTCGAGTTTAAGGTGATATTTGAGTTTTTACAAGAATTCAATCCGCGGTGTGAGAATGAGAATCTTTAATTTTTCAATGAAATTCCAAGTCGAGAAAAGGATTATCCAAACATGTACGTAATTGATTGAGGTAACGAAGATACGGATGCGGAAACACAAGCTAACTTTAACGAAGTTTTCACGAGGCGATAAGTAAGATGATCACGATGAAACAGAGAGAATGAGAAGAAAAAAGTAACGACGATGAACATATATACAGTATCGCTCAATGGTATTTTAATAATATGAAATTCGTAATTACTTTGACCGATCGTTTTTCTTACTTTTCTTTATTTTCACTTTATTTTCGAGCAATCGAGAGTTAATTTTGAACAATTACGTAGAACATGGAATTTCTTCCGCCGCACAATATTGTTGATTTTTGTAGTTTATACTTGCCTGTAATTGACTAAATTACTATCTTTGTCAATATACTTTTGAGCGCTACTGTAAATTCTAGAGAAAAACCACCGTCTAAAAAATACCGATTAAACACTTTCGTCTATCCAAACACTGCCGATATCGTCGTCGATCGAACAAGTCTTTCGAAACTAAAGACAATGATCGATAACCTGGACGGGTCGAAGAAGAGACGATGTGAAATGCGGGTGTCGTAACCGCGCCCTAAGGACGCGCGCTACGAGTCCGGGAAAGTGAACCGACCACGTTCCATCCCTACCAGCGTCCTCCTCGCCCCCCCCCCCCCCACCCTCTCACCTCCCCGTAACTACAACCTTCGGCGAGGAAGAGGCTGAGCGGCGTGGTCCAGCCGTCGCAGCATCACGCGAGAGAAGCGAGTCTTGGCAGATCGGCACCACGTGCAGAACGGTCAAGATGGGAGGAAGATCTCGGTGGATGTCGAAAAAAAATATTTTAATTTTTCTTTTTTGCTTTTTTTCTTTTTTTTTTTCTTCTCTTATTTGTCGACAATTATACAGAGGTAATTCCGATCGTTTGAAATTCAACGAAGTAAAGAAAGTTTGGAATTACGTCCGCAGTTAGAATTGTGAGAAAAGAGTGAGTTCTTTTCTTTATGCTTTTACGATTATAGACTGAGAAAAAATTCATTTGTTACAGCAGCTAGGAAAATTCGGTAAAACAGTTATCGTTAAAAAAAAAAAAAAAAAATAACTGTTTGAATATTGGTTGGAACTACGAGAAACGAGGTACGCGTAACCATTTAGCGCCTTTCTTGGTTATTGAAACGCAAAATCAGTTTCTGAGGTTTACTCTACTTTTTTAGTTGAACAAGGCTTTAACGTCAATTTATCGTTGCACGGGCATTAAATTTTGGCAACGGTTACAGGAAAATCTAGTAACAGTGATCGGATTGAGAAAGAATAGTAACGGTCACTAGACTTTCTGGTAACAGCTAGAAAACTAATTTTCATTTTGTACCTAAGACTATATTCTTCGATTGTGGTAAAACATGAAAATAATTAAGGACTGAGCAGTAACCGGAACTAAAAATTTCTCTCAACGTATAAACATATTTAAAAGAGAATAATTTTATTTTTTTTCTTTAATTAACATGTTATTAAAACGGACTTACAAGTATGGAATAATTTCTCCTAGCCTCATACGGATTTAAAACGAAAAACTTGGGATGCATGCAACGGATAATAGTAAGGAGTGTAGAGAGCAGCCAACGTTGAAAAACTCACAAAACAGTTCGTATCATTTGCAGTGCGATGAAATTGTTAGGTACTAACTTAGGTTAAGTATTCATGAATCAATTATCTATAGCATGATAGCCACTTTTTTTTTTATTCAAGTAATTATTTTGTGCTTTTTAATCTTGTGTATGAAATTTTGCAATCGATTTTAAACATCTTGATGAGATTCTGACAGAGGCACACAGTGGCGATATTCAGGTTTATTTCAGTTTCTCTTCACCTAATCTGGGTTTGAGTCCTAGTCCAAACTGTCCGAATTTTTTTTTCCTCAAAGTTTCACAGACAGATTAATATTATTTCATTGTCATCCAGTTGTGATCTATGTTTAAAGTTTCAAGTTTCTAGCACATCGGGAAATTAGTTGAAAATCAATTGCAAAATTTGTACCGAACAGACAAACAAACAGATAAAAACGTTGTAGTAATGATAAAATTGTTTCATCGACGTTTTACTCTTCAAACATATTTCAACGACCATGCAAAAAGGAAAAATTTACATTAAAAACTTGCAGTGTTGATAAATTTCGAGTACACTTCGTGCGGTAAGCTTTTATACTTCATCCCACAAAATGAACAATTTATTTCTTTTCCTCTCTTTTGTCTTCAAACTACGATTCGAGTCCGTATACGCAAATTTGTGCAAATTTTCTTATTCGAAATAAATTTTGTGCGAAATTTTCAACAATGCAAATACACCGATGCGCATGAATGCTATTTTTGATAAAAAAAAAAAAAAAAAAAATAGTGACACCAGGCTTCTGCAGCTGGCATGCCGAATATTTGTCAGTGCTGGTAATAATTGCATTTTTTTTTCGACAAAAAAAGAAGATGATTGTGCAATCGCCGTCGGTATAAACAGCGTATCTAACAATAACCGCAGAGCCGGTAAGATGTACAAAGCAGAAGAAGAACAGCTGATTGAAGGGTTGTCTCGGGCAGAAATATTGTTTCGTCAAGCGAATTTTTTGCCGTACGCGGCACACGAACTCAGCTCAACATTGATACCGTTAATTACAAAGTAATACACAACGCAATCGGAGTGAATCTCCGTTGTTTTTCATCCCTGCAAATTTTATACTTTCGCCTCGATATATATATACACATACATCGCGTTCACCGATCCAATTAAAAACTGCAGCAGAAAGGTAGATCCGAATGATGCAACGCATCGTATGAAATGCCTGCGTAACTTCGAGTTGAACCTGCGTTTAAAGCTTTGCCAAACGGTTTATATATAGTGGAGCTGACAAGCTGACAATCAGCGTAGTTTTTTTATCTTCTTATTTCGGAAAAATACGCTAAGCAACGGAAATCAGACGCCTTTAATCGTGCAATCGTCACAATTTTGATCGGTTCTGCGCTTCTTGTTTTGTCTTATATTATTCGGCACTTAATATAGCATCGCGATTTTTAGACACTTTTTCAATGTTCGCATATCTGTTTTTTAGAATCAGTTTCGGACTATTTGTAAGAATCCTACTAGTTTTTGAAAATTTTCTTGACCATCGTTCTACTTTATCTTTATTATGTCGTTTAAGATTGTGATCAGAAAATCGATGACTTCTCACAACATTGTCATCAGAACGAATATTTCGTAAGTTTTGAATGTCTGCAATTGTTCTTTGACATCTCATTTTTTCAATTTTTTCGTCTCCTCCGCGGTTCTTAAATTTCAACCCAGACCAAATCTATTTCTATAACATCGATTTACCCGTTTAAAAAATGACGAAAAAGATGTGACCAGAAATTTCTTCCGTCAAACTTTATATTGCGGTAATGTTCGTTCTGAAAAAAAAAAAAATTCAATATTCTGCGACGAAAGTGTACGCAAAAGGAATTTCTTGCAAGCGATGCGCTGGAATTTTTCTAGCCGAAACTCGATGTTATCGAATTTTTATCGGATCCCCCCTCCCCTTAAAAGCGCTGCAAGGATTCGTAAACGCGTGAGAAGTTTTTTCAAACGATTTCGGATCAGTGGCGTCCAAAAATCGTGAGGATCCGTCGCAGGATCTGCGCTTTCAGACGGGGGTTGTGGACAGTGGAGGATCTTTGTGCTGGAATTGGGAGGGTCGAACTCCCCCAAATCCTGGAAATCAGCCTGGGAACCACCCTCGCCTTAAAATTCCTGAAGAATATTCGAGAGTTTCGAGGGGTTGGTTCAAGGCGGCGTTGGCGTAGGCTCGGTGAAATAATTCCGAGGCATCACGGGCAGGTATACAGAGTAACTTCCTCGAGGATGAAATACCGACGTGACGCCTCGCAGTTTCTTCTCGTTCGCTCACCTGCAGCCCGGGTGGTTGTTTGATGCTGTGGAAAACTTTTAACTCTGAAACTACATAGTAATAGACCGAGCTTATCGCATTCCCCGCTCTTTATATCATACCTGTTGTGCCACCGAGTCTCCTGGCGCATTTCTGCGGCAATAATATGTATAGATGTATGTATAGACGATGCCTGTGTGTGCTTTACATATTGTGTTTAGTACAACGCCGAAGCGTGCCGCAGCTCTGCAAGATTGCTGAGAAAATGACGCTTTTACAAGGTGCGGATGATCGTATCACCATAATCTGTACGTTATATTTTTCTACACAATTTTCCCATGGAGGTAAATTTTAATGCCGGATCTCTACTGTGGGTGAATACGACTAATTCGTATTAGGGACGGAGTTGAAGTTTAATTATTTAGTGGTGAAACTTGGGGTGAGGAAATCAAACTTTGAAGAGACAACAAAGTTTCGAATGGTCGGGAACCCGACGACTCAAACTTCTGAAATGCAAAATTTCGAAAGTTCAAGTTACGATAGAGCAAAATTACGAGAATCAAAATATACTCGCGCGGCGTTGTTTACTCAACGAGTGGGTGTGAAAAATCAGAAGAACCGAAAACCAGAATGACCAGGATTCCGAAGGTAAAAATATCAAAAAATCCAAAACAAACAATAATCAAAGTTGGTGAAATTTCACAGAACTGAAAACCTTCGGTCGTTCGGAATTTCGATGATTCGGATTTTTTAATTTTCCCATTTACGCATTTTCGGCATTTATTCCAACGTTTTGCTGTGTTTCATTTTCACGCGATTTTATACGGAAATAAAAATTGTTTACTTCTTGCAAAGTGTACGGTAACCCGAACGTGTGTAAAGAAATCTATCGATTTTTTATTTTTTCATTTTTTCTTTTTTCAACGAATCGCTGGCCATTTTCAACAGGCAATAACGAAATGCTTGCATCCAGCCGCACTGCCGCGCAAATGCCGATAATACACATGCTCCGATCATTCGATTCGACAGGGTATAAACGTGGAAATGATGGCATCAAAGAGGTTTGAAACGAGAGTGGGTTGACAGAAATTTACGTGTGTTTGTTGAAAAAAAAAACAAAAAAAAAAAAAATAAAAAATTGAACGAGAACAAACAGAGCCGTTATTACGGAGGCATGAAAGTAATTGCCCCAAAACACTGTAGGGGTTCACCTACATTATACCTCAATGAACGGAACTTGTCGAAGCGTAAAGAGTGCGATGAGTGCATTAAGCGCGAGCAATTATCAACGTCGAAATGAATGTAAATATAGATATTATGTACAAAGGTATATTCAATATTGAATATATTATATTGTGACGATTTGTTTTAACAATTTATGTATATTTAACGAATCGATTTATTTGAGTAATATCGAGTGTAAATCTGACAAAATTATCATAAATTATCAGTATGCTTAATTGCACGGACGAAGTTCACGTGCAAAACAAAGACACGTCCGTTCGTTTGACAAATAAATAAATCAGGGGTGTACAATTGTATAAAACAAATTGTAAATATTAATCAATTGAAATCATTCGGTCGTTCATCAATTCAATCGCAAGATTAGAATACGCCTTTTATGAATAGAATGTTCACTGTAAAATGCTTTTTTATCCCAATGCGTCTATAACTAGTCTTTTTCTTTGATTTTGTTTATCGTTCTCGAAGGCTTTCCACTTTTCGTTACTAACAAACTCTATAAAATTCTTAACTTTTGACTTGTTTGAAGAGAACTTGGTTAGAATGCGTTGATTAAATTGACGGGTACTTTGTAAAATTGTCCGGGAGTAATTGAAATGAGGACTACGAGGTATTGAGTCAATGTTGTTCCTTCGGCGTTTTGTCGTAGAGTCCCCCGGTAATACAGCGGATTTCCATTCCTGCCTAATCCTTGACACGGTAATATTCGACTCACGCGATATGCATACAGTAAAATGTTAAAAACGGGGATTCTATATCAGTCGAATAATAATTATTCACCCGCTATTGATTTGTCGAAAATTTAAAAATATAACAGGTGTGATGATAATTGCAATATTGAAATTGCATGTACAGAAGCTGTGCAAGCTTCGTTTGTCATTTATACAGTTTTTCTTTTCCCCATCTATTCTTATCCCGTTTTAACAGCAGTTTTACAACGGAGTTATAAACGTGAATTAATTCGAGATTCGATATGTTTATTAGTGTAGAATTGCGGCTGAATAACAATAAGTGCAAATACACTTCTCACCCTTGCAGGCTGTGGCAGAGAACACTGAGAAAAATTTCCTTTGTTACGGTAACTAGAAAAATTGAATAAAACAGATATCGTTAAAAGAACTCAATAGTAAAAAATACCAGACTTTCCGGTAACAGCTTGAAAACTAATTTTCATTTTCTACCTAGAACTATATTTTTCGATTGTGGTAAAAAATGAAAATAGCCAAGTTAGTTGAAAATAGTTAAAATAGTAAAGGAAGTAAAAATTTCGCTCAGTGAAGCAATATTGCCGAGAAAAGAAAATGGCGGAGATCTGAATAATATCGTTCGCATAACACACGTCGCCGAAGATATTCCGCGATTCTTTTTCCGCAGCGGTTCGACGAATCCTGATCTCTGATCCGCCGCATCTTTCACGTACATATATACAGTATAAATATACGTATATATTATATATATATATACATATATGTATCTAAAACCTCAAATCTTCGGAGTCTCTCGATTCTTCGGTGAGAAAATTCTGTTCGTATGCTAATCGGGGATTCGACTCGATCGGATGCCGGATCCCACTCGACTGCATCCCAGAATCGAGGCGGAGTCAACATCCGTTAAATAACACGCGCCCAGCGCCCTTCCGGTTCACGATTCTCGAGCCCGGCAGCTTTTCTTTTTCTCGGAGGTTGAAATATTCCGCATCGATGCCGGAGCTTCGGGGGATCCTCGAAGAGAGCTTGACGTAATTATTCCGAGGTATTTTCCGTGCCGATTTAACGTCGAGGGGACTTTCAGAGAAGTTGAAAAGCGATTTTTGGAAAACCGGCGACTGCTTAGCCGCGACTCGCTGCTTCTGTCTGCCGATATGCGGCTCCTTTCAACTATCCAATTGTTCAATCATTGCTCCTTTAATCGGCCGATACCCCGTCAGCTTAATGGGAATACTTTCAGTCCTCTCTTATGCAGGTCGTTAAATATAAGATAGCGGCGATTACGAGAGAAAGAATTAGTGACGAGCCAAGCGCGTCGAGGAGACGTTCTCAAGTTTCCGGAAGGTATGCGCGTACCTTGGACTATATAAAAAAGGTCCAAAAATATTTTTCCAAATTACGGAAAAAAGATGCTGTCCAAGTTTTAGCATTTAATATTAATATGCAAAAATGCAATGTCGCGATTTTCTATTTCCAATTTAAGTAGCGTGAGGATAAATTTTTTTTTTTTTAACCTCCGAATTTTATTACCCGAAAACGCCTTAGTGTAATAATATGGAACATGACGTATTTTTGTAGGGAACTGAACGCTCTGCAAAAAAGATCTCTTATCATTTCATGATAAAGCCACTCCTTCAAAATTTATTTAAAGTCCTTGAATACATTTTGACTTTGAACTAGAAAATCACAATGAAGCACCGTTGAATATTAATATTAAGAGCTGAAACTTCGACATCGTTGTTTTTTTAGTCATTCGGAACAATATGTTTGACATAATTATTGAAAAAAAAACAATAGACGATTGTTTTTGTTACCGTCTAGCGTACCTACGGTGTTTTCTAAATCGTGAAAACTACGCTGAAGAAAATGTAATGTAGATTTTATATCTTTTTCGAGTCAAATCTACACCAATTGCGGTAGATGTCCCTAAGAATATTGTAACTCTTACAACTTGTTTTGTAACTCTTATTACCGGATATGTAAATCTTGCCACAATTTCTGTAGATTCAACTCTAGAAAACTGCTGTCCATATATTCACCGCAGGCGATGTAAAATGTACAATATTTTCCTTTTCTTGTACCTTTTTACATACCGGGCGTGTACCTTTTCTCCACAAATGTCCGTGAAAGTGAAACTAGCGAAGAAAAGAATAAAACCGACGAACGTGGAGAAATTTTCATGGACCGAAACACGTGACAAATCACTGGTTCGTATACAGAACAACGTTATGCGGCAGCGTCGATTATTTCCTCATCGCTTTAAATAAT
This sequence comes from Neodiprion lecontei, assembly GCF_021901455.1. NCBI lineage: Eukaryota > Metazoa > Arthropoda > Insecta > Hymenoptera > Diprionidae > Neodiprion > Neodiprion lecontei. The sequence continues at coordinate 39,934,426 of NC_060262.1, read as the reverse complement.
GGGATCCAATTTATGAGCCTGTAGATAACGGACAAATCCTTCTCGTATATGCTAAAACGGTGGGTAAATAGATCTTCGTATCTCTATATTTCCCTTCTATCCGTGCATCGTCTCTTCTATTCTTCCTTCCGAAGTTATTTCACACGTCGCGATTAGCTTCGATTATTTTTGTATGAATTGGGTAAAATTTTATCCTTCTTTCTATTACGAGGCCTTTAGAATAAGAGTAACTGTAAAACGCGTTTCACTCTCAAAGATGTGATGGAAGAGTGACAGTTTTATATTAATCCAGATGTTTTTTTTTTTTAAATTCTATTTTTGGTTTGATACGTCGACAAAGTACATTATATACAATACACGTGTAGCCGAGATTGTTATATGTCTGTATAATACGATGAGTATCAGGTTCGTAATGCGAAGTGACAGGTAATAATTATCTGCAATCCATTGGCGCGTGAAACATTTCAATTAACATACGCAAATCTCCCATTGATGTTATAGGTTTCACGTGTACCTTGAATATACACATACGTCGCAATCATTATCAAAATATCATCATTTAAGGGCTCTCTGAGGATCTGAAAAAAAATTGTAACTATTGTCAAAGTTGGAACAACAATATTAAAAATCGCAGCAAACCCAAGAGGGTGAGGATCGGACCCTAATCGAATTGACGTGGAATGCCTCATATGCATATATATTTATATATGCCTATGTATTCATAAATATGAAGCAGTGTTTTAATATTTCGTTGAGGAAATTGACGTTTGCAATTTGCAAACTCGTTGAATGCGTACATTATATTATACGCACATCATTTGACGCAAATGCTGATCGACATTTTCCAGCGTTTAGTCACCGGCTTTGATCAGAATCCCCTGTCGGGTATTCTACACGTATTTGCGCCAGAATGAAGCTCGGCAAAATTTCATAATCGAGATACGAATTTCACGCAGACATTCATCGGGCAATCGATGATTTTACGCGCGTATTTAGGCTACGCGAACTCGCAAGTATTTCGCAAATTGCGATGTTTTCAGGAACATATCGACAAACTTCCCGAAGGCTCGTCTTCCTCTATCCATTTTCTTCCTCTTTTGCAATCACTTGAAAATTTTCGTGGTGAAGAATGATGTGCGTGAAAAAAAAAAAAAACACAAAAAAAAAAAAAATACACCAACGAAATTTCACGATATTTTTAGTCAGTGTAAAAAGCTGCACGATGAAAGATTAATTAATCGTCGCAAATTGTACTCTCTCTCGTACACGAGATAAGCCGTTATACATATATATTCTAAACACTGTTTTCTCGTGTGGATTATCTGCCTCGTTTAAAGCGCAAAAAATTGATCAAGTCCGTACGCGGGATTTTTTCTCTCGGCATTGGGGGTCTAATGTCGAAAGTTTTACGCCCGAGTGCCTAACAAGCGAGTTTATACTTTGCACGGTAACCGACTCGCCCGCAACTCGTAAAGTTCGGATGGATTTCTTGTTTAAGAAGTCGTCGTCGCCGCGGTCGGTTATAGCAGTATCCATCCCCTCGTTACTTACCGCGATTAGAGTTTGCTCGTTGTTGCTCGTATTATGTATTACATGCCCGACGTCGACGTAAGGATACGTATAAATATATATTACGTACATTATATACATACATATATGTATACGCGTGTGTATATACGTAGACGATTATTCCTCGGGAAAGTCGTTCGGTTCGCCGGTTCGTTTCTCCCTCAATTAACCGCTCATTACGATCCTGATAACCTTCTTTTCAACCTTCGTTTCACTCGCCAGATCACGTCTCACCCTTAATTATTTCTCTCGGGAAGAGGGCGAATTAACATCCTTTGACAAGTCCCGGGGATACTGTGAATTCGATCGTTACAAGATTATTTCACCGAGTGAAATTAGGTTCTTTGAACAGAATCGAGTCGAAGTAATTCTTATAGATTTACTATATGTTATAGGTAGTTGTAACCCTCGTCAGAAAAAATTCCAGAATCGATCGTTGATCAGTTTACTCGAATCGTCGGAATCTCAGGAGCGATATGTGTGATTATAACATAATTTTTCAAACTCACAAAAGCCGAGAGAGTGAAAAGTAGGGGCAATTCTAATTTCGCATCCCCTCGAGACGTTTCATCATTTTATATAAACATTTATCCAGGTGATACGCAGTTTTGTCCCCATGCACGAGATATCGTGTAATAAATATCGTACGTGGTCAAGTATTGAACGTTAGTTATTAATTTGGCGGGCCCGCATCGTTATTATTACTATCATGAATGACGTTGGGCTGAATAACTCGGCTCGTTATTAATGGCTATCTGACTGTCATGATGATAACAACAAATATATCCTGCTCCCGTGGTTTAGGAAAATTCGCGGTTTCAATTAAACCGCGAGAGTAACACAGGATTGGCACACTGAGAGAAATTTTTAGTTCCGGTTACCGCTCGGTCCTTAACTATTTTCATTTTTTGTCACAATCAAAAAATACAGTTCTAGGTAGAAAATGAAAATTAGTTTTCTAGCTGTTACCGGAAAGTCTGGTATACGTTGCTATTCTTTCTCGTTACGATCACTGTTGATATATTTTCTTGCAACCGTTACGAAAATTTAATGCTTGTGCACACGATAAATTGACGTTAAAGCGTTAATTTAAGTAAAAAAATAGAGTAAAGGTCAGAAACTCATTTTGCGTTGCAATAACCAAAAAAGGATCGACAACGGCGTTTTTCGTTACACCAACAATATTCAAACAATTTTTTTAACCACACCTGTTTCACTGAATTTTTCCAGTTACTGTAACAAATGAAATTTTTCCGAGCGCACCAAATTTTCCCCCAAAAAAAAAAAATAAATAAATAAATAAAATATCTCCCCACAATTTAAAAAAAAAAAAAAAACCCCCGATCAAACCCCTCCCATAATTTCAAGAAAAATCCCACAGTCCTCGGGTCTTCTGACAAAAACATTCACGTGGTCTCGTCTAGCCCCGTGTGCCTCGTACTCCTGGCTACAGCCTTCGGACGCACATCATCCGCCATAAGGTAAACGTCGATAGTCGAGAGGATCGAGGAGTGTGTGAAAGAGAAGGAGAGGGAGAGCGAGAAGAGCAGAGAGGCGGCGTTAGGGAGGCGTGGAAAACAACTCCAGGTAAAACCTGGCCGACGGAGGGAAGAAGAGCTGCCCCGCGTACTGGAATTCCAGAGGGTCATTACGTCAAATAACAGACTCCTTCCTCTCCGCGTCCGTTACCTGCAGCTTCCATCTCTTCTTTCCCTCCTTTTCTGCCGCGGCTTCTCTCCGCACGTTTCATTTCATTTCATTTCATTTCATTTCATTTCATTTCATTTCGTTTCGTTTCGTTTCGTTTCAGTTCATTTCATCTTGTCACGTTGCTTCTCATCTCGTGTTGTACACAAGGCGGAACACCAGCATCGCCATCGGACTCCGATCTTCTTCTTGGCTTGGCTACCTTTTGCCGTATCGCGTATCCCGTGGAAATATTGTGCAAAAAATACCGTGTTGCAAGTTACACTTTTGCTTTCCATGTAAGCAATTTCTATGTTCTCTTTTCTTTTTTCTGGTTCACTTTTCCTTCTTTGTATTTTTCTTACCGTCGGTCTGTAGAAGAGAATTTGCCTCGCGGCTTGAAGGCTTCCTAATCCTCCGATGGTATATATTTTTAGATACACTGACTGAAAACCAGTCTGACCAGCACGGAAATATAAGTAATGTTTGAATTGTAATTTCAATGGAAATAAACAGCGTAGGAAGGATTATGCAAAGAATTTTTTATTCACCTCAAGTGTTGAAGAAAAAATTGTTGCTTTTTTTTTTATCGAAACCGCGATTCTACAGAAAAATCTGACAAATTTGTCAAACTATTCTAAATCAAAGTATTGATGAAAGAGGAGGGTAGAAAAAATTTCAACTACGGAACACATCTTGAGGAGTATGTTGGTAGAAAATTGTATACGTGTATACGTTGCAAGAAACGCCGGGGTTACAGGATCGATAAAAGGCGTCCTAGTTTCGCAGAACCTTGACCGTTTTCTATTTATTCACACGTGCTATAAACCTGGTGCAAAAGCATATCATCAATATTTGATACTCCACTTAAGGGACATTCGGGGCCAAACGTAACGCTTCCGAAACCGTAGAAAAAGTATCGTCCTCACGTTGTTCCTTTTTTTTTCTTTTTTTTTTTACACTGCAAGTAACAGGTTAGAATCAAAAAAATTTCTCAATATTTCTCACGTTGTGATAAAAAAAAAGAAACTTATAAACTTATGAACGCGTCGCGATTAAATTATTTGATTTGCCTAAATTTGTAGGGACGTGAGGTATTTTTTCATGCTTCAAGAAAATAAGGATTCGTGATTAAATCGGAAAATTGCAATTCATGTTAAGTTGCCGATTTATACAGCTTTATTTATCGAAAGCTTTATTCGCCGGTGAAATTTTTATACCAGTCAAAGCACGAGAAATAAAAAATCATTTGTCCATCACCGAGCTTTCGTTGACGTGAAACGTTTCTTGTATAAGCAATATTACTTTGCTATAGCTTTAATTGCCCAGAGAAATTAGATTATCATTATTAGAAGACGTAACCAAATTATAAAGAACGCGTGAATATTTATTTTACGAAATAATTGGTTCAGGTTATGGAAAAAAGATGGGCGATTGATAGACGCGAAAAAAAATGCCGAGAATACTAAACTCTGTGTTTTGTACCCGATACAATGAATCATTGAGAAGAGAAAATGAATTTTTTCGCAAACGTTAATCAACACTTGTTTACTCAACGAAGCGAGCAATTTATCGTCAGCTCGACTAAGCGACATCCTTTTTTTCCAGACTCTCAATCACCTTGTACAAATCGACATTTTGCAGTTTGATTCAAAGGAAAGACAGTATCTCGAAAACAAGAGGCCGGGAGTTGATAAAAACAGGAAACTCGCGGAGGCGAGCAGAATGAGTATCGATATTTTCATTGGCGCAGTCTAGTCGTCGCAAATTTATCGCCAACAGTGAAACGATCGATGCTCAGGAATACAGTGTGCATGTATAATACGACGTATATGTACGTCCGCGATTCAACCAGCGTGAAAACGATTTTCAGCTGACAATGCAGCAATGAAACGATTCTCCGCGTTTCGTTTCGCCGTTATATATACAATTTTCATTCGCAACCGAAATAACGGTAAGTCATTGTTTATTGTCATGTTGAAGCGGAAATACTTCTGTATACAATCAACGAATAGAAAGCTGACGAAGTCAACGAAAAGTCACGTTATTTGAATCCCGACTTCGACATACCGAGAAAAATTTCATTTGTTACAGTAACCAGAAGAATTCAATAAAACAGGTATCGTTAACGAAGACTGTTTGAATATTGTTGGAATTACGAAAAACGAGGTACGCGTAAACATTTTGCGCTATCATCGATCCTTTTTTGGTTATTGCAACGCAAAATCAGTTTCTGAGGTTTACTTTACTTTTTTAGTTAAACAATAACCGGAACTAAAAATTTCTCTCAGCGCACGACGTTTCAAGTTTTACACAATGAAATTTGGAAACGGGCTGGATCGTTCGATTCGGAATTGAAAGATCAGGATTGCGGGAAATTTTTCCGATTGATTTCAAGTCACTCAGAGGATGCTTTCAGCTTCAGAAATCACCCGACGATTTCATCGTCTGGGTAAACACAGCAAAAGTCTTCGTACTACGGGACACAGGACGGAGTTTAGCCCACCCAGAATAAGATTTTTCAAAGTTTTAAGGAATTCCTTTACATCGAATCAAAAATCAAGAGAGCGTGGAGCGGGGATACGTGACTGCAATGCGACTGCAGGAGTCTGGATGCAGAGCTAGCTATAAACTTGAGAATCACCGACAAACGCATGCAAAGTGGATCTCCCTTCACGGCGAGGACGTTGCCCGAATGTTCATCCTTCAACGGGAGAAAAACAGCGTTTCTCTTTTTACCACTCCGAGTGCTGTTTTCATTTTTTTCCTTTTTCATTGACCATGCTGGGCGGCGAATTACTCTCTGATTAAATTTTTCACCTCTGGATTTCCAGAACCTCAAAAGCTCTTTGATCGCTCTTCTTGTTTTCGCATCAGACACACGACGCGATGCGGGTGATTGCAGATGAATTTTTGCACGAGTTTTCTCTCTTTTCTTTCTACCCGCCGACGGATCCATCCGCACGATCATTTTACACGGAAGGTAATTCAACACGATGCAACCTAGGCGGTAAGGTACCGGCAAAAATGATCGATCCGTTTCACTCTGTCGCGGGTAAAACGCGGCGGAAATATCGGACTGGGGATACCGTACGCCGTTTCGTCGAGATTGCATCAACGTCTGCACATATCGTAATATACTTTCGGTCCTTTCTACCCGCGCGTACAAATATCTTCTACCTACGCGCCGCAGACATTCGATCCGTACATCAAAGCCGTAAAATGTTTTGTCTCGCGTGCGAACAAAAATTAGAAAGTCAACGATTGCGTGAGTACAAAATATACCATGCACATCCGTATCTCTAAGCGAGCAGTTACTTGTATCCATTATACAGCATTCGTCGGGCACAATCGTCTGTAACCTGTTAAAGGTCGTCGGGAACATTACGAGAATCAACGAAGATGACGAAAAAATAGCCTCATTTATTATTCACACATTTATTACGGTACGCGGTATAATTTATAAGCCCAACATGTCGAACGTGATAAGACGAAGAGTGAAAAAAAAAAGATTACATATTAAAGGCATTAACGGAGGTGAAAATTATTCAAATTATCAGCTTATAGGTTAAAAGGTATAAAAAGGAAAGCAGCGAGTCGACGGTTACCGAACAACGATGTATTGTAATGGCTGATCGCCATGTTCACGTTGTATAAATTTTGCTAGGTAAATGTAAGTGCGTAGTTAACGGTGTGCAAATACAAAACGGTACGTAGGTGAACGCGTGCAAACATTAGGAAGCCTCTAGACTTAATTTCCCTAGCGTTCGGTAAGCTGACGAAATGTGGACACACCGATTTCAGAATCTACTCAAATGTTGGTGCAGTGTATGACGCCTATCGTAACGTGGCGCAGGCCAGACAAATGTCTTCTGAATCTTCTGATCGCAACGTGGGAAACGATTACTGACTACGATTTGCACGCGCAAAACAACGCTGTGCGATAAAAATTGAAAACCTTTCTTTACAGAGCCAGGAAACGTGCTTTTATGGGACATCGTCAGAGGTCTGAAGGTTCGGGAACCTCAACGGAGAGTCTAACCTGACTGCCGCAAGTGACCTGCGTAGACTCGGGTGACCGAGGTGAGTGAAATCAGATCAATTTTCATGCCACTTGAGATAACGTCTCATTCGAAGTTGACTCGAATAGGTTGTCTGGGCGTTTCCATCCGCGAGCGATAGAATCGGTTCACGATTGTACGCCGAGTTGCCGGGTAATGAAATCACTCCTAATAAGTGAAGTCGAGGAGTGCAGCGTGCCTGGACGGGACACTCGATGCGTGGAGAACCGGCGCAGCAAAGCCACGAGGCTTCTTCTTTCCATCGTCTTATTATCAGGAACGAGAGACGAGAGAGTCGAAACGGTGAATGAATCCCCCGCTTGCTCGGTAATTTATGCTAACCCGACGTAGAGAACCCGGAGTCTCTGAAGTGTTCCCTTGGAAATGATTCCTGGAACCAAGAAGGTCCGGACCCTGGTCACGGAACGCGACGCGTTGACGTACAGCGTCGGGTATGGAGATGAACCAGACACGCCCAGCTAAACCGCTTCCACAACCAATCCCTGCAACACCTTCGAAGCTCCATCGGCTCTCCTCTCCTTTCCAACCTCCAGATAACTATCTTGGAAAACTCTGTCGAACCGAGTGTCGACTGTGGATTCACGGTACCCAAGATGGAAGCCGAACGCCACGGCTCGAGTCAGAAGTCAGACGAACCACAAACGCGGTGAATATGCATGGGTGTATTCAGTGTTCGCCGAATTAGGTACCGGAACTTGCCGGCTCGTACCGGACTCCCAAGCTGCATCATCGCCGAAGGGGAAGAGCCGAGACCACCGGGATAACACGCACGGCTTTGGTCCACGTCTCTGCTGCTTCTGCTGCTTCTGCTGCTGCACCGACGTATGAATATGTATGGACGAAATGTGGTCCCGTAGTTGCCGCCAGCTTTCCGACTGTTGTGTTACAGTCAATGCGGCTAACAGCGGACGGGCCGCTGTCCGTTATACACCAAGTGGTTCTCGCTGCTGCTTCCGGACTGCCGAAGCAGTTTTGGTACACGAATGACTGCCCTCTTCCGTCCGGTCCCCTTTGATCGAGATTCTCCTTCGCTTCGCGAGTTGCGAAGACGTCTTCCTGGTCCGCTATGATTATTGCCGGGTCCCCGGAAACGGGGCTGAATCGCGATTGGTAATTAGCGACGGAAAACGCAAGCGTCCCTAATAATTGACTCGCGGATTAGCCGCCTCGGCTCGGTGAAGCATTAAACACGAGTTCGTGCCAAGACTGCACAGGCTCTGTGGAGAGACGTTCTAATTGACGGCGCTTGGACCTCTCTGGCAGTGCTCGGGATTGTTTCGCGTTGTGCTTCTTTCTTTTATTTCGTTTTTTTTATCTTATCCTTCTTCTTCTTCCTCGGGTCTTTTGTCGCCAGTCTTATATAGTTGCTCTTCGCCCGAGGTCATTCCGATCGATGGCGCGGCAGAAGGATATTTTTTCAGGACGGTAGTTCGACCATGATTGACTCGAATCGGAAGAAGTGCAATCGATCAGTGACATTCTTCTTCAACAAGTAGCATCCGGTGTTTGATTAAGAAGAAAAACATTCTACTTCAAATGCCTCACTGCTGCGAGATACGCGTGAGAACATCAAACCGTCAACCTTAGGTGTGGTCCACGAGTTGAAACCTCCAAGGGCGAGGAGTTAACGACCACCATAAGCTGATATCCAAGAAGGGATTGGATGCGTCCCGCTGCTACGCGAAGAGCCTTTCAAACCGTTCCAAGGGTCTTTAGATCCCTGCAACGTACGGCTTGAATACAAATACGTGCATACACGTTTCAATTTCGCATGGTGATCCACTCGCTCTGGGTTAGCGTAACGTAACGTAACATCTACTAGATGCATGACTTCGGTGCATCCGCGTATGCAGAGGATTGTTAACTCCGCTGCGAGGATCGTAGAGATGCGCAAACGGGGCGGGCTGGTTGCATCAGGGTCGTAGAGAGAGACTCGAGAGTAATTGAATTTCACTCGACGACGGTGGTGAAATTGTACCTACGTCTGTTTCCACCACGATCGCACTTTGTTGACGTTCCATCAGAAATGCAGATCGAGGGAAACTCGCTCCAAGTTCGGGACCGTAAGTTGTTCGCTCTTCCGGTTCTCGACGATCGTTCGAAACAGTAAGCCAAAGTAAAACGCGGCTCGCAATCAGTGCTCAACTGATCAACCCTGATCTTGAACGTTTGAGGGTGAAAAATTGCATAAAACAGACATTGATTTAAGGGACGACCAACCTCGTGGGGCGGGGTAATTTTTGAGGAAATCGTCGCGTGTCTCGATACTTTGCTTCGGCATGTAACTGCGACGTAAGTAGCTTGGAGGACAATCAATGCGGTTAACTAGAAACTGAAGACGGGAATAACAGACATTGAAGAAAACGATTTCAGAGCGGAGCTACATTCCGAATAGAAGACAACGTAGGGTGAGAGCCTCTCACGATATGACTGTTCCTCACGTATGCACATGTCGTGGGAACTTGGGCGGAACCAAACGCAGGATTTTCACCCCGGGGCGATGCAACTGTAGGAGAGGAATTTCCTAACCACAACCTTATCAAGGGAGGAGGATTGCATTTGTTCAAACGACGCTAATCACCAATTTAAGGTTCACTCAAGAAGAGGCACGAGAGGAAACAAGTTTCTGAATGTGGAGAGAGAGAGGGAGAGAGAGAAAGTAATGATATGTCGCCACTAGATGCAGCAGACGTAGGTAAAATATCACTAGCTGCTGCTAATGAATTCCAATTTGGGTATTTCAATTTGTTTTCAACTTTTTCCTCGGATTTTTAACTCGAGTACAAATCCATGTACACCGGTACAATGTGTTATTTTTCATTGACGAACGATAAATTCTGCAACTTCGTCGCCTGTATTTAATATGCTTGCCAAAGCGTAGAGCGAGAGAGCTTTTCGTAGACGGTACTGCAAGCTCGCGCTGCTTGCGAATCAGGTACCTTTTGCTACGTACACACTCAGCTGAACTTCTGTAAATATTTATTCGTCGGTTTCACTGTTGAAAAAACGTCAACCCGAACATACTTGAACACTCTGGATATTGAAAAGATTCATAGATCGTATGTGGCAGCGGATTCTCGTCTGAAAATTTGATCAAATAACCGAATGGTACGGTTTTTTTTTTTTTGCCGATCAAGACCTTGGATTTTAAATGCCAAGTCAAGTCAATACCCTCTATCAGCCGCCAATGCAATGTCATCAAGAAGATCGCTGAGCGCGGATCTGCATCCCATTAGCCTTATTCCTACGCCGATTGGTTTGTTTATGGGATTTACTCCCCGCAACTCATTTGTCATCATCACGGTGACGAAAGAGGATCTTCAAAGTGCTGTTTATAAATTAGATTTTCATTTTATCCGACAGATAAAATAATGACGCTCGACTTTCTGCTTTCAAAATACTAACGATTTCCTTATCAACCATTGATCTTTCACACCGGTGATCTACAAGATTTTGTTCTCGACGCAATTGTTTCAAAGGAATAAATTTTATTCGAATAACGAACCTGTAAGAAAGCCTGTATGATAAAAAAAATCCAATTTAATCTTGGTGGATTCTATTTTATTTATTTTTTTTTTCGCAGTCATTTCGTTCTTTCCATCCTTTAGTGATATTTTCGGTACATCGCTTACGTCACGCAGGCTTCTGGCATTTCTCATGTTCATCAGACACGTCGATTACGGGACGAGGAGTTATTCGGTAAAAACATGCAACACCGTGACTTGATTCATATGGGATTTGGAAATTTGTATAACCTAATAATGTGTTATATTCCAATCTGCGACATGATGGTTTACTATTTTATTGACGCACGGTTGGCGGTTGTTTGTTTCCTGCACGTTGTTGTCGAGATATCGTGCCTTGCGAAAGGGGAATTAGTACAACCACTTATCATGTAACCATATCGATCGCCATAAAATATATATATATATATATATACACCCGTAGCCCTGGAATCGTTGGCTCATTACCTGTTTCCATTTACCCTCGTAAAAGTAGAATCAAGCCTCTCGTCTGCATGAATTGGCGCGTTCTTCGATCAGTGGCTAAATCGTTTTCAAATTGTCGCGAAAATCGGTCAGCGAATCAAATAAATTAACATCAAGTTTCTTACGGTGATCGTTTTCGTGATGAAAATTGCCCTCCGTTGCTATCGATTACCAACATTACCATGAGAGAAATTTTTAGATCCGGTTACCGCTCGGTCCTTAACTATTATCATTTTTTACCACAATCAAAAAATACAGTTCTAGGTAGAAAATGAAAATTAGTTTTCTAGCCGTTACCGGAAAGTCTAGTATCCGTTACTATTCTCTCTCATTACGATCGCTGTTACTAGATTTTCTTGCAACTGTTGCGAAAATTTAATGCTCGTGCACAAATAAATTGACGTTAAAGCCTTGTTTAACTAACACAGTGGAGTAAACCTCAGAAACTGATTTTGCGTTGCAATTACCAAAAAATGATCGACGATAGCGCAAAATGTTTAGGCGTAGCTCGTTTTTCGTAATTCCAACAATATTCAAACATGTTTTTTTTTAACCATACCCGTTTTACTGAATTTTTCTAGTTACCGTAACAAATGAAATTTTTCTCAGTGCATACAGTGCGAGTTTTTAAAAGACTCGGAGAAATCGTGCGATCCATACTTTTATTTCTATCTGGAAAATATAATTTTTTCTCTCAAATTCGCAGCTGCAATATTTGCCGCGGTAATTGTTTCGCTGCCATATTTTTTCGATTAAACTTGTATTACGAACATCGATTACATCGCTATCGAATTTAAATAGACGCGGGCATGCTCAAGTCGCGTTAAACCGTGTTGGGTTAACTTACGAGAATCAGATAAGGCGGAGTTGTGACTTACCACGAAACAGGAAGAAAACGAAATAAAATAAAACGTTGAAAAAAGAAAAAAAAAAAATCGACCGGCGATAATTTTTTCTCTTTTATTTATGGGGTTCGCGCACTCGTTCGCAAATACCCGATAAGGCGCCTCCAGTTTTTCCTCCTCTGACATTGAGACGCGCCTGTCGACTCGCAGTCCGCATCGCGATGTTCTGATTCATGCGCGGTAAATCCGAATTGAATATTTTGAATTCGGTCTCAGTTTTCATGGGTTTCGTTTAACAGGAATCACCGCGTCAGGACCAAGTGCTAAAAATTCCTGAAGAATTACGTCGACCGTTGATCGTTTAAAGTGTCTGTTATTTGAATGAGAATTCTAATCCACTCGAGTGAAACGGATAAGCAAATTTTTCTAAACACGGAAAAAATGTAAGAGCTCGATTAGCTCGGGAATCGTGAGGGGTAAAATTAACTCTCAGAAATATATATGCGACCGGAAGAGATATCAATTTGTTGAAAATTTTCTTATTCGAAAGGAATTGTTTGACAAAATTTTATACTCAGACAAATACCGTCTTCTTCAACAACAGGTAGATATTTTTCCTCGTTCCGTACAAAAATCCACTATAAAATCCTTAAATAATACCGAGTCAGAGAACGAACAAGTAAATAAACCGAAGTGATCGACTCACCTAAAGCAGCGTCGTCGTCCTTATCAGCGTGGTTAAAAATCCAAAATAAAAAGGCACTAAAACACGAAACACAAAATCACAAACAGCACTGTGTCGCGATGATCCTGAATCGTAGTAAGATCGATCTACCGACGATAAAACTGGGCATAATTGAAATGAAAAATTATCAATTACGCGTTTGTGTTTGTGTTTGTGTGTTTCTTCGTTTTGCGCAAGTGTTGTGAGCAAGTGTGCAAATTAGTGGTCAGGGGCGGGCCGGGGGGGGCGGGGAGGGCGAACGTGCAACGAGTGACGGACGAACGAACGAACGTACACAGTAGTTTATCAAAGTCGAGACGAAGCAGTCTCTTCTTCGAGGCCCTGCCGGGTACTGGGCTCTCTGGCAGGCTATCGAACGTACTTCTGCGCGTCAGCCTATGAACGCGATGCCGCTTTCGAATCGACCAATCGAGAGACACCGGATGCCACTGGCGCAGAAGCCGGGGAACACTCGCCGACGCCTGAACATATGAGCCTCTCCTGTCTCAGGACTTCTCGAGGGGAATTTTTCCCGGAGATCAGATCGATGATTCGAATTTTCTTGAAAATGATTTTCGGTGACTTTCAACGATTTCTACATTTTCGGGGGATTTTCCGACGATTTTCGACGATTCTCGGGTGTTGTAGGCGATCTTTGATCGTTTTCCGATAGCCTGGAGACACGGAAAATCACGACGGATCACCGATGGTCGCATACGACGCTGGGAAATCATGGGAAATCAATGGGAATCGATGAAAGCACGGGGTGAGGCAGGAGTCGGTGGAATTTCAGTGAAACGACACCGTTTCCCCGTTTACTGCGATTTCTTCGACGTTGCCATGCAGTGTTCAATGATTGCCGTGATTTTTCATGCTTTCCGATATTTTTCGAGCGTTATTGGCAATTTTTGGTAGTTTCCCGACAGCTTAGAGTCGCGTAAGATCACCACGGTTCACTGATAGTCACCCGGAACGCTGGGAAATCAGGAAAACCGATGGAAATCACTCGGTATGAACCGGATATCGACGAAAGCACGCGATGCGACAGAGGCCGGCGTAATTTCGGCGAAATGATTCAGATTTCAATGATTCCTATGAATTTCATTGTTTCCTATGATTTTTAAACATTATAGACAATTTTTGGATTGCACAGTGTTACAAGAAATTTCAACACATCACTGATGTTTACCTAAAATGTTAGAAAATCATTGAATATCAATGAACATCGCTTGGTATCAACTGGAAGTCAACAAAAGCACGCGATAAGACAGGAGTCGATGGAATTTCAGTGAAATAATACCGTATCGCGTTCGCCGCAAGACTTGCAACGATTTTCATGATTCCAAAGACTTGCCGCGTAATTTATTCTTGATTGCCGATTGATTTCAGTTGTACCGATTAATTCCTGGTTATTTCAAATAATACGTCAGTCCTTCAACCGTCTTTGATTTACAAGTTGATTTTCAACTATCAACTTGATGACCTCCTCGTCATTTCGAATTTCACTATAAATTCATGACGCAAGAAATGACGGCATGAATTTTTTCTGCGGATCAGAAGAATTAAGTAAAGAAAAGAAGATCTGCTTTTGCATGGTTTTTTTTTGTCTACTTCTGCAATTTGGGCTGCGTGGGGGAGAATACTGAGAAAATGACCACTCAACGCGTTGTCTATCGGTGATGAGGATCCCGTCTTCGACCGATCAATAACACAAACAAATAACGGGTAACGGGGCAGTAAACAGGGTGACTTTAATTAGAAGCGTAGTTGGGCTACTGCAGGGAAACATAAAATCGGCGTTTAGTATCACGGGGCTTCCGCACATTAATTTAACGGAGGCGAGCTGCTGATGTGCAAATCGGCGTAACATCGACGAAAAGGAACTAAACAAGATGCCGAATTCTGTGATCCTTCCAAGTGGCACTGAAAATTCTATTTGACTATTATAATGCCATTCCAGCAGGTGTTTTCAAATCCAGCTTTCTTCATTTTAGAAATAATTTTTGTCTTGCTTTTTCTTTCAGAGCAAGAATCGGATGATCAGGGTTTTATTGATTGCTGCCCCGTCGTTTGCGTTCCTTTTTGTAACATGTAACTGGGAAAAGGGAGGGAGGTATACAAATGACGGCGAATATTGAATTGAGCTCTGTAGACAGAAGAGCGGGTGTAAAATTTAGGCACACGTATTACACACGTATGAAAATTTCGAAACCGTTAAATTTCCCGTGTGTGCCGGAACGATTTTTATCCCTGTGTGCGATAACGTATTCCTAAAAAATTGTACCAAACATTTGGAACCCGGCTTCGACCTGAATATAAATATCCGAAACGACAAACCACCATCACGTCAATCGAATCGATACGCACACATCTGCATTCTACGAATCGTGCTCGGAATGAAAATTGGCGTCATGAACGTCGGTCGCTCATCGGTTCGCAGGTTAAACAGCGGGCAAAACGCTGCAGCCAAATTGTAACGTATTTTTGTATTTTTTTTTTTTTCCTCCATGCATCTTCCTCCTCTCTCCTTCTTTGTTTTCTTCAAAGGGATAACTCGACGCGGAGAAAAGAGAGACGTAGACCATACACGGAGCTGGGCGAAGGAGGAGACGGGAATATTTGAAAAATTTATCACCGAGTATGGCTGTTTCATATAATACTCGGTTAATAATTGAGAGGCGTGCACACGAGCCGAACGGGCCGATCCGCACGGCGGTCGGAACTGCCTCGTAAGATTTTATGGGATTTTTCAACGCGTGTATCCCGCTTGTAAGAACACACGCGCACACACTCTCGGCCACTAGCACACTAAGGCGTGGGCGCGTGCCGCGTGCATAACTTAAGAATGCAAACGCGTGGGAGATCCTGGCCCTTGGGAAAGAAGAGATCCCATATCCGAGCTAGAATTGTGGACCCCCGTAACCCTGAGCACACTCCTTCATCCTGCCTCGAGGAATTATCCTGCCCGTTTGGCGTGCCAAGGAATATCCAAAAATTCGTCACCCACTTCAAACGTATCGGTTAATTTCTGCCGCAGTTATTCGGGTGCAACTGTGTGAGAGAGAGAGAAAAAAATCGTATCACATATTAAAATATTCACAAACCGGCAAAGAAGGAAAGTCAGATTTTGTCGGCGAATAATTAAAAACGAGAGTTTGAATTAATAACCATTTTTCGAATTGACGAAAGTTGGATAGTGGTTGGAAAATTGACGCCGTTTCTTCGATTACGGACGACAGCGACGCTTGTCGGCCTGTAATTTAATTTCACTAAAATTTCGATCGCAGTTCACAAACATGGTTTACAAACTCCGAAAGCACTCGAAATAATTAACAAACGAACTTTCGTCACGTCGGGGACGTAAACTGCAAACAATTTAACACGCGTCAAGGGCTGAAGGCGCGATGCGTGTTCGATGATCGAGGAGGCAGGGAAAGGGGGGATTTTTAAAACAGCTATCTAACGATTACAGATCATGTTGGTACGCGGAGTGATCGAGGGGGAGGGAGATCCGCTGCTCGGCATCCCGCGCACCCGATTCTTTTACCAAACTTAATTTCCCGGATAATTCTCTCATTTATTATCACTTTCTCGGCTCCCGAGGCTTCGCGCTGCACGTTATACGTATTACCTTCATAATTTTACTCTCCTGCACAGTCGAGCTGAAGCTGAAAATTTAAGATAGCGCGTCGGGGCCTCGAAGAGGAGCCGAGTTCGACTCCGCCCCGCAGAATTTCGGATCTAAGCCTCGATTTGATCTTGAGGAATTGTTTGCTCGGATACATCGATTAATGCCGGTTATTTAATTTAGCCCCCTTTCAACAGACGCCCCCCGCTTTCGCGGTTGAAAATAAATCCGAAAACGTTTCTCGACGGTAAAAACTGTCCGTTGTTTCGGCAGATCGACGCTGTTCCAGATGACCTGGAAATTTTCCACCCCTTCGCTCTACGGGAGTGAAAAAAGGCAGAGAAAAAATTGCAGGCAGGAAAGAAATTCGAATCAGAGAAACAGGACCAGCTGGATGCGGCTCTTTTTTTAATCGTCCTTGACGGGGTTAATTGGCGAACTCGGTCAAGTCTCGACCTTCCTCTCTCTTTGCTCCCCTTTTACTCGGCCCTCCGCGTGTTCTAGAAACCTCTGGAAGCGAAGGTCGAAAGGTCGGCTCGCCGGCAGGAAGGAGCTTCTGTATTTCCTCGGGTTGGTCGCGTACCGCGCGTATAGGTGGGCGGGTTTACGAGGTGATAATTTAAAGTTTAACTTTCAAGTTAAAACTTCGGTGCCCGGAAAGGTCTCGTCGCCGCATCGCGGCGCACAAACCGCCGGCTACTAATCAGACGTCGTAGTCGCTCTGTCCTGGACCGCGGGAAGGGAACCCGAGTGCTTTGAGCAAACCATCCCTTCACACAACCGTGATTAGCAGGCGGCGATGTTCCGGCATCCGCTGGAGTTGCTGCCGGACTGAGAGATGACGACGAACCTGTCTCGTGGTTTGATTATTTGTAGTACATGGAGCTTCTGCTAACTCTCGTCCGGCCGTTGCGACCGCCTCGATTAAGGAGGTTGCCTGGTCGAGGATCGGTGCTTTTGCACTGAGGAAAATTTCATTTGTTACGGCAAATTGAAAAATTGAGTAAAACAGGTATCGTTGAAAAAACTGTTCGAATATTGTTGGAATTACGAAGAACGAGGTACGCCTAACCATTTTGCGCTATCATCGATCCTTTTTTGGTTATTGCAACGCAAAATCAGTTTCTTCGGTTTACTCTACTTTTTTAGTTAAACAAGGCTTCAATGCCAATTTATTCATGCACGAGCATTAAATTTTCGCAAAGGTTACAAAAAAATCTAGTAACAGTGATCGTAACGAGAAAGAATCGTAACGGATACCAGACTTTCCGGTAACGGCTTTAAAACTAATTTTCATTTTGTACCTGAAACTATATTTTACCATTGTGATGAAAAATGAAAATAGTTAAGGACCTTCTGAGCAGTTACCGGATCTAAAAGCTTCTCTCATTGTCAGTGTGGTGATTTTGTTACTAGAGATACCCTTGCGTTGAGTATTCGTGAAATCGTCACATTCCGAAGGTTATGTGAAAAATGCCTTCAAAATACACGGTGTCGGAAATATAAATAAAAACTGTCGAAATTGTTGAAGAAATTTTAATAGATTCGTTCGATTTTACTCCACTCAGATTGCTCAATTTATTCAGAAGACTATTTTTCAAATGTCAACGAAACACGGTTCTTTATCAGGCTGGCATTTTTGAATACTCAATTTTACAACATTGCAAAAATACTATGGTTATGATCAACAAGTGGCAGAAATAAAAAATTTGTAAAGGGCTGCAAGGTGACGATGAATTTTTCGGCTATCGGCGGATCAATACAAAAATAAAGAGCAGTGAAATTTTTCTCGATATCACACCGTCTCAAATTCACAATAAAACTGCAATCTCAACTATTAAGCAACAGTCTTGAATCGCCATTACAATTAAAGAAGACCGCCATGAATTTCGTTTTCATTTTCATCTGAAATTAAGATAGTGTAACTATTTTCTACGCTGGGTAAAAATCGCTTTGAATTCCCTCACAAATCGTTCACCAATGCGATGAAACAAACAATATTTCTTACTACGAAAATTTGATACCGTTTCTTGTCGTTAGATCATTTTGCTGGTTAGTGAAAATTTCTCCACATTTTTTTAACGATTTTGAAAAACAAGACGTGTGACGTGAAAGACATTTTACATTTTTTGTTCCACTTCCAAGCATACATTTTTTTTCTCATGCGATAAAAATGTTGAGGATTCTTCCGAACCGTCTGCTATTAATTTGCGCTGTAATGGACAGTAGAATTTAACGATAACTCAGTCTTTGGAAGAAGAAAGGCGTGGTGAATAACTCGGAGTAATCGATTTCTAATCAAGCAATGTGCTGACTTTTGCTAGTCTTGTGCCGCACCGCGTCGCGAATTGATTACAAGTTTCTATTATACCAGTAGGAGTGCATGTTGAACTTTGATTTTACAATCAGCTTCATGATTGAACAGCGCATCCTGATATTTGTGTTCCACGGTTGAAAATCGAGCGGTTATAAATGAAACTGTACAAGTTCGAACGCGCAGAACGAGAGTTTCGTCTCCTCGACAATCGTTAATTACCCTTGGGATGTTCGGCGGGGAATAAAATGATCGGGCGATTCGCACCGAGCGGAAGTTCGCCCGCCTAAAATTCTCCCCCAGAATATCCATTTGGCCCGACGACGCGCTCTATAAGTATGTCCGCATAGTCGATGCGAAGTAATTCAAGCGTCTATTAGTCGAGCCAACTATCCATGATTCGTAATCTAGTTTCAGTTTGTCTGAGCTGCGCTGCTACCGAGGTATACGTAGGATGGTTTCCTACGTGCTGCAGTCGGCGAGTTTTAGTCACGGCAAAGTTCAAGATGCCATCTGTCCCAAACCACCGTCTGAGTCTAGGAAGGTATACGAACCGTGACAAAGTTTCCTCATATCGAACAAGCCGACCCCGAAAGCAAACCCGGCTGGTGGAATTCGCCGCCACGATCCTCGTCGGCTCATCGACTCGAGAAAACCGACCCTGACTTAGCTCACGTCTCGAAAGCAGCGAGTCCATCGAAAGCGCGCGAGAGCTTGCAGCTTGAAAACGGTTATCGGAGCGATAGACCTCCACCCGAGTCTGCACGCGCGGTAGAATTAACGAAGAGTGACATCGAGAGGCAGATAATCGACCGGCGGAGTGATCGATCGGGCCCGTATTCTATGGGTGAAGGCATTCATATCCATCGCTATTGAAATTCGTCGGAGATAGATAGGGAAGTGGAGCAATAAAGCTGCAATCTCTGCGTCTAGGCTCGCTGCACAATGCGGTTGCACGTATAGCGCGGAGTTCGGTGTGACGTCGGCGACGATTGCGAAGCAATCCATTAGCCGGTGATTTTTGCGTCTTCTTTTCCAACCCCCGCACCGAAAAGACGAAGATCCGGTTAGTCGTGCCGCGTCACTGCGACATCCTGCTTCGCCGCTCGAAACGGCTTAAGTGAGTAGCTTCGCCGTCGTCCTCGTTCTCTCGCAACTCCAGCATCGGCTGGAGACAAACTGTGATAAGCCGTTCACCAATGCCCCGAGTCTCTCGAAAGCTGCTCCCGCAAGTTTCGGAACGTTGGTGTACCGTTGTAAGTAGAAAACTTGTACTCTGCTCGGAGGGCGTCGCAATGCGTTGACGGAACAAGGTCATTTTTATGCTGCAGTTGGAATTCGGATTGATCGGTGAAAAGCTCACGCGTTATTTGTCAGGTTTGAGGTATGCACTCGTCGAATGACAGTCGGGTGCGTAAGATAAGATCTTTACAACAGTGAAAGAACAACGAATACTGTGAAATTATGAGCCAGTTATTGATTTTCGTTTCACTTGTTACGAATCGGGAAGGCACAGAGGTAGCGAGTAATTCATTCCCTAATCTATGGATCTACAATCTGCATAATGGTAAACTTGAGGTTGAAGTCCATATCTTAGCAGTCAAGCCAGTAAAAGTCCGAACACTAAAAGGGGCTTATTTTTTCATGAAATGAAAAACTATGCCCGGATACTTGGCTTCTCCTTAATTAATCAACCGTCGAGAAAAGATACGATCGTTTTTGCCGCCGTTAAATAAAACGTCACACGCACGTGCCGGAAGTGAATCGAAAACATGACATGTTTTACATGCCGTGGATTTATGCGGTGGTGGAAAAAAGGCCCGCTGTGCAATTTTGGTCCGCACAGTTTCGAGGAAAACAGAGGACGAACGGAAAAGTGAGAATGTTAGTTGGGGTATACGATGAATAGGGAGATGTCAGCATCAACAAGAAGATAAATTATCCCATTCCGCGGGAATATTCCTTCGTAACTCAGTTATGAAATTAACATAATCGATCCGTGCCCTGCATTGTTTCTTCCATCGCCAGCTTCTTCCTCCGTCACTCCGTCGACATCGCTCAGAGTTCCTAAACTTCCAGAAGGACGGTCATTCGTCACGACTTGAGTTGGATGACTGTTGATGTCGTCGAAAATTGGGAAAAGAATATTCTTCCGAACACCGAGCTTTCATGCTTTATAGAAAAACGGGTCAACTTTTAAGTCACGCGACTAATTCAACCGAGTGTATTTATTATAGTTTCGCTTTTTCGCTACTTCATTCCGTCTGCTACAGTATGGTTTTTATACTCATTAATAGCTTGCTTTGTCCGAATCCTCTGGTCGTGAACTCGAAGAATAAAGCAAGTCTGTTGATCGGAGATCATTCGAACTTTGAATTTACCATACATGTATAAAAGCTCTCAACTAAATGAGTCTGTTGTGTAACGATAATGGACTCTGGAGTTCTAATCCTCTTAAATAGTGATATTAACATATTATGCTAGTAGAAATTTCCTGCTGTAACAGCGAGCATAATAAACGGCGAGTGCTGGTTTATCGATAATTATTATTCAAATCGTTGGAAAATATTGAGTACCAAAAAATGTTTGTCCAGTAGGTTCACCGGGGTGAGCAAATAAATCGTATTCCGATATTCGCGCGGGAGCAAGAATTCCCTTTGAAAACATACTTATCGGTTGTTTATAACGCGGTCGGGATGACTCTGCATGTGCGCCACGCTTTGGGCCACGGCCAAGGCGAAGATGAAGAAGAAGAGGAAGAAGTGGCGAGACGAATCAGGCGTAATTGGTGCAAACACGAAACTGGTTCACAGCAAATATGTACAACCACGATGAAATTGGAATAAAGGTGTACGTTGCGCGTCGCGACAGAGAGAGAGAGAGAGAGAGAGAGAGAGAGTATAAGAAGGCACACACGAGAGGGTGAGGAGCATTCCGACGTGGAAGAACGGTGCCTGTGTCAAGTCGGCGGGCGTTTAACCAAACCTTCTCGTGTTTGCACGCTGCGTTTAATATGCACAGCACAAAACATGCCAGGCGATTGTTCTTGCCCCGCGTTTAAGCCCCATTCGTACCTGCATGTATTTAAACTTGAAGATTTTCGACGACTTCATACGTTAGGAACTAATAAGCTCAAATGACTTTCGTCAATTCGTTGTACATCCGGCCGGCGATATTCTCTTATCGAACTTGAAATTACTTGAACACGTATAACGAGCTTCGTTGTGCTTCACTTTCAGAATCGATCGCTTTCGCCGATTCTTCACGGTTTTGTAAAGACCTGAAATCATCGAAGAACGCTTCTTATTTATTAGTTATCGACTAGTTACGGCATCGAATACGAAGAAACCAAGTCTAACTGAAAAACTACTTCTTCGTCATCATCTTTGCTACGGTTTCCATTTTCATTGCCAATTGTCACGCCCGATGGATTTGGGACGTTCTGACTTGTGGTGAATACGATCGGATGAACATCTCAACCATACTGGCAAAATACAAGCCTGCGGTATTAAGGAATAAATACCTAATCGCAACACGAATGGATTAAAGAAACTCTGCACTGGATTCAGCTCAGCGAACAGCCGTATACCAAACGGGAAATGGTCGTAAAAAATCTGGCCTCCAATTTCCGACCACACGTCGATTCGCCGCTTCATTCACGCGGGTGCATCGACCGGCAGAAACGCGGGAAACATATGGCAACGATTGTTTTTCAGAGAGTCTTCTCGACGAGTCGCGATCGGCATGATCGCGAGAACTTCCAGCAAAATGGATCTGGTTTTTCTCTCTCGTTACGGGTCCGAGTATGGTCATGACGCCATGTATCCGGGGTCGTGTGCGTACACCGCGCACGGTTTCCTCGGTGAATATAAAGAGAGAAAAGAGAGCGGAATAAGAAAAAGAAGAGGAAGGGAAGAAGAAAAAAATTACCGCGAACAACTCGAGGAGGTCGCGGCTTCCTAAGGAATTCCCTCCGGTAGTAGGCGACCGTTTACGTTTCAGGCAGCTGAGGTCAACGATTCACTCCCAAGGCTAAGACGATGCCTGCCTTCTACTTGGACAAGCCTGCGGAGCAGCCGCAACGCGTGCGAATCTAGGATCATTTCGGTCATTTCGCAGCACCGGCTGTTCGCCGAAAATCAAGTCGAAGACTTCGAAGACCTTTCGCAGCGGCGAAAAGTGAGGGAGAAAAACGGATCCAGCTAGTTATTTTGCCGGGCTTCGAATGCACCGAGGAACTTTATGAGACGTGAAATTACCCGGCAATCAGTTTAAGCCAGAACCTCTGCGGGTGCAGGCTGTAAACGGCTGGCATGTTCCGTCCTCCGCGATGATGATGATGGTGATGATGATGATGGGGTCGTTGGGGCGTTGACGAACGTGGCGGGTTGTTTTTCCCCCGTATTAGCCTCGTTTATAAGACGTATATTTTCGGTCGTCCCGGCCCAGCCTGCCCTCCAAAGTCAACTGGGTCCTGCATCGAGGAAAACTTGCGAATTGAGACAAATGGGTCGGGGCTGTTTGCTAACTGGTGTACAACGGTCTTCGGTCCCGTCTCCCGGTTGCATTGGAAAATCGTAATGGTAGTTTATTTTCACGAAAATCTCGCGTTACACGTTCATCAATGATTTATGACCCAAAGTTTTTCTCCTTGCAGTATGGTATACGTATATCTCGCAGTGCGTAAAGAAGTCGAGGAAGACTCCGGGTGGGTTATAGGTTATCTAGAATAAAAACAGGATCGGAATCGTGCTCGATAAAACGTCGGTTACTCTCAAATTTAGCTTTCGAACGACGCGCAGCTTTGCCGGTAATCAACAAGTCGAACAGTTGTCTTTAAGCTGAGGATGAACCACGCGGCGAGAGGAATAAGGATTAAAAAATACGAATGGACAACGAGGCGACTTTTCCTGTTGTTCCCATAGCCGAAGAATCGTTGATTAACAGTGTGGTCGAGGAGCAGCTTCATAGATACGTACGCTTACCCACATTTATACAGTGAGAGTAGCTGGAAGTTGGAAAAAAGGGAAAAAGGAAGTCTGTGTTTACCGAGGTAAGAGCGGAGCTTAAGGGATTCGACGCTGCAGTCTTCCCACGACTCGAGACTCGACTCGGGCGAAGGATGAATTAATTTTTCATCCAAGGTATGTATAAGGCGACGACTATTGTACTTAGATAGGCATGGTACCTGTAGAGGCGCGCTTTTCTACTTCTGTTATGTTCTCAGGATTCATTGTCAGTCCAACCGGCGTCGCTTTTTCGCTCGATTATTCCGAGGCGCCGATACACTAAGAGCTAAGAACAATCGATGCATCGATCAATCGGATGCAAAAACATAATCGAACACGACTCGATTGAATCGGTAAAAATTAATCGATTAGTCGATTATTTCGTATTTTTTGAAACGGTGCGGTTGAAACCAATATTTTGTAAATTTCAGTCCGTAGTCTTAATAGCGGAAAAGTTTTTTGATAATTTATAGTTTCATTGGAAATATTTATCTTTTACTCGTTACATCAGATGGGTATTTGGTAAGTAAGACAATGATAATAATCAATACTATAATCACACAAATTGATATTGTATCGCGTCGATAATGGGAGTAAAAAACAAAAACCAATTTTGAGGAAAATAATCGAGTTAATCAAAAATCGATTATTTTTATTTATTCTTACACGATCAGAATCGCCGCAAGGTCGGCCGATCCTTCGAAACGACATCGAGTGATCATCAACGGCTGATAATTCGATCCGTTCACCGGCTCTCGTGCTAATCAGCCACACGGTTCTGAATCGGCGGCCGTTACGCGGCCGTTAAAGTGAGAAACCGGTATTTACCAATGCACGTTACGATCGTTCGAAAGATCGTTGGAAATCGGTTAAAATTCAAAACCCGCTCACGTGACGCCGCAGAGTTGAGCCTCGTTTCTCGAATCGCGATTAGGCGTCCCTGCGCAGCGAAATTCCCTCGATGATATTCCTTGTTATTTTTTACCGTAAATTTTTAAAAACTCAAGACGTAACGCGGCCTCCTTTCTACTTCGCCATGCGGCCACAAGGGATCGATAACGATGCGGAATGACGCTGTATACATGCATCCCCAACCGGGATGCAATATCACGTAGAAAATTCACGGGATGTAAACACGTAAACATTGCCCCTCCGTGTACGGCATAAGCAATAATACGATACTTTCATGCTTGGAATACGTGCATGGATTGGCCTGGAGTACGAATTCAAATTTTTTTCGCTCATCTTTATCGCCGCGATTGTACGATGCAGCGACAAGTGCCGGTAATTCAAATTTCCGGCTTCCAAGATTCGTTTCAGATTTTTTTTTTTTCTTTCCTCAAGTGAGACTTGACGCAAATCTTTCAACATTTTTTGACAATTATACCAGACTTATTATCCTTTACAGAAGAAAAAAGAAAAGAAAAGAGATTAACATTCGAAGACTGTAGTTCAAAAGCTTACAATATTACAGTTCAGCTGTTGTTGAGAAAATTGCAACATCAGAAGCAATATCACGAATGTTCGTAAATTCAGGCGTGAACTTTAATACAGTTCTTGAGCTGTATGTTTAAAAATTGTTCTACCGTGTGCAAGTAGCAGTAATGCAAGGTTTGTTGCATAAAAAAATTCGTAAAAATTGTGTCCTTTTTTTTAGAATTTATGAATTTCAGAACTGGTTTAATCACAGAACAATGAAAAAATCAATCTGACAGACGACGCACGATGTTTAAAATAGTAAGAGAAAAATAAAAAACAATCACCACGTTCGATCAGACGGGATCTAACGAAATCCTAAAAAATGAGAATAAAAGAAAAATTCATCAGTTCTCCAGATCGTTGAAAGTCCTCAGAATCTTGACTGCAGTGGATAAAACGCCCGATACAGAGGCAGCTTATCGAATAAGCGAAGTGGGTAAAGCATTGGTTGGTTGGTTAGCGAAAGGAAGCATGTCGGGTTATCCTTTTATCGATTGTTCGGTTTGCCATTCGACAAAAGGTCCTCGCTGTGACGGTTTTAGGGAGGGGGCGAGGGGGTTTATCTTTGTGTAAAATTTTCCTTTCGCTTCCGTCATTCGGTCGCGTTTTCGCAACGAGGATATAAATATACATATAAATACGCGAGACGATGCGTGTTATTTTATTTTTTTTTTTCCACCATTTCCTCTATTTTTCCACGCAACTGGCGCATTAAATCCCTCTATTCTAATTCCGCGCATTCTTTCATCCGCGGCAATTCTCATCAGGCTTTACCATACGTTCTTGCATAGGTGTATACGTGTAGCTAGGAATGTTACGAATACCTGTGAAAAATGCCCGGTTATATATCACACGCGCTCACACACACACACACACACACAGGCATACGTTTCACGCCGGCAAAACACCTGGACGGAGATTTCAAGACATGACGTAACGTTAAACTGTCGCGCGGGTTCGAGAAGATCGTCGACCAGATGACCGCGCGAATAACTCGGTGATGATATGACGTCACATCGAGCAGTCCGAACTTACGCGTACCGGTAGAAAAACCTGAACGTCGATTAAGATTGGAATTCGCAAAGACCGTTCTCAATTTCCCGATACTCGTTTTTCCATTCCCCGATCGACGATCTTCGCGTAGGCGCGATTCGCGCCGCAGAAACCGCAGACTTCCCAATGATATCAGTTACAATAGTCGGCAAACAGGGTCTGCAAAATTAACGTCGACTCGACGAAGTCCCCTTAACGAAACCACCGTTGATGCGGGGAGGCCTAATTCAAGCGACGCGGAATAATGAAAGCTGTTGTAATTATCAACGTTTGATCACAACCGTCCTCCCCCCCCCCCCCTTTACCCTTCCGCCGTTTTCACCCCCTTTCGGCGTAACCTACACGGAGTCCAAAGACCTGTACAACGCGTTGCGTATGTGTGTTTAGCATGAAAATTAATTACCGTATATCGCCACAGTTTCGGGGAGAGAAACTCACGACCCCGTGGAAATGGTAACACAATGGCGATGCGGAAGAATGCTTACCGCCGACCCCCTCGGAGAACTTTCACGGGTTGAGGGTCTGAGCTATACTCGACCCTTGATTCTGCAAATATAACCCTTGAATTTGGATGATTTATCCACAATGCGCTGGATAAACGACCGAGGCACAGATCGCGATACTTTCCGTTTATACGGACGATTTCTCGCGCTGTTCCAAGAGAAAATTGACACGTGAAATTCCCACTCGGCAGAGTGCATTGCTGCGTGGAACACTTTGGTCACTCTACCATGAACAGCTGGTGAACAGGGAACCGAGTTAACCGCTCTCTGACCGTATGGCGAAATAGTCGGTGGAACGTCGCGCTGCTCATCAACCGGATGTCCAGTCTAGAACTTCGACGAATAACGATAAAGTGACAAGCCCAGGTAACTCTCGAAATTTGATTCGACTTTTAATCACGTCTAGTGAGCGTGGTGAATTCTTGCAAGCTCGTAGTCGAAACTCCTTGTACGAATCCCACGACTTAATCACTCGGAATGACATAATGCTTCGTCTTTTAAGATTGGAAATCTTGTCAAGATTTTCTAAACGATAGAATTTAACGTAAAATATCTGCGTAAAGAGAGAGGTTGTTAAATATTGCCTTTTTGTGAACAATTAACGAACAACGATTTGAAATATTTTTGGAGCTTTCGGGGAGTTGGTTGAACTTCGGAACCATCCTGCAAGTGTCTGCCATGAAAACGTGGAGTGCACGTAGATCAACGATAAATTCATTCCTCTTTGGCTTCAAATTCTTTCATCATCTCTAGGAGTCAAGGATATCCGGTGGAGCAGCCTGGCGATAAAGGATAACACATCCTGCTCCCCTGCGGACGAGAGGACGAAGGATTCAGGCTTCTGAGAATCGCGCGAATTTACGGATTGCGCAAAGTGGGATTTGGATTTTGGGTCCGCAGGGATGAACCGGGACATGCGAAACGCAATTGGAGGGCTGACAATGCCGACGGCAATCAATATCAATCTAAATCTGCTCGGAACCGACTCGACGTCGCGAGATTCGCGCTGACGTGCAGCAGGGTTAGAAGCATCGCGGAAGCAAAAAAGTGTAACGGAAATAACGTTCCATTAAAGGTTTTTGCCGCTCGACTGTCCACGCGGCGCTTTTCCCCGTTACCTTCGCCGATCGGAGCCCAGCGATTTGCCATCTGAATTTTGATCGCCGAAACGGTCCGAGTCTCCGCTTTTACACAGCTTGAATTCCCCAACTCGATTTCATCTCGTGCATTGTGCCTGTCACTCCGATGCTTAAAAGGAACAGAAAATTGACCGACTCGGATGATAGCCGACGATAAGACGACGCAAAAATACGAAAAGTAACGTCGTGCTTTTTAACCATCATTAACTTAAATTTAGACATCTTTTCAACCCCTTTTGGATCTTGGAGCTGCCTGGCTGAAATACATTTTAATAAGCATACGTGAAACTCGACAGAAGTCAAGTTTTTCAAACGGATGTTTCGTTTTTATATACTCCGTAGAAACGTCGTGATTAATGGTTTGTAAAAATGTACAATTCTAAAAAAGTCTTCGCCGTGCGGAGATTTTCGGAAAATACTCTAAGAATATATTTGAATTACACAGAAACGAATACAAGTACATATTTGCATGAGAAAAAGTTCCTTACCAACATTGAAACGAGTGATAAAATCAAACGCGTCTACCGAATATCCGAGTATTGGATTATTTGGGAAAAAATGGAGTTGAAAAAAAAAGTAAAAAAAAATCGCTTCGTTTGCATTTCGCATATACGCCAGGCAGATGAAAGCTTCGGATACGAAACGTGCTTTTACCTCAATTGCTGTTTTCTCGAATACGCGTGAACGAAAGTTGAAATAAAAAATTCACAAAAATACGAGTTTTGTTCAAGCCGCATTATTTATATCCTTGGTACGCTCGAAATACTATAAAATGGCTCGATTTTCAATATTGATTCGGTAAAAGAGACCGTGGATTAAAACTCGGTTAACTTCATTTCGGGAAAATGACCCTTTCAACCGGTTCAATTGACCCTTCAACCCGCTTTCCATTAAATATTTTCCCTGCCCTTAACACCTGGCCCCCGGCGATAATTGGGAAAATAAAACGCCTCAGCGATGAAACTATAAAACGCGTGACGTCCGTTCTTCGTGTTTTCCACCCCCCCCCCCCCCCCCCCCCGATGGTTGCGGAATTAAGATTAAAAGAGCAGAGCGAGCGGAGAGCAGATAGCGGGCGGAACTGCGGGTGCACACGGTAGAAGGAAGGGAAAAAGGGAAGAGAGCGAAGCTCGATAGAAGGTAATTTATGAACATTATATAAAGACAGCGGTGAGAGTTATGGGCGCGCTAAAACTTCCACGAGACGCCATTTTTGTTCTTGTTCTTCTTCCTCCTTCCCAGCCGCCCTTCTCTTATTCCCTTTCCTCCTCAGCCCTTGCAGACAAATTATGACCGGGCTGACTTTACGGTCCACTTATCTCAGTTTCGTCTTGACCAAGGCCTCCTGAACTGGCGCAGGCACAAAATCGAGTTCTCCGATGCCGCGTAGCCATAATAACACACGACCTTCGATTCCACAGGATATTATACCTAACCACGAACGTCGTGGTCGTCCTTTCTTAGCTTCGTCGATGATCGCTTCCTCGCATTCTGTCTTCCGTTATTTCACCCGAATTTCCGACGTATCGACGAGCCCCTTTACTCGATCTTGCAACTTCGAGATGTGGCGATTAGACGCTGATCTAAAATCAACTCTGCCTCGTTCGGATTAAATCCAGACTCTCCTGCGGCTTTGAACAAGTTTTCCTCTTCACGTGTGTATACGGAACAGCCACCGAGCTTATCGGCGCTTATGAATCTTGAATGGTAAAGTTGGACGTCTTCTTCCCCGTTTTCGCGGCACGGAGACAACAATTCCTGAACTCTCGGGGATAAATGTCGCGGGGCGGCGGTATTGCCTTGTATATTCGCATTGCGAATTCATTAAACGTTGCAGCGAAATGTGGATACAATAACAAGAAGCAGCTTCTCCGCGCTCGAGGCTAGCAATGTCCGTATTTACTCGACGAAAGGAAGCATCGTACCCGTACTCTTTAACGTCTCTACCCCTCACATTCTGTAAGAGGCTTGATTCATTCTTGAAACTCTTCTCATACATCAACCGTGCGAATGAAAACTAATTAGACGTTTTTCCGTAGATTATAACGCGAGGAGGAGGCGTGTGGGTAAAATATTCACCCCCCCCCCCCCTCGCCCCACTCCCCCCTCCCGGCCGACCGTGATACTTTGTCCTGAATCTGTAATCTGTAAGCTCACCACGGATGAAACAATGAACGCGTAGCTTCGTTACGCTGCAGGTATGCCGCTCGTTTATATTATACGTACCGTACAATGTATTATATATATGTATACCTAAGTTGAAGAGCTTTGTTTTCGTAGCGATGCTTTAGCGGGACAATGTAACGAGCGGAGAATGTTGTCGAGATCAGGAGAGAGTCGAGAGTCGAGAGATGAGACATCGCGGTCCTTGGAACGTGCAGCCTCTGCCAACAGTCCGATCCTCAAGGATTCGAACCCTGGATACACATGCTAATTTACGGGCAAAGGATCGCTCGACCGGCGGGGACTGATTGGACAATGACACCGAGTACTCTTAGTGTTCTCTCGGTTATTCCCTCAAAAGTTATTTCAGTACCCACTGTTTTAGTGGTGAAGGAATCCCGCAGAATATTGTCCGAAGCAGTCAGAGTGCGCCTGGATTATCGTTCCGAATTGTTACGGTTCAGACTCACCCTTAAGTTACTCAATGCTTGAAACTCTGAATGGTCAAAACTTCAACTTCCTACCGGTCCGAACTTCCAGCCTTCCCATGCAGGCTGTGAAGCTTTTATCCTTTGCATTTTCAAAATTTTTCGAAAAGTTGGTGACCATCCAACACTTAGAACTGTTCCAAATTTCCACCGTTTGGAATTATGTCCGTTCTGGTTTTTGAACACTTAGAATTTGGGTCCTTGGGAGTTTTGACCATTCAGGAGTTTTGAATGTTCGGAATTTTGACCATTCTGGATTTTGACCACTGGGAACTTCAATTCATACAAAGTTTTTACTGGTCGGAATTTTGACCATTCGGGGAATGTGAGCATTAGAAGTTTCGACTATCGGGAGTTTCAACCGTTCAGGAGTTTTGACCATGCGGAACTCTGAGCATCCCGCGCACCCATAATCGGCACTCACCGATTGTGACGTTTCAACAATTTTCCGTGGTCGGGAGAGATCGATTTACAAGTTGGCCTACGGCTTCCACGGAGGAAGAATCGTCATGGGAACATCCGGAGAGGATGAGAACAAAACGATCTGAATAAGAATTGCGGGAACGTGCAGAGCTTGTTTCTCTGATTGCGAGACGTGGTCAAACAGCTTTGCCGCGTGTTTGACCTGCTCTCAAACTCACGTGCGTCCAGGTGGCTGGGTTTGTTATACACGACGTGCGGTGCGCGACAAAAGGCGTGGATACGATGCTTCCGCGAGTGGGATAAAAGAGCATTCATAAATGGGCACGGCGAGCCGCGCGTACAACGCGTTGATACCTGTAAGCTTAGCCGGATGAAGGCCTCGACCAACTTCCGGTCCAATTTCGCTTTCAACGGACATTCACCCGCGGCCCGATTCAGACGGGAACGACTAACTATTACGTCACGGGCTATTAAATTGAATCCCCCGCCCGCGTTAATTGCAAATTAAACTTATCCTCGGAGGCGAAACACCTTCGGCGCATCTTCCGCTTCTCCACCTCGTCGTCTTCATCCTCCGCACACTTCCTCTCGCAAATATATGTATATATATATCCAGGACATCCGAGGTCCTGCACCGTCTTCGGTGACGGTCGCGGATCTTCTCGGATTATCGCCGTCCTATAATCCTTGCCCGAATCACCGTCAACACCAGATCAGTCAACCTTTCCGTGGAAAAGTCAGGCAAAAAATCGCCGAACAAGATGAATTAGAATCTTATGTAGATCGAATTATCTAACTTCGACGTTTTCTCTTCAAATTTCTTGAATCCCGTAGGAAATGCCTCGGAGTAAGAGAAGAGTGGATATTCGAACAAATAAAGATATACGTAACGCGTAACTCCTTGTGCGGAAACCCGAATTCGTTTCAAAATCATTCGAAAAATCAAAATGGAACGCGGTGGAAATGGAAACGGTAATACAAGAAACGTGTGCTGCAAATTCTGACCAATCTTTTCGTCTTTGATGCCTTTATTTTTTCCGCGATCTGATCGAAAAAATGCATTTCACTTCGATGCCAAAATCTTAGAATTTATACAAAGAGATGTACGAATATTTAAAATTGTAAGGATCGATCCTAAACGTTTTATTGTTAGTATCTTAACCAAGAGTCGGTAATACGCGTCTGCGAGTATATAAGACGAAAGTATCGAGAATCGTAGAACACTGAGGGGAAATTTTAGTTCCGATTACCGCTCGGTCCTTAACTAAGGAATTAGGGTCAAGCCCATTGGCCACGGCGTGAGTCCAAGGTGAGAAGGTCACCTTGTTCCGTTGAAATCGTTGCTGCGAAAAAGATTCGGCTGGGGTTGCTTCGCGGTAAAAATCGCGGTAAAAGCCGCCGAACCAGAATGACTCGGTGGTAAAAATACCCGAAATACCGATGCACGCCCCAAAAGGGAAAGAGTTTTTATCGTGCCCGGATATGAAAGGTGGAGTCTGCATGCACGGCATGCGGAGTCGTCCGCTGTTTGACGTCGGGCTTACAGAGATAGAGAAGAGCTTGCAGACTGCGGCAGCATCGCTACGGTGCAAGAGGCGCATTCAACGCTCGCAAAATATGATGATGTAGAAAACTTTTCTGTATAACAGTTTTCAAGAAGAGGATATTCTGCTCGTATAAGCTTTAAATATATTTCAGTAGCTACTCTTGACGTGGTTATACGTACGTACACCACATACGCGAATCGGTGTAAGGATGGCACAAATGTACGTACGTACGTGCCTGTGTTCACGCTGCAGGTATACCCACGTATTACGCTCTCGAAATATCTTGGTCGGGGATCTCGCAAGTTGACTTCTTAAACTCCCACACTAAATAAACTCGGAGACATTTAATTTGCATACACTTACAGGTACCTCGTCCCGTATCCGCCCTTCCGCTGCAGGCTGAACCGCGCAGTGATCCGGCATTGCATTCGTTCCGAATCCTCTACCCCCAAAACTTCCTGACCCAATTTTACAAGGGGACTGACTGCATCGCGTGACGTAGCCATGCACCTGCGGCATTTCGAATCAAGTATTCATCTCACTTCCTCTCGCCGCTCGCTATCTTCCCCGCACCCAAACTTCCGGCTCCTTTTTTGCCTCCTCCGAAATGCACACTCCCATGGTATCGCACTTTCATCCCTCGATCGTAGAGCGGAGTGTTTTTGAGACCCCTTTTTTTATTCACCCTGTTCGTCGCTTGGCAGAAGGAAACTTACCTGGTGAAACTTCGTGGCATCGCGAAAGAAAAAAGGATTATCATCCTTTATAGGGGCGGGTACAGCTTGGCTGGTCAAAAATCGTACCTATCTTTAGGAGATCTTTTTTTTTTAAGAAAATGATAACACTTACAGCAATTCGAGTTTCAGGGCCTTATTACTTATAGTTTCATGAATATTTTAGAATTTTTTCATTGAAATTAATATGAAAATGGCGGTATGGCGCGTATAAATAACGAACGAGCACGTTTTTAATCCGGTGGCGCAGATTCCTCGGTCAATTTTAATCCGGTCGACTTGAAATTTTGACACAATCTCTAAAACTTGTTTATCGATTCGAGCTCGTGGCTAGATTTTTGAATTTCAATCACGAAATTGTGTACAAATTTTTGGTTGAAGAATGAAATTTTTTCTTCAACATTCGAACAATGAAATTTATCTATCCGTTAAAAGTTGAGCGGTGATGTGTTGATTTGTAAAAAAGTCCTCGAATTTAAATTCGTTCGCTACTTGTTCATGTCATGCCGCCATATTGTTATTGACGTCATTGAAAAAATGCTAAAATGTTCTTGAAACTATAAACAATAAAACTCTCGAACTCAAATTGCTCCGAGTGTTTTCATTTTATTTAAAAATATTCCTAAAATTAGATTCAATTTTAGACCGTCCAAGCCTTACCCCCTCCCCTCAAAAGAGTAGAGCACTTTCATCCTTCGAGGATAAATGTATCGGATTTATTTCGAAAATTAGCCTCAAATTGATACTTACGATTAGGTAGCCTCATCATTCATCGCGCATCAGCTGCGTTATGTAGACTCCCTTTGTAACGAGGAGTCGAGGGCAGCGAAGTGATTGAATGAACCGCGAGGGCTCATCAACTGTCTAATTTAATGGGACGTTGGAATGATTGGCTGAGTTGTAAACGGCTCTGATATATAAGCTTCGCCGAAGGGTGGCGAAGCGAATGACGAGTAGATAATTCTCCAACCCTCCGATTCGTCAGTTATTACAATTATTCGAGATTCCGGAAGACTGTAACTTATCTGAAGTACCTCCTTCGGAAGAACTCTTACAACGTACTTACAGCGTCGAAGCAGACGAATTTAAGATACTTGTCGTCTGGGTTTGACAGGCAATTGTCACGGGAGAATGTTTTAGTACGTAAAAACGATCGCCGAAAAGCTCGGGTGACTATCGTCAGCGCTGTTGAAATTACAGCGAATTAATGACGGTGAGAATTAATCGGACTTGAGCGTTAATTTGCAACAACGGCATATCGAGAGTTGAAACATGCCGACAGGCATTCGTTACAATCCGTATAATATCGTCTGTAAAAAAGTTGAGCTTGGAAAGAGATGAAGGAACGAAGGAATCCCCGTTCGCCGGTTATTGCAATGCCTGGCTAAACATTCGGCAAAGGCTCAAAGCGCGGAAAGATTGAGTTATCTTTGATTCCTCGGCACGCGGATGCCTACAACGTGAAAATTCAAAGCGGTTTCAAATTTCCGATGAAAATACGGGGCTGCTTCGATCGATGCTTCGGTAGAAGTTTCGTACACAGGGGTGTTTTATTGAATCCTTCTGTACACGGAGTATATATGCCGAGAAAATCGCCGTCGACGGATGAAATTCTGAGGTAACAAAGTAGCCCCGTGGACCACGAGTATTAGCCCGGGGAGCATCCGGAGTTCTTTGAAAGAGTCGCGATCCGTGCCTCAAACCTGGCGAAGATCGGCGACGCGAATCGCGATAATAGCACGTGTCAGGGTGAGGGTAAGGGTGGGTGAACACACACGTCTCCGCACCCCGATAGAGGCTGCAAAGAAGATTCCTCCTCCCTTGACCCATGCGCTATTCTTAGCTCTCCTCGATTCCGAGAGCCTCCCGGAGCCTGGAGGCAACGAGACTCTCCAAGGGTCCCTCATGCGGGGCTCCCGAGGGTATCAACCCTCCATTATCGGGCTTATTAAATACCTTACATCAACCAAACGACACCCCCACACCCCCTCCTTATATCCGCCAGACACACAACACCCTCGTGTTATTGTACAACCAGAGCTTGCGATACCGATGGCACAGACATCGGTTCGAGAATACACAGCGAGTCTGTATGGTCGACGGAAAGATTACGCTGGCTTCGGTCAGCATCGCCTTACAATGCAGCGTCCATATCGATGTTGGGGAAATTCGATTGGTTCGCAATTTGTTGGGAACTTTGGAATTATCGATCGCGATGAGTGAGTGAAAAATTTACACGTTGTTGCATTTTTTTCTCGTAAGATCTGACGCTGATCAACAGGCTCAAATTTCGTGTATTGCAGTTTGTCGGTAGGTTAGGAAGTAGGAGAAGAACTTCTGGAAATGACGTGTCGAGGAACATTTGCAAACTCGCAACGTGGATGCAAATACAAATCTTACACACGCGAAAAATAGGATTCGCGGTTTCGAGAAGATGTATAGGTATGTATATGTGTGCATTTTAGATGAAGGATCAGAAGCTGAGAATCGAGAGAGAGCGAGAGGGAGGGAGGGAGGGAGGGAGGGAGAGGAGGAAGACTGACGATGAGAGTTGCAATTTAGTTTCCTGGCATAGCAGTATACGCAGTGATAGTTTAATGATCTTCCTAACTCAGATGAGCTTTTCATTATTAGTTCGCCTCGGGGATTACGACGGTACAATTCTGTGTGTACCTACCTACAGCAGAGTTAACCTGCCGCAACTGTTTAATTAATCACTGACTGTAACCCAATCACCTACTCGATGGTCACCTTACATCTAATTACCGTACCATTTCCTGTGTTATCAGCTATTCGAGACACCCTCGAGGCGAGGGATTAGTAATTGTTTAACGTCGTGCAATACTGATAATTGAAATGATCCGGTTGTGATTCTGATTGTCTGTTCAGTTGTTGGTAAACACGAGATGTGAGATTTTGTGGGTCATCAGATTTGTATGGTCAACCAAAATTCAAACGTCAGAAATGAACTGCAATCGATGTAAGTTTTGTACAACGAATTCTAAACCGTATCTCCTAGAGTGGTTGAAAAACAAAGTTCTTTTTTATCTCTCTCATTCCCTGAAATTTTAATGTTTGATAGAAGAAAGATCCTCTCAAACTGACTATTAAAGCTGATTCTTCGAGCTTTCAAAACCTCTGAAACAACACGTTACAGTCATCTGAAACTTCTTTTTCGAACCACCCTAATATTCTCGCACAGTTGGTGTTTAATCGAGTGATGTACGCGAATGTAAAAATAAGCTCGACTAACTCAACCTGGAAAGGAACGGGCACTGAAATTTCTGCTGAAAAGTTTTGCAGAAATGAATATAAAATCCGTACAACAAGTCAGAATGAACTTGGTAAGACGAAGCTCGGTTTGAGACGCGGTTCGGTGCACGGAGAATAAGAAACGTTCATTGTTCTTCAATTTATATGTAATTATGCATTACCTCAAGTCTTTGCGATCATGAATAAATTGCAGACCGTGCTCCACTTTTTGGCAAAGATTTTGCGAACGGTAGATTTCAGACGACTAATGGGAGAATCTTTTCTTACTGTACCGATTTAGAATAGCGATGTGACGAAAGTCCAAAGAGTTGGATTTCGACTTTCTAAAGTGAAATTCAAAACGTTTGTAAAGGAATAGCGAATACGTTTGGAATTCCACCGTCTTCCCAACCTTCCTGACGGTAGCAACGGACATCGATGTCTGACGGAAAGAAAAACAGTTCATTAGGTGTAAAATATGAGAATGTTCCCGTTGACGATTGTCAATTATTCAACGGACAGAGAAAACGTTCGAACGTGAATTACGGTAATGGTTCCGAAAATCTGTCGACGAAGGAAGACAAAGAGGAGAATATGGCGTGTGGGTGGCGAGGAAAAAATGAAACGTAAAGGAGATTACGCTGATTGTAAGCTACGGGAAAAACCTTAGGTACGGCAATTAACTATTGTTTGGCTTCGCGGGCCAGGTTGTTAAGAGGGCTGAAGGCAAGCAAAGAGCTTTTGTAATTACAGAAACAACTCGGAACGCCATTGAGCCCCAATAATTCCAATATCGAAGCGTAATTTAATAAAACTCTCCCCCCCCCCCCCCTCCCCCCTCTCTCTCTCTCTTTAGATATAGCGTATAAAAGCCGCCGTGTTCTTCTCGGTGTACGTAAGCCTCGGAGGTTTTCCTGAACGGTTTGGAACGATGGCACGTCGCTGGACTCTCGCGGTCTTGCCGAGCGAACACCGCCTTGATTAACCCTTCGCTAAATTTTATTTCTCATCCTGCGCACAAGAGCGCAATATATCTCCTTACCTCGCGTTTACGGGTTATCTGCCACTCTCTTTATCATCCCGGGAACTTGCGCCGAGTCTTCGCATCGGGCTAAAACAAAGTGGTCGTCTTGTATCAGGCGGAGCTTGAATTTCCCGTAAAAACCAACGGGACAAACGGATTCTAAAAAATGTGGAAGCACGGGTGAAATCGTTGGTTTGTAAGCAACGCCTGAAAGTTTTTCGAGGAACTGGATATACATGCAGGCCGTCGTCCTTGGAACCGTACACCAACAATCAGCTTGAGACCAGAGGACGATCCTGACACCCTGCTGAGAAATGGTCTCTCAAACTTCATTTCATTGTCAATGTAACTGACGTCCGTCGCCGATGATGAATGACCCGAGACGAGTTTTGTGAATCCAAAATTTCGCGTCACGAGTAGGTACCTAAGAAGAATCGAGTTTTTTGCAGAATGCAAGCCGTATAATCCAGCATCAGGAGCATGGAAAGCGTGTTTTTACCATTAGTCGAGATTAACACCGGCGTGCAGGTATCGTTGAACGATTTTTGAAAATTCCTGAAGCGCGAAGAACGGAGTCGCGATAATTTATGAATCGTGTGACGCGAAAGGATCCGAGCCTTGAAGGGCGAGACTGTCTGCAGGATGGGAAGAAGGGATGAAGAAGAAAGGTACAAACTTACATATATACCGGACAAAGAGTATACGAGGAAACGGCTGCGTTTGACAGAGGCTTTAGTGCTGTAATTCCGGTTCGCTCGATCGAGACTAAAACGTCCAAACCCAAGTCGAGCCCCCGTCGAAATCCGAGACCTGACTTTCATCGATCAGTCCGCACCCTGCAGACAGTTGCGTTGCCACCGCGACTCAAGCCTAGAGCTGTGATACTAATTTCGCGTCGAAGTCATTCTAAGGTCGTGAAAAATTTTGCGACTTTTTTTTACGGTTTTCCCTTATCCTCGTTATCTCTTCTCCAAATTTGCGATACTAAAAATGCACTCGGTTGTCATGAAAATCGATATTTTCAGTCTGGAATCATGAATCCGTTTTCGAATCTTCAAAAGTTGTTTCGTGCAATGCAAGTCAGAAAAAGTTCCTTCTGCGTACGAATTACTCTATCATGATTCGTCAGCTCTGAATCACAGGTTAACGCAAATTAGTTTCGGACTTAAGCCTTGTTCCCGACGTTGAATGCCATGCGAGTGAAATTCTAAAGTTTTTAAATTATATCTCGACTTATTCGTGATTGGTGATAAATATGAATAGCTGTGCGATATTGGCCTGCCTGGGAACCTGTCCATAGAGCAGGAATGATCTTTGGGTAGAACCTCGGCATATTGGGTTATGTAGGGAAAAGGGACCGGCCGGGGTTCAATACATCCGTTTTGATGGCTGTGAAGCTATATATATGCATAAATGTATATATATATACATATATGTATATCCGCACAAGGTAAGTGTACATCCGATTTGAGGAGCGATCGTTAGGCCGGCGAACCTGGGAGGAGGTTCGTCGTTAGGAAAGCAGTAAAGTAGAGAATCGGATTGCCTTTTCTCTTCCTGTTATATATCCTTCGATGCAGCGAAGGCTGCTCCGCGATTCGAGCTGTCTACGCGTTTCCTCCTCATCGATCGATCCATCCGGTCTCGATTTGCGCCGGTATCAGTCCGCACAATGAAAGATACCTGCATTACGGCGCGTTCACCGATCAGAAAATGTGTAAAGAGTCATTTAACCCTCGATTGCCCGGCTGCACTGACCACCGGTTCCATTCCATTCACTTGGTCGACTGATCAGAAATCGCACAGAGAGCCAGCCATTCAGCGATCGATCGCTTGCACACCGCAACTCGCGCTGCACGTATGTCACACAAGTATACACGTATGTGTGTATAAATGCACATGTGGGAACCGTAAGTACGTCATTGCGGCCTGCGGAGCTTGCAGCATCGAACGACGAGGAAACGCAGCCACCGTGCACTGAATCATTCACCCCTCGGTTTTTCTTTGCCGATGCATGCGAGTTGTACAACCGTGTGCGTGCACAGGTGTTCCTCCGTCCGGGACTTTCCATGGTTTCGTTCGTCCAAGTTTGTCCAAGAGCGTGGAAATCTGAGGAAAAATACCGTAAAAACGGCCTCTTTCGCCGTCAGATCCTCCCTGAACTAATGCATTATACATTTCTCGGATAGCTGTGAACCGAACACCTGCAAGTATTTGCCGGAAAACGCGGGTGTCTCTATGATCAAAGAGTCGTTTAAGTCCCCGATTAACTTCGCACGAGGTTTTCATTATAAACCGTAAAGTCCAAGTAAATCATTCAAATTTCATTGCATCAGAGCTATCCTAATTTTTCATCTTTCGGTACTTTCGTCCCATTTTTTCAACGATTGGGACAACCGCGTTTCTTCGCGAAAATTGGCCCCACTGCTCAGCGAATACCGTAAATACTGAAATTTCATTGCTTTAACGTAACTAATTTGTCCAAAAAATTAGCCGTTTTAGAATCACTGCGACTTATACGTACGCGCGTGTAAAGCGAGCCGCGCTAATTGCTAACACGAGTTTAACCAGGCAGGATGACCGTGATAAAAGCAATACGTATGTACGCGCATTCTCGACATATGCGGGTGAAAAAAAAATTTACCTAGAATCACGTACCTACATATTTTTTCCGACGTGTTTGTTTATCAAACTCGGTGATTGATTGGCGTTCCACTGCTGGAATTATTCAACTGAACGTGATATTGTTTCTTTTGAATTCGACCTGCACCTATAATTTGCTGAACAGAGTTTTTTTTTTCTTTCTATCTTTTTTTTTTTTTTTTTTTGGAAACGTTTGGATTCAACTGAAACTCTAACAGAGATATTTTAACTCGTGGAAAATTCTAGGAGCGCAGGTGCTCGGTTTTGAATAATCCCCGCGAGTCGCGCCTTACCGTATTAAAGATTACGTGTAGTTATATAACCCGGTAGCCAAGATCTTTGAGGATAATTAGCGCGGTGCTTGGCGTAGAGGATACTATTAAAGGCTAACCCGATCACTTGGCCCGAGTGGTGTGCCTTCCCGTTGTAAGACGAGGGACATTCAGGTCAGGCGTAAAGTTCAAGGGTTACTACTGAAATTTGCATATTGCTCGATCCGACCCGGCAGGCCCAGCCTCTTAAGACCTCCTAAATGGGATGTTCTTATATGTGCTCACCGGGTTCAACATCGCCGTAGGGTGCTTCAGGAATGCATACTTTGCGGAAATTAATTCCCACACCTTGCAGCATTAAGATATTTGATGCACTACGTAATTGTATAAATTTCGCTGTAATGGTTAACTAGTGATACGAATCTATGCTAATACATAATGCAGAAGTACCCTGGATTTTTTATTCTTTATTTAATATCTGCAGTATAGCATCTATACTAAAGTATATCTACAAAGCAAAATTCGTTTGTAACAAGAATGAAATAATGTGACCCAATTATTCATAAATACTCTACTTTATGAACAATACATGGAAAGCAGAAATTTTTTATCCACGAAACATCCTCGTTGTGGGGTTTTTATAAACTCTATAACTTCAGGGGAAGTTTATAAAACTTGGAAAAATAATTTAATGGGAAAAAGAAATTTCATTGTGGTTAAAAAAATTTTAAACAATGACTATCGAAACGTACTCAACTCACTTTAAATTGATTATTACATTCTTTCTCTTTCGTTTAAAACTGAAATGTAATGCCAACAGTTTAAGATTGTTACCCATGCAGTGCGGTTTTGCATGACTTATGAAATTGCAGGTTAAAGATCTCCCGTCGATAAAGAAGCGAGCAGATCAGTAACACGGTTTTTTATCACTTACCCGCAGAGTAATAGTTATGAAAATTTGCCTTGAGGTAACCGTTTTTTAATTCCTCCGACAATTACAATTTCAAGACAGTTCAAGACATCCCGCCAGTAGATAATCCTCTTTTGAATCAGAATCGAGCGCTGAACGATTCGACTGCAAAGTGACGCACCAGCCGGCCTGCTTATCGATAGTCTCGAACGTAAGAGAAACGGATGTTGGAGCGCCTCTAGCGGCGAATCTTTCCGTTGAGTAGGCTTGCGACAAACACGTTGTCGAATCGGTAAGTCGAGCAATTTCTGTATATTTCGCATATTGGTACCAAAAACCGGGCTGAACCGTCGACTGTGCTCGAAAATCCCAACAATGTTGAGTCGGCCCGATCTTAGCTCGATAAATTTTCCGCAACGCTTCCAATGAAATGTTGACAAAACAATTGCTCGGAAACAACGTTGCTGTCGACCCCCGTGCGCATGGGATGAATTCATCCGATTCGAAATTTTCCAGTTTTACTTTTAACGCTCGCTTTGATTTCGCCCAATACCTCTACTCCCTAATTCACGGTCTTGGAGCAATTGAAGTCTAGTTAAACGGTTCCACTCGTCCGAATCCATTCCGGCTCTCGGACAAACGTCATAATCCGGATTCCCGCGACGGTATGAGCGCTGATAGTTTTATACAATTCGCGTGATTTCAACGACCGTAAATGCCTAGCGATTTCGCGTCCGCGTCGTCTGCTCGTAATTCGAAACGTTGGCTAGCGAATAACCCTATTTTCACTTCTTTAATGGAAGTCGTGCATCAGTCGGATTAGGTTATGCTATCAATCTGCTAGATAGCGTGCACCTCTCGAAAAAATTCTATCTAAAATATTTGTTTCCCCACCTTAACCCGCCTTTTCCTAAACCGTATATTTTTTGTGTGAAAAACAATTTTGATAACCGTGTATATGATTGTTGCGCAGGTGAGCCACAATGCAGATCTTCGTAAAGACCCTGACGGGCAAGACCATCACCCTTGAGGTGGAGGCGTCCGATACCATCGAAAATGTCAAGGCTAAAATCCAGGACAAAGAGGGAATCCCTCCAGACCAGCAGCGACTCATCTTTGCCGGCAAACAACTCGAGGATGGCCGTACTCTTTCAGACTACAACATCCAGAAGGGTAAGAGAATCAATGATTGGATCATTTTTGTTATAGTTTTCATTTCCATTTGTTCTGTTATCCGAACGCTGATTTTATCTCACCTAAAACACCATGTTTCATGTAACAGCTTTGCTGAGATGATTAAATGTTTATATATACATAAAAAATGCGGAATTGAGTAGAAGTGAAAGCAAATCACTGAAAAAGAGGTAAAGTCGTTGCATCTTTTGACTGGCAGCGACTAACTAGGACTCATCGAGCGAAATTATTTTACCCAATTTCTCAAAAATTATTTCTGTATACACATTGATGGAAATCACTAATTATATGATCCCAATTTTCAGAATCTACGCTTCACTTGGTGCTGAGACTCCGCGGTGGTGTCATTGAACCCACGCTCCGTATTCTTGCCCAGAAATACAACTGTGACAAGATGATCTGTCGCAAATGCTATGCACGACTTCATCCCCGTGCTACCAACTGCCGCAAGAAGAAGTGTGGCCACACAAACAACATCCGCCCCAAGAAGAAGCTGAAGTAGATCTTTTGCCCGATTCATTTCTCCAGGCCATGGGAATTATGGAATCTGTACCAAACTATGTATCGTGCGCCTGTATCTTTCTTATTCTCGATTCCAATAAAATCTAAGTGATCAATTACACATATTGAATCATCGTATTCCATTTTACACGTCAATACCTACTGGGAATCACATCGTTCACTCGCCACTTCTTGTTTCCCTACTTTGCATTTATAGTAGTCGCACTTTAAATTACACGCTGACTAAAGCAAATGTTTCATTCCTTTCAAATTTTGTATCCCACGGAGAAAGGTATTCGGTTGAATCAGCGAAAATTATCTTGAAGCTGTTCGTTTATTAGATTAATAATAAATATCTCTGGTCTAAATGCATTTTAAATTCATATATATATATATGTATATATATTACAAATAATTGGCTTAATATCTATGATTGAATTACGAACTTCTGCATACTCCGTTCCGTCTAGTTAGCATTTGCTCTTGAACGTAATTTTCGTACAAAATCATGTCATTAGGATTTGGCATTGAACCACCGATCTAAAAACGAGAGCCAAAATTTATATCGCGATCTTATAATTTTCGTAACTATTCATGAAAATATTATACATTTTATTTATACCTTGGCTCTCCTCACATACTGTCCATAAATACTGATACTCGCGTCTTTTACAACAGGAAGAGAAACTTTGGCGTTCAAACACTCTGGAAAGGATGCCTGCTGAACCAATTTAGATCGTATTTTTGAATGATCTGTTGGATAGGTTGCATTCCTACCTATTAGCACATACCTGAAAATATACTTGGCATAAGTAATTACACTTCTTAATTAAACCGATGCCTGCTTACCTTTTGTACAAAAGAATATCTGCCCTCTTCGGAGACTCTGGTTGGGTTCCGTAGACTTCTCGCATTGTCGGAAACAGGGATTCAAATGAAACTAGATCAGAACTATCCTTCGATGCAGTCAATTGAGAGTCGTTAGCATTTTGGTGGCTCTCGTCATCGTCAGAGCTAGAGTCCAAACTCGAACTGCGTGAATAGACGGGAACAACTTGTTATCAAAGTCGGAAACTGTCTCGTATTCGATCTTAGTACAGAGCTTTACTCACCTGGCACTAGACGCTGTACTGCTGGTACTGCTTTGACCAGTCATAGACGGATTTTTCATGTTTGCATTTTTGTTACCTGTTT
This sequence comes from Neodiprion lecontei, assembly GCF_021901455.1. Taxonomy (NCBI): domain Eukaryota; kingdom Metazoa; phylum Arthropoda; class Insecta; order Hymenoptera; family Diprionidae; genus Neodiprion; species Neodiprion lecontei. The sequence goes on along the minus strand of NC_060262.1, from coordinate 39,890,061 downwards.
CTTCTCGTCTCCTCCCTGGCCTTACTCGCACAGCAAAGGGGCTGAAGTTTGTTGTAAAATTAGGCATAAAATCTCTGACCGAGTGGCTTATTTTGTAGGCATACACATCGACTAATACTGATAATTCGTGAGGGCTGAAATGTTTAAATGCAAATTCAATATCAATTTACAGTAAAAGTTTGCGACGGAGTAATTCGCACTAAAAAAGCATAATCCTACCGATGATAATCGTAATATACGTCTACCATTTCTTCTTGCGTGTGCTGTAACTGGATCATTTCTGAACAAGACTTGGTGACTTCGTTAAGAGCGTAAGGAAGACACTTCAAAACGTTTTTATCCCACCATTGAGTCAATACTTTTGTTCTTCGAGTATATTTACATGCTGGCTTGTGATGGAGGTAGTAATCAGTTACAAGTTCCCATAACGGAGTTTTTCCTTCTTCCGGAACAAACAATCCTAAGCATTGAGAAGACAGTTGTTACTTCGAAATGCCAAGTCAACCACATGAACTAATAATTTCTAGAAAACCGATGCACTTTCACAGACCTAGAAAGAGATTAATTGTGTGTTGTTTTTCCTGATCGCTGAAAGTATTGCTGAAATATCTGCTCAACGTCTGCATGATATCATTGCCTTGACTTGTCCACGGTGCAGTTTTCCTGGAAATAACATCAATTGCAGCAATATTTTACTTCTACATGCATTGACTTCATGTTCTTCGTCAGCAGTCCAGTTTCTTTTACCTGTATGTTTTTATCCTATGTACCAACTGCGAACCTCCATACTGCAATGCCAAAGTGTCACCGTGATCTTCGTACAGCTCTTCAAGTAGCCGTACGCAGTCGGAGTCGAATTCCAACTTTGGAGTTTCTAGCACTCCCAAAGCACACAATTGGAAGCCCAAGGCACATTTTCCAATTGCAAACTGAGCTGTGTTGGTTCGATCCAAGCAATCCACGCAATTCGTCCTAATGATTCCAGTTTGCACAGTTCCTCTCCTCATAAAGCATTGTCTCACTTTATTTTCAATCGAATCGATCTCCGATTTTTCCAGACCTTCTGACGCCTTTGAATTACTGTCGCGATCAGATGTAAATTGACCGGTAGAACTTATTCGCGGTAAACTTAAGCTGAGCGTTGTTTTTGAATCGTTTCTTGTCATGCCTGAAAGAGTCGAGTTTAAGTCATTCCTGTGAGGTTTCTTGTTGCTATTAGCTGTTGAGAACAAATTTCTCTGGCTGTAGTACGGATTTTGTGATTGAAAGATGCCGGTTTTCAGTACAGCACTGTGTGCTATATTCGCTAGTCGCCCCATTACATTCGCTTCTTTGCTGTTGAAACAATATCATAACTGTAAGATTAGTAGTAAAATAGGGTAAGAAGTTTTGGAATAATAAAATAGCATTTTAAAGCTCACCCCTTATTCTTTCTAGCCATATCGAAACTGATATATTGTATAATATGTTCGGGTGGTAGAAATTGATTCAAGTATCTCACAGCCATACTGAGCTCCTCGCTCAAAGTGCTTTCGTGTTTCTTCTTTTCTCTCTTCTTCACCAAATTCAATATTATGATTGGCGATCCGTATCTTTTCAATAGTTGATTGAAATGAGCACCTACAGTAAACCGACGGTTACCAAGTTTATTACCCGCTTGATTTCCTTAATGTTTGCGATGTAATATATTGCGAAAAACCTTCGATACCTGCAGTTTCAACGTAAGGATCGGTCAGATCGCAGGTGATCGTAGGTTTGGGAACCATTTTACTGACATCCTGTCTCCAGTGGCCAGGGACAGAGCCGCGCATCTGTACGAAGGAACTGAAGTGGCCGTGACTGAAAGAGCTGATACCTGAGTCATGGACGATTTGCTCGGTTTCTACTTCATTTGCGACATCTCCCTGAATTATATTAATGTTTCAGAGATTTAAAAGTGCAGCCTGCAAGTGAAAACGAAATTCTAAGTTGTATCAACTTGTCAACTCACATCAAAATTTGCACCTCTCTTTAGGAATCTGGTCCCTGCGTATTTCGTACTTCTTCTAGCGATTATAGTGACGTACATTGACCTCCCAAAAATGCTGATATTTGACTGTCCAATAAATCCGTGTGTTATGTATAAAATCCAATCAGGATGTAAATATTTTTCTACAGGTAGCAAGAGGTGTGAATTCCACACAAAGCGCCGGTTCGGATTACTGCGTACTCCGTAATTAACGATTTTATGATCGAATCTGACAAAGTGAGAAAATGGAACGTTTATATTTATGCATTGAAAAAATTACATTCAAACAATTAACCGGCATATTGCATTTGAAATAAGCTGCTAACACATTATTCTCATACTCGCTGGTCTCTGGATTTTCTCTAAACGCCCACATGTTGAAAAAATCTTCAGAATCTTCAACATCGTCCGCTTCACTTTTGTTTTCTGGATTTGCCGTTGGAATGTCTGATTTGATGTGCTTGGGTGGCGCCATATTGAACTGTAAGGTCTGCGTCAGATCATAGGAGTAGCTGAAGTAGAAATTACTGCTAAGGTCAATGTTTTGAAACATTTTTACATATCTCTGTTCATCGGGATGAAAAAGTCGGACTGTATCATTTGGAATGTAAATCATGGCAGTGTCCTCCGTTTTGTACAAGGTATGGTGACCGATTACAGCGACTCGACACCTCTTTGTAACCAGAATGATATAGTATCCCTCCAAGAAACGGACGAATCCTAATAGAGAGCATAGAAGGTTTATAAGTTGCCAGATTCATGTCAGGACAGTGGTAGAAGTGTGTTTAAAGATAATTATTATATTTAATTAGCTCGATGTCGACGATGTCAAACTACAGAACTTGCTCTATGCATAATAAGGATCGACAATTGACTCAGCACTACTAAATGAATCATGCGAAAGATACATCAGCTACATTACATTAACAGTTTTATACCGATTCAAGTTATATAAACTGTTTATGGATTAAGAATTTATGATTTATGATTAACGCACAAATGCTTCTGAATACATGAAAACATGCTTTCTCTGAGTAATCGTTACCCAGACCACATTTGACTCTAACTACAAGTGATAAATCCTCTACATGCTTGATTTTTACGGAAGTGCAGCCAGCGTGTTTCAACATGCTAGATCACAGGGCAACTGTGCGAGACCTTTTCATTTTACATGATTTATTGCTGATGATACTTTCATGCGAATTTTATTCAACACCAACCCATGCCTGCCTGCTGAAGCACATTAAAGGTATAAATGATTACAAACAAAAAGTAAACAATATGAAGTATGTGACACGTGTTATGGGTAAGATGTAACTAATTGTCAGTGAGCGTGGTAAGCCTTACCAAGGAGGCCAAAAGCCGGTACTAGCCTTGGAAAAGAATCTCGTTGCCATACTGTCTTCCAGGTGAATCGTGTTTGGGTTGGTTTATGTTGTGTTGCTTGCGATTCTTGTTTCTGCGGCTCTTCGTTAGTAGCCTCGCAGGTTGTTGTTGGTTCGCAATTAAGTTTGCCTTAGTAGCGAGTATAAATGTGAGTGAACTGGGTCTCTTCAGCGCAGTTTAGGTTTTACTAGCTTCTCACTTATGCCAAATATGGATAAAATAATTGAGCAGCTAGGAACAAAATGAGCTTCCTATTCTTTTTTCAGTCAGAATGTTATTTAACTGTTATAAAAACCTCAATACTTTCAAAATGAGTTTAATTAAAACAAAAATTGTAATCTTTTATCATCTTATTTGCATACTAAAGTATGGAATAATCGACATACTGTACAACTTGAAAGTTGTTTTCAAAAGCATTGAGTAATATTTTATTTATATTGAATGCATTGACACATTTTTTTTCCACTGAGCCATATTCATTTACTTATGCACATTTTTCATCTCAACCCTCAAATAAAAGTAGACAAAATCAAGACGACACGCGAACAATATTTGACTGTGTTTCAATCAGACAATTTCAAAACAGAAGCAATTAATAAGACTCAAGGTGACGGTGATTAAAACGATAGTCAATATTGAAAGCTGCGAGAGTAAGAGACCCAATATTTTCTACGAATAGACTAAAATAGAAGATCTATGCAAAAAATAGGACCAAGACAAAGAAAAAAAAGTGAAAAAAAAACAAGGAGAATTACACAAGAACTCTTGGTGAAATGTGATACAGTCTAAAGCATTTTACATGCAATTGAGTGAGACTGGCATTCAACTAACAGCGATTAATCTAAAATCATATGAGGATGATGATATCTGGTTAAACTTGATCGTCCATCATCCAACACCCAGTCCAACTTGTTTCATTCTCCACAAGTAACACGTTGCTGAATGATTTACCAATTATTCCAAACGCCGATACAACACGGGAAACTCCGCCAGTGTTGCTTCGCTGTCCCATCCGGCTGCGGTTACCTATATCGATTTTGTTAACCAGATCTTTAATCTCTTCGCTCGTGTACTCCCTCTTGTCGTCATGAACTATCAGCTCCCTTGGGGACATTCTATCGATTTGCAAAACGCGAAATCTCGTTTGCGTATTGTTCGAGCCCATCAAATAAAAGCACTGAAAAACATATGTCTATTACCCTATATAATCTGACAAATCATTCGTGGTCTATTGTTCATATATACGTCGAATGACAGGAGGAAAGTATCAAGATCGGCAAAGGATACGTCAAAGATTGAGGTTATCTCTACTTACAAATTTTGTTTCGTACAGGGCGATCTTTTGTATCGATGAAATAATCGGGTGAAACATTATGTTAGGCTTTATTGGCTTCTCCATTCCGATTAACCAACGATATTCCTACGTTACTCTGTAATAACGAGTATATTCGCACCAAAATACGCCTACATACGAAATCACAATGGACATAGCATACTGACAAGCCGTCTGCTCACAGCTGTCATTCGCAATGCCTACATCTGTAGATGCTAGCGATAAGTCATTTAAAATCATATTTGTAGCAGAAAAAATTTTGAGATAGCAGCTCGTGTCGATTTATGAATTTGAAAAAAAAATATTATCATAATTTAGCAACGTGAATGAGATACTCGATGTTAATCTAACATAACCTATAAAAATGACAAAATACTTACGCAACTGTAGAATTTCGCTACCGAAGATGGGAAATAAAAATTTTTTTTTCAGCCTATTTCAACTTGAGAACATTCAAGCTACAAATTGGAGTGTTGAAAAAAAAAACTACGTTGGCAATGAAAACGAAACGATTTCCCAAGACATTCAATTTTCGTTCAACGATTATCTTCACAAGATTTCGAATGTTTATTTTTACAAAATTAAGTGCCTATGTGCGCTAGTCACACAGGCGACATAATAATATTGATAATAATACGCTATACAGGTCTATAGTTTTGAACATTGACATGACACAAAGTCGACCAATTATTTCTTTGGAAAGCCGAGTTTGTAGATCAGATCACCAGCTTGTATCAATCCAATGCCGATCAAGACCACTGTTGTTCCAAGAAGAATTTTGTCCATTGGTCCTCCTTTCAGATGTACTGGGATATTGTTCGGTGCCTGAGAACGAACAAAGCAGACATAAGTTCACATTCTAGTATCCTCGCAGTATTTTCACTTCACTAGTTAGGATCATTGCAAGTCTCATATTGAAAATTCTCTTGAATAGTTATACCTGGAACTTTTGGTACTTCTTGAGCATTTCAGGCGACAAAGTAGATTGCGGCCTTGCAGAGGTGGAAGCGGATGCTACCTGCACCGGCTTGGTGCGTGATGAGTCGTACATGATTTTAGGTGGCTCGGCAAGATCCAGACGATGGGGTGCCTGAAACGATATTATTTCTAAATTCAATCGGTCGATTATGTTATTCGCAATGACCAAAAAAAGAAAATTTTCATTTGACCTAAGACTCGTCTAAATATTTATTGACAGAGTTTCGGACAATAAGGGTTTAATTTTCGTGACCGTTATCAATCTATTATATATTTATCTATATTCGTCTTTTCGCGACAAATTTCAAATGTAATCAATCTATTATAGTAAATCTTTGCCCGATTTACGGTAAAAAAAAATGGTAAAATAGAGCTGTTATGTCAGCGACGAGAGCGAACAGGCTGCAATGAAATCTCTATACTGAACGTAACTGCAACGTAATTCAGGAACTGATCAATATTTTGGTCCATACGATTTCAATTGTCGGATAATCTCAGTCGGAATATTTGGAACGATTTTTCGAGTAAGAATTGGGTGTCGTAACTGGTTTCGACCGTGAATGAAAAATGGAGTCGTCTGCTTTTCGCGAGCTCGGGAAGCGTATTCGGTTGTTTCGGGTGTTCGTGGAAAGCAGCGAGACTTCGATTCACGATCACCCCGAGGCTTGACAGGGTGCGATATTTCTCGTAAGTAACTGTTGATTATTTACAGAATTCACTCACGAGTGGATAAAACGGCTGCGGGTGCGTTGTTTCCGCAATTCGACCTGTGAACGAGTTGAAATTGTAGTATGGCATCTTGGACTGCGACACTTCGTACTGCTACGCCCGACAGCTGGCCGTTCCACGCCGGATGCGTCTTCCGTGAGCGAGAAAAGTAGTCCTTAGGCGCCAAACCGTTTGAATTCAAACAGCCCGCCGGCTGCAAGTTTTTAAAATCTCATTACACATTATTGCAATTTCAGATACTGTGTGTTCCCTTCCAAGGTAGTTCAAGAGGTGCATTTAGTCCAAGAGTTTTACTTGATTTCCAGAGTACGCGTTAAATTGATTAAATATTCCAGTCTATTATATTCGAGTCTAGTTGATTGTTATTCCTAGAATTAGATATAACGCGCAGTATTCGGAAATAATGTTGTAGCTGTGGTTGGCTTCCGAAAATTTAAGTACTCTTACTTGCTGCGATGTAATCTATTCTGTAATTAATTATATAACGTTAAGTTTCGATCTCGGCTCATTCTGTATCGGACCGAGAAAATTGTACGAACAAAATATACTCAAATTACATACCTTGATACTTGTTATCTGTTTATAAGCAATTTCAAAAGTCTCCGAATCTTGAAACTGATTACGATACGATTCTCATTTGCACCGATTTCGTTTTTATCATAACATACTAGTCAATATGCAATAATTCCACACTCATCTACACACGTAAGTCTGCAATTAATCGGTAGCTTGTTGATTCGTTTCCAGGTATTTGGGCAAAGATCTCTAACGAAGTGGATTACGATGATAACGATCAGATCGGGCAAAAGGTACGCGTGGGTTGCGAACGTGTAGCATTGATTTCACTCCTAGCAACCTAACGAAATGTTAAGCTCCGCATCCTTGTCAAAGAAGTTCGTTATTTTCTTGGATCGATGCTTTTCGATTATCTTCAGGGCTAGGGGAGAAATGGCGTCGAGCACCAGGTACCCTTCAGTGTTGACATTCAATCGTCACGTGAAACAATTTTCATTTCGGGCCGATGAGTAGAACCGCGAGAATTCGATTGTTCGTTCGTGAAAATGCGACGTTCACACTTGTCAGTCAGTAATAATTTAAACTTTGGTGCAGTGTTGATTGGTAACAGCGGATTGGAATGTACCGAAAAGTTAATGTAATTCATGTCGTGAGCAGTGAGCCTTGAAGTTACCTTGAACGTAAATAATGGCTTCCCCAGCAGAGGAAGCGATGGAATCACGAGGAAACAACGAAGAGGATCTCAAGATATTCGAAACACTTTGCATTTCTTCGCCGCAAAAGGTTTCAATTAAAATTTATAACGATGCTTTTTTTATTTTGCACCGGTTCAGATCACGACAAGTACACACGTCGTGTATTTTAAATTTTTTTGAATTTGAAAAGTATCACCCACTGTGTAATCCATTTCAAAAAACTGAATCTCTTCTTTTGTTTGAAAATTGCCCATTGAGTAAAAAATGTTTACGAAGCCTCGTATAAATATCTTCTCACGCGGTTATTAAAACTCAACGAATCACTATTGACTGTAACTGTTAATTTGACGCCAAAAACATATTTTTCTTGGTCTCTTGCACGATAATTTATTGTGAAATCGATCATTGAACCATTCGACGAATCGAGCTTTTTCAATGATCGGTCAGTACAGTTAAGCTCCGTCTGCTAATCAATGGGACGAGAGACCACAAGGCATAACATACGTAACACCGCGTAAAGAAACAGGTATATCGACCTGCAGGTGGGCAAAGGGCAGGTTACCATAGCGCTGAAAATAATCGATTCGACTTGTCGGACTGTTCCCCTTGAAGCCACAGAGCTATACTGTTCTATTTATGTATCAGAAAAACGACAACAATTATATGTACGCCGCATACGTCATGACAGGGGAATTCTTTTATGGGAAAAAAATCATGTTTGCGTAAAATCCACGAGATACGAAAGCGAGCTGTTTTCTTTCTCCGTGAATGTCGTAGAGTATACCCATTGAAGATAGGCGATAACGGGTATAAGAATTTATACGGGCAAAAAATACATCGCGCAGAGGATTAATTATTTATTATAGCTTTCCGATAAATTCATCCCTTCCCTCGTTTTATGTAGGGCATTCCTGCGCAACGTGGGTACCATCGTTTCGACCTCAACTTAGTTAGGCATAATCCACGGAATACCTGGCTGCTGATTTATTTATAGCCGAGCAACATGCCGGCCGCAAAGTCATCTTCGTGCATAGCACGACTTCGGTCACGAAACAGTGATCGGAGATATAATATATAATATACGGCATAACGAACCACGACGATCATTCCCAGTTCCAGTCCTCGTTCAACTCCGTTTGGTACGGAATCGCGTTTCTCCCCGAAAACTGGTTTAGTCTCGTTATTAAATCGACGGGACATCAAAGAAGTGGTTAAAGTCCGAGTTTTGATTCTATTTGGCATGGGTTTCCTTAGTTATGTGTTTACACAATTAATATCAAAAAATTAAATCGCATTTTCCAGCCTAGTTTTTTTTAAATTCATATACGTCTACGCATATGCAACTAAAATGCCAAACTGCCATTCACGTACGTTCGGTTGCTCGTCAGCAAGGGCGAAAAATTGCTATGCTGCAGTTTGAAACTGCTTCGAGTTACAGAGGTTACAGTTAAAGTTTTAGAACAATTCTGTAGGTCTGCGTGTTTTTTTTTTATAATCACGGAGCTCGCCGTGGCGAACTGAATAGAGCGTAAAATGCAATGGGTACAATTACACTCAGTGGGTGAGTTAATGAACATTCTTTGGTACAGCTTCAGAGAAAGATAATTTGGCTTTTCTGTAAAAAGACTCCGTTCGATGGAAAAAAAATAAAATAAAACCACGATATAATTGCACTCACAGATGCAGGAATCGGACGATGCAATGACGCATGACGTGACAACGACTCTTAGAAGCGAACTTGCTGCCTTGGAATACAAGCGGGACCGTCTTATGACTGATGTGAGTATTATTTTCTGGATAAATGGTAAAAGTTTGAAAATTTAGCAGTAATTATTGGCAGACTGATGAATCGATGTCTGATTAATTACCGTGTACAGCTCCAAGAGATGAAGAGTGCGGTGAGATCTCGTGACCAGAGAGTGGTCGAGCTACAGGTGGAGGCTGACCAGCTTAGGGAACAGGCAGCGAGGCAGAATGCAGTAATTTCGAGTCTGAAAAAGCGGATACAAGTTCGTACAGAGTTGATTGAATTTTTTTGTCGAGCTCCGTAATTTCCATGAAAATGAAACGAGGGAAATTTAGTGCTCCCGAGGCAATTTTATACCGTATCCGTTGTACGCAGGAACTTGAAGAACGGGAAAGAACTTTGTACGCCAGCCAGGGGAGGAGCGAAATAACCATTCAAAGCTTGCAACGGGATTCCAAGTACCACGAGGACAAGGTTCGCGAATACGAGAAGAAGATACGGCAACTCGAGCATAACATTAACGAGGAAATTCAGCTAAAAGAAAGAGCACGTCTCAATTTACAGGCAAGCATGACTATATGTATATGAACTGCTCTTCTTTAATCATATAAAATTTAACAACGCTCTTGACATGATTGGATATGCAATCCTCGCGTGCATGAAATCTACCCTCATAGTCCACGATCGATTAGCTACTTTGTTAGAAATATTCTAAGCGGATTAACGTGCGTAGATGAAGTAAAAGGTACCAGGAAGATCGATATTCGACTCGTGCTGGAAGAATTTTGATACGAATTATTGCCGAACTCGATATCTTTGAGAAAAAATTTCTCTCTTTCTCGGTGAACATTTTTTCCTATAAACTTCACTTTGTTACTTCCAGCAAAAATAATCTTCTACAGAATTGGTCGGTGAATAAAAAATCTGTAAAGAAAACTGGCAGAACTTTGAATTCTCATGAAATCGATTATGAATGAAAAACTGGGGAATTTTTGCGAGAAAATCGCGTGAAAATCATGAGAAAAACTTTGCAGGATTTTGTTCGGAGGTTGGCGCATTCGCTGGGGGTGGAATATTGCGACAGCAGTCATCACAGTCCAGACGTTGTAATACACAAGGCAGAGGAGCTGGTTCAAGAAGTGAACCGACTTAGATCGAAGAGCACAAATGCAGAATCTCACCTAAACAGCATTGAGTCGGAACTTCGGAGTTGCAGAGACGCTCTGGATCGCGCTAACGTCGACAAGGATCAAGTGCAGAGACAAGCGGCGTCTCAGCTCCTCGACTTGGAGCGTCTCCGACAGGTTTGTCATTACCCAGACGGATGCGGAGAAATTGATGCTTGAATATATTTCCATGTTTCTTACCCCCAGGAAAAAGAATGCGCCGAAATGCAGTTGAGGGTCGCCGAGAGGGATCTGAACGATCTGAGAGACAAGCTCGTGAATGCAAACAGAAACATAACCAGTGCGACTGGAAATATTTCCAATCAAGAGTCTCTGATTTGCCAACTCCGAGGTGATCCCTTGTTTGATATTTTTCCGTTAATCCTCCGTCGCGCTGTAACCTAGACAGTCGATAATCTCCCAGGTATTTTTCAGAGGACTTGAAATTACGCGAGGAAAAATGTCAAAGGGTGCAAAATGAGCTCAGACATCTCCTCGAGTCTATGGCGATTCTCGTTAGCAACCCGAACAGATTTGTCGAGACTCATGAGAACGCTATAAAGGATCGAATTCGCGAGATCCTTACCGAGAACAAGGATCAGCAGCTGGTAAGCTCAACGGTAAAGGATCGATGAAAGTTTAAAAATAACCGGATAAACGTCTGTGCCAATATTGCAGAAAATCCAAGCTCTGAGGGACAAATTGAGCGTGGCACACGACACGGCCAATCGTCAAACCGAGATGACGGAATCGACGATGATGCAGGTACGATCGCTCGAGGAAGAGCGTGCAGCATTGGAGAATAAAATTCACAAGCTCGAATCAGAGCTGACAAGCTGCGAGCTTTCTCGAGAATCTCTCCGCCGGGACAAGCAAACGGTAAGAAAAATTCAACCTTTGCGTTTAACGAGGTGCACTGAATAAATGCTAAACCAAATAACGAATGTAATCAACGAGGATACAACGTCTGATCATTTTTAGTTCATGGATTTTCTCGATCGACTTGGAAAAGCCATGCAGATGGACGAAATCTCGCAGGAAATTGGAATCGACCTTCACACCGAGTCTCTTCTCGTACGCGCTGAACAACTTGCCAAATTGGAATGCGACAAGATGGTAGACAAGGTGAGATTCGTGCATTTTATTTTTTATATCCTGCGTCACGATCGGACACGGAACTTCCTTATTGTTTACGCATATAATTTTGCCTGGACAATAGCTCAGTAATGAGTCCAGATGCAGGAAAGACGGTTTCGTTCAAGTCCCATAATCAATTACACTACAAACTTCTATGAATCTGAAATCTTGAGATTCAATTAGAGCGAATTATCGAACTTCGAGAGTAGTGAGACACAGTAGAATGAATTTGGCGCAAATCAAGCTCAAGAATTCCGTATCGATTGTTTGTTTTCTAAAGGATATTCAAGTGAAAATTTTCAACAATGGTCGGATTTACTAGATTTTTTAGATTTTTTTTTGTACTAGAAAATAACGAAAAATCAAGTATGCATTGGTGTACACATACGAATATACGTGGGTGTGTGTATGTGTGCTTAGCTGTTGTGCTGCAACTACACAACTTTTCCAAGGATTCGTCGGGAGCGCTCCTTCCACGAACTGCCTTGTCTCAAAGAAGTAAGCTCTCAGTAGTCAAGATGTAGGCACTGCAAGAAATCGCTTCAACATCTATTTCACTGTGCATTATCATGATGTCCCATATTATGTAGTTGCAACATTATTATCATCAACTTCGTCGCGTGCAGCTGACTCTGCCATTTTTACTTGATCTTAGGACCTGGCAGCTGTGCGCGACGGCGTTACCACAATTTTTTTTTTTTTTTTTTTTACACACATTTTGCCGGTGCTTTAGTTTCAGCAGAATGAAATCTAGGAGAGTTGGTAGAATAATGTTAATTGAAAATACGAGCAAATGGAGAGACGATTAACGTCTCAACGACTTTGGGATATCTCCCGGATTTCTAGTGTGACAGATTTTTTATTATTAACACACGACTTGTATCCTGTTTTACCAACTGGTTCACGATCGTTATAGACGTCGGTAGTTTACCAGCTGCAACGCCGTATAAGAACACTGAGAGAACAACTCCAGCGAAGAGATTTGCACTTGGATCTTCTGCGGAGGAAATTGTCTCTCCAGGAAGACAGTGTTCGCATGAAGAACATGCTGCAGTCTGAAAAAGACGAGGCCAATCTTCGGTGAGTATGAATCCCGTGGAAAATAAAGTTTCAAAAAAGATCCGTGGGTTGTATTAATTTTCAAGATGTATTTTTGGGCTGAGTATTGTATCGTAAATCAATTTTATCTGCGTCCTGAATAGTTTTTTTTCTAAACACTTCTTTGAAATAGGACGTCAGAACTTGCAGCCATGTTTCCAGCGAAAGATTCGGTGCCCGATAGACCGTCTGACAATTTTTATTTTATTTTTTTCTTCTACCTTTTGCACAGAGTGAAGAAGCTAATGAAGCAAATCGATAGGCTTCAGATACAGCTGACGGAGGAAAAGTCGAGGAACAGGGAGATCAGCGGACAGCTCACCGAGGCTGCTGATTACAAGGTGAATTTGATCGCGTCGTTAAATAGCTTCGTGGTTTGATGAAATTTGAGTATGATAATTAAACCTATCCGACGACGCAGCGAATCGCGTGTCGGCGCGTAATTGCGCCGTTCTTCGAAGCCTGGTAATTAATTACCGGCCTCGGTAGTGAGATTATTGAGAAAGACCGATTGAGACTTTGAGGTCTTTTATCGTGTATCATGGACGTACGATTCTCGATCCCTGTTCTTATTCGCCTGATGCAGATAGCCGCTCTGGAACGAAGCAGGAAAATTGAAGAGCTGCAAAAACGCCTCGTCGAAAGCGAGATGCTGCGGACCAGGTACAACCGGAAACTGACCATGCTTAAGGACCAGATGAGGACCGTGACCGAGACCGGTGAACAGGAGAGATCGATAAACGATCACTCCCTGCAACTTCTCAGGGACGAATTGGCCCAGGTCAAACAAAACCTGGCGGAGGTCACGCGAAGGGAGTCGCAGGTACGAAATAATGAAAATGAAATAGAAGAAACCAATCGGAAGAAGTGAAAATTAAACTCTTAACGTAAATCGCTGCCTCGAAGTCGTTGCGAGTGATATCAGGGTCTAACGGCACATGAAAATCGGCATTATCGTTCAAGTTATTACTTACATATCTACGAGACACGAAGAAATTGTCAACGGCGAGCTTGCAGAAGTCGATTGCGAACCGAGGCACGCGCGAAATGATGCGGAATATCGAATCGCTTTTGGCAATCTGACACAACCGGCATGCGCCTCGAGTCTTCGTGAGGGAGTTACTGATTATCAAATCGTATCGCTCCGCATTTCGACGGCAGAGCAGAGGCGAAAAGTTTATTAGTAATTAATGGGGTTCACGGTTGTGACGACGATGTTAATCGACTTTTTTAAATTCAGTTACAGAGCTTTCGAGTCTCCGTTGCAAAGTTACTCTCAGAACCGATCTGCACACCGGACTACGAGATCATATCGAGACTCCAGAAAATGGTTTCTGCACATCGCGACTTCACGATGCTCTCGAGAAGATACGACGAACCTCTCGAAGCCAGTCCCTCCAGATGCACAAGGTAAGCTTTTCCGGATAATGGAAAGACACGCGATCTTTAGTTTCGATTTTGTTTTTCGCCAATTTTTGCAAAACTCGAACGCTCAGGGAAACGGTTTCGACCTAAAGAGGGTCCAAGTGAATGAAAAAGCATTTCAAAAATCGGAAAAGAGAAGTTTCGAAAACTGTTTTGTCCCCCTTTTCAATCTCTTACACCATTTTTGTTGAGACATTTTTATGGTGATGTTCGTTCTTGTCAATCAGTATTCACCCGGTGCATCCCGTTCATCCACCGATTTCACCGGGATCACGATGCACGAGGTACGATGATAGCGGTTACACGGATCCACCGGATCTTCACGACATCGACGACGACTACAGCAAGAGACCGATTCGTAGCAGCCTGCTTCCGTGACATCGGTCAAAATTTTAAGTTCTTCTTCGCAAAATCCTTTTCATCTTTTTTTTAATCGTTAAACTTTTCAAGCTGCGCGTTAAAGCGAATGGTATAAAAATTGTGATGCACGTCGTAGACAAAACTTGACAATGTTAGTTTTGTCTTATAACGACTTACATTATGAGCCGATGGATGTAGTTTACAAATTAGAGTCGCGCGAGGATCGCAGGATATTCTTAATATCTCGAGAAGCTAAAAAGCGAAAGCACAAGGAACGTAAAAAGAAATTACTCATGGAAAAGTAAGGGACTCAAAACGTGAAATTTCATTTCACTTTACGTGTTTAAAATTTTCTCACAAAGCAAATATTCTGCTACCCACATAGGGAGAGAAAATAAATTGATCAAATTTACCAGATACAATAAATTGTCGAAAGAAATTTTTTCTTAATTCGAAGAAATTTCGCGTCTGTAGGATAATACGAATTATAGTTCCGATCATTTTTTTCTTTGATCAAACAACATTTACGTAGCCGTATTGCAGATCCCGATAATTGGTAAATTGAACATATTATGTCTCTGTGTGTACGGCAATCATGGTAATGAAACCGATTGGTTCAATACCGTAGTTTTAAACCGCGTACGATACACAATGGAAAAGAGGCGTAATTTGATTACCACAAATTTTCACGTGTGCACCAGTTGCAGCACTTTCTGCATAGACAGGTATTATCGCGTATAGGTGGAGGTACCCAGCACTTGACTTGTTATCGACAAAGGACATGTGTGTGCAAATCTCTCCATTTGTCGGTGAGAAATTAAGAACAATGCGGCAGTTGAATGCAATTCGATTCTTGGGTGTGAAGTGCGAGAACGAATTGCATATATATGCGCATAAGAAGCGCCAACTTTTTATCCGGAACTGATTCAATATGGTGTCAAATGTTAATCGCATGTTAATCAAAAGAGTTTTACGATTCTGAAGAATTATCTATACGTATATACATAATTCTTTCTCTCATATTGTATTTTAGATCATAAGTATAAATTAGCCTGGAAGAAAATGTATGATAAAAGAAAACTTAGCGTACATTAGCGATTTTTTTAGGCCGAAAAAGGAAAGAAATTCTTTTCTGAAAAATGGAAAACGGAAGACTTTTCATGGTGCAATCTAAAATATTGACTTTGGTTGTTTTTTACAGAAGAGACCATTTCAACACAGGTATGTATTGGAATTACGAATAGTCTGTAAGATTTAAATCCATATTCATTTTTAAATTTAAATCTATTGACAATTGATCGATTTCGATGCAAATTAGTTACCATAATCTGGCTGTTTGAGGATTATGGCAGAAAACATTGAATAACAAAGCAGACCTGAATGGAATGAAGATTGGGAGATGGTGTGATTGAAAGTTTGCGATGGTTTTTCAAATTCTGGAGAATCGAAGCTTCCATATATTTGCAAAAAAAACATATAACATAACATAACGCACAGACGCAATAATTATTGTGTAATAACCATTTGAGATAAGGTGTATAAGGTATAATATAAACAATCAGTGTTCTAATTCGTAAATTGCTTGTTTACGGAAATGTAAACGAGCATTTTTTACGCGAATTATGCGATATTCAAGTGTTCAAAGGTATAATCCAAATAATATTTGTAAATACAGAAAAACACCGATGTGAATTCATAGTTTGATAATTATTATACTAATGTGTAATCAATATTAATTCCGTATCGATCTGAGAAAAGATCATGTTTCTTGGACAAAATGTTGGATACTCAGAACAGCTTTAACCAGGTGAAAAATTTTATTCAACAAAAACATCAATCTAAAAAATACACCCGTCGATTTAACATTCTATTCTAAATCAACGCACATTCTGAGTTTCTTTCAAAGTCCGTAATAAAAATTTCGGCATGAACGTCCACGGAATTATATATTCTATAACGGTGTAAAGAAAATTCAATTTAAAAGATTCCTGAATTCAATATCTTTGCTAGCTGCTGGATTTAAATCTACGGAAACTGATGAAATATTTTTCCATTAATTTTACAAACAAAATTCTTCACCGGGATACGTCAGCTGACACAAGAATATTGTAACCTCTTTTCTGTACTTCGGTAGGTCTGGTATGATCTAGATATTATTTAAATAATCGTGCATCTGTCCATCGAAAACTCACCTGCATATAAGTCACTTATGAATTCATAAATACCTGTTAGATATGGATACTAGCATAACATCGACACAGTGTAATCGCCTAGCATTATATTCACCCGCACACGTCGAATAGAGCTACGTGATCTGGGACCGGAACCGGAAGAAATGTCTCTTGATTTACGACACGGCGAAATATTTCCCAAGGCACTATACGGCACGCTGTATATGATCGCCTTTCATATGTAAAATCGATAGAAATTCCCCTCCGTCTTTACAATTTTTCACGTGCAGACGGAATACCGCAACGATGAACGCGGTGTGAATT
Source organism: Neodiprion lecontei (assembly GCF_021901455.1). Lineage (NCBI taxonomy): Eukaryota > Metazoa > Arthropoda > Insecta > Hymenoptera > Diprionidae > Neodiprion > Neodiprion lecontei. Next base: position 39,872,988 of record NC_060262.1, on the reverse strand, counting down.
TCAAAATTACAAAACTCCCTGAAATTTAATTTTCCGCTTATTTCATACAAGACTCGCCATTTTTAAATTTTCATTAAACCCGAAACTTCCGGCTAACTTTGATAGAATTGCATGCGCGTTTTTACCCACCAGTCTATGATGTGCTTTCCTAAAATTTATATCCTAAAAAAGAAACAAAAAAAAAAAAAAATCGCCCAATTCGAATATATATAATGAATAGAGAGACTGATGCACTGGATAAATTTGACCTGGCATAACATTGTTTGAAACTTTTGATTGGAATTTTTTATACCCGAAGCTTTTCCGTTCACCCGACAGCAACTATTCTTTTTTTTTTTTTTTTCTATCCAACTTGTTTGCACTATAGCGAAATTAACTCGAGGAAATTTGGTACAACAATAAAACCTCTGATTATTATTCGAACAAACAGAAGGTGGTTCGCATACCCATACTTTCAAAGTATGTCTCAAAGTATTATTACGTCCTTCGGAATATTTTCATACACACGTGCAAGAAACAGCTACTGTGACAATAATTACGACTATAAGTAAAACAGAAAGTTATCTGCACGCCGGTATTTTGAAACAATGCATAATTGTCGGTATCCTTCGTCTTCGAAGCGAATATTCTCTCCGCGACTGTTTACCTCTACACAGACGTAAACTTGTAGCGTTGTCAACGGAATTATATTCTAGGCATCACGGTCAACGATTGCAATTACACGATTCCAATTATCACCTACGGTAATTTCTTTAACGAGTCCAATTATCCGGAATCTTATAATTTCTCAATAATCATGCGCTGCGAGGAAAGAAAACTGGAGTAACGTCCGTAACGAAGCTGGTAAATACCAGCCGTATACACATACCGGAAAAATTATTTGTCCCGTGTGTAACGCACCGAAAAATATTATCATTAATAACGAGTGACATTTTTTTGCTTCCTGTCAAAGCGCACGATTTTCTTGGCTTCAAATTTCCCCTGCAGCTTTTTAATCAAGGGGTCAACGCCGCGTTGGTCGAGGTTTACTTCCGATGTCCCGGTTCCGTTTACCATTTTCATCAGCGTCGAACCGCGGGTACGCGGTGTTAGGAACAATTTTAATTGTCGTTGTAACACACACTTGTAGGACCATAACGGTATTTAATCATACTTATAAACGCTCCAATCGCAGCACTGTAATCGGAATGACTCGTAGATTATACATTGTATAATATATAATATATCATGTGCAATAAAACATTATTACATAGACGTGTAAACTCATGAGCCACTATATTCGAAATATAATATATATCATGTTCATCTACATTGTTTACTGTATGTTTACGAATTATATACCAGTGCTCAAGTACGATATTTTGTCGGTGTTACCAATCCTATACCTACAACATATCCGTGATAACAATTTCAACGACACGTATATATATTTCAATCCGTTATTATGTACACGATTATTCATATGGATAACAAATACATTCCTCGACGGTCACTCGTACATATTCAACATTCGATTATCATTGTTCGGTATCGCATAATTAATCGAGCTATCATCGTCGGTATTATATGATAAAATAAAGGCTGGTGTATCAGCCTGCAGGTAATGAAATAAAATAAACACATATCGAGCTTTGCTTGTATTAAAAATATTTTTGCGAAAACCTGAATTGAAAAGAAAATCACGAACGGGAAGGATCACGGTGGTAGAACAAAAGAATAAAAGTAAAACGCAATTGCGCGACAGAATCATTCGAGCTTTCGCGCTTTATCAGGTCGTTGTACCAGTGATCCTCGGCGTAAACAATCGTAATTCCTTACGTAACGCAGAAAATCGCGCCGAGTGTAAAAGCAGGCCGTTTACACGTAGGCGGCGAGCAACGCATCGCATCGTAGTACTTTAATCCTTAATGGTCGGCGAGTGGAACAACTGCATTCCAGAGGCACAGGGTCCAGACGCCGTCCAATGGCGTCGGGAAGAAGGGAAGTGAGTCGATCCGTGGTGATTTGGAGAGGAAGATGACGAAGCGGGCAATTATCCAGGAAAACGTGTCGAGGGTTCGAGAAAAATTGAGAGAAATATTGGGAAGCGGATTCGCGGAGATGCGTGAGGCTTGATTTTGGCCAGGAACTTCAGCCAATAACCGCGAACTCGATAAATCGGTTTAATTTATATACGGTTGAGAATATTCCCGAATCATCCGCGAGTCGATCTTTTGAATCTCGAAAATATCGCAGTGCGCAAAGTGCGTATTTTATCACTGACTATAAAGGGCTGTATTTGTAATATATGAGTATTATTGGGTTTTATCGTATTTGTGGGATAATTACACAGCTGCAATTGTACGGAGAACCGTCGCAATACGGTTGAATCAATTTCATTCACGAGAGGAAATTTGCGCGTAAGGCAAAATCATTAATTGGAGTTCTCAAGCGCAACTGTAATCGTCGAGGAGATTGAGTTTTTCAAAATGCTGTTACAATCGGTATCCTGAATTGTCGAAGGTCTGGTAAATGCGCGATAGCGTGATTAATTATAGTTGAAAGTGTAGCGAGTGAAGATCAATTGTTACTTCGTGCTCTTTGAATTACGAGTGAAATATGAATTGTTACTTTCTCAGGAAGAGGCGCGGCGAAATTATTCAAGAATCTATAATATCCGTTATTCAACGCTCGCTGCTGTTGACTTACAATTAGCAGTTCGAACCCGCCGCCCAGTTGGCCTCACCTTTGTTTTAACCCGGTGTAGGCGAAAAGCGTCGGGAATCGGGAAAATGGGGGATGAAGGAATTACACCACCTGCCTGCCGCGTAATCGCACATCGATCCAAAGTTTACAGTCGGGCGAACTCCGAACGCGAAGGGAGGATTATGGAACATCCCCAGCTCACCCCAGGAGCTCGTTGTTTCGTCAATGTTCTGTCTCTGCCAGAAACGAGATTCATGCCAACCGTGAAACTTTTCGCAGTGCGTACCAAAATACACTTTCGTATATCGATCGATTTTTTCAGTCGCAAATACGTGATCGCAACAGTTCAACGAGTCGAAAAAAAGGAAGGAGTTGGTCCTTTTTACCAAATTCAGACAAATTCATGCCTCGATTTTATTACAGCGATATCTATTCTCATTAAAGCTGTTTTGCACATCAGTAAGAATCAACAGAGTGGTTATGCACGAAATCATTTATGAAAGACTGGACTAGATTTTCAAACGATGATGTGTCAGTGAATAGGAAAATGTCGCGATTCCGGTACTCTTCAAGAGCACGATCACAAAAAAAAGGTGTTTCAGGGCCGTTATTCGAATGTCGTATGTAATGTCCAAAAAGTTACAGTTCAAAATAAGAACGTATACACGTATTTCTTTGAGAATCATGGGTGATCCATCAGAAAGCCTTGCATATTGCTCAGGTCTAGTGACATCAAGTTTGATACCGAGTTGGAATTTATGGTCTGTGATCATACAGTTATAACAGGTTCACGTGTTGAACAATACACCGAAGCACGCACCCCTCGCCACGTTGTAACATTACTCAAATCACGCAACGCGCTTGAATATGTATGTGAAGTGCTCCCTTTCTCTCTCTCTCTCTCTCTCTCAACTCAACTTGCCTAATTTATGGTCTGCGTATGCCCGTAAATTATAGCGCCAAAGTTGCAGTCTCCAGAGCCGTGATCTGCTCGCAGACTGGGTACTAGATTAGCTCTATACGTTTCACCATTTTCTAACTTCTTGTTCATTCATAGTGGACGGAATGATCGAGGCGAAGAGTTATTGATACGGTATTCCAAACTCCGATACCAAGTGTGTGTAAATTAACATGAAACTTGAAGTTAGCATAAAATCATTCGGGCGAGATCAAACATGAGGTGATCTGGCTACTTTAGATCCCATCGATCTCAGGCATCGTGAAAAGTGGACAGGTATTTTCCAATTCGTTGGATTGACGGACTCGATGTACCAGTGCCATGAATTTATCGTTTCATGCCTGTAATGCGGCGTTTCTCTCGCCAGTCGGAACGAATCGCGTGAGGAGATATTCTGTGGGTATAACAGGCACGTATGGACGAGTAGAGCCGCTTAAACCTACAGGGATCCTCCAAGGGAGAAGGATGGTGGATGAAGAATAAGTGGAATGGTGGAGGAGAGAGCAGCTTGCGGCGTTAAAGCAGCCATCGCGCTCTTTCCACGGACGCAAACGCGTACATATACTTACATACATTTATACATATATACATACATACATATATATATATATATATCCATGGCGGAGGCAAGTTCAGGGCTAACGAGATTCGACCTCCTTTCCACCCCTCTTTCCTCCTGCCCTGTGCCAGCGCGATCCAGGCAGACTGCCATAAACCTCGCGAGGCCTTCCACCTCGCCTTATTTTTACAGCCAACTTCTGCCCGCGACGCTTCTTTCTTTCTCTCTCTCTCTCTTTCGGGTTCAACCCCTTCTCCGTTTCCCTTTTCTTGTCGTTCTCTCCTTCCCAGGATTCGAAACACGCGAGGGGAATCAACTAACTCTTTTCTGCCCGGTTGGCCGAGTCGTGTAAAGCGTTGCTGGTATCGAAGCCAACGAAACGGAGAATCGAACGTATCGTAGGCTGGTGCACCGCTTGGGAAGACAGAGCTGGGTAAGCTTGTTCGGTAGATTTTATATTTTCACGACTTTTACCTGTGGGGAACAGCGCGAAATTAATGGTCGCCAAAAGTTCCCGGGTACTTTTGTCCTGCAGAATTAAGTAGGTCGATTCGTCAGCATTTTGAAGGGTAGCTGGTTGGACCGAGGGTGAAATGTAGCAAGTCGAAGAATGATACAATTAGGAGACTAAGCGTATCTTGATTTTTCAAGCATGCTCTTTACGAGAGAGAAGAACCCCGTCCCTCTTTTATTCAAGTCCATCCGACGTCCCCTCATGCAAAATGCCGAATCGTAATTTTACCCAATTTCCATCTCTCTGCACAGCTTCGGAGATAAAAGAGGGTCACAGATTTGCGTCTGACACGGAACCTGCAATGATTCCAAGGGAGTGACTTAACAAGCGCCCCGGGCGTAAAGTGAAGATTCTACCGAACCGTGGGATCGCCTCTAGTGATAATAAACACGAAGATTATCTGCCAGCTAAGATCTAGAAGACCATGAGTGCGGATCAGGCAAGGTGGCGATGAATCTTCAACCGCCATTAGAAGAAAGGATTACTCAGATCCTCTTCGGGGAAATCTGACAATTTGATCCTTCGCTTCATTGACAACATTTTGCCTCAAAGACCAGGCAGGACCTGACCTCCGATCCCCGTTCAAAGAGTTTGGCCCGTTACGACCGTAGTGGGATTATTTACATTTCCAAGAGCCGAAATACGAGGAGTTTTAATGGGGATGGGGATTCGTGCTTGAACACTTTGCTTTAGCTAGAAATTTTATCTGTTAAAACTAACTGCCCACACATGCTGAAACAGCGGAGAAAGTATAAATCCTGTAAAGCGTAGACTACTCGTACTACGGTTGCTTCTTTCTGGCGACAAATCTCTCCAGCTTAACCGCCTGCGCCTACATCTAAGTAACACGACAGTAATTGGGGTGAAATAAAAATCTCGGAATTACCAAACCGCGTGTTATAACTACTGTGTTCCGGACTTGACATCATCGGAGACGCGGAACTCGAAGAAGGCCATGTGTAGGAACACAGACATCTAAAATTAACGAGACGAGCAACAAACCGAAGCGGGTGAATAAGAACTAGGATTGGGCAACGGTTAGCTAAGGACACTGAAAATCATTGGAGAGAAAAATTCGACTAGAAAGTAAAGCCGAGTTATAAAATGCCGATCAAGATATGCGAAAGCATCCGCGATTTTCAACCACGATTACAAAGTTCTTTCTGCAACATCTCGTGAGTTGGAACGCTCGGTGATCTGGCTGTTACAAGTTACACATTCGTGTGAGAAAATGTCATTGGTACCTTTTGTCAGTCGGCACTACCTTCAGCTTCCTTTCTGAAGCTAAGCCGTATAACCACCAATCCAACAACTGCATTGTCGTCAACGTATGAAGTTGGTGCGCTCATAAGACGTTAGGAAACTCTCACGGACTATTTTTCCTGGGATCTGGGTAAAGGATGCAGTCATATGCGCGTGTATTCATGCACTCGGCTTCTCACGGTGCACCACTGAATCACTAGCGGTATATTCCTGCTACTTTGTGATCACTGTAGATCAAGATCATTCTTTTTCCAAGACACCGCATAATTAAAGAGATACACCAAAAAGCCTGTAAAGTTTCAAAGCCTGTTATTAATCAACCTATCCTGATTATCTTATTCATCCTGAACGACTCGGTGCGTAGATTGAGATGAAGTGAAGCAACTCGCGGCCCGATACTCATTCATGAATGAAAAGTGGTCAGGAAGCAGGCGGAGTTTTTGATATTCATGGTCTTTATTAATCTGTTGATTTATTAACACCACACTAACTTTCACAAGCTCTTATCACCATTCGGCACACATTCCAGCACAGAAAACGTCTGATCTCGATATTCGGGTCTAACAAGCTGTTCCATTTGTTGTATTTACCTGCAAGTACCGAGTTAGCTATCTCGAATCAGTTTAACGATCGCGTTTCACAAAGTCCAAGTTTGAATGGATTTACATCAGTGGAATGATCGATCCTGGAGAGAATAAGGTCCCCGACACTATCCTGCGAAACTTTTTCCAGTCTCAGGGTGTTTTCCTGCAGCTCTCACTTCCCGGAGTTTTGTTCAATGGAAATAACTTCTTTCTTGTTTGAAAGTTGAGAACAGATAGAGATAAAGAGAAAGAGAGAGCGGAAAACAGAAGCACAGAAGACGGGCGAGTAATAAGAAGAACGAATTTTAATATCGCCCAAAGTCAGAACTGTTCACCGGGAGGGAGCAGCTTTCTCTGGAGTTCTACTCGGCATTGACGGGGGCCAAGTGCTTTCACTTGCAATCGTGAACCGGCCCCATGGACCACATGTGTTCCACACTCGATGCCGAGTCCGCGGTCTCATGGGAACAGTTTTTGCCGATTCTCGTTCCTCGCGACTCAGGAACCGGAATCTTTCCTGCACAGTTCGAAGGTTCCTTGTTCCGAAATATCTTTCCGCCAGAGTTCACATGTTTGACGATGCTCACTGGAATTCCTTATCCTCAGACCATAGTCCGCGTGATCCATCCAGCTGATCCATCATCCTCTTCCGGGTGGTATCGGCAAGATTTCGCGAGGAACGTTTCGATCGAGCAAAAAAATTAAACACGTCTCTTGGAGCCTTGAATGTTCCTCTGCAGATTCGACCGCCCGTTGATGTAATTCCGAGCCGTACGAGCCGGTCGATTAATACCTGCTAATTATTTTCTTATTGTTATTCCGCCTCCCTATAATAAACGAGGTCATTAAAATTCCAGTCCACGAAAAGGGGTCAGGAGCCTTAGCGAAGGTGGAGAACCGCTTGCAGCACTTGTCGGAGGTTCGAAGCTCCCGCTACCAGATCGTGCAAAGAAGTGACAGCGGGTAGGGAGCAACGCCCGATCCTTCTTCTGGAGGTCTGGGTCACTTTTACTCACTGGCCATAGGAGCTGGTTTGCTCGCGCGTACAACAACGCCGTTCACCAACCTTTATTTCGTACTCGTGAGCTCGGCGTTGCCTACACGTGACTTCTCTCGCGACACGTGCATGCCGATGAATAAAGAAATCTCAAAACTCGTTCCTCGCTCCGACGAACACGCGCAACTTTTAATACCGCCCGGGCCACCGGGGAAATTTGCATGTCTCCGCGATCCTCTACACACCTCTTGTTTGTACACCTAATTGTTACTTTCTACGGGATTGGGCAAGGTGCTTCGGACGAAACTCCGTCCCCATTATTCTCGGGTCAAGCCCGTACAATTTGGTGTCGTGAAAGTCTTACGTCAACGAACGATGAGACGAGCATCTTGAGGATGAGACCGTACATCCTGGGTAGGAAGCCCCGTGACCCTTGATAATTGAGGCTGAGATGAACGCGGGACGTTCGTCATATTTTGAATCAGTTTGACGATCGAAAGGATCGATTCCTTTCAGATCAGAAGGTCCCTCGAGTCAGGATTAACGTGGCGTGACGAGACTTTTCACATTCACTTTCATCATTTTATTCGAATCTCCTAAATTCACGTTTAAAAAGTAAGAGGGTGAAAAATTGAGTAACATCTGAACAATACTCTTTATACTTTGAAAATGGCAAGCCTATGGTTGGCTGAGGGGACTGAGTATGACAGGCGTGGGAGTGAAGAGGCAAGGGAAATAAGTATTTATACGCGGGGCCCTTACAGCCGTTAGGTAGACGTCTTGGCAACGAGTTCCAGTGTTTCCTCGAAGGGGGGGGGATTCTCAAAGACCTGGAGCAGCCTCGTGGAAGTGGTCTTACGGCCTGCCGCGGTACGTTCATGTATCAGGTCTTGGAGTCTCTTTGTCATTTGATGAACAAACCTGTGCGTTGAACCAGGCTTATTTTCTCAATGATCAAGAATCGAACACGTCATTTGACGATGTGGCTTCTACAAAACGCCATAAAACAGCATAAAAGCTTTTTGTGTCAACTGAAAATTGGTCTTGCTTTTGTCAACACGACATTAGTAAATATGATAGCATAGAATGAGAAAAATTTATTCGACCAGTTTTGAAGGATTATTATATAAGAATAATTATCTACGTAAGATTGGACACGGGGCAAGTGTGATTTCGTTGACACCTTCAACTTTGATTTCTATAATGAATTATCGATAGTGATTAATTAGCGACAGTGACAACATTAGCCGTAAAATTTACATTTTCATTAGTGATCGAGGAACGGCGTCAAAACCGAATCGCTATCAGAATTGACCCAGGCTCGTGTGTCATCAATGCAAATGCCTCGGGGTTTATTCACGGATGATGGATGTGGTCGGAATGCAGTGAATTATGGGAGAGAATAGTGCAATGACAATCCCCGTGTCCAGCTGTCGAATATAATAAGCCCGTCTGCAATTAATATTATATGCAATATTTAACATGTAATCAGAATCTTTCCCACGCTTGAGTCGATAGATTTTATGCCGTAAAATCCATTCAGGAAGTGATTGAGAAACGAAGGTAAAGGTAGCGATCGGTAATTTCTTTATCTGTTAATGATCCGCGAATAGTTTTTTTTATATCCTGTATATATTATTAGAGAGTTTTCACGCATGTTCGCGTACGATTTTGAATCGTCAATAATGTTAGCGCCTAACGAATTAATGTACAAGGAAAATAAAGCTGTGATAGCTATTATGCCCAACTATAAACACGGGTAAAACTGTCGTCTAACTATAAGCGATCAATAATAAATGATCCAACGATAACAGCGATCAACTCTTACCTGTTCGGCGAAGATCTGTAATGCGTTGTAGAACAACTTTCGATTTTTATTCACGCTTCTTCGCTGTTTCAAGATATTTTAAGATCAGTTACAAGGTGTCAGCTCTTCAACGTCCATATACGTTACAAAACACTTGACCAGTAGAAGAAAGAGGGAAAAAGAAAAAAAGAAAGAATCCACCGACTTTTGCTTTCACATAAATTTTATCCGCGTTCAGAGATCGTGGAATCATAAATATTGTCTTGATTTCATTGGTGTACGAAAATTTCTTCGACGGGGTTTTACTCCGAACGTTATTTCGCTTCGATTTAATCACCGTTTTTCAGTCCGAAGTTAAGAAAACGCGTAACGCGTCGAAACCAGATCGTATAAAGTATGATCATCCCTAATTGTAAGTCTTGTTCCGTCAAAATCGGCCAGTCATTATCAGCTAATGGGTTTCCGGCGTCAACTGAGGCTTGACGAAGGGACGGAAGAGGTCCCAATTGGCAGCGACAGTCGACGCGTCGTTAAGTCCTTGGAGTAACAGGACGCCGTTGAGCATCCAGCCGGAAGTCGAGCATGGAAGCATGGAAAATACAGAATATATCATCGGTAATTGGTGTTAGACGATGCCGCGACGTTATTCCTTCCTCCCCGGCTTAAATCGCTCCTTCTTCCTTAATCACCGTTTCAACTCGGTCGTTCGTTGCGTAGAAAGTGCCGCGGTCGATCCTCCAGGATCAACTTTTACGCATCGGTGAAGTTGAGCATCGAAAATACCGTGAATAATTCCTGATCAAAGTCAGTAGTGTTGATAATTACAAATGACAATCAAGATCCGCTCTTTTCACAGCCAATAATTATGCATGCAAAGGACTTTGAGTGACATGATTCATACACCGCGTTTATGTACCAACTGTAATATTTGTGATATTGAAACAACTGTAAGCCCGGGGGAACATTGTTTGTTTAAATAAACCCCCCTTAATTTGTTATATTGAAACTCGTTCTGTTTGCGCAGGCATATAATATAATAACCGTGCATTCGTGATTGGTAACAGACAATCTCTACAAGGTACTACAGAGTTTCCGGTACCATTAACCAATTCTGTTTCATTGAAATCGATCAGTTTGAAGAGGCGTGTTTCCACTTTTTGACCCTCGCTCGCTTTTCACTTCCTCAATTAATTACAGTGGATTCCCAGAGAATTAATTGATTGGATTGAATAAAACCTTCTCCCAATTGCATTGCAAAGTTTTCTTACCGACGGTAAAGTTTTCTCTTTTATTCAGCCCTCCCCTGCACTGGAAAAGAAAACAAACGTGATTTACGATGAAATGTAATGAACATTTGACGCTGCGCACAAGTTAAACGAGCCGCGGAATAGCGGAGAAAATCTTGAGCTTTAATTTATGGTTCATTTACTGTCTAATATAGTGTTTATAAACGTGTACTTCTACCTGCTTTCTGCAGACTTCTTCGGTATTTCGGTTTCCACCCGAGGTAAACGTGCTTCACTCTTTCGACTATGTACGGCTTGGATAAATTACCCCCAAACTATTCCACCGAAGCTTACGCCTCGAGAGACGAAAGCGCAATCTTGCTACAGATGCAGTGCGTTGTCGGAGATAATTAGACGTGCAGGAAGCTGCGGAGGAGAAGCTACAAAGGCTGTTAATAAGAGTTAACGAATGAGCCTGGCTCCAACGGCTGACTGATAATAACAGCCATTAAATTGTCCCGCAAATAACGAACAGCTTCTGAGATCTTTCGATCCTAGGCGTTTATTTTCACGCAGCAGGTGGTATATAAAGAGTTTGAACGGGGTTTGAGAAGAAAAAAATTGTCGTTTCAACGATTACGCGTCTGTTCCTCTGTTCGTGCTTTCCCAATCCCGTCATCTTTACAGTCTCTCTTAAACTCACCGACTACATAAAATTCCCCTTTTGTTTCCCTGGAACGATTACAAACGCCGCATGCCGCTGGTCTCCGGCACTTTACACTCGTGCGTGAGTCTGAAACGACGCAGGATGGTCGTTTATTCCCAGGAGAAAAATTTCAAAGGTCTTGGTACCAGGCTCGTAAAATCGCGAGCATCCCTCCGGGCCTCGAATCTCTTCTCTTCGTTCCTCTCTTCGATGCCTTATGCTCCTGCTGTCGCCTGAAAGACGACGACGAAAAGCGCCCGGCTTAGAACCGGCACGAATTGGCGAACCCGTCATGCAAATTTTACGTCTTATCCAGACTTCGCCGCGCGGTTATCGCGCAGCCTCCCAAACGAACGTATAAAGTATTTTATACCGAGGTGTGAATTTTCAAGGCAAGTCCTGAATTTCAGGCGTGGATTTTCAATCCTCGCTTCAAAACAGGATTATGTCCCAAGCGATCCATTTTTATTCTGATCTTTTCACGCGTATCGCCAATTTTGCATCGAATGAAGAATATTCTGATCCTCGAATGAGTTTTTTCCGTTAAAGATATTACAATCATCAAGAAAAGCAAACAAATACTGCGAATGAAATTTATCTACACGTTAAAAAATTGCTTTATATTCCTCTTTCGAGTGAGCCAATTTTCCACATACCTTGTACAGGTCAGAAAAATGAGACGTCGTTACGAAGTCATGGCTGCTGCATTTTTTTTTCTTCAAATTTAATAACCTGCGCGAGATAATGGAGAGACTGAGAAGCTGGCGCTCGACACAATAATGAGAAATTGAAAGTCAAAGTGAGAAGCAATAAAGAAAAAGGGGAAAGGCGTAACTGTTAATACGTTTCCGGCTGGCTTCACTTGCGGTATGGAATACTCGTTAATTGACTTGCAGGTTATTCCAGTAGATCTTCTTGCTCACAGTAGCCTTGAGAAACCTTACGTAAATTGCTTCATTATCGGTTGGAAGAAACAGACGTAAAAGATGCTGTACTTACTGAAATAACAGAGTTCTTTCGAGTAAGTCACATCAACTGAATCTCAGTCTGTTTTCCCCATTTCTCTGAAAAAGCAACCCATGCCGTCGATCCTCGGGGTTACGTTTTCTCCATTTCACGTCAGGAAACAGAAATTGACAGGCCGGTCGTTAGAGAGCGATTTCATTGAAGACTCCGGCACTTGAAGCGACAGGCGAATCACGCCGAAGGCAATTTTGCATTCGACATTTCGGCCCGAAGTATTCGGAGTCTTTGAACTCGCGTGTCTCATTAATTATTCTCATCAACCTCCGCGAAAGTCGATGCCAGGCATCCAACGACTTGTAGGCAGTCGTCGCTCATTGTCAGCATTCGTTAGACGAGGTCGACGAGAAAGCAGAAGAACAAGGAGCCTCTACGGTGTTAGAAATTACTGGTTTCAATTTCGGAAATTTTTCCATTACTCTCGCAGTATCATATTTACGTGAAAAATTGTGGATTATCAGAATTTACCGTATTGCGGGATGAATCCATTTCCACACAGCGATTACGAACTTTGCGCATTAATCTTGAGCCCATATTTCGCCTTACACATATCTCACTCCCAAACTCCAATAACAATTCCAAGCCTGTTTTACCGCCAGTTTTGGAGATATTTCGGGTTAAGTGCCGAGAATTTTGTGGACACGGGATTCTGGCACATTCTTCCTCGTTGGCCGGTTAATTTTGCCTCAATTTCGGCCTGACGTTTACCCTCGAGCCTCCAGCATCCAGAAAACTGTTTCACCCCGGTAAATCCGTTCCGCATTATTTACCAGCGAAACGATGAGTTCGTCAGGATTTTCAAAGACCAGCGTTATTTCGCCAGGAAAAAAGTCTCTCACTCACATTGTGCTCAGAATATTTTATCCAGACTACGCAGAGATGTTTGATATTTCGTTCTTGGGTGACTGGATGAGTTTCAATTACGAAGAAAATAAAACTTTTATTTTTAGTTCCAAGGCTTCGGTAAAGCTAGTCAAAAATTGTTGATGACACTTACGAGTATTCAAAACCTTTGGGTTCGAGCAGTTCTTCCAGATGAATTTTCCGCTTTCCATTTCCTTGTTTTCCTTTACAGCCGAGCCTTGAATACCTGTTTTTACATAAAAATTAGATCAAATTACTCGGTGAAATGAATCTGACGTCAAAGTTGTACCGACGGTAACTGGGTAGTCCGAAGAAAAGAATATAAATGTAGGCAGAACGAGAAGCTTTTCACCGTGTCGTGGAAACTGGGTCTCGTAGTTTCCCGCAGTCTAAATTATTACGATCCACACAACGGTCGGGTTCACGAGAATTCCCCCGGCCATTTCGGTCCGGAATTAGAGAACGAATTGTTCAATTTCAGCTGCAAAAGTTACTGAAATTAACGGCAATCTTACGGTGTTTGAAATATTCATCTGTTTCAAGGATTCTTATTTTAACTTTTTTACTAACGCGGATCTGAATCATTCGAGAGAATGGATTGATGATATGATTGAAGAGAGTAAAGTGTATAAAAAAAAAGCCGAAACGTTACCATTGGAAGCAGTACGAGTAAAAAAACTAACAAAGACGGGATGAACGGACTTTTTTTCATCCTTTTTCACTCACAATCAGTCCAGATTACGACGAGTTCGGATGTGTGTGAAATTATTGTGGCTTGCCGACCGGGGCCGAGTTTGACAAAAGCGCGACGGAGAACACGTACTCAGTGATCTGCGGGAGTGTAGTTTGTAATTAAACACCGTGACGTGAGGGAGATAGTATCGGGACGGGGCTTTGCGTTCTTGTTAACCTTCCAGATCTAGATTCAGTGATCCAGGTTGCGTGGTTCTCAAAGGAAAGAAACGCGAGATTCTTGTTACGCAAGACCGCCCTTCAACCTTCACCTTAAATCGTAACGGAATTAACGAAATAAATTTAGTCGTAAAAGTCTAAGCTGCAAAATTCAAGTCAGAGATACTTGTAACGAATGTCTAACTATCTTTTCGATGAAACGAACAGGCCTTGATGTTCTGACGAATTTATCGGCCGTTTTTTTTCCATATTTATTACCTACACGTATTCAGTGTCCAAATTAAACATAATCGTTGCCTGATTCGGGCAGCTCGAAGGCAAAAATAAATTCCATTCAATAATCAAGGAAGGCACGGTTTCTTAAATGAATTTTTGTAAACAAGCAAATAAGTTGGTCACTTTTTAAATTCAGATACCTAATTCCGTTTAACATTTTTTAATTAGAATAAAACTTCTCGACGCGTTAATTATTCTTGTTCATTTTCCCACGAAAATAAACTTTTCAACAAACGCGATTGTCGTTTGAAATACTTATCCTCCTGTATGAAAATTCACCGGAACAGGCAGTCGTGATAAAATATGAGAGATGATAATCTCTGATTTTTCTGAAATATTCAATCATCTGCGAGTTATTTTATACGATGTCTCGTGTCTCCGAGCAGCTAGAAATTTTTCTAAAACTCTTATTCGGCTGCAGCCATGCAGCTGGAAAAAAGGGGAGGTCGAAACACACGCTGGCAGGAATCGGGCATACGAATGCACCTATGCATAGTAATGCGTTCCGGACCAAGGGGTAATATCCATTTACAAATTCTATCCATTGTCCCCCCTGAAATTCTTGACAGTGAAAGAATCCTAGAATATTTCACGCCCGGTGTAACACATCGGAGATAAATAAACACAAACGAGCAACGGACTTCACAGCACCGTGGATAACGTCGATAAATGAGATTCCGTACCGTCGGATTACACGTCGTCTTGAAACTACATAGGAGCCGCTGATAAACCTGAAGTGATAATTTATCAGGACCATTGCAATATTCTATGTGGGTCGTCAGGTCCGCCAGAGAGAAGTGTCATCGCGTCTAAGTAAATTGTCGATAGGTAAGTACGAAGGGAAAAATTCCCCTCCACAGTCGCCTCAGAGGCCATAGACCATGGATGGCGTCCATCGAATAATGGAAGCTGGATTCTTGCGCGTGAATTCTCAGCAGAATCGAGGAATGTTGAAACGGTAAATGCTCCTACTACACGTAGTCAGATCCTGTAAGCCCAACTTACCGCATCACCTGTCACAAGAGTTCCTTTTCCATGATCTAACGCGGTTCTGTCTTCGCCGAGAAAAGTCAAAGGAACGACGTCTCGTCATCCGGACGACTGCTCGTTACCTGATCCAGCTTGGAATTCGAGCGATCAAAGCCCAGAACGACTTCTTTCATCGCGAAATGGAGTCTGATGCGGAGGATTTCTCAAGGAGTTCAGCAAGACGAGGATAATCGACGTTTCGCACATCATTATCAGACCGTCGCGAGACGCCAAAGCGTCTTGAAGATTGTCTCCAAGAGCACGAGGAAGTCGAATCGTGATTCCACCTGGCGGGAGGGAATCGGCGAGATCTAGAACACCGATAAGTGTTCAATAGACGATTGTTTCGAAGCCGATCCACAGTCCGTTCCTAGGTCGTCATTTTGGCGTGGATCAAGTCGATGGAATTGGCTATTACAGTCCTGGCAAGCAGCTACCAAGCCACGTTACAGTCGCTGCGTATTAGCCGCTAAAGGCGCACGACAGGTATCAGAGAGATACGGAAGGCGGAGATGAACTGATTCGGCTAACGGGCGAACCGGAGCTAAGACATCGCGGCAGGTGGGTACGTAGATCTCGGATAAGAAAAATCTATGTCAAAGTCACGCTGTTGCCGTACAGTCCATTATTTATTCGCTAAATACGACGCGGTCCACGCGTCCATGTGGATTGAAAATTACCACTTCAGAAACACCTGGATGCGATTAGATTTTTCTCACGGTCTTGTAAGATCATCTCTCACTCTAGCCTCACTTAATTAGACAAGCTAAGTCTGCGGTTTTGAATACGTTATTTACACACCCTGCAGTAGCGCTCAGGTACTTTTCAGTTAATTACGAGATTGACCTGACACCAAACTCCTTATCCAAACTCATCCCCATTCGCATTTTTATAATTTGCATTCATCAGCCGTGTGATATTGGGATAAAATTACTCCATTTGTATTTACACTAGCCAATCACACCATTCGATGCTGTCTCTTATGGTGGTCGGATCCATCAACTGACACCAGAAGCTGTCAATTGCGCCACTGGACCATGGTGTTCGGTAAAAAATCCGTAACAAATTCGAGGATATTTCCAGGACTTTTGAAGGATAAGCAAAATTCACGGACATTTCCGGGATCACCGGACACCATGTGGACTGGATTGTTTACTGTAACAGATTCGTAGTTGAGTCAAAGACAAGCGCCAAATTTTTCACGTTACGGATATTTTGAAATGCTGGAAATTACGGCGGAGAAGAAGCCAGCCATTAAATTGCCCGGAAAGGATATTCAGAACCATTCCGAACTGTTTCCTGGCTTATTACGAGCTCGTGCAGCCGTGAATTCTCGTTCCTTTGCATTCCCATGCTCCCGGTGCAACGTCGTCACTCTATTTATATATGTGAGGTAGATGTACTCGAGGCTTTCCACCCGCGTCCGCATCCATGTAGATACCTACACACCTGCTGAATAAATATACCTATGCGCAGTCTGCTGGTGCGATACGAACACTTGCGACTAGAATTTACGCTTATTATACTACCTTGCTATATACTTTTCATACATCGCGCTTCTCGAAACTGCAGAAATCCTGAACGTTAATGGTGGCCCGATAATATCTGCTACGTAATTACGACGTTGCAGGCTTGCGCTAATGTAACCTGATCTTCTTTCTAATATGCGGCTAACGAGCCGTGGGCATAATGATCATTAGACGTTGCAACTGTCTTCAAAGTTGCGTCAATTCGTGTAGAGTCCGACCGTTTTGGGAATGCGATATTTTCTTAAGAGTTGGACGTTATTTACAAACTTATAGCAGCGACTCATTTTCAGTGATCATCATTGAGTTTTCAATCTTTGCTAATGATCAACAATCTATCATGGGGCAGGGTCGGTCAGTTAAAATGATCAAATATCAATTCAAGATATTTCTATCGTGGCAATGACTATTTTGATGGTATAAGTGACGTATCAAGTCCAAGATCACATTCTTCTGGGAATCAACCTTACCACATAGGATACAATGACTTTTGATAATCGTCATGAACGAAAGTGAGTTTAGTACCTACAGCTAACGAAATGGTTTTACGAATATTCTGTATTTTACTTCGTGACAAGTGGAAAGTGCTCCCTTGTTTTCACGAAAATGATGAAATTTTGACAATGTTTCCAAAAACCAATCCAGCAATGCTGAAAACGATTGATGCGTAAGTTTCGTGGAATCTATTACACAGCAGTGATGTACATAAATGACCTTGGAAATGAAATGTTGGAGTCTACGACTACCGAACAGAAACCATTTCCAGAAATAGTTTCGAGCTTCGTCTACCTGAGCATTGAAAAATTTTCACCAAATTTTAAGAACTCCCATCTGTATAGAATTGTAAGCTAATCCTGAAAAAGGACGTATACGATTCCATGCGAATCGTTGGGGGTTTCAAGAGGCGGACGTATCAGGGCGTAGAAGCAACAGCGTTCGTTCAGAATACCTGAACCCAGGATACATATTCAATTACGGTTTGCTCCCGAGAAAGACGAAACGTTTTCCTCAGGGTAAGCACCGGAGCTCATCTATACTCCCGACGTGAAAGAGCTCATCGGAATAACAATGAATCGAACGACCTCCTCAAACCGCCATCTAAACCTACCGGGATGCGGGAAGATGTCAACGACTTTATACGCCCACGATGGCATTCTGTCCCGTGGTCAAACCTCGCCTGGACTCGACGGACGCTGCTATCCATTCTGGATAACAGTCGATAGTTCCATATCAAGCTGCGTCCACGGTCTAAAGCCTTCTAGCGATCGAGGAGCCCAAGGTGTGTAAGGTTATATTAGGGTGACGATATCAAAGTCTGTTCTCGGAAGATTGTCGTTTAAATGAGTCAAGTCTATTTTTGTCTCCCCTCGTGCATACCGTCGTGTGTATACAGAGTACTTTTATCTGTTCTGGGTGAACCGAAGATACCTTTATTTGAAGGGGAAAAAAAGAACAATGAACCGTCGCTGTGACTGGAAGGGCTTAGAGATTACAGGCACTCGGTGCTATTTTCTGCTGAGTCGATATCACTGATAATCTTCAAGTTTCCGAACAACTGTTTACATACTTACATGTTTTCAACTCTAAATAAAAAATAGTAGTAATCTTGATCAAATTCTGAGCATGAATTTATCGTTACGTAAATCGAACGCTATTGAAAGTGAAAGGAAGTCAAGTTTATAAATAATTCTCTATCTCTCGACGAAATGTATTTTATTGAGTATCGCATCGTAGGTAAAGGCCGAAAACTTGGAACGACAAACAACCACTCGTGTCAGACGATAATGTCCTGCTCTTGCGACGATTTATCAATTTTTATGTAAACGGAATATGAGTAATGCGGTCGATGAAATTATCAGTTTCTTGTAAGATTACGAGAATAAGTTGCCTCGACGAGTCGCAACTCAATTCTAATATATTCCAACTCGTTTAATGGTGGTTCATTATCGGAAGCACAAAATTTTTTGAAACCCAATTTTATCTCGATTGAATTACTCCAGGTTCAGCTGGCTTCTAAAAAATCTTTCAGTGAGTTACCTGCGCCAATCGATACGGAAAACAGGTGAGAACGAATAATTTTTCAGCCCTCTGGGCGGAGAAATGGAGACGCGTAGCTAAAGGCACTGAATCAAATGAATGGAAAACCAGTATCAACACAAAATGAGCACGGCCGAGATGAATAAAAATTGGCTCACTTTCGCCACGTGTTTGGCATTTCGGATACTTGATTCCGCGTCGCCCGGCAAAACTCGTTGTTGGATGATCGCCGACGGCGTTCCGTCAATAAACATTCAGTTCAAGATATCGTCATTTCCATCTACCTGTACCGCAACTCGCGGCATTGAAAATTGACCGGGAAGCGAGAGGAAGCAAAAAGCCGAATACACCGCGTTCCCTCGGGAAATGACGACGCGGTGTTCTGGATGAAGTCTCAGGATCGGTTAATATCGTTTAGATAAACCCCGCTAAAAGCCGTCTCTCTCACCTCGTGAAACCGTAACATCTACAATATCGCGTCTCTGGAGACGAGCCCCTCGTGTTCGCAAATATTTGTCGGATTCCGGTTCCGAGACGCTCTTCTTGATCCCAAAAATTGACAGATGGTCGAAAGGAAGCATCCAGACCCCGTAACACCGAGGATCTGGAATTTGGAATTTCAAACGGTCAGGATCCAGACTGACCATCGTATCTCGAATGATCGCATCCGTGGTCCCGAGGGTCGAAATTCCGACAATCGATATTCAGGGCATTTCGACCCTGGCCGAAATTTGCCAACTCCGAAATCAGCTCACGTGCTCATTACCCGAATTACACTCGTTTCATTTATGTCGGGTAAAATAATTACGCACCCGGACTAAGAGTCATCCCTTAGACTGAGAGAAATTTTTGTTCCGGTTACCGCTCAGTCCTCAACTATTTTCATTTTTTACCACAATCGAAAAATGTAGTTCTAGGTACAAAATGAAGATTGGTTTTGCAGCTGTTACCGGAAAGTCTGGTATCCGTTACTATTCTTTCTCATTACCATCACTGTTGCTATATTTTCTTGCAACTGTTGCGAAAATTTAATGCTTGTGCAACAATAAATTGACGTTAAAGCCTTGTTTAACTAAACAAGTAGAGTAAACCTCACAAACTGATTTTGCGTTGCAATTACCGAAAAAGGATCGACAATAGCGAAAAATGGTTAGGCGTACCTCGTGTTTCGTAATTCCAACAATATTCAAACAGTTTTTTCAACGATATCTGTTTTACTGAATTTTTCTAGTTACCGTAACAAATGAAATTTTTATCAGCGATAGACCGCAGCATCCCTCGCAGATGTTAGGGGCCGGAACCGACCGTCGTCAGACCAATTGAAGCGGCCGTTTCTGCGGGGAGGAGGGTTGAATTACGCTCCGAAAAAGTATACAAGATTATATTCGACGGTGAGATGCGAGGAGCGAAGGTATTCCGGACGTCTGTGCGGGTATCGGCCGAGGGGTGAAATCCTTGGGGATGAAAAGGTGGAAGGCTGCAAGGAGTCGGAGACGCTGCCACGCGGCGCGGAGAAATTGTCTCCGGAAAGTCGAGCGGAAGCGGCGGGCGAATTTGCATTTGTAAGAGAAACCGCGTCGGACAAACCGAGGAGTAATTGAAACGATGTCGACGGGCTGAAACTGAGACGAATGAATAAGGAAAACCTGCGGGTCCTGCGCTCTGAGGAATGGCGGAATCCTCGCAGGAAGGAATGCAAAGCTTCCTCCTTTGTATGCATTGCATTTTTGTAATAAAACACATCGGACGTTGCGGAGCAGTAGGTAGGTGGGTACAGCTTTTTTACTCTTCGAGGATTTTACCCCGCCTGGAAGACAAGTTGTGGGAAAGTTTTAATTCAGTCTCGCATAACGTCGAGACGACTGAATTTTACCAACAAATATCATCGTTATAGTAAATCCGTATTTCAATATTCGAGCACGTGTTTTATCCGATGTTTCAATCCATGAAGAATGTTAGTACACGAATAGTGGAAAATATTGCTGCCCAGAGTGATGAGTGGTTTTTTTAAACTTACAGATACTTTAATTTGAACTACCACGAGCCGTCTGATTCAAGGTAGTGTCGAAAAGTTGTGGTAACCTTCCGGCTCGAAGTGAGTTACGAACTTGAAAATTGTTTAAGATTGTCGGAAGAAACCATCAGCAGGAAGGACACGCTGGATACTTCGGAGATGTTGTATGCGTTGATTAATCGTGGGACTAGATGCACAATAATACCTCAATGGGAACTTAAAAGGTTCTTGCACCAATGTCATAATCCTCATGAATTAGTCCAACGCGATGTGTCGCTGATAACTCAGTTCAATTCGCTCGGAGAGGAATTCACTTCACGGCTCATAAATTCGTGACGAAACGGAAGTCTCGCGTGAGTATTTTCAAGTCAGATCGAGGCAAGATGATATCCAAAACCGCGGACACCTCACCTCCGTTCTCGTATAACACGTTCGAGGCAAGTCGCTGATCGTTACAACAGTGTAGAAACTAGGAAGGATCGAATGATCACGTATGGGTGTAATGATGCCCCCGCTCATTTCCGCGGCTTCCTGTGACTTGATTGAGCAGCAGGCGGTGAGCTGAGGTCGGAAAATTGCGAAATTACAAAATTGGCGTCGGCATTGTTGGCAGGCACAGGACAATTAAGCCGGGAAGGCCGCAGAGCGTGATAACTCGACTATGGAAGAGGCGTTCCTGGAGACGGAGGGACAGGACAGGTGAACAATGCCTACCTTCTTCTCGAATGGTAGAATCGTGAGGTCTCGAAGTGACACTCTCTAAACTTGAATCAGTCAAAATTCACTAATTCCCACTAATAATCGGGGAACCGCTGGAAAAAATTGGTGCACATACAGTAGGATGGTCCAAAACAATCGACTATTTGTTTTTTTCAAAGACACACGTTTCATAGTTGTAAGAAGAGGAGATAAGACGCCTGTTTTAATTTGAGCCTTTAAAGTCAAGATTTAGTGGTCCCTGAACGCCATTTTCCATTTTTCATTTAATTAAGACGCGAAAATAATTTTAGTTATTTCCGAATGTATATAATGTATATAAATGTCCGATACATATCCGTAAAGTTATACAAAAAAGGTCTCGTAACTTGTTAGTAACTCAACTCTGTCGAAAGTTATTCAAAGTTAAAGTTGAAATTATATAAGAATACACTTTTTTCGAGATTAACATTAAAATACTAGACTTATCCCAAAATATTGTGGTTTTGTTTTTTCGTGAAGCATTTCAGCTGCTATAAAATCATGTCATTCAATCAATCTTCAATTAAAGCAAACTTATTTTGTAATTATTACAAGTAATAATATGTGATATATGTCATTGGACCTCAGGAGCACCTTTTTTTGTTGCAAAAAAAATAAATTTGCTTTAGTAGATTTTCACTTTTTCCTCCTCGTCAATTTCGATGTCCTTGAGTCTGCATTTCGCATTCCGATAAGCCAGATGATCGGAACTAATCCCGAAACGATCGAGCATAGTGTTTTCTAGGTATTTTTGCGAACAGGCTGTAATTGAAATATGAAGAAATAGTTAGCCTAAGATTAGAAGCTAGAAATGGATGTGAACGATTATTTTCAAGGATCCTTTATTCGAAAACACGGTTTCAATTGTCTCTGCAATAAATTTCAGAGCGGTCTATTCTGCACAACCGCGATCTTCGTAAACAACACGAATCCGACAAGTGAGTCATAAACTCCTATAAAGTATCCGTGTAAATTCTCGAATGGAGGCGTACATGGAAAAAGTAGGCAAGTCGTAATTTAAATAGTTACGCGGTTCAAGCACGTTCTGAACTTGACCTCATCGCAAATTGCCGGTATATTATACGGCTAGCCAGGACGACTTTTCAATGTCGAAACGCGCCTCGAGCCAGTCAAGATTTCAGCAGCGACGAGATTCGAACGTGGAATTGCATTTATGCTGTGCGAATATTGAGGAAGAAGGAATCGGCGATCACTCCGCGCAATTTTCGCCGTTTCTCTTGCGATGACTTTTCAAACCGTTACATAATTTTGTCCGATCGTGGTTTCGTTATGGTGTTTATGGACGTGTGATTCAACGTTCGCAACCATTCCGACGATCCTGAAGAAATTTCCGCGAGCATAGTCATGCTAATTCAGTTCAGTTTCTTCTGAAATACGACGCGGCGTGAATACCGCACGAAACGTGACTCCCGTGGTCAGAAATCTGCGTAATTCCGTATTTCGCTGTTGGGTAACTTTCACCGTCATCCATCACGCGGGATGTTTCGGAGAAGAAGTACATTTCACATCTGTAATTTATTCATCCTTAGGTCGAATTGCCAGACCCGACAAATCAGCGGTTAGATCACTCGACGTGTTGCTGATTCGAGTCGAGAAAGTTATCGCGAACGGCGATTGGCGAGTCGGTATTATGATATTATCACGATTTTTCGGTTCGTATCCGGCATGTGGCGGTTCTGGAATTAAATAACTGCAGGTGTCTGAGCGGCAAAAGTCATTGCGCAAAGATCGTGCTTCAAGGAACGAATAAGAGACACGAACATCTCAAGGGTAAACAAGCGTGGGAGTTCATATGTCAAGGCAAGTAATGCTTATTTTTGCCATCCGAGATCCCGGAGTCGTTTACGTGCGAACTGCCTCGCAGTTTCAATGAGCCAGAGGTTGCGGAGTCGAATGCATACGCGGAATAAATTTTTGCTAAGGCGTAATTAATCGCAATACGCGAATTGGCGACAAATTTAGGGAACATCGACGATCGTCGCGTCTAAAAATACCGCAAGGAACTCATTGTTCGATAATTTACGATTTTTGCGACCTAGCGAAACGGTGAGTGCGATTTTCACGTCGACCTTGATGAAAATATCAGCGTAGTTTCGAACATCGTCATTATTGCCGTATCTGGCGAGCTGGACAAACAAGGGTGCAATACTCAATTTCTTGTTTAGCCGTTAATCGTGTTTCACCTAGGCAATGGTATTGATCGAAAACTGATATCGCTATATCGTCCGAAGGTTATCTCTGGGTGTTGGACGATCCGCGATAAGTTTCGTTGCCCTCACTCTCCGAAATGCAGATATTCCATAGACGGGTTTCCAGCCGCACGTGAAAATGTTCGGGAACGGAATCACTCGCTCGTTATTTGTAATTATCGTCGTTTCCATCTTAGACAATGGTGAGTAAATTATAGGTGAAATTGTATAGACCGTGGTAAAAATCGTTCGAAACGTTTGTTTATATTTCGTGATTTTTGGAGCGACTCTCTCCTCGTTTAAGAATTTACAGGCATCTCGTATTTGAAATGAAACATTCTCTGTTCTATCCTTTGTTGTTATTAAGAAGTTTTAAGACGAGTTTGAACAACTCAGAAGCGGTAAGCGGATATCATTTATGAAAACGGATTTCGAACGGAGTCTTCTGTTTCCTTTAATGATTGTGAAATAAATATCGAGAGCGGCGAAAGAGGTTTATTTGAAAGTATAAGTCAACGTCGACAAAGGTCTGGAAAAATACATGTTCGGAAACATTGCGTAATCACATTATAAAAGAAAGTAGTCAATTAACTACCAGATTAACGAGAAAAAAAAAGTAGTAATACGAGTAACCGTCTTTTGCACAAGTCGTTATCGGTGATTGGCGATTTTCATACAGGCTCAAAATTAACAATTCATTATTTCTTAGCATTACGACTCATCATTAGTAACGCTTCAATTTGATTGTCGAGCCAATTTCAATATTTCATGCGAAAGGCTAATGGTGTACATAAACATATTGTAGATAACTATTTTTTAAACAGAGTCATTTTGACGAATAAGCTGTTATTTTTTTTCAACAATTTTAACATTGTCCCAAACTGGTAATTTGTTCATTTACAAATAAGGACATCAACAATACTCGGTAGACAATAAATTGACATGGATTTAGTGAATCTTGAAACTTCACTAATATGTCTCAAACTGTCTCTTCGATATTTTCTGAAATTAATATATCTTGCGATCTGCAGTGCTTCCCCAATTTTTCAAAGAGTGAATCTCGAGTCACGATCGATTTTCATTACGATTACAAAAAGGCTGATTACACGAGGCGTATCCACGCCTATATCAGTGAGAGAAGCGTTAGTTTTGATAATCGGGAAAAATTTAGCACACCTTTCACGTAAAGATAAGCTGAACGATAAGGGCGTAATCATTTCGCGCATCGGGGGAAAAAAAATAAAACTTAATAACACGCTCGTACCGGAAATGCCACGTTAATAGCCTCTTAGTCATTTTTCACTCATCGCAATAAGCCGGAAACATTTCTCCAGGGTCTTCGCTGGAATGTTACGTCTGCACGTCCCTCGAAAACTCGGCCTGCACTTCGTCCTTATCCGGCCTAACACCGACTACCTGTTCCTCATCGGAGGTTTCCGATTTGACCACGACCACCGTCGCCGAATACTCGAGCACGACCTCCATTACCGCCGAAACAATGACCCCCGAGGATACCGAGACCACCGAGACCACAGTGACGACGGATGCCACTTCCGATTCATCGACGGAATCTACGTTGTCAAATTCGACGTCGAAATCGACGACGCTGGTTACGGAAACGGAGAATCCGATATCGACGATTTCGGAGACAACTCTCTCCTCTACCTCGACAACCGTTTCCGAATCTTCGGAGACAAACACAACCGAAACATCAACGTCAAGAGCAGCTGACGGTAGGGTGAAAAAACAGCTGAATCAATCGCTTGCTTATTTTGCAGAGCGATGCGTACGAGTCAGGACTTGCGATCACTTCCAAAAACGGCTTGTACGATTGCAAATTTCAATTTATACGGAGAAAAACATGCGGTCAATTGTCTTGAAATTGACGTTGCAAACTTTCATCACTTAGTATTCTCTTCCAATTTTTTTCAGAGGGCACTTTAACAACGACGTTATTGACAGTGGAAGGGAATGCCAGTCGATTACTGGCGTCGGGAAACACCGAGCAAGTTGTACGAGTGATCAGAGACACTGCGGAAAGTTTTGCCTGCTACACGCTAACCGTGGTCGGTAAGTTGACTGATTTCAGGGTCAATTAATGGCACGGTCCGACGGAACGTCGACTGTGAAAGAGACTCGTCGAGAGCTCTTCGATATTTTACTTCCGAGGATCGCGGGCTGTAAAATGGTTGCATCGCGTGAATAATTTCCTCGAGCTTTCTCCCCGAAAGTGTTTTTTCAACACTGCTCGTAATCCGTAATCCTTGTTTCCATATCCCACGGTCTTTGCATCACCCTGCCGACTTTACATTTTCGGCGTGCGAATAGTCGAAGGTGTGCCCGTGGCTTTAGGAATTTTCCACAAATCCGGATTTCATTCGACTCGTTTTATCTTCCTTTACAGTAAACGAGACAGAAGTGACAGAGCGAGGCTGCGTAACGATGGATTCGACGGCCTGCGACAGCTTGCAAGAGGCTAATTATCCCAGCCTAAATTTGTCAACCTGCGAAACTTGCACAGAAGACGGTTGCAATTCGTCCGGAAATAACTTGTCCAAAATTTCATCGGCGTTTGTATTGTTAACCATGTTAGTTTTGACGAGATAACCTGCTCGTTATCTTACAGAGTATTTCAATAACTATCAGCTAAATCTGTTCTGACCAGATTTTGGGAACAGGTTTCTCAATTCAAAATTACTTTTAGAGGAGCACAAATTATCACGTAATATCGTTAGTATAATTAAGTATTCCTAACTCATTTCAGCTTACCACAAATACAAAATATGCTGCTCTGTTCAACATCGGTAGTCGTAAATATTTGTAGGTATATGATCGAGGATCATTTTTATGTGTAAAAAAGATTGACTATTCTGTGAAATAAAATTTTACCAACCAAAGTCCCTGGTCTCACGCTCTCTAAACCACCAGTACGATGACCGATGTTTAAAGCGGTGTAGGAAAAAATCGTCTGGAATTTGAGATGGGACGGAGAAAGAGCGAATAGTGTAACCGATCCATAAATTCGAGTAATATAATATTTGTTCGGTAATAATAATCCCAGCAGGAAAGAGGTAATCCAAGTAAAACCACGACTCAATCGAATAACGCGTTCATTTTCATGCAAGGTATATTTTTTGAACATGTTTACCTTCTCAGATCCATCGTTTGGATAAATATTAAAGTGCCTATCGGAGGTTAAGTTAAGGCATAAGCACACCGTATCGCGTCACAACGCGATGAGCAATCTCCCTGATGGAACAACGATATATGTAGTGTGTCTAGATGCTTATACATCACGCCCATTACGATATTACCTCTTGTGTAACGGACCGATGCGCCTTACATCCACCTCCATAATGTGTGTACTCTAGCTAGACGTAGTCGCCGGTAACGACACGCCATTAAAAGAAGTAGCCATAGCGATGATTGAATATCCCATAAATTTTACAGCCGCATGATCTCCGCGAGAGGGTCAATCACTGGATATCTTATTTCACTCTCGCAATCAGTAGTTGACGATGCAATCATTCCGTAGTTGACATTCGGGCTTGTCGGAGAAACAACGCGTGGAAAACTCTCATCGAGCCAATGAATTCAGCATAGCTTAGCTACTAAAGACAATGGCATCGAAACTTGGTAAAGTTTTCACAACAGTCCTTCTTTATCGCCTCGTTTCAGCTCAATTTCAACGAGTACAACCGAGATGTTGACAGACTGAAGCGATTACCCGATGCAATATCGGACACTGGCCATTCGGTGTTTGATTCTGCACGTGGGTGCGATATTTTTCCTCGAGCAAACGGCCCGTTTTGGTATTTGTCTTTGGTCACGTCCGATACGGCCGCAGTGCCACGTGTACGAACGAGCGTATGGGAGCTCAACGAGAGGCACGAGACGCACCGCGGTTTCGATTCGCGATTCCAGTTTTGTCACGGCGTCGCGAAATTGGCCCAGATTCTCAAACGCCGCGAAGGATAACGCGCCGGGAGGCCAATCCGGAACCCGGCAACCATTCAAATAAGTTCCCCTCAGTGAAACGCTAGTGTCCCGCATTGCAGATTGATTGCGCCTCGTGGCTAACCACCTTCACACTAAGGACCCAGCGGGCCTCGTCCAACTTGGTCACTGGTTCGGAACTCCCAAGGCGTCGCTCTGTTTTACGCACATTCGAATGAACGACGGGTCAGCTTTTCCTGGCAGGCGATTCGTTACCATCTAGTTTTTCGGAGCTCTTACCTTCTCTTTGGTATCCATACCGATTAGGTCACCAGACATTTCATTTCCGAACTGTTGTTAACGGTCAGTCCAGCCCCCCATATCAATATCAGGTAAAAAATTTTCTCATCTTCGCTAATGTTGAAGATTTGATCAGTTTTCAACTTGCGAATGAATGCTTGGACGACTTTGTTGTACTCGTGACTTTGGAGAGAGAAGATGAGCGGATTTTCATCGAGTAGATTCCACTGCAGGATAGAAAGAGCATTGAGTACTGGAACAAGAGTACGCTGTAAAATGTGGCTCGAGCATTCCATTTCTATTGGTTATAACGGCGTTCGAGATCTCAACCGAAACCGAATTCAGACAACAGACCGCGACAGTGTTCATCTTGGCGAACGTTTATTTCCTCACTTTATACGGACTGCAAACTCTCGATGCTTAGACTAAACGTGTTCCGTTTCAGGATGACGTGCACAAGCTCCGACGGTAGTTTCTTCGCAGAGACGGTCGTTGCACCTTGGAGTGGTAAATACGCGGAGGTTAACTCATCCGCATTGCCATCCGAGGCGAGAATCGAAACTGCAGAAGAGTTGTGGCTCTGTTTAAATCGTATGTAAAAAGATCTAAAAAAGGCTAATATTATGGAAAATACGTTGTTCCCATGGCGCAGCGCGCCCGTTATAAGTGTAACGGTATACGAGGCAACGTGATTTTTGTCGGTTTCCATGTACTTCGTCCAACACGTTCGTTACAGACTGCTGCTTATCATACTTTCGGGCCCAATTTTTCGGCTCGACCATCTTCAACCACCAGTCGCGTGTTGCATATGCAAAATCTTTGATGATATTTCCACTCGTCTGAAAACGAGGGACGTGAACGTAGTTTTGCATGAGAATGGCCAAACGGCAACCCCGAATAAGGAGAGCACGTCAGAATGAAATCAAACCGGACTTGCGTACATGTACCCAAGAACCTTTTCCGCAACGAGTATTCATGTATAATGCATTGTTGTTTCCCTGTGAAACACACACATCGCTTCAGCCTTGCGAGCGTCGGATACGTATCGGGATACACCGGACACATAGCAGCGAGTAACTGTATCCTTCCGAGGAGGCAGATTCCCTTGGTTACTCTACCGTGAACAGCAGCACCACCCTGTGACCAGCCAGTCTGCCGTGACTCGTAGAATTTGGATACGAGTGCAGGATGCTGCTTGGAAAACGATGGAACGTGAAGAGGTTGTAACACTTGCAGTGCGGCGGCTCTTAAATGCTTTTATTGCGACGCGTCGGTTCGGTTTACGTTAGAAGGAAGTAGGAACACCGACGATTCCTTCTCATGCATGTGCTTCATCGCCGAGAAAAGCTCTCGCTGTACCTTTTGCGATGATTTGAAGCGTCTTGACTGTAGATAAATGCCTATTTTGTAAGAACTTGCGTATGGAATTACGTCTTTATTCACTCACGTAAGTCCTTGATTTTTCTTTGAGATTCAACAAGATCTTTGCGAATCGGGAAAAACTTTACTTTACTCCAAGTCAGATTTTCATTTGGGAATCCTCGATATTACGTGACAACCAGTGAAATGTCGGAAGATGAAAGTCCGGTGCATAAAACCGTGGACAAGCGGCTTCTTCCGTGTGAAATGTGGGTTACATGTGACTTCGATATGAAAAGCATCATCTTTGCACAAGTCACGCGATCTGTATAACAAACGGAATATATCTTTAGGTAGATAAAATCACCCGTACTACGCCATTGAGTATGACAATGAGAAGCCAAGCGCAACAATTTGTATGCTTTTAGCAAGAAAAAAAAGGAAAAAAAAAAAAAGAAAAACTAGTGTTAGACCCTGAATAAGTGTTACCAAACAGATGATATATTCCCGTTTTAGAACAGTTCCTGATATAGTTGAGTGTTCGGCAATTCATACGTCGATTTCAAATTCTTTTCTAATCTTTATAATTACATTAATTTGAGAGTAATTCACACGATTTGTCGTAATTGACCCTTAACCAATGAAAGTGAGAATATTTTTCGCGTGGATGCTAATCAGGGCTGTGCGATTGATCGATTAATACATGATCATTGAATGAAAATTTTTCAGTCAAGTTACAGCCTCGACGCAACGATAGATCTAGTATGCAAGATCTTGTCAACGCATAAAGTCGAATATCACATGTGTGTCAGGTTCGTTAAATTGCCTGTACTTGGTGAATTTACATGATTGAGCGAAGAAAAAGAAGAAACGATTCCGAATATCCAATCGCTCTATAAGCTGTTTCGCAAAAACTTGTCTAACGACGTATATTACGTAGTCAAAAAATCAGTGAACCAAAAAATGGTGGATAATTCTTAGCAGTTGAACAGTTGAAACTCGTTACAGCGATAGCGATGATAATTAATCAGTCATCGGTGCTTTGCCAGTCTCTGAGATTATCTTGGAATTAGCACCATCTCAAACGGATAGAATGCAACGCGGAATGAATTTCTCGCGAGATTATTACACAGTCACGTGTGTGTGTGTGTGTGTGTGTGTGTGTGTGTAGAGAGAGATAGATTCTACAGGGCGGGTATAGAATCGTCTTTGTGCTTGTTTACTGCTAATTTATTCAGTCTCTGTACATAATTGCAGTGAACGAAAAGCAGCGAGCTCTGTTTGGTCACCGACACAGATTAGGTGCGAGGGTTCTGGTGCACTTGCACCTTGTGGGTGTAGGTATTAATGCAAGGAGCTGCGGCGGCGCCGATAATCGCAAGACCTACAATCGTATCATTTTCCAATCTGATAATCGATAGCTGTTCCCGATTCACAAGGCCTGGATTAATCCGGTGTGTTCCTATTCCGTAGTAAGAAATGGGGCTACCAATTCAAAGGGAAAATGTGACATCGTTATGTTAATAATGCGGTTTGCATCTTGAGGCGAGAAATTGTTTTCGTAATTTCATAGCGTTAGTCGCACTACCTACTTTGCAAATTAGATTAACCACACGTTCCCGCATTCGGAGCATAATAACGGAGCATCTTTCGAGCCTCAATTATACATGTGCATATAGCTCATAACGCGACGGAGAATTAAGACTTTTAGAAAAAAAAAAAATAAACGAATACTCGTAATTGGCAATTATCTCACGCGCAGAGATGCGCGGACGAGTTTGTAACATCCAAGGTAAAAGATGATCTTGGAATTAGAGAAATTTTGTAACAAACCAACCGGCGATAGTGCGTCAAGTGAAATGGGCGGGATCGTATACATATACGTACGTGCCTATAGTAATTTGCGCGCTGTCTTGAATTCCTAATTACCAAAACGTGTGAGTGATTAAAAAGCTGCAGACTTCATTGCACATTCGTTAAAAGGATTAATTGAATTCTACGGGAAGCAATTATTCCGCGTGTGTATAAATTCAATTATTACCGTACCTTCATTTACGAGATTCGCAGCCAGAACTGAAAAGCGACGTTCGTTGTGACGTTTCGCCGATCGAGCAATCACTTTCGTTTATTAATCTCATCTTCGGCAATCATCGCGACGCCCTATTTATCCGAAGAAATACTGCACGCATATTGTATCCGGACATCTGATGCATGAACCATCACTGCGGATTAACCGCCTCTGTACACCTCGTCAGAATTATTATTTCAATTTGTTTTCCTCTTTTTTTTTTTGTCATGATTACTCATCGTATCAACGAACAATCACCGACTGTCTAACGGTCGCCACATTCGACTCTTCAATCGGGATTTAATGAGTTCCGAATCGGTCCGTGATGAATCCCCCCCCCCCCCCCCCTTCCCTCCCTAATCATCAACTCGTAAAGAGAAAGCGCGATGAGTAGGTAAATAAATGAAGGAATGAGGGAGTTTTTAAGAACGGGAAATTTATTCGTATCAGATTCACTCGCAGCTCGAAATGAATTTCGTATACTTGTTGGAAAAAAATAAAAAATAAAAAATATAGTGAGGAAAATTTGAGGAAAGAAATTCCTCAAAAATTCGAATCCAGATGCCGGTATGAAAGCTCTGACTGAACCCCATCAGGAGACTAGAAATACGATTACAGAAATGTCGTAAAATTTCAATATTACGGACGAGTGATTTTTGCGGGGCTCAACTCGCGTCTAGGCTGCATCAGGTGTCTCGTTTCCACATTTTATTCGTAGTTGTACGAGAATCCTCCGCGATTTTGGTCTAGGTTTAAGTAAGGGCGAAGGTGAATCGGGATTAACCCGTGAAAAAAAGGGTTTGTTTTTTATCTGCTCGACGTAAAAGTTCCGAGACGTCATGTCGAGGTCTCGACCCTTTCGAAATGAAATTAGCTAAGCCCAGGCGAACTGCTGGATAAACTTGAAAAGCTCTCCGCGTCTCCGAAAAAGCTTCCACGATGCTAATGCCTGTGAGAAACAAACCACGCCGTTAACAGGACCCGAAAAAGTGTCCAAGGACGAGCTGAAATGAGATTTTAAAATAATCTCGCACACGGTTAAGCGAGTGGAAAAATTTTCCTCTATACGCGGATTCCTCGAAAGTTCGAAAAACTTATCTCAAATGCGATCCTTCCGTCTTAACCCAACCGCTGAAAATTTTTTGCGGTGAGGATTTTCTACCGCAAACTGCGACGCAGGAGCGAGAAATACGCGGTATAAATAGACGTGGAAACAAAAAAACGCGCCTGATGAGCGAGAAACGTGCTGTTTAACATTACGCCAGGTATAAACAAACGCAGCACCGGGACGACGATGATCCGCTGCAGACGTCTTCGTTGTGCCGAAAATTATCCACGCGTTTTACGCAATTATAATCTCCGCTCGCAGGAGACGAGGGTGCAAAAAAGGGTGATCCCCGTCACACGCGTTCATTATTCAAACGGGTTAAGCTCTTCTCCAAGGGCTTAATGCTTCGGCGTCGCTCCGGCGCCCAGAAATCACCTACGTTCGGTTCCATCAATTGCAGCAGACGTTTTACCCAGTGCCGAGTCATCCTCGTGCCTTCAACAAAGGCAATAATCTCAATTGAAAATGACTGGCTGTACGATGTCCGATGTCTTTCTGTCTCCACGCGCAAACTCGGTGCGATGGGGTAAAAAGGAGAATGTAGACAGCCTTTTTAATTACGAATCATTTGCTTCGGTAGGTTGTCTTGAAATATTAGGTCGATTTTTTAATTTTAACATTTTTGCATGTTTCAAAAAGACGACTACCTTCCATGTCTCTGTATCCGAGAAATTAAACGTTTTTTCAACTTCTTTGTGACCTGTTTTGGACTCGTGATGTGCGATTGGGAGGCTGAAGTAATTTATCGTAAAGTCACTAAAGATCGGGAAAAATTGGAAAATAGGTTTTATCCAATTCACACGTTTCATCGTCACCGTGAATATTCGATTATACTTGTATCGCGCGGTACCGACATGCGTGAGAATATTTTGCTGAAACTGTAAACTGTAGGAAAACCTATAACCGTGCATTTTATTGGAGACAGAGGTGAAAAAGAGAAATGATAAATCATCGAAATAATGACTGTGGTGAAACGCTTCAGTCAACACGTGGGTCGGTGGAATTATAGGCTCATAATCCAGGCCAAGCCGCGATCGGAAGACACATGCGTGTCTGTGGTGGTGGTCAGTCGTGACTTTGTCAGCTCACGAGTCAGCAGATTTAAACTCTTCGCATTGTCGTTTTCTTCGTTATTTTCTCCTCCCGTCTTCACGCAGCCAAGTGTTAAATTATAAAGGTCGTTACCTAATTGCTTCAACGACGCGATTAAAATTATTACCGGATAATTTCATATTATCAATCGTTTGTACTAAAGAAGTCGTATCACGATGATCCAGGTTTACGGACGATAATTAAGTGTGAGGTAGATGCCATGAAGTATTTCTTAGTTTTCGTGAAAGTAGTAGTTTCATTTTTTTTCCATAAGACTTGGAGGATGACGAAACTCACGATGTTTTTCCCATTATAATTTCAAAATGAACTTCCGCAAATTTGAGTGCCGAGATACCGATAGTGAGGAAAAAAAATATGCTTCCTCTACACGGATAGAATAAAATAACAAATTTTTATCAAAACTACAGGCAAAAAGGGACGCATTAAGATTTTTGACAAATAATGCTCACGTCGACTGCAATTTCTACTGTTACTGTAGTAGATTTTACTCTGCACAGATTAATTTTCACTATTTTTATAGTAAAATCCGCACTTTGGAAAGTATATTTAACCAAAAAACCTGATGTGTCCCTTTTTTCCTGCAGTTTTGAGTAAAATCTGTACTTTTATTCTCTACGTGTATCTATAATAATGAATCGAGTTTCCCTGGTTCGTTTTATTTTCTCTCCGTCGACGCGACGATCCCGCATAATCGTTGATTATTCAACGCGCAATTATCAGCCGTAAAACGCGTCTAAGCACAGCGACCTGCAGGAGGGCTAGAAGGCTGGCCTAATTCGAACGAATTCACCGAGCGCACTGAGCCGAGTTTATTTAACAAAGCAGCTCACCGAGCTGCCCACACTCTCAAAACCGCCTACATACCTTCGGGTAACAATACTAGGTCGGACTGATTATCAAACGAAAGTAAAAACCGCCTTTTTGATTGTTTTTGCGCACGTGTAACTTCATCATGCGGGCGAAAACACGAACCGGCATTCCCTGAAATCGATGAACAAACAGAAGATGAACTTTAGAAGGAACAAGCGACCTTAGGCTGCCCACGAACTTGCCCTATTCGCACCGCAGTTTCCAAGTTTAAAAACAAAAAAAAAAAAAAAATACCATGATCTAATTCAAATTTCGAATTACAAATTCAGATTCGTAATTGACGGTTTAAAAGCTTTCGGCTATCGTATTACGTGAAAATTTAACGTTTTTTTTTTATATTTTGGACCACTGGATCGAATGGATCGAATATTACGAATTTTGACAGTCTGACCTTGGATTCATTATCAAATCATCGACCCAAAAAATATAACAGTACCAATTTTCATTCCAATCCATTCACCTATTCTCGAGATATTATCATTTTCATTTTGTTTTTTGGAATCTTATTATTCAAGTAATTAAAAAAATACCGGATCGAATAAAAATCGAAATCTAATCAATCCTGAGATTGGGATAGCCGCGTCGATTGAGACCAAAATCATCGAAATCCGATGACTCGTTCTCGATATATCATCGGACAGATAAATTATCACACACGTATACATATGCATACATATACACAGACGTCCATCTAAAAGTGGTCGGAAGTGATTTTCTAGATCTTGAAACGTCGACATCTACTGAAAACTCAACTTTCGGAGCGATTGCAATCATTTCCTTTTTGCTCTGAAAAAAAAAAAATAAATAAAACAATACCGGGAAGTTAAAAAGGAACTTTGAAATTTGCAAATCATAACATCAACTGGGTTAGCAAAGCGCAAAGAATGTATAAGTCACATGAATTCTCGCAAATCGGTTATCGCGTTTGTCGGTCGTTAAGTCGGCTCGCGGCTGCAAAACTTGTGCAACTCATAAGTCGTACAATCGACTGCAATGACGCATTCAGCTGCGGTTTTAACCTTGAAAATATTCCCAGCAGTTAGAAATTTACATACCAATACAATTTTGTACTTTGTTATTATATATGCGTGAAAGGAAAAATGAAGAGGCAATTTGTTGCGTAATTCAATAACAGTTATTGCACACTTGCGGAACCGACTTATGGGAATTACTTGCAGAAATGTGATGACGGGATGTGACGGCATGGGAAATCGGTCATGGCGCGAGGCGATAAATTGGATTCATTAATAGATTCAGTGAAGAACCTGAGACAAAAAACCGGCTGTCTGACTCACGAATTCCGTACTTGAATTTCAATTGTTCGCTGTCGATTAAATATACAATTAGGTCGGAATAGATTCCGTTTAAGACGCGAAATGGAATAATTTTTCCTCTCCTCAATTCTTTAAGTGCCTATGAATTGTATTATTCATAATTAGTCAATATGCATTTGCACTTTATCACCTCATCTTACTCGGAATAGTGAAAAAACAAAGTCAATTAAAAATCCCAGGGATCGAATGAATGACCGGTAAAAATGTCGGCATCAAAATTTATCTGAGCGTATTTACGCTGAGAAATAATAAGCAGTAAATGCTCGGGTGGTAATTACGAGTCGAAAATATTATCCGAATATAGATTGTCAGGAAAAACCAGGTCGATTATCTAACGATGGAAAAAAGGAACCGACCATCAAAATTCGTCTCTAAGGTACGCGTAACCATTTTGCGCTATCGTCGATCCTTTTTTGGTAATTGCACCGCAAAATCAGTCTCTTCGATTTACTCTACTGTTTTAGTTAAACAAGGCTTTGACGTCAATTTATTCTTGCACAAGCATTAAATTTCCGCAACGGTTGCAAGAAAGTATAGCAACAGTGGTCGTAATGAGAAAGAATAGCAACGTATACTATAAGACTTTTCGATAACAGCTAGAAAACTAATTTTCATTTTCTACCCAGAACTATAATTTTCGATTGTGGTAAAAAATGAAAACAGTCAAGGTCTGAGCGGTAACCGGAACTAAAAATTTCTCTCAGTGTTATCCCGATTCTGAGCGTTGATAAGTAACTAGCCAATCATCTCTGCGGATGTGCCGCAATTAATCCTGACGAAAGATCGAAGTGGCAGAAGACGAGGATCAAGATCGCCTCGCCACGTGGGCCAAGGTGTAACTCTGGCCTTCCACCCCATTGACGAAGGGTATCACCCAGGGTTTAACTACTCCATAATGAATCGGCATTGTTTCGTTGCCGTTTGGAGTAAGTTTGCGATCCGTTCGCCATCCCCGGCCGCAGCTTCGGCCCGGCTCGGCCCGGGTTCTGGTCTCGGCTCGACGGCCTGCCGGAGTTCTTAGCGGGACGCAGTTCACCGTCACCCACCGGGAGGTACGGACTACGAACGTCAGTCGCGCGAGTAAAGCAGGTATCCACGCTATCTTCTTCCATCCGTCAAAACGAGAAGATCGAGTTCCACGTTCCAGGATCGAGTGTGGCCTGAAAGGAATTTTCCAAAATTTTGAGCGACCGAGAGTTCGGCTCTTTTTAATCTTCGAGGAGCGAGTCGGACGATCATTTGTGCTACGATCGAAGTGCCAGGACGATTTCAAACAGTGTGGTGTACGTTCCTGGAGTTGTTTCGAAACTTTGTAATGTGTGTTTATCATGGTTGACGCGATCATCCCACCAGTAACGTGCGAGAGACTTTAATCAGGATCAACCAGCTCGTCCTGCGGAGATCTGGTTCTTTGCCGACCGTCGAACCTCGTTAACGGACCGTTGAAACCGTGAGTAATTCATCCTAGAGCTTGTTCTAGGCGATGGTGAACCTGTAAGGTTTTACTTCGTTATGAAAAAATGAGTTATACCGATCACGATGGTCATAATCACTTGACTGCGAAAAGCAGACGCCCACATTGCTATCGCCGAGTTTATTTTTACTCCGTAAAATGAACCCTGTGAAATTACATGATGCTGAAATTAGCAACGTTAACGTAATGAAGCATCAGGGAAAAATCATCATTA
Organism: Neodiprion lecontei; assembly: GCF_021901455.1. Classification (NCBI taxonomy): domain Eukaryota; kingdom Metazoa; phylum Arthropoda; class Insecta; order Hymenoptera; family Diprionidae; genus Neodiprion; species Neodiprion lecontei. Next base: position 39,835,284 of record NC_060262.1, on the reverse strand, counting down.
CAGAATTTTAGAATGGTTTTAAAGGAGTCGGCTTTTCAAAATAAGAGTATGTCTTGTCTTACGTCTTATCATGGTTCACTAAATTTCGGACATTGCCAAAGGTGCTGAGTAGCGATTTTTCCTAAAAATGCATCATTACGGTAACCTTGCTAACTTCGTCCTCGTAAAATTACCTGTCTGGTTGTTATTGGCGAGACAGTGCAGGTTTGGAACCCTATCGTTTAGCTCGATCATTGAATATTCGGGGGCTCGTGCTCGTGGCGGTCGTTACGATTTATATGGATGAGTACCATTTCGGAACCACGGACTAACGATTTACGGAACGATGCGATAGTCGGCATTCGATCTTTAAAGGCGAGACGACTTTTTGCTCCGAAACGATTAATACCAATAAGAAGATCGGGTTCGAGCAGAGTCGAAGCCTCGAGTCCAAGATTTTATCTTGGAGAGTAACAACCGGTACAAGTGCCCGTAAGAATAGCTTCCGTTCGAACGATACCTGCTACGAATAACCGGCGGAAAACGATCGGCGAGTCTTGTTCAAAGCAACGCGGTGATTTTCTGTAAGTGAATATCGTTGCTTTGCACGTTCTCCCTCGAACAAGAAATTTGGAATGAAATACATTGTACGAATCGTTGAGAGACGCTGTTTAGCTTTGATGCGCTTCTTTACGTCTTTACGTGCTCCTGGATATAGATGCAGTATTCGTTTTTTGCCCAGGTGCATTGCAAGTCCAACCGCGCATGTCTTTGCGCTTTATGGGATATAATAACGTGCATATTGAAACACCGTAATGTGGCGGAAAGTAACGCAGCGACGGTCTGAAAAAAGTCCCTTTTTGCTCGACGATTTGTCGGTGTATTCTTTTTCCCACTTTGGGTTTTTCCATTATACTCTTTTCATTCCCATCCCCTTTTGCACTTTTGCGGCAAGGGATTGTATATCCTAACGAGTTTCCGATACCCGTTTTCAGCGGATCGTCGATTCCCGTAAGATTTCAATCCGCTAACCGCTAGGCTTCTCTTTTCTTTTCAATTTCTAATCTTTCGCAGAATCACCTCATTTGAGAATATACCTTGTGCCACCTGAATGCTGATTCGTGATTAGATCGATCGAGATTCGAGTAATCGGCGAAAGCTGGTCATGTTTTCTCGCCGATATCATCACGTGTAAGTACGAAGACGCACGTTCGTTAATCGATCTGTGACGCCTATTTGCAATTTCAATATGGCTATGTGATAATTAACCCCCTTTCATTAAAATCCCATTTCATTCATTCGACCCTTTCAGCTGTATCTTCAATCGCTCGTCATACTCGCACTCATTGGACGGACGTACTTTACGAATACGGTGACCTTTCACACCTAAAGTCTCACCTCAGCCAACACGATTTACGATCTTGACGGACTCCGTGATGTCAAATTGCGTGATTACGAGTTGGACGTACCTTGCATACCGATCAATGACCGCGGAACTTTGGTTGTAAAATTTGATCGATTCGAGCCTGACGAATGACGGAACCACCTTGATCCATCCGTGGGTGCGGTAAATACTGTGCGTCGATTCTTTGAGCCGCTTGTAGTCACTAATCAGCTAATCAATAACAGCATCACGTGCAGCTTATGCCGATGAATCGTGATCCCAAGAGTTAATTCCATTTGAAAAAAAAAAATGCCTTATCGTGTATTAAAAAACCTTCCAGCTACGATTACTTCACGATTCAGAACCGACCGCTTTCGTATGCAAATACATTCACAATCCATAATTGACTGGCTTCGTCATAGTTTCAATACTTCCGAGGAGAAGATCTCCAGTCGAGGAAATTCAATACATGTTCAAAGGTGTATTCGAGCCGAAGTTTCGAATCTACGATGAGACGAAGTTCGTCGTTCGGTTTGTACATTCGATTATCGGGTGAAGATTGGAAAAAGGAACAAACAAGAAGTAGATGAACCGACGTACGTCTGTCCCTCTGCATTTGCTCGCATTACCTTTTTTTTTTATCCTCGCTCAACCGAGAGGCAACGGCATTCCACGTCACCGAGCCACGCTCCATTCAGTGGCTCTGATTTCTCCTGTCAATATGACAATCCTAGAACAACTGCTCGTAATGCCGTGTTGCTATCCGTACTCTGTTAACTTTTAATGAGATGCCCACGTGTCCACATCGCCTTTTGACACCAGCCGATATTGCTGTGCTTAGTGTCAGCTCCTTTCGGCTGCGGATGCAAACGCGTCTATTCTTCAGCTATGTACACTGGTCCAATCTGCACCGTTTGTCAGCCGATGATCGATACGTCGATTAACGGATCAAACACAAGGCACAGATACTGCAGTCGGCGAATCGGTCTTGGCTGAAAGGAAAAGAGGATCAAAGGGTGCTGAGGCTTGGGAAATGATATTTCTTTAAGTGCACAGTCTTGATTCGATTCACGTGAAGTTCATGTTAAGTAGTTTTGCAAGATAGTTCCCAGCCAGTACTCATTTAACGTACCTACGCAGGTTAAATAAAATAGAATACGCACGTAAAACGAATTTCAAACGATTTCGTCAGGTCGTTAAAGAGACTTTCAGTGGTTTTTTTCTTTTTTTCCTTTTTTTTTTTTATTTTTATTTATATCTTTTCCGTTCCGTCTATTCTCTTCTCTCGTTATTTCTTTCAACCTCTTTATCTCGTAATGTTCTTTATCACCGATTTCAAAACCCCATTTGCGGTACGACATTCGTACCGACTATACGCAATCCTTTAACATAGGTATACCCACATTCCACTTATATGGCCAACTCGATTATACAACTGCGTAATAAGTACGAGCCGTAACGTCTTGTCAGTCGAACGATAGTTTGTTTAATTGTATTTTGGTATTTCGACTCTTCTACAAGATATCGTTACTTTTAAATTGTCGTCTTTGCGATAATAATACCCTGCCGCAATTAGCTTGACAAAAGTGTCGCCGCAACTTTTGTCTAAAAAAAACAAAAAAAAAAAATGGGGGATCGTTCAATTCGTAATTGGCTTTTTTCACGCGTCAGTTATACATATCGCGAATATTTGCCTCGTTTATTAATACCTAATTTTACTCTTCCGCATGTCGTGTCGTCATTCTCCGCGTGGATGGCTAGAACCTTTTATCTGCGGCAAATAAATGCGAAAATCCATCCCACACACGGGACACTGACATCATGTACACATAATTATTGCGACGTATTAATACACCGAGTCAACGTTTGTCGTCCGCGTAACGTGAACGTAATCGGATATCAAACCTTCCGCAAACCCCCTCGTCTTGTTCTCATCCATCTTGAAGGTAGCTGCGTCGTTGCCAAGCCCTTGTTTGCTCAGGGTTTGACCATTTGATTAGCTCGTTGATACACCTGCACGTCGAAATTATCGAACAGACGATCAAGTGCCCTGTTCAATTATGAGTGGCTAATTTCAAACAGCTTAAGGAAGGAAACTCCTGTAAGCTTGCGTTTTTTCAAGATTCTTTTTTTTTTATACAGAAATGGAATAGTTTATGGAATTAACACAAAGCGTATCTTAAAATTTACGATGTAAGATATATTGATAAATTTTTTTAGACTACAATCTTTCAAACGATTCAGATGAAAGTTTTTAGAAATATTTTGCAACTTACCGGCTATTACATGACGTTCAAGTTTCTTTTTTAAAAAAATAACAGACATGGTTTTTTATTTATTGTTATACAGAAATGAGTGATTTAATAAAACAATGGTTATAAATTTTTAATTTTGATTTCTCTTCTCTACGTCATCCAAAATTTATTAATGCATTTTAACAATAAAATTTCATTTTTGTGTACTTGTCGACGAAAATTTGAGGTGCCGGCTTCCAGCAGCTGCAGTGCCGCCAATTTGAAATATTATAGTCTAAAAAAATTTGTCAATGTACCTTACATCGTATATTTTGAGATATGATTTATGCTAATTCGGTAGAATGTTCCATTTTTTTTTTATAACAAAAATCTTGAAAAAACATACGATTACAGAAGTTACACGTTCCCCTCTTCCTCATCGAAGGAACATTGTCACTATCTGCTTCACATTAATTTTAAGCAGGATTTTCCGGTTTAAAACCTGCAACCTTGCAGCATAAGCAACGGTATCAAAATGCATTTGTGTCCAACAAACTAATCGAGCAGCACAGTGAGCAAAATGATTGATGCGGTGAACGGAATTCCGTGCAGGCTTATCGCATGCCGACCGCATGAAACCGTGTAACAATAGCGTCGAAACTCAGCCGACGTTTTGGCACAAAATCAATGCTCTGCGTATATTTTGTGGGATAAAGGGATGATCCGGGAGGAACGAGCAAATCAAGATGGAATACGACTGCTCGCCGTTTGGCCTGAGTTGCAGTCGAACGCCGACTTCTCGAAGCCGCAAGGAAATTCTGTCCGATAATTTGTCAAAGCTTTCTAATGTAATCCTAGCCGCCGAGCTGCACCCACAATTTCTTGTCAACAAAGACCGTTTTTGTCGCGGATATTAGGAATTATAGGAACTGCGAAACACGCGTGACGAAAATAAATTGCTTGGATATAACGGACTTTGGAGTATTTATCGCGTTTTCATCACGTGATTTCATTGTTAAACCCAGCCCTGTAATTTCTGAAAAACGAACTCTGCGTTTATTTTTCACGTGAAAATTTGAACCTCCATTATTCATTCGGAAACAAGAAGGGTAGAAAGGTTATGCGCTGAGTCCGCTGATATTGTTTATTCAAGTAAGCCAAATATGGTGAAAAAGGTAGTAATTTTTTACAAGAAAAAATATTACTCACCGATTTATTAAACACTTTGCGCAGAACTGTGAATAATAGTTTGAATCACGTAAAAGAAAACTGAGTTTATTGAAGTTAATCAGTTCGTGGATACGTTCGAAGCGCATAACTTTTCTCAGACTAATCGTTTAGTAAGTCCAACTTGTACTAATTACGAAATCTCATTTCTTTGTGTAGAATGTAAATCGTTTCTTTGTTAATCTTTAACCAGACAAATTTCCACATGACTATTTTTACTAGAGTCCAAGATCGAGGGATCAGTCATGCACATATTTCCAGCTAATTAATGAAGTATCGCAAATTACACGAGGAAAAGGAAGAAAAAATATAACACGAATAAAATGAATTATACGCGTAACGTGTATCATCAGATACAAAACATACGTTGAGCAAAGAGGAATATGTATAACATTATCATTTCATGGCACGCGTAATCTACGAGTTTAAGACGGACACCTACTTCTGTTTATACGAATCGTTGAATTGTTAACTCCTCGAAAATCACAAGCGTCCTTATTTTTCGAATGGGAAGGAGAGGAGAGGAGAGCAGCACGCTGACCCCGGCAATCAGACCTCATTCCGTACCGGTTCCAATCTAATTTGAATTACGAATCGATCTTACCTGGCCTGCATCGTGTGTGTAGTCGGAAATTACGTTACTGCGGGAAACCTTCCGCTCACTTTGATTGAAAAATTTCATTCCAGTGATCGTAAGTTGATTCACGTAGGTCCCGAAATCCCAACGAACCGAATTCAGTATCGTTGCATGCTTCGGTTCATTCATTCGTCGATTTTCGTTGATGATTTCGTCCCGGAACAAAGATTAGCTTGATCCTGGATTTCAACGACTCAAAACGATATGTGCAGAAAATTTCAACCCAATCCTAGACTTCTCATGCTTTGGTTTACGTTATTTTTTAATGAACTTTGAAGCATGAATGGTTGCATTCCACAGAACAAACCTCGAGTAACAGTTATTCGGAAATGTAAACAATTGACATCAGATAAATTTTCGATTTGGCATCGAGACATCTGCGTTATTAAATATGAAAAAATAGTAGTCAAACCTTCAAATTGATGATTCTTTTCACTCGTCGACTATTCAGACTTGGTAATATATTCCCAAAAGTGATATATCTGGCTAAAGCAACGCGATGAAAATTAATGGATTATTCTTGCAAACGGATGAATATACTACCTGACATTCCCCTAAAAAAAATAAAACAAAATAGAACGATTCATTCCCAAGTGCAGTGGTTTCAAAACCCACGTATAAGAATTATCGTCTCTCTTACCGAATGATGAAACGTAATGAAGTAACCGCATCGCGAAGGAAAGTGGATCACGACGATCAGCGATTCGGTGTACATCGTCGTCTATGAACTGTGATTTTGGTAGAAGGTTCCTTACAGCTGTTTGGAAACCGTTGGTGAGGCTACTTTAATCACGTGGTAAGAACTTGAACGTCTTGGCGAAGAGCGAGCGGTTCTTCTTGGTGCGTCTAACATCGCAGTTCGTCGTCTCGTGGATCTTGGAGAGCTGAGAAGTTATAGTGGCACACCAAGTGACCTCTGACCTCTGGCAGGTACGTCACGTTCCGAAGGTAGAGGGGTCTCGGGCCAAGCCATGATTCCAGAAACTCGCTGTCAGCTCGAAACGATCCGTCAGCTTTACTTCCGAAAGCGCTCCGAGTTACTTTGTTTGATTTTCATTACGGAAAATTTGTTCGCCAGAATATTTCCGCGGAGTATGTCGAAGGAGAGAGGTGAAAACCGATCGGAGGAATTATCGAGGGAACTAATCTTCGGGAAGTTTTTACGCTGCACGTTAAAAGTTTTAAACATTTGCGATCGTCCGGAGTTTAAAATCACTGCCGAGAGTTCTCGCTCAAGTTTTTATTGGATCGAAACAGAGTCGATGTGATGTATTCATTTCTCTAATGCATAATTACGTAAACGAGAAATTTTAAAAAGCGTATGAAAAGTTTGACTGTCTTTCGTATTTATAATAATATTTCTTCCGTATCTAGGAATCTGACGGCGCGTTTCATCCGTTGATCGCCAGAATCGTTCGGCACTTTTCAATTTTAGTGTGCCACGCGAGTCAATGTAATTATAATACACGCCGATTCGTTATCGACAAAACGTAACACACTTTCAAATATATTGCAAATTTATGGAAAATTTTACATAAGTCTATACCACGTATACATATAATTATGCAGAATGTAAAAGCACGTGTGTGATTAACCGAACAGCAGATGTGAAGTAAAAATGTCAAACCTTGAAATTGTTTAAATCAAACGCGGTTCACTCTCATTTACGCAATAATATCTCTCGGGCCAAACTCTTTGTCGCAATCTTGTCAGTGCAATCAGCGTCGTAAAAATACAAAGTCGCCGTTAAGTGTCCGCTGCGTAAGCGTAAGACTTTAATCGCCAGGAAGGATTAACTCGATGGCATAAACTGCGATGTTTGCAGGAACGATAGAAGAGGCCGTAACATTCCCGTTTATGCGACAGGAAAATGAGTACATAAATCGGAAGAGAAACGGAGTAAAAAGAATACAAATTCCGGACGTGGCTCTTGAATTCAGATGCAACAGCAGCTCGGTGCAAAACTTTCTCGCCAATGGACCGCGGCTCGATTATCCCGGCTTCTTTTAAGCCTCCGGCGAAGAAGTTCGTTGACCGGTTTTCAAGGCGGTAAAGAATTGGCCATCGGTAACCCAAATTCGTGGAACCAAATGCTGGGCGTGTATATTTTACACCTGAAAAACGTGTAGTCAGGGTTGATGCGCCGACGAAGAATAATCGCAGTGTGGTTCATTAACAAGATTTAATCCACACCGAGGGATCGGATAAAAATTAATCCCGGTGATTATTTCAACCCAGTAATTCAAGGGCCGTGTAAATTAGAACCGGGAAAATTCCACCGAAGAGTAAAGCGCCAGTGAGTTCGAAGTAATTAAAAGAACAGAAACAGCTTTGGCGCTATAAATTGTTGTGCAAATTCCATGGAGTGAAAGGGTCAAGTGCGTTCGTGAAATTGAATATTTCGCAGGGAAGAGAAAAGCGGAGATTTTTCGGCTTATCTCGTTTCGGTCAGGCGGCTTTGCGCAGGCTGACATATTCTCTCGATTCGTTGATAATTCCTTGTGTCCACTTCAGGGGAAAAGACTCGGCTAACAAGGATTACCGCGGCCGTGTTGGTTTTATCAGCGCTTACTTTTATGAAAAGCAACGCGGAGGAAATATATCATCGTTGAGAAAACACGGGGCCATTTTGAATTATGCACTTGGTCAATTGCTTTCAGACCAACGTAGACCTTGAATCCAAAGCCTCGAGGAGGATAATAAATACTCCAAAGGGAATAGACAGAGAGGAGAGGAAGGTGGAGACGAGGAGAAAGAGACCCGCTCAGAAACTGGAATATTTTCACACGGGGTTGCAGCTCGTCTCGACTCCCTTTCATAGCCGTCGTAAAATAATCCCTACGAAAGTCGACGAAGTCCATAATATGAATGGAAAAACAGAGTGAAATGGGGACTCGGCCGAAGAATCGCTGAATTCTCTCGCAAGGTGTGAAAACGTTTACTTACAATACTTCGTTTTCCGCCCTTTTGCTGTATCCGTAATTAGAAAAATCGTCGATCATCAGTTGTAGATCATTTGATTATTCGGCGAGCGTTTCTCGCGACGTTTATGAGGGTACACTTGGCCAAGGTTCTAATTTTTTTATTTGTGACTATTTGAGAAAACGCGCAGACGAATAGAATAAGGAATTTATGAAGGAATAGGAGTCGGACGGGAACGAAAGCGACGAAACGAAGAGGACAAAGAAGCTGCGCAGGTTGGAAACCCTCCCATACAAATAAAAATTCTACCTGCCACTGACTGTCCGGTTGAAGGGATCACCCTGTGACTCATGGACGGATATTTAGTGGCTCAGAAATTCTTGGGGACCAAGCGCCGGTCCTGGGTAAATTGGATACAAAAATCGAGGAGATGAAACACGGGGGTTTATAGATGAAATGGGAATGAAAAGAGAGGAATCCGAGCTGTGACGTTGTTTGAACAAGAGGCTGCTCGGTCGAGTGAGGATTATTCATTCCAGGGACTTGATCGAGAAGACTCGAAAATCCAGATGTCATCTCATTACTCAAGGTGGTACCTTGCGGTACCCATTTCTGGGATCGTCCATTTCAGGGACCTCCAGAAGGTCTCCAAGCGATGGACTGAATGACGGTAGAGAAGAATGTGCGCGGTCTTGAGAGTGCGAGGTGAAAATGAAGAGGAAAACTTGCCGGCTGCTCTCAGCTATAAGACTGGGTCAGCAATTTCGCTCGGAAAGAAGAAGAAGAAGAAGAAGAAGAATAAGGAGAAGTCTTGAATGCAAGGTAATTGGGTCGCGATCTACTTACGTCCGCTCTTCAGGATTGCGCCACCTTGCTAAGTGAGTAGCTACCAACAGGTATAAAGTGACGTCGTGACTCTTGGATTATATGCATTTTCGGCACGGACAAGGAGGTGAAAATTACGGTCAAATATTTCGGTTGATTTTCGTTGCGACTTCGGACAGGTAAAGAAACACTTTCGAGAGTCCAAATCAGCAGGCTAATAATGCGGGGACTACTTTCGAGTCAGACTGTACGACCCTTCAATAAGACCCTTCGGCTACATTCCCTAATGGAATTTTTTAACAGGTCGTTTCAACCTCGTTTTTTCGCTCAACCTATTTCCTCTCGGTGTTGCCACTTCGGATCTAAATATACTCTATGCCATGGTTTCATTTGCAAGTTTCATCCGGTTTTCATCCACTTTCATTCCCCAATATCGTCGATAGCAATTATATTGTACGATCCGACGCGGGTTAATTTTTTTTACCCGGAAAAATTCCCGACATTCTCTGCTTCCTCTATTTTTGTCAACAATTAATGTACACGAGGGACAATAAAAATTCCCATCAGCTATCCGCCATTTATAATAACTGCGCATGTAAATATTACCCATTTTTCCTGATTCGAACAATCCTCGCTGAATGCGTATCAATTTCGCTTCGATTTCGCTTTGCGGATGTACAACAATTACTGTTCGTATTAAACTGGCAATCATCGTTTTATTCCTTTTGTGATCTAAAAGCACTTTATACCGGTAGTTGAAACAATATAAAATTCCTTTTACCCCTGTCAGAATCAATCGTTTATTCTGCGAAATGGCGAAAATGAAATGATTTCTCGTACTGGGAAATTTTCCGGCCTGAAAAATGGCATTTTATAACGAGCTATAACAATTCCGAAGAAATCCGTATTTGCTCCCGTTTATCAAAGCTCGTAACTCGCACCTGATATCCTCTCAAAAAACGAGAGTAATAATCGGTGGGTAATTAACCCGGTTATATTGACCAACTTTGCCTGACTCGTGAGAATTACAGGTCGTGAAACGAGATTCGTAATCTCATCTGTAATATTGCCAAAGTTATTAACGAGATATTTACAGGTCCAAATTTACCGCTGTGCTACGATCCGATTGGCGCGTTGTCGACGTTTCGGCTTGACGTCACGTTCGACGTTCTCGTCGCGGAGATTTTTATTCTACGTTTAATAACATACGATTTTAGAAAATTAGAAACCCGTACATGATGCGTAAATTACAATTTCTCTCACCTAAATCCATGCTCGGCCATTCGCAGCACATGGATATTCATTCTGTTTCACTATTTTGCAAACATACCGCAGGAATTGCAACGGAAATTCTTTCCATTTCTGCCAATTGTCTCGCGTTAGCGCGATAATCTCTGCAGACTCGTTCGCACCTCGTCGGAGAATAAAAAGTGATCAATTTCTGCTGCAATTACTGCAAATGGCAATTAGCTCGAGATTCAGAAAATAGATAAAAAAAAAAGGTTCAAGGGATTCGCGGGAAACCGAATGAAAGCACGTCGCCGGTTTCTTCGACATCGGGATCGATCAACCTCTCCGGACAATGGCCTCGGTGTTTCGGAACATCCGTCCTTCCCTTTTCTTCCCTCATATTTTCCCTTGCACCTGTTAATTCACGAACGTATAATAATTTCTGGTCAGATAGCGCAGCGTTGGCAATGAAAATGTCACGCTTCAATTTGCACTTTTTTTGTATCAATATTTCGCGGAGTTTTCCTCAACCTTTCAGTTTTGGGTGACATTTTTTGTACTCTCGACTGTTTTGTCCTGTCATTTTCGACCTCCAAGTCAAGTTCCGTTCAATTAGAAACTGCGGTATGCAAGTCGACTGATGCAGACCGCTGTTGTATTTCTCTCACGAATTAATGAGTCATTAGCTTTCCTATTAATTCATTACTGGCTCTTAACCCTCGGGGTCTGTTCCATATCCGGTGGAGCTTGCGTCATCAAGATAACCGCAGCACCCGGCTCGATGACCCCGGAGAAGAGAAGCAACGCGTTCCTCTTTCATCGTCGGCTAGTTTTTCTCCCGGCTTCCCGCTTCTGCTTCAGCTTATCCTTTTTCTCGTTCTCCTCGTCGCCTCGGCTTCCAGACGTCGTTATACACGCGAAATTTTATCGCCTGCATCCACCCGTCCAGCAAGTCTCGCAAAGGGCTTTTCCGATGCCACGGGATACTTTGCGGTTTCGGAAGATTAAAGTTTCACCGCACGGCGTTTAAATTTCGCAGACACGCATTGGATCTCGCTTTGAAAGCCTTCCACCCCCTCATCCAAGGGTGAATCCCACTCCTACAGACTGCCATGCGAGAGATGGAGCGCGAGAAATTCTCTCTCACGTTTCAACGAAGTGATCGTTATACCCTTTCAGCTTCACCATGTCCTGATCAGGACCATCTTCAGTCGAGTCAAGAGGGTGAAAATTAGGGTTACGAGTTCACGGTTCATCTTGAACTCATGCCCTTTGCTCTGCAGTGGCAACCCTTACAGTCGTCGATGAGGTTTCCGTAGACTGTGGTTTTATCGAACGTGAATGACAGAGCAAATGGAATCATCATTGGACTCCGAATGGTATATTCATGAGGAAATCAGGCTTACACAGCGGTGTGGGTAACCGTTACAAAACTCAAACAAGACCGTTTTGTTTACGCGATTTCAGCACGTGTTGTTGGACTCGAGTAGTGCGAAATTTGCGTCGCATGCAGTCTGCAGGTCTGCTCCGTTTGCGACGGTGACATCATCGTCATCATCATCGTCGTCGTCGTAGTCGACTGCGTCTTCTTCTCGCAGGTCGAGTTGGACGTTGCGTAACGCGCCTTGCGACTCGGTTGTCTCGATTGTCTTTGCCCCGTTTTTTCCCACAGGGAAAAACACACGCACACAAGCAGCCTGAGAAACGCCATTTTCATTGTTTACATTAGGCGTGACAATTATTCTTGAGCCATAGATGTATATAGCGGTTGTCATCCAGCGAGTAACGCGTGTAAACTAACAATAAGCTCCCCAGGCGAGAGATACCTTATCGCTCTCACACCTGCATGGCTAGGCAAACGCGGGTCTTGAATGAGGCGACGTAATCTCATGCTCAGGAATCGACTAACGCTGTGTGCAACCGCGCCTCGAGCTCATTTTTATGTTCTACGTAATTTTCCCGCCTCGTATCGTCCTCATTCATTTCTTTTTAATCGTACTTTAACTCGTGGACTCGACGAAGAGAAGAGAAACTGAATCGGATGACAAGATTTTTCGAATTGGATTGGTGAACGTAAGCTTCTGTTCTATGGCGAAAGGGACTCCGATATACGTATACTGAATCTGATTGAAACAGGGTAAAGATAACTTTGACGATATTTCGAACGGAGACAAGCTTTCCCGTTTAGTTTCACTTAAGAACACCTTGCTGTTCTCGCATTCGTGAAATTGCCTGTCGTTTAATTAGATGTAATAAAACTTACCCGCCAGCTATCTATTACATATCTAGGTATTAATTATGGAGGAAAGCTTGGATGAAAGTATTGACTCGGTTACTCCCGGGTGCAAAAGATATATAAAACATACATATATATAAGGTATACATAGCAGATGGAATTACTTGTATGAAATTCCACCCTTGATCTCATTAGCGCTATTCTGAAATTACGTGTTTCCAATTGGAGGACTTTTACTTCTGTATCACGTATCGCGGTTATTGATTGCGGTGAATTTAATGCAGGTATCGGTGATTTCCCGAGCAGATATAACTTCAACCAATGGGGCATTCCGATTTGCTTCGTGAAGTTCACCGCCACTTCCAAGTTCAACGATCACTTAATGTCACGAGCTGCTGGGGTAAATCGCAGTGAACGCGTCGTTACGACGATAGTTGGCAGAGCTACGAACAACTCTGGATCAGCACTTCGTAATACCTAATTAGAAGGAAAAAGCAGAAACTCTCTCTGCCGTGATAAAACACAACCCTCAGTAATGAAAATTCTTGAGCAGTGATGCGTGGTCAGTTTACGGGAAAAGTGACGTTGAATTTTCCGCGAAAACTCTTGGATGAATCAACTCATTTCATTGACAGTCCTGAGGCACGGTATTCAAATGAACGTGTTGTTCTGACCTGACTCACCGTAACGAATCCTACAACTACGGCATGCCTGATTCAGGGCCGTGAACACGCGTAAGACTTTTACGAGAAACAAAAGTGTAAATGATTCTGAATGCAAGAGTTGATTGTCGGTCGCTTCGCAGAATCCAAATTCACAAACGCGGCGACACCGGCTAAATTATCATGCTCAGGTAATTCATTTATCCAAGCGATTCAATCAGCGATGACATGCGTGAATATTTAACGTGATTCAAGAACAGTGATGTCACTTTCCTCGTTGAATAACAAGCGACTTTTAACACCCGTTTGTAAATACAGTCTCGATATTCAAAGGCTGTGTAAGTTGCAGCAGTCTATATGGAAAGAACAATTCCAAAAAGAACAATTGTCCGGCCAATTGATGCTTTTCAGTAATGTGACCAAACCCGATGCGTCCGTAACTGCAGTTTACTCTCGGCGGTTTGTCGATGAGATAGTAAAAATGCAAAATTCCACAATTCCATGCCGCTCGTCACTGCGTGCTGATTGCAAACGTTTCTTTCGGAACCGCTCTAACGATGTTTACTCTGCTTCGCCGGATATCAAAGCCTTGGAATACGTCATCGCGCAGAAACGGAGATTCAATGGAGCGTAATTAAGTCTAATCGGCCGGCCGTGACTCACAAAGACAGTGAGTACCTAATATTATACGACTGATTTTCATCAACTGTCCCACACGCACATCACGCAATGGGCACCTTAGCAATGGAAGTCACCTTAGAGTCGACCGGCTCGATTCGTTTTCCCACGAACAGCTTCTCGAAAAGAGTTCTTCCTTTTACACCCGCTAGAATAATTTGACGCACAGATCATTGTCCACGGCCCGTAACAATCTCCGTTGCCAATTTATCAGTAAGAATCCATTAGGCGACATACTTGAAGAGACGATGACCACAGACGCGAGCCGTCCTCGAGATCCTCGATGAAAAAGGAGAGCATTGATCGATCGAGCAAACCTGATTGCAAAAAATTCAGCCCGAGGAGTGGTCCATTTTAATTTTTGGCAGGGTGACGATCGGTCATTGACGTCGCGAAGAAACGTAATCGAGCTTCTTGAAGTCCAGGTGATTGGAGACACGCTTGTCATTTTCGATAGTTCGAATAATGGTCCGGTTGAAGTGGACCAGCCAGTTCGAAGGTTCGCACGCCCGTGATAAAGACAGTATTAATCATAAAAAATGTCGCGATGCGTGGAAGGTAGGAAAACCGAATTGCCTCAAATCGATAAAATCTAACTGCCTCTACACGGCGCCGCGTAAGAGTCTAGACACTAAAAATATTTCTTCTCTGCTTCCAATGGATTGTGCAAAAAAGTGGGCACGAATCGACGCTAGTGCGAGCCTCGATACGTCTGGTTCAAATTTGCTTTCGCCAATTCTGCTGGTTCGTTTCCTCCGCGCACACACTTCTCAACGTGTATGCAATGGAAATTCTTCGAGTGACCTCAAAGTCAGAGCTTTTGTTACAAAATTTTCACAATTATTGCAGTTATCGTGTGTCTCATATATGAAGGTGTTGGCGTTTGATCGCGTATGATGGACATTTTGAGACCGAGAGTGTTTTTCACTCTCCGCTCCTCAAACAAATGCTAATTCTGTTTGACTTCTCGTTCGGTGCTGGCTGGATTCATTTACGATCTCACAAAGGCAACTCGGTATGTTTATTGCTTTACGACGACGAGATGCGTGAAACAGACTGAAATTCAGACGGTGATTATGTCATCGTGATTATTCATCTCACCTTCGTTTATGCGCCAGGTGATTCTTCGCTTCGACATCCTTATACTCCAGACAGAGAGACTCGGACTCGTTATACGTGTGAAGAAACGGGCGAGGAAATTCGTTCCAACAGGAAACGCATTGCTCTGAGAAAAGAAAAGAGAAATTCTTATTTCCTGCGCTGATTTCCGCACTCCTGAAACAATGAAATGTCGACTGGCATCGTTCACGACGTATGGGATATCCCACGAAGATCGGAAAGTCCTCGAACATATTCACGAACCTCGTCTAGGTACGCAACTACAAATCCTAGAAGTCGAAGCAAAATGGAAAGAGAAAAAAAACCTGCCAGTCGACTATCCGTACATTTTTCTTCCCACGCAGCAACGTTGATGCCACGAAACTTTCAATTTTCCACTATATGTATAATTTACGCATGTATATACATATATATATATATATATATATATTATGTATGTATATTAGATACATAGTTACGTGAATAGACATTACCACAAAAAGTTTCCAACTACTTCGTCTTCTCCCCAGTGAAAAGTTGTCTTTGTCGGGGGGTTGCCTGTTTTTTACTTCGTTTTTTATTACTTCAGGACGAGACTCCGCTTTGACAAACTGCCCTTAGCTTATAAAAGACAATGCTTTAACGCTCCTTTTCAACGTAGCTGTAAAAATTCAGTTGTTTTTCTCGACGTTCGGCTCGGCTGAGAAGTGCTAAGTGAATATACGATATAGGATTTATGCCAGTGGTTTAGGATTTGGAACAAAGACGATTTCACAAACCTTGAAACTTATCGACACCATAAAATGGGGAATTTCAAGCCTCAAGTCCGTCACAGTTTCCGAGCAGGAAATCCATTCGACGCGATCGTGAGGTCAAGTTTCAGACACCGATTCGTTAATTAATTAATTCACTTCAACTTTTCACACGTTAATTAATTAATTAATTTCTAAATTTCTAATCACCTGACAAGCTGCGTGTTTCCGAAATTCCCAAATCGCCTTCGCCAAACAGAATTCCTCTAATGTGGTGCGTGACTCCCAAACGTTACGAGGATCCCGACGAAAGTTTCCCCGTGTCCAGAGTCCCATGGGTCTCGACCGCAGGCCTCATTTTTCTGTTCTCCCTCACGGCGTTAGCACTTTGTTAATAATTTTCCAAACATTCGATAACGGTTACGAGTAGCAGAGTTAATTGAAACGATAATTTTCGACGTGCGCATTGACAAATCTTGAAGGCATTCCGCTTCACGGATTTGACTAACGAAGTAAGCGCGTGAACAGAAAGAGGAAAAGTTTTTCGAGCGGCTTCGTAATGACCGTAAATACAGTTTGTGCATTACTTGTGTGTACCGCAGGCATCATAACGAGCCACAAGTATGAGTACTCGCAATACTGATGCAATTTATTTTGTAATAACACTCTCTGTCAAGTTCATTGAGCAGGTTAAACGATACGGCACTTAATTCGTGCCTGCGATGCTCGGATGTCCTCCGGTAATGAATTCCCCTCGATTCGACTCCTTCTTTATTGCCTCCCCGCAGCATCGAGTTGTTTTTCTTAATTTCTCGTCAAACTCACTGTTTGCGATGATTATAACGACCAGTAACGGTGACGATAATAGTCTGTGAAAATTTCCACCAGAGCTCGTTAATGCGTAGACCGTAACGGATCCCACTTGAGCTGCAACCTTCTGAATTTTCGAATCGCGTACCTTGAATTCGAAGTCGTTGACTCCTGAATCGTTCCAAATGACGCTGGAAGCTATTTCTAATTAAATCGACTTGAATACGATGCATGTTTTTCTTTCAATTCACGTTTAGGCGTCGCACTTCAAGCACACCGAGCATCAAAGGGCAACCAAAGTCTCGTTAAAACAGCAATTAACGTTCGCGCTACGAGAATAATACACCAACAATTCCATTGACGCTGCATCAGAATGAGCACAAGTCATCATCATCATCATCGAGGTGAGAGGATAGCCGCGTGCGTCGCAGACGTCCGTTCAAGTCCGATTACGATGATGACGACAACTTGCTATTAGTCGCTTATAGCGCCCACTTTGCAACCGTCTGCAACGTGGTGGACTCACTGTTCTCGTTCACACTCGAAGCGTAATTAGATCGCTCTTGAGCGTCTGTTTGAAACCGTCTCACGTCTCGATGCAGGCTTCTGCTCGAACTGTGTAATTGTAGAAGGTATGACTGATGATCGTTGAAATAGCGACGCGACGATGATATGCACCATGCTTAGAGCATATGAGCTTTTCAAAGCAAGAGTACGTTTTATTCATCGTGGCTTACTGTGCTTCAGATATTCCTAAATTTGCGAAGTAATGATTTTCCCCAAATATATGCATCGTTACAGCAACGTTACCAACTTCATTCTCGTTAAATTATAACTAATAACTACACGCACGGAGAAAAATAACGACTCCGCAAAGTACCGCCTGGGCCTATGACCTAGTGTCGTTATTGTCACTTACACGACCATAGAACAACACCCAGCACAATCAGACCTACATCTCAGTGCGCCGCAGTTCTCATTGCGTGCCGAATTTCATCAACGAGCAGAAAATTATGCGAGCTGCTCTTCTCTATCTTTGAATTGAGACACTCCGAAGCTGGCCGGATGACCGTTATTTTAATGATATACATGCCCTCGAACAGTGGGAAACAGTCCGAATCCCTTGAGTATGAGTTACAATGTTCCTCAGCTTCTTCTGCTCGACTTTTTACTGAATCTGGATTCTGCTTGTGTGAAGTACTTCACTTTGTTCATTTTCCGGTGTCCAGACATCATCGTGGATACTGTGGTAGGAAAATGTGCTACTCTAATTCTGCCGTCTTCATAAATGGTTTGCCCGAATTCTTCCGCCATGAATGAAATCCATTTCCAGGGCTTTTCTCACCGTCGAGACGTATTATTGTCATCGAGGAGAGATTTTCACGGTCGTAGAACAATTGGAAGGTCGAAGCAGCTTCGTGTTACCCACTCGTCCAGTCAAGCAAACGTCGACGTTACACCAGAGTGATTCACGGCACTTAATACCCGTAATCGGATCAGCGATACGGTTGGTGAAAATTGTGCAATTAGCAGGCTAAGAATCGCCTCATAAACAATTTTCCCTGTGAATTTAGTTAATTCTTAGCCGTGTAAGCGCGTACTGTGAGTTGTGAAATATCATATCGTGGGTTTCTGCGATAACTTCTTCCTTCTTTATGTTTTTGTCTTTCTGTATCGCATGGTTACGCAAACGAGGATCAATCGACATAAAATGTCCAGGTGTGAACAGGATATATATATATTTACGATTCACCCTCTGCACGCACGTGACTTGCTAACATCGGTAAAAGGGCAACTCGATTCTCCGCGAACGAAACGAAAGGTTTGCACACCTGCGATAAATACAATTACAATGTAGTCGTATAGGTGCACATACATCTAACCATTTCAGAAGGTCGCTTTACGTCGTTTTCCACATCATGCGCTGTATGCTTCGGCGATCAGGTTCACGGGCTCAGTGCCAAAATGGATGTACATGAATCTTGTGCCCGAACAATTGGTGCCAAGGAACACGATCCGCGATCCTGTTTCCATTAAACAATCACTGCGTTTAAGCACCTAAAAGTCACAAAGATGGTCTGCAGCTATGCTTGCTTATAGTTTCTTTGAAACGGCAGCGATGAAGAATCGATTAGAGAAGAAGTAAAAAGAATGAAAATTAAAAGAACTTTTAAAGGTTGTATGCACAGTAGAGTGGCTCGCTGAAACTGCCGGCAGCTCGCTCGCTCGCTTCTTGGTTTTTATTACTTTCATTCTTCCTCGCGGAGGAACTTCACCTTGTGTGTAGCTGTTACAAAGGTAATTCAACACGGGCGGCCTTCTTTGTGGTCTACGAGGCAATTGCCTTTTCGACGAATCTGAACTTTTGATGGTTCTCGGGGTCAGGGACTGCCGACCCACGATCATGCCCGAAGATTTGACGCTCTTCTGAATCATGTGGCAGCATTATACCTTGGCCGGTGGAACATGCCGGCTCTTGGACGTGGATCCTCGCCTCTCGTCCAAAGCCAAATTGCAATCGTCGAGCATTTACGGCTGGTGGGTCGAGAGGGTGGCAATAATCGTAATCTCAACCCTTTCTCCGCTCGTGAAATATTGATTCGCGGATCGTCTTCACCAGGCGGTGTATAATTTAACAGCTAATGAACGAACAGCTGATTACGCGAATATGTCGCTAGTGTCATTTCTTTATTTTTTTTTTTATTCCTTCATCACGAAATTGACGAACGCTTCGTGAAGTCGTTGAACGCACGCCTCAATATTCCATGCAGGATCGAATCGAGCTCGTAAAATGTACCTATGATAAGAACTTGAAGAAGAAGAAGTCGAGGTTCTTCACTCGCGCTTCAGCAGCGTTCTACTTCTCTGCTTCCGAGGACAGCGGACGTACCTTGGAGTTGAGGTCACGGCTTACGGTTCCAAAGCTGGAAAGACTTTACATCGGCTGACCCGAGAGGATCTTTGATCAGGAAAGAGCTTGCGGATGGAATATCAACTAGCCTGCATGTACGATATATACACAAGCGTTGTCCACGTTCATACAGCGGTGATAAATGTTGAACAGCCGGTTATGCAGCGGAACTTGACTCTGCGATACAAGTGCGCACACTCGTGCACCGCGTACATGATGCGGATGCAAAGTGCAGAGTTGAATACGATTTGAAACGTTTTTTTCCCTTCGTCGTCCTTTTTCTCCACCACAGACGG
Source organism: Neodiprion lecontei (assembly GCF_021901455.1). Taxonomy (NCBI): domain Eukaryota; kingdom Metazoa; phylum Arthropoda; class Insecta; order Hymenoptera; family Diprionidae; genus Neodiprion; species Neodiprion lecontei. The sequence continues at coordinate 39,815,403 of NC_060262.1, read as the reverse complement.
ACCCGCTTTTGCCTTCCACGAACTGCAGCCTGTGGTTATATAAATAAGTTGCCAGACCGCGTTATGGATGCGCAAAATTCAGCCTGCGCAATAAATTAGCCGGCAGTAAAAGTGGTTTCGGGCGTTGATTGGCTCTGGCTGAAATACGACGCGGAAACGTCGAAGCGTGCACATTCGATCAACGACGCGGAATTCGATTCGCGTCGGTTCGTTTCTACAGTACCGAGTATATTGTATCGGGAAAATAAATACAACGCGATCGCCGGCATGTGACTCACTGTACTGATCCTCGTAACTCGAAAAAGATAAAATATCGGATGTTATCCAATCCGGGCATACGGTTTTTGATAAGCATCCAGTCATCATTTTACAAGCTGCATGCTTGCACGGTATAAAAATGCAAAAGCTGACGGTACGGGTGGTACGTCACCGAGTATGTGGGACACCTCTATCGCCCGATTAGTTATCGGTCAGGTATATGCATGCCTATGTGTACATGAACGCATTGTACGCTGGACACGAGCTGTAAAAGCTGGGCATCGATTATACCGCGCCGGCTCTGTGAATTAATACCGCGGACTACCCGCAGTCAGTTTAATCTCGGACATCGATCTTCCGGTGAAAACTTGCGGTAGGTAATATCGTTGAAAAAATTAAAATCACTCCAACGCGCGATACTTACGCACGGATAACACACGCATTACAACGAGAAAGTTCTTCGCAGATGTTTTTTTTTAAATTGTTTTCATTGTACGGTGAGAGGTCAATATTTGCCTCTGGAAGAATGAAAATTTATACATTCTCTCACTCAGGCTTTTGCAAACATCCGTGTAAGCATTTGCTACACGCTTTGCGTGTAATGCGTATCCCGCAGTAACGCATCGTCGAAATTTCATCCGTCCGTGACGTGTTGAACACAGAATAGATTATTTCCGTCGTTGAAACGTTTTCTAGACGTCCAAACAGCACCGTAAGACCGGCATTTCGGTTCTGTAGACTGCTCGGAATTTTATAGTCAAATGAAAAGAATAGAAACCCATGGAACAAGCATCGACTTTAAACAGCGACGACTGCTGGAAGGAAATTGTGGCCGAATGTTCCGGGAAGAAAATGTGTCAGAATGACTGGCTTGTCTCGGAATGACCTACTTGCCACTTCCTACATAACACTTCACTGTCACCACCACCGCCGTCGTCATTTCCGACGACGCGTCACACAATACAAACTACAGAGGCAACCGCGGAGGTCGTATCTTGAGCAAAACCGTGTTTGCATACCGTACCATAAATAACGCCGTTGACAATGGCTGGTGGTTGGTAGGCTGGTCCTGCGTAGGCGTGTGCCGAATGGATTTCGGTATTGTGTCTACGGTACTCTGCAGGCGCATACATACTTCGGGATTTAGGTATAACACACTCGGTGAAAACGAGAAGCAAACAGCGCTGTATTCCATTCGGAAGGCCGCATTCGCGGGGGTGGAAACATCATCCGTCTGCGAAATCCCATCTATCTTAAAAATTTTTTCTCTTTTTACGATAACCTCCGCCAACTTATATTCCCCTGCTCAACGCGAACTAGCTAACGAAAATTGCGATGATGGAAGACAGCTGCTTCATCACTCGACATTTCGATCACGTGTGTATACCGACGTTATGCTTAGCGGAATGAAGACAAAAATTTCGATTATTTTAGCGAAAATTGGTGAGTAGAAACGACCAGACTTACGAATTTGTTATCGGAATTCAAGAAGCTTATAGATTACATGTTTGGCTGCGATTATTATTACAAGGTAATAAACAGATTCGTACTAGGCACAGTTTCACCGAAGAGAATGCAGGCCGTGGAATATAGATTTAAAATTTGACGCATAGAGGAGCAGAAACTACCATGGCACGAATAGCTTCATCGATTTTCCTATCGGATAACATGTAGAGCAACTAAAAATAGCTATAATCGTCCGGATGCCCTTCATCCCCAGAAAATATCTGCGGATAGTCCTTCGAGATGTGAGTCTAGTAGCTGTATCATATACCCTGTATGGAATTGATTTTCATTTTTATTTCTTCCGAGATTTCTCAGTAGCAGTAATCATAAATACTTTCACAATTGACTTTGTATCTTGGGTCGGATTTAATGCTACAATGAATTTCAGTCCTAAGAAGTTGAAATCCCTCGTAATCCAAGTGGAATTTAAACCCCATTTAAACTCCAGCCACGTTCCAGGATCGTATGACAAATATGTGCTCACAAAAAGGTAAAACGTTACAAAATGTACCCGCATCCGGGGAAAATTGACCGCCCGGATTCCGGAGAGATTTTCACAGGCGCGTGAGCATCTACGAGTAGATCCAACGATACGATTTGTAATGAGAAGCCGGGCCACACGTGTCGCACCCACTAGACACGCACGAAACCCTAACCGGAAGTAGGTTGCTCCAAAGTGGGACATCTTCTCGGGAAATTCAGTTCCCTCAGACCCTCGCCCCTTACGCGTTAAATGCCAGCAAGTCATTGACAGACACTGAAATGACAAAGAAATCGTGAGTTAAAAAAAAGCTCGATCAAGACGATTTTGCATTTTGTGTACAGACTTTCCCGAATATCTGTCGGTTCGTTATCTAGTTTTCAAGGCTGAGTACGGAGCGAGTGTCAGACGCAACATCCGGTTGTGGAAACGTCTGGGGTTTAACGTGTGTATAATAACACGGCTTAAGGATCAGTGTCACGAAGCGAGGTACGGCTGTTGAGAAGAGGACGAAAAAGTATTCCCGCATTCTGAAAGCAGTCGTGTAGTTTGTAGAGTGGAATGTGATTCGAAATTGCGGTCGGGGTCTCGTTATAAGGAAATGCATTGTGTCCAGTACACGTCGGTAATCGGAGCCACCGGATGTGTCGAAGTGCGTTGCGAGATGGGGACTTCCCCTCTTATGGTACTCTTGTCCCATTACTTGCGAGGCTCGGGAGCCAGCGATAATTGGCAAAAATTATCCCGAATTGGAACGGAACGATGATTGGAAATTCTAAGCGACTTCTGATTACACGATCATAACCCTTTTCCCCTGCTTCTTGTTTCAGGCGAAAATGAACGGACCGGTTTACGCATCCTCCTGCCCGGCTCTGCAGTCCAACCTCTCGCTCCACAGCTCGTCTTACTACAGCGAGTACAGCGGAAGCACAAGGAGACGATTGTCCTCCACCGGGGAAGCCGACACTTCCGCAACGTCCAGTTACGAGGGTAGCGACAGCTCCGAACACAGCGACGAAACGCGGCTGGATCCCGTCAGTCAGCTGGAACGCGAACAGCTCGAGACCTTCTTTCGGGGTCTGAAGACGCAGGTGAGACACAACCGAGTCAATCGGTTTCCTGAAATTAACGAAGACCGAACGAATCCTTTCCACTTGAAATTCTCTGCACTCGAGCGAACGCAAGCCGAAACATTGGAGGGTTCTCTGGAATATTTCCTATTTCGAGGACTAATCGGTCTTGAAATTCACGCAAGACTTTAACTGTTCCAGATATTCGTGTGCGAGTCCCTGGCTAATTTGTATCTGGGAAACGCCTCCCAGGTCGGAGCGTGGGAGCTTCGTTTCACGGGGATTCCGGTGGTGGTTCTTGACTTGGGAGAGACGCGGTCTCGATCTAAAAGGCGCATCCAAATTCTCCTCGCCGAGCGTGGAACCTGCTTCACGCTCTGGAGAGAGACTATCGACAACCTTTCTTCGTACAAGGTGAAGTAACCCGCTGATTTCGAGCCTCTGGTTACGTTCAGCAGAGCGGAATCCTATATAACTATCAAATCCTTCTCCGCAGGTGTCCGGTGCAGCTTTTCATACGATGTGTCTCTCCTCGGATCACACACGGCTGGCTGGTCTGAGCTTTGACAATTCGAAAGCGGCGAACGAGCTCTGGCAGCACATCGAACGCCTGGTGTCTTGTCCAGAGAACATCAGCCTGTCGATCCCGGGGAAGAAGAAGAAAAAGTCACCCCAAAAGAAGGTCGTCCTTCCGGCGAAGAGCAACATCAGCCAGCCTTGCCAGTTTCAACACGTTACCAGCGTGGACGCGGCTGACAGGTCGCGTTACTTCTCGCTTCAAACACTGGTGCCGGTTTTGTCCGAAGTCGAGAATTCCTTGGAGGGTACATACTAGATTTTAGATGTCCTGACCCCGCCAGATTCCCGACAACTCTGCTATGCTGGCGCACGATAAGTTGAAGCTCTTCGGATTGATATGACCCTCGACGGCAGAGCTCTGCAGTCATTCCTCAGAAGAGTTTCCGAGCTTTTGTCACGGTGCGATCGAGTGCTCGCACCATAGTCCAAGGGCCCGAGAACCCGGAGGTACTTTGTTCGATTCATCGTCCGCTTTGTGTGTAGGAACGATATCGTTCTAGATGAAGATATGAAAATAAAATAAATCCAGAAACTTGTACGAAGAGAGAGAGAAACAGAGAGACGTCGCAATAAGTACCACGGTTTTAACCACCCATTTTGTATCCCAACAAGCGTCAGTTTGCGAGCGATTCTTGCAGCTTGTAACGCTAGCCGGAAGTTGTAGCGATAATTACCGGATCTCGACTGTCGACGTGCGTAACGCGATCGAACAAACAAGTCCGAAAGTCGGGACAAGCAGAGACAGCTGGAGCGTCCGAAGATCGGGTAACTCGAACTAGACCACTCGAAAGTCGAGGGAAAAAGGAAGAGAAGAAAGCTGAAGAAAAGGGAACACACGGCCGCCAAGTGTCGTTCAAACAATCGCGTTAATCACACTAATGGAAAGGTCCCTGACACCGAATTCCTGTCAATGCATGTCGCTTCTAGTGCCACTAGAGCCACTCGAACAGGCAGTAGTGGAAACGCTGAAACACTGGGAAAGGGGATGAAGATACGTTAGTCGCAGTCTGTTGGAGCCACATGTGGACCGTATGTTCGTCTGCTTCAGATCCGTGAAGAACTTTTGCTTTTTTCACTTTCATTTCGGCGTGAATGAGTCGAGTGTGGGTTCTCCGACTGTTCGAGCTACAGCATTTTTATCGACTTTTTTCGTCCTCGCTAAGGAGGATGGTAAAAACTGTAGAAAGAATGACGTAGAAGATCGAAACGGTTTTTATCTAATTGTCCGCATCGCGTTCCGCGATTTGAAAACGGGTGGAGCGCAGATTTTTGTAAATTGAAACGACCACGCGAAATTGAAAATTACGGTGTTGAATTCATACGGGCGATTTGTGCCTAATTGACACGAACTTTCGAGGCGAATTTAAGCGCGGCGATGACATCAGGCCCCGATCCGTGTGCCAGGAATGGTCGTTTTCCGCATTGAAATTACCGCGTGCGTATATCGCGCGGAGAAGCAAGTGACGAGGCTCTAATGCCGCGTTACAAAGGGTCGTTGGCGCGCTTAAGTGGCTTGTTAAAATGAACGTTACTTCGAAGTGGTAAAAATAGTCTTATTCATCAAGGCGTCAAATTTTCAAGCCAACTCAAGCTGTGTTATCCTTTTAAATTTGTCTACATTTCGAGCGTTTGCTGGGCGTCAAGAAAAATGTCAAATCAATTTCAAATGTATTGTACAATCAAGTTTAAAACCTTATTCGCGACATTCAGATCGGAGAGAAGATAAGGGAAAAGAAAACGTTCTCATTTCGGACTAGTTTCTGTACCGCCGATAAAAAATTTGCTCCAATTAAGAAAGGGACCTTCTACACCTTTTGAATTGCGTGAATTGCCGTATTTTCATCAGTTTCAACTTTCGTTCCAGTTAATCGGCTGAGTAAACTATGACGAATGATTTAACACCGCACAATCTATTCGTGTAATAGAGCGGTCAGAGTTGCTTTGAGCGGTGCGAATTGATAGATTGAAAAGCGCGCCTGTCCGACTGTCTACAGGGGATTCATCCGGCAAATTGAAACGAATTAAAACCAGTTCCAAAAGCATTTGATCCGGGTTCAGAATTTATTTCTTTTCGTTCTGAACCTTGAAAATTTGGAACGTGATTGATTTATTTTGTTCCCACAACTGGCTTTGAGATCATTGCGGTAGAGGTAGAGCTAGAAGCGACTCAATTCGAGGATTTCATACTGAAATTGACGCTTCGGATTCATTCAGATTTCGATTATCTTTTAATGTTGTCCAGCTTAGAAGTGAACTCGTTGATAGAGAGTATATAGCTTGATATATAGATATACATATTTATAAGTCTATATATATATACATATATAGGGATACACAAAATGAGCAGAGGAATCAGAGCTATATTTTAAGAAAAATTTGAAGAACGTACGCTTTATGTATAAATTTTTAAAACTATTCTGCAGACGGTGACAAACACGATCTGAAAATAATGATGTTGAGATTGAATATTTACGAAGCGTGCGATGCATAAGTGTAATCAGTTTTTTTTCGATTTTTATTATCGTTGTTGCAGATGCAAGACCAACGATTAATTTTTTTTTTTTTTTTCTCAACGAATTTGTTTATCAGATTGATGAATTGTGCGTAGAGAGACAGAGAGAGAGAGAGAGAGAGAGAGAGAGAGAGAGAGAGAGAGAGAGAAAGAGAGAGAAAAAGAGAGAGTGAATGGTTTAATAAAAGGATGAATTTCTCTCGTGTACTGCGATTAAGAATTATTTTTGTATTATAATAAGTATCGATCAATTGTTCTTTATAGATTTAGTATCTTTTCCCGATTTCGCATTAAAAACTAATTGTTTATTGAGGTGATCTGTGAGACATAAAACGAACATTTCTGCGTTTTCAAATCAACTGGGTGATTCAGAAAGAAGTCGTTCCAATTTAGTTTCCTTTCTTTCGAATTCAGACATGCAGCAGCTTTCTAAGAATATATGTACAAAAATTTTGTTTAATATAGAAGTTTGTTCAAGGCAAATGATTCGCGATTTTCCTCTTGCAGAACGATTACGGCATATGCACCTGAAAATTAATAGAATTTACAAGGTAGTGACGTACCTTCAATAGCGAATATTATTATTGTACTAATATTATCAATTTTACTGTCAACGTGAAAAAAATGATGACCACATTGTATTGGATTAAGATTATAAATGAAAACAATTATTCAGCGGTAGCTCGATAATCTATAATAAGAGTCAAATTGTGCTTTTTGATGTTTATCAGCAACCATTATAAAGACTGGTTTTACCATCTAGCATGTAGCCATAGATTAAAAGTTGATCAAATTATTATTCTATATAGGTACCGTTAAATACGCATATGTATTCCAACAAGTATAATCTATATCGTTGTAAGCTTGTACAATAAGATTGATCATTTGTTTCGCAAGATCTTAAAATTCATCTACATTCTCATCAGTTATTGCAAACAAGATCCCGATGTCACAATATTCGCGTGATTCGCGTTACTGATTACGAGTGGATCCGATCGATCCGTATGATATGTAATTTGATTTTTCGTTCAATCGGTTCCAGAGGGACTTGTAAAACCGTCGAATCGATGAAACGACGAAACGATGAACATTAATGAAGAGCCTCGGTATAATTATACATTTGGTCGCAATTTTCCAACTGCAGATATTCAACGTCAATTTTTACACTAGATTGGTACAATTATTTCATACGACCCGTCGAGGCTCTTCGCTGTAGTTTTACATATTATGTTTCTTTATCTATGACTGTGATATAAATATATTTGTAACTGTTAGATTCTGTAATCCTATACCTTACAACAATCATTATCAATTTTGGTTAGTACGATAGTTGTCATCATTTTGTTATGTATGTAATTGTGCTAATAAAATGTGCGTAGTTGTAGCGCGATTTTCACACTTTACCGTACCGATCCCTCCCTCTCTAATTTTTAATCTTAAAATAAATCTTCACACACCGAAAATACAGTGACAATTAATCGATATCGGTACGGATTTTATCTAATTCGCTTTCCATTTTCACTATGATTTGAATTTATCACGTAGAACAACTGAACAGTGGGACCAGTTTTATCGCTCTCTGACCTCTGGGGCCGAAATCATTTTACAGAGTTCCGTGCATCGCAAGTCGGTACTGCGGATTGTGAAGGATAACTCATTACTGCCCGGCTTAAGCCTTGGGACTTGTGTTTGTTGAATCGACTGTCGGTTCTGTATTGACAGTAAGTTTTATTGTTCGCTGATATTTTCCCCCTCTGTCACACTGTCAGAAGCCCTCGATTAGTAAATAATTTGTTTTTTTAAACAAGATTCCATGCAGTACATTCATCAAGACATCTGTCTATTCACTAACCTGGTGAGAAATGTGCTGAAGTTCTTTGCTCGACTCTGGTAATTAGTAAAACAAAGCTTCAATAATTTTTTCAAAAATATTTGCAAAGCTTTTCTGCGGTTCTCTGATTGTTGAAAACCTAAAGTTATAAGAAATTAACATTTGAGAAAGTAGTAAAATGAACTGCATTAGAGACGCGAGTTTTCAACCTTAACAATAAGCTCTTTCGTAATATTCTTAAAAGAATTAGATGTGTAACATAAACGAGCGAAGAAAAAAAAAGCCACAGGATCACATCCCAGACTGCTCTGACATTATTTCAGACTGTTCATTTGAATCTAGCACGAAGATGTCTGACTCACTGCATTCGAAATTGAAAAAATCTTATCCTAATTTCTGTATTGATATTCAGAGCGGTCGTAAAGTAGTCTTTTTGTACTTTCGTGGTACAGATGTCTTGAAATATTCGTAACGCGGTTAAAATTTATTCGTGAAAAGGGCGTGTGACGTTTAAATTTCCGGTGGCGTGCCTGATCGGTACGGTAATAAAAGTAAGATGAGAAAGAAATGAAAGGGACGATCTGAGGACAGGCCTCGAAGGAACCCGTAAGGGACTTTACGAGCACCCTGTATAGAATACCTATAACTTGGTGCTCCAGATAGATGCGACTGATACGAGATCGGCTCGTTGGGCCCGGGTCGAGTAATGAGAGGCCCAAAGCCGCCTGCGTGCATCGCGCCCCCGTCGCTTGCTTATGTGAATCATCCCAATCGGCGATGCACGCACCGCGAAGGATTGTGAGATTCAAAGATCCCGGCTGCGGTGGGTGGACGGCCCGATCGTCGCGGTGACCGATTTGCTGCAATACCAAGACCGAGATCGTTATCGAGACGTCGATGCCGCCGGATTTTCATTAGCAATAATTGCAAGCCCGCGTCCTCATCGACTACCCGCCATACGGACGGAGAGAACGTAGATATACACTCTGAAGGTATGCGGTGAGAGAATGGACCGGAAGCGCCATGGGATCATCGTTGTCTCCAGACGTCGCACGGTCCATTCTAAGGAGGGCAGACTCCTTGAACTCTACGAGAAGGGCCGTAGGTCCCATTGTCTCGTTCACTGATCGAACGATTTCTTGCGGAAATACCTCGAATACTTGAGTTTCTACCGTTCGTTGTGCAACTGATTTTGTGTGAAGAAATGACTCAAACCAGGTAAACGGAAAATCGAATGGTTTGTAGGAACTACCTGCGATTCACATTTTTTGAGAAATCGACATTTTTAGACGACAGGATTTGGAGTTCAATTGATGTGATGACAGACTAATGGATGAAACTTTGTCGAAATCGATGAATCTGTTTTTGAGCTATCGCCGGACGAAGAAATACACAATTATGTATATAATTCAGGTCTCGGTTGGGCAGAATCGCATCAACCGAGACCGCAATCATAGAAATCCGATTACAATTCTCTAGATCTCAAAAAGTTCAGATGAATTTAATACATTTTACTTAACAACGTTTCGAGGTATTCGAGATCAAAACCATCATAAATCGCATAGTGAAACTGGTCGTCGGTAATTTTCGAAACCTAAAAACATCGAGATTAAACTCAACTTCTCATATTTATGGGTAATTATGTGACAACTTCCCCTTTATAGTGAATGAAAAAAACGCGGCAGGTTGAAACCTGTGTCAATTTGGTGGAAAACCGCGACCTCCAGGGGCTTCAAGCTGTTTGCATAACGATCGCGAGCGCGGTTTTCTAATTCGGTTTAACTTGCAATGCTCCCCTGTTGAGATAAATAATGAGGCAGTAATATATTCTTCGTATAAATTGTATCTAGCAGTACCTATACGTAACAGTACGGTACGTGAGGAGAGGCTCCTAACGAAGGCAGGTCGTCACACCCGGACATAAACGCGACACTTCCCGGTTGGTCATTTCCACGCTTCAGTTTTCGGCGTCGTCGCAACGTATCTCTTATGCAAAATAGACCTACATTCGGCCTAATCGTCGAGACTGTAAAACTGCATTAAAATTCTCCCGGGCACAACGGAGACACGAACAGTTATCCATTTGCAAACTCCATTAAACACACTGGCACACTTGCCGGGCAACTGTGCGTGATGTGCAGAATATGTGGGCGTGAGCCTTATACCGTCACGTTTGATTTTCGACTCTCTTATATCAGGCCTAAAGTCCTTGGTTGAAGATAATGATTTTCCTACCACGTCACAGCTGTTAGAACAATCCGCAGTGAAATTTTGGTTGATTTCGAAAGCACCCTTTTTCTCACTCCGTACTGTGATGGTCGCAAATAAAAACCCATTCAGAGGAGCCGATAATCGAGCCGATTATATTCTTTTGCAGAGTCATCAGGCGGGTTGTGAGTAGTCTTCAATCCTCTGGCAATAGAGCCTGGCTTAGTCACGTTCTGTATTTGCATCGAACCACTGTCGATACGGCCAGGTAACTGGATTGCGCAAACATGAGGGATGGACCCTTTCACCACCTACACCGGTGGGCCACGTTCGAAAAGGAACAATTCCAGCTGCTCTCGCCCGGCGAAGTGTACTCCGATATTTCAGTTCCACCGAGTTCAGAGCTGAGGTCGGATCCGTGGCGAGATGCTTGCATTCGCCGTCTTCGTGCAGAAACGCGGCGATAAATAACTGTACGGCAGCGAATCGAATCACGTTTCCCAATTGATCTCGCATTTTGGTTGCAGGTCATACTCAAAACGGTTCCTCATTTCAACGGCCGGTGGAACATGTACAAAATTTATAGATCTGATTCAAGCGGCAAGCCTTTGCCAAAGTTAACATAAAAATCACTCACCACAGACACCATTCTGAAAAAAAATCTACACGGTAACTGAAATATAAATTTGGCATTCAAAGAATGTGAACAAGTTAAACTACCCGGCTGTACGGATGTCTTTCTTTGACTCGGTTATTTACCGACCTTGCTAAATATTTTTTTTTCAACAACTTTTAATTATGGTTGTGTTTTCTACCGGTATTCCATGCAGCTCTCATTGTCGGTACCGCGTCGTCGGATAAAATACGTTGCTAGATATTTTTACTGTTTCTGGTCAACGCCAACGGAATACTTGCGAATACGAAAATGACCGAAAGTGGGTCATCGCGTGCCATCACGACTCACGCGTGCCGCGTTACTTGCAGGATTCACACGGCCGTGTGTCTGTATGAACGGATGCACATCACGGGTGCGAATGTGCGTTAAATATGCAGATGTGTCCTGGACACTTTGCAGGAGCGTAGGATCAGGACTCGAGACAGGGTTAAAGAACACTTCCCGTCAATCGGTGTGGAACGATTTGATTTGTTTTATCTTCTCCGATTTTTGATCTTTGATTCGTTTTACACTCCTGCCTCGTTAACCTGCCGCTCGTTGCCGGTGCTTCGCGCCAGGGTGACTGGGTTAGACTCTGATATGGAATTGACGAAAATTTTTGCCAACAGAATCATTGGGTATTCGACGAATAAGGTCAGCATAAAAGCCACGACGATTGAAAGCGCCAAATCAATAAAAGACTCATAAATCTGTAAAGAGATGGTGTGAATTCGAAATGAGCAGGTGAAGAAACAGAAGTTGTGAAGAAAAAACTTACCAGCAAGGAATTCGAAAACGCTATAGGAGTCCGTGCGACCCCGCTCCTCATAAATTGGAGTAAAATGTGCATCAAGTAAATGGAAAATGACAACCGACTGACGGGCCGGAAGAACGGCCACGACAAAAATCTGTTAACGAACCCTGAAAGACTTTCAATATTAAATCATATGTCTCATCAATGTATTGTTGTGCCAGACCAGAGTTCTATTCGCCTGCATCTGGAACCCTCAAGTAAAGAACTTTACAGTGTTCTGTAATTCATCGCAAATTTCCCATCGAGAAATAAAATAAATACTTGCCTCCGTATCCGTGAGTACATGCATAAATGATCCAAGCAATGGCAATCGACCAACACGGGCGTAACGTGAGTGCGAGTATAACTTCCAGCAGACGGTTGTACGCAAAATCATTATGGTAGTTGAAATGGACACCACATGCACAAAATAGAACAAGTACAGCGGTTACAGTCCAGTTGATCAATACGTTCACCTAAAAATCCGAAAATATTTCGATATTTGACGATCAGTTGGTCATCTCAATGGGATTGGAATTTCTTGTCATGCGGAAAATTTTTCCAGGAAATACCTTCGTAAGCTGCATCTTCTTAGTCGCTACGTCGTAACCCAAGAAAATTCCGAGGAAGTGGGCGGTGGCTCGATTGTAAGTTGCCATGTAGAATTTGAAGAGGTCAATTAAGACTATTTTTCTGAGGCGAAAATAATTGTAATGAACATCTTGTTTTCGATGAACGACGCATTTCTTTAATATTCACTTCATTGTTTGAGAGTTGGCTCTAAATGTTACAAGTCATATTGCCCCTGTGGTCCAAACTTCGTAACTCACACGACGCATGACGTGATGCGTCGATCCAGTCCAAAGACTTTAGTGCAAGCTGGAGATTAGTGAGGGTTTTTTCAAGAAATTCTGTCTAGCGATCTTATTATCTGCCTTAATTCTATTTTGTCACCCTTCTCTGTGGTCGTTGAAGGTTATACCTCCACCAATCCCCGTTTTGAAGGAGAAAAGACGAAGGTGTAGTCGAAAAAGAATGAAAAGAACGGGTGCGCGTAACTTTAACGCGCAGTTTAAATGTCATGTTGAAAATGTCATATCTCAAATAAATACACTGCAGAAATATACGTAGAATGTATCGGTGTAATTGCACTGTAATCGGTAATACCTGGTTACAAGTCTGACTTATTCTGCTGTCTCAGATTTGTCTCGGCTGCACATTGCCTTAACCCTGTAATAATTCAAATATAACCGCGCAATGAAAACGTAACGAGCGGATGAGGTTAGACCCAGGGAGCGGGGCACCTGGTCACAAATTTAAAATTGAAGAAGAAGAGGTTGCTTGGCCTACGTCTCTCTAGGAGGAAGGAGGTGCGGAGGTTCCCCTCTCTGAAATTAAGTCGTAACCGATCGATAATCGACGAACCAATAATAATAAAGTAAATTTAAACCACGAGGACAAACATTTCGCTGTAATTATTATACACTCCACAAGCCAAGCCAGATTTAAAGAGAGACGATGTAAAACGAAGAAACAACAAAAGTGAAATCCAAGAATATAGTGCCTCGACGAAAGACAGTTATTTACAATTATTTATAATTTTAACAATATACACATGGAACGAATGAATTGTCGAATGGATTAATGAATGAATTTTAAACCCAATGGCGGCTCATGTTTTAATATATTTATAAACAAAATGAAATTTCACTCTGCTATTCGTACCTTATGAAATATACTTAATATTGATTTCGCATAATTTTCAATTTTCAACATAGTCTTATAATCCTCTAGGGTGAAACTTGGTGGTAACGTGCAAAGCGCAAAACGTGTCATAAGAAGAAGTTTCACTTGAAAAAAATGTAATGAAACACGGCGCGGCTATGTGTATAGGTGTACTACCGGCACGTAAGTCAGAGCTAAAGTGGTAGGGAAATGTTTGTATCTAATTGTAAATATGTAAGTATACTGCCGCTATTAAGGGGGGTCTGGCATCGAGACTCGGCGTCTGAAGGTTTTCATCGATTAACGTGCCACGAGAAGTTTCCTTCAATAACGCATAAAGAGAACCTGATTGCCTGAGACAATCGCTGAGTACCAAGGACTACGTGCAATATCGCATTGAACCGGTAACGTTTCCCAAGGAAACAGAAAAGTCTTGAGGAATTCTCAGACAGGAAGCGCTCGGCGTGCCGGACAAGCGACATCATCGACTGCGGCACTCGGTTACCTGGAAACGGGAAGTCGTCAGTATGTTTCTGGAACTCACGTACCATTCGGACATCGGCTCATCTTTCCCACCCCCGTTCGTGTCTTTTCTTTGTCCCATCACATCGTCGTATTTGTACGTGACACGCCTGTGAGAAACCGATATTTCCGGAGAACAAACATTGGACCCCTTTTTCCAACGATGTACCTCCTCTTCTCCCCACTTATGTTTGGTTTAAGGGAAACACGAAAATGTATTTTTCTAATCTCCGGTGTTGCGGATACGAAGCCTCAGCTCCAAATGCTCCAAATGCTCGGCGTGGAGTTGCATGGATCAGGTGAAAATTCGGTTAAACTACGCGGGAACAACGTTAATAAAGCGCTTGACGGATAAATTGAAGCACCGGTCCAAAATCTGGATGGTTACCAATGACACACCTGAGATTATATTCAGGCTGCTAGATCGCTTGCAGCAGTTAGAAGTCATCGACCGGTATTTTAAGTGAAATAGAGTAATTGCGAAAATTGTTTAGTTATGATTTCATCTCCGACGAGAGCACAGAACTTGTGTATTCAATGTGCTAATTTCATTCTGAACCTGCGTGTACATTGATTGCCTATATAAAGGCTCACTTTCTAGTCGGTCTGTAAATAAGAACTGAAAATTGAAAAGATATCGACTTCTTGCATCTTGTATATATATTTATATGTGTGTGTGGGGAGCTTGTGACCGGAGGCAAGACTTCACGGTTAATCGGTATAATGCATACTGCAGCGGATCTCGATTGGTGTGTAAATAATGAGCTTATGGTAATAATTAACTCGATCGAGAAAGAACTGTGAAAGCGTTGAACCGTACGTACGTATGGACGGGACAAGAAACTATCATTATATCGCGAACAGATGGCAAACATGATAAAGCTGATTCTCAGGGCCGATCTCTGCAGAAAATTGCTATTGGCTTTCGTTCGCACTGCAGACTAGACTCATCTTTACCTCATTATTACTCGCGCGATGTTTCGTGAGAAATCTCTTCGTGCCTCCCGCAGTCTCTCGTGAACAAAACTAGACCAAGATAGCATCTGTGAAGTTATCTGAAAAATTTTCGTGTCCTTTATCTGTGTCTAATAATAGTTGTACTACTACCGCACACTCAGGTATGCCTACGGACATAGGTTCGGTCGGTAGGTGAATAATCGAGATGAATCTTGCACTTCTACTTATGCCGGTGCAGAGAAACGGCTCCGTTTCTCCCGTACGCGGCAAAGAAAATTGCAGCGATCACGTGGGCTAGCCGCAGGACGTACGAGCCACGCGGTCAAGAATGGAGTGGGAATAAGAATTGGAATGGGAATAGAGAAGGAAGGATGAATGTAACTAGCCTCTGGGTTCCCGGTATCGGGCACGATATTGGGTTAGTTTTTATCGGATCTAGTTTCCTCTATGGTTCAATGAGGCCTCCGCGCCCCGTAGATGTCCACCACGTTCCACATTGTAAACCGATGTCGTAGGTGTCATCTTCCGGGACAAACTGGACTTCGATCTACGGCTCGTTTCTCGCCTGGCTTTCGTTTCGCCTACAATGTCGGAGGTCTTAATTATCATCGCCATACCGTCGCCAAAAGAGGGACTCTGAAACCGTGTTACAAGATCCTTTGAAATTAATTTACGCACTGTGCATATCGCTAAACTTCGTTGACTTCAGCGTGGCGCCGATGAATTATGTTACATCAAATGTAATCTAACAGCCTACAATCAGATTCGCATCAATCACCGTCGCGATATCAATCCAACCTTTTGCCACGAAAAGGGGTAATCAAAGGTTTTCGATTGTTCGGATAAATTTTCTAATTCTCATTTCTACCTGTCGCTTCATTTTTCGGACGGTTCTAACTTCTTCGCGGATCAATTACGTCTGTCACGCGCAATAATTTCCGCTCCGCAAGCCTTAAATTCTGTGTAGGTGTAAATCAAAGCAGCGGTTTTAAATCTTTATCGCCCTCCGGTAGGTACGTTTCGCAGGGTCCCGTAAATCGAAATGAATTTCATTCAGCATCGAGGATAAATCTCCGCTCGAGAGACTCGATCACTAAATTTGACGAAACCTTCGGCTGCGCTAAAGGAGACAGAATCGAAACAGGATGCAACTGCCATATGTGCGCCGGAGATTTGTCCCGCAAGGCTAGACTGCTTTTTCCTCGGGTCGGCTAGAAATAAATGCATCGCGTTCTGAGACCATGGCTTCATACCATTTCGTTCGATTGGTCTGCTCGGCTTACTTATGATCGCCGGAGAAATTGACGAGGTTTGCAAATACCCGGAATCACCCGCAGCGTGCAGATTTTGGCGGCTAAAATACGATGCGTGGCGATATCCGATCCGGTCCGAAAGAACGACGCTCCGTGACTATCAGTTTTTTCGGTTCGTTAGAGAAAGCTCGTGAATAAAGCAGGTATACATCGTACCGTTAGGAACGGCAGGTTGCAGATACAAACCATTTCCCCGTATCCCGGGTAAACCTTTTAGCTGGTTTTGGCCGGTTCGAGGACACGATCGATTGTGGGTACCTGGTAATCGACGTTGTTCCGAAAACGTCCATCAGGCCAATCACTCCGCGAGTATAAAAGACCGGGGAGGAGGTGCTGTCACTGTGAAGCAAACAAATGTTTCATTGTTCGTTGGCATTTAATTACCAAAAGGACCATCGGAACCGCAAACTTAAGGTTAATTTATGGCGTAATTTAGTTTCAATGTCGGTAGCATAAATCTCCCGGGTAGGACAGGCCCCCCGAGTTCGCCGACGCGAGGGAAAAAAACCTCTACCTACCCATCGCACGAAACAAAGCTGCGATCTCAAAGACGATCTCATTCCTTTACCGAGAACCACTCTCGCAATCGGGGGACGCCATTATGGTGAACCACCGTACGGTTAAGTAAAATTATCGAGATGTCGCACCGCGTACTTCTCAGCTGTTCTCCTTCACCTACATCCTTACCGTTACCCTGGACGTTACCTTGGAGCCAGTGCTCGAAATATGTTCAAATTTCAATATAACCTGGAACCTCGCAGCCTAGAAATCTCACGCGTAGCTAAAAATTCGACTTCTAGTCGTTCTGACTAGTGGCGATTAAAAACACTGGATAGAAGCGAAGCCTGACTTCATAGTTAAACAAATTCGCTGAAGATCAATTAAGAACACCTTTATCGGATACCTGATTTGTCAGTGGTACTGTGACTTTCAAATCCACTTTCCAGTTAGGTTTCAATCTAGTGGCTAGACTGCGGTGATTCGATCTCGAGTAACAATTAGGACTGCGTTTATTTCGTCCAACCGTCAATTCCCGTCACTCCAGGACAGAGTGGTTCGTGTTATGCGTATACCTGAACACACTCGCACGGCAGCTTGAAAAACGATCGATAAATTTAGCGGGTTGACAAAAAGACATTGACGGTAGACATACTTGACATATTATACGGAGTGCGTTTTATGGACCGGAGGCATGTTGGAAAGGAAAAAATCTCCCGCATACCGACGTTGTACAGTACAACACAATAGAGTTACGGTAATTGCAGCAGACGGACTCGATCGACCCTCGAGAAATTATTAATTCCGTTCGGTTTCAGCAATAGACGAAAGTACCAACAATTTCCTGCGTCACTTCGAAATCAGATCTCTGACAGAAGGTGAGTGTCCCAATTATCGACCTTTTTTGGTTTCATCTGTCTGATCCTTAGTTCTAAAATGACCAAAGAAATGAACGTTAAGTGTCTAATCCACTTGCGATTGGTTTCAGTCATCGAAAAAATCACAATTTGTGCCGTCAACTTATAATTTTGGAAAACAAAAGGTTCAGCAATTGGGTTTAAGCGTGTTAATAACTGGTACACTTATCTTAGTTTCCAAAGATATTCGCCGAAAGTATTTACCCGCTGTTGTCAACAATTAATAAGAATGACGGTTCACTGGAACCGTTCACGTGTCGCCAATTCGGCAGTAACTTCAGCCAAGCTTTTCACCGATCATTTTTGAAACGGTCTATCGCAGGCCTCAGTGAAAGTTTACCGCCAAAGATGGGTGTATTTATA